>NC_143573.1:28014375-28642500 GCF_054136105.1 Typopeltis vanoorti
ATCGGCACCTCTGAATTTCATAGTTGGGATTATGCAACTCTGTTAAGAGACATTCACCAGGCATCTGCTTGGTAGAGGGTGTAGCATGATTCATCACTGCATAACTCAACTTTCCAAGCTTCCATGTCCCACTGTACATGCTGTTTGCACAACTGAAGACAATGTTGCATGTTGGTTCAAATAAGCAGGGCTTACATATTACAATCCTAGGCAGTTCCATGTTGTGAGCCTTGACTCTGAATACTTTTGTATGATGCATGTTCCAGTCAATGACCAAAACTCCGCATTCAACGTGTTGGCCGATGAATGGCAATTTTTTTTCTTATTATCCATCATAGCACTCGACAGTCATGTATGGCGAGTGTGGTGGGACCTCTTCTATGGGTAGCACTTGCAGTTGACCACCTGCACTTCTCAGTATGGTATCACTGACTGTCAAACTGGAATAGAAAAATTTGTCAACAATTTTCCAAACATATAGGCCTGCAACATGGCATCCTATCACAATGCCTGTTTCAAACTCTGTCAGTTCCCTTCTCACAGCCATTTCACCTGGATACAGTTGCACTGACTTGGGAGCATCATATTCTTTCAATTTATACTAGCAAAAAAAAAAAAAAAAAAAAAAGATGACTTGTTACATGGCACAATGAACCTTGCCCATAGGGATGTGTTTTCACTTCTTCCCAAGCAGTGTATATGATATATGACTAAATCAGCTTTATCAAAATGTGCAAATATTTTATACGTACTTCAGATGGCTTTGAACAAATACTAGTATGTTGATGTTTTTTTTTTAATTAAATACTGAATTATGCTTTCCTGGAAATATTTTAATATCATTTGTCATTTCTATCTTAGCCATCTTTCCTTGGTTTTTAACAATATCATTAATGAATTCATTTTCATAAATAATTTCAACAGCTTTAACATCTTCCAGTATTTTCTACCTCCTAAGGAAATTAAAAACAGTTTGAAAGTATTAACCAGATTGTGATAGTTCCCTATCCAAAGATGTCAGTGACAGAAAATCAGTTTAAAGTCTACTTTATTTTCATGCACTATTTCTCAACATAATCTTCCTCATTTGCAGTATGTTTTCTCCACTGTATAGCAAGTTTCAAAGCCATTGTAGTAAAACCTTTCAGGTTGTTTTCAGAACCATTTCTGCACTTCTATTTTGACCTATTTGCCATTTCAAATGGATACCCTTGAGGAAATATTAGGAATATTAGCAATTTAGGAATCATAACCAACCCAGAAGCAAAAAGGATTCAAATTCTGAAGATATCCCACATATTCCACTCATGGGATATACACTACTAAACTGACACCTATCATTTATCATCTCTGCACTATATTATACTTAGCAATACAGCATGCAAGCAAGCAAACATGCAGTAGATTTTCAAAAAAGGTGATAAGTATCTACCAAATTACTGCTCTCATCTCAGTATGATTGAAGGTCATCAACTATCACCTTCAACACTCAAAGAACCATCAACTAATAAGTGACTGCCACTATGGATTCTACCATTCAGGATCCACAGCAGATTTCCTTGCTTACATCATCTATCTTCAGACACATGCTATGGAAAGGTTTGGAGAAACCCATGCTGTTGAACTTGACATTTAAGGCACCTGATAGACTCTGACACTGAGGGCTTCTCAGCAGTCTTTCTACATTTGTAACTGGATTGCCAGTTTTTTCTCAGTTTCTGTTATGAGAATTCTAAGGAAAATTATTCATTCTCCAAATTGGGAAAATGAAAACAGATGGCTTTAATGGCAAAAATATTAAAATCAACAAACTGGAAAAGAACTCTTTACTAATATTCGGGAAGTAGAGCTAATCCTGAAGATATGAAAGTTAGTAAATCAAGTATTTGAAGCAAAAACAGCAAGTAACAGATTTAAACATGGAAGAAAATTGTTGACAGGAAGCTAGCCATATTGTAAACTTGTGTAGAACGACTACAATATCCTATACTTCTATAAATTAAAGATCCAAGAAATTATATTCTTGGTTTAATCCTTTATCCAAGTATAAGCAAAAAAAGCTTGTGTGAAGTATCTTCAGATGTGTGAATGGGATCAGTAGGGTACGTGATGTTCCGTGTTTTGATTGTATGGGAGTCCAAGTCATCAGCCAAGAAAGTGCAATTTATTCTGAATTTAGTTAAAAGTGAGTTGTTGTATGAGCTAAATACTCAATCAGTCATCCCCATATGCTAGTGTGTTGGGAATATACTAGAATGTTATAACTAGAATGTTATAAATTTGGTTTTGTAGCTGCAGCAGATTGTATTTATCTTAAATGTCAAGTTTGAAGGCAGAAATGGGGAGGGGGGGAGGAGATCAACACCGTGTGACCTAAAGTAGTTTGAATAAAAATGTTATAAAAATAAAATATCAGAATTTCTTACGATTAAGACTGCCATAGTAGTTTTGAACATAAAAAGTTCTTCATATGTCTGTGTTTGATTTTGGTAAGATCCTCATTACATTTCTTTATTGTATTAGGTTAAAAAATTATTACACTAATAATTCAATACCTTATAAATATGATTTATGCCATGACAGAAAAACCAATCCTACCTTCATAATCAACCATGCCTCCTCAACAATGTTTGTCAGTCTACATGTTTGCAAGAGGAAGAACCAAGTTCCTAGTAGAGAAAAACCAGCCACCACCATATGGAACTAATGCAGGACATACTAAATAACCTTGCATTTTAGACAGATTGATTAGATCTTTTCAACTACAATGATGCAGCCACTGATAGTGCTAAGGAGACATCTGTTGAAGCTTTAAACTTGCATCTTCTTTTATATATATATATACAGTCATAACCCGACTTACGCGAATCCGGAGTGACGCGGTTTCTTATATGTACATATTCCCGTCCCGCTTCACACCTCACCACTAGTCGTATCCTTCAGGCGCCAGCCGCATTCGCCAGTGTCGCACATGCTGTGAACAAGCACTGGCATGTTTCACGCGGTTCCATTCATACACGATTGTTTAATGTTATATTCTTGATAAAAATTTTATCACATAAAAAATAACAATGCCGTCCAAAAGAAGCACATCCGATTCTTCTACTGCTAGCAAGAAAAGAAAAACATTGACTTTGGAAACAAAACTCAACATTATTAAGGATTTTGAAGGCGAAATGAAAATTTGTGAGCTAGCAAAGAAGTTCGATCTACAGGAATCCACAGTAAGAACAATCATAAAAAAAGGTTTACAGATTTTGGAGGGCATAGATTCTAACGAGGAACGAAATGTAGCCACAAGCAAAAAATAAAAAAAATCATTAGCTTGCTATGAAGAAATTTTGCATGACAAGAAAAAGACATTATGCCGTCAGACGAATCTATTAGATTTTATGAAACCATCGACATCGAAGTAACTTTCTTTTTTTATGTACGAAAAACTACAATTATGATTATATTTCTTAAAAATATATAGGTGTTTTTGTAAACCTTTGGTCCCAATTGTATGTTTGTATATATAAATTACATGCAAAATTATACCCCGAGTTACACAAATTAGATTTACGCGCTTTTTGTTGGTCCCACCTACCGCGTAACTTCGGGGTTTTACTATATGTGTGTGTATATATATATATATATATATATATATATATATAAACAAATGCCCCTTTATTCAATTAACTGAGCCACTGATTCTGTCATTTTAACAGTATGCAGGTAGTGGCAAACAAGTTTTCTTAGTCATGCTAAGCTTGCACACATGCACATTCACTCATTAATGTATTTAAATAATTAAGTTTTTGGAATTGGCTGATGCAACATCATCAAAAGTTATAGGTATCAGTGAGACTTGGTTAACAGCAGATGACATAGTTACAGGGATGGAATGTGATAGATTTAGTATTTTCAGAGAGGACAGAGTAGACAGGACAAGGGGTGGGGTACTGCTGATGATAGCAGATGAATTGCAGTCAACAAGAGTAGGAATCAGTTGGGCAGATGGCAGTTTATTTTGGGTCAATATGATGCGAGATTGAGGCCAATAAGACAACACATAAAATTAGTTGCTGCTATAAACCAGGGATGATGTGCATCAGCAGATAAGTACAATCAGTGCAAGCCGAGTAATTATTATGGGAGATTTCAACGTCAGAGACAGATTGGAAGAAGGAAAGATAATATGGCAGGAAGGAAATGGAATTTATACACTTAATGAGAGATAATTACCTGAAACAGAATGATCGTGTGATCCTGACTTGGGAAGTAGCAAACATGTGGAAATTCTAGTTAAGAAGGGATATATATGTGAAACTACACAGCAGATGATTATGATACACTTAGGAGGCAGCTTGAAGCAGTATCGTGACATAGATCTACAAGGGAAAGATCTTTAGTGCATGGGTAGTAGTCGAGCGATATTTGGAAGAAGCAATATCCCACTGTATATCCAAGGTGAGGAGGTTAAATCAGGCAGGAGTTAGGTGAATGAGTGATATCATTAAGCAACAGCTGCAAAAAAAAAAAAAGGAAGTGTTGAGGAGGATATATAAGGAGAAAGTTGACCAGCATGGTAAGGAAAGCAAAATCAGATTATGAAAAATTAGCCAAGTAGGTGAAAGGAAATCCCAAAGAATTTTTTTTGTTATATGGCAAGTAGGAGGAAGAATGACTATGAAAAGACAACTTTGATAAGTGCAGATGGTAGAGAGGTAAAAGAGGCAAATGAAAATGTTGAGTTACTCAGTGACCATCTTGGAAGGGTATATCATTCAAATGAAGATATGGTTATGTCAGAGGTGATGGGGACTGATGTGAGAACAGAGGCTGATGAATTGGAAATACTTGGATATTGCCGAATTGAATGCAAACAGCAAATACAGCTGTGGGGGTTGGATGGGATATCAGCTTACATTTGAAGAGAATGCGCAGGGGGACTGGTAATGCCTTTGACTAGACAGATTAATTTAGTGTCAGCTCTGGCAAAGTCCCAAGAGAGAGAGAGTGAAGGAGGGCAAAATGATTCCTCTGCATAAAGAAGGATCTAAGTCTGTGATAGTATATAGACCAGGAGTAGGCAACTTATTTTTCATAGTGGCCACAACTGTGCCAAATGAAAGAAATGTCGCCCAATAATTGAAACACTCAATTTAATTTTAATTTTTTCCAATAACACCATTGGCCCCAAATGTCTTGTCCACTGGCCACATATAGTCAGTGGACATGGGGTTGCCCATCCCTGTTATAGACCATTCAGTATCTCTCAGGAGTGGTTATAAAACTACTGAAAAATTGGTGAAAAAGAGAAAATTCAGGAATGGTTGGAAGGAATATGATACTCTATGAGTAGCAGCACACCTTTGTGAAGGGTCAGTCATGCTTTTAGTAATCTAATAACTTTTTATAATAGAGTGACAGTTGAGTTCGATACATGATGTTACTGCTGGATTGAAAAGGTATTTTGACAGGATACCACATGGAACTCTATTATGCAAACCAAAAGAAATGAGGATAGATACGAAACTGATGATATGGATAAAAGGGTAGCCGATGGACAGGTACCAAAAATAAATAGATGGAGCTGGAGAAGGTAGGTGACTAATGGTGTGTCACAGGGCTCAGTGCTTGGACCATTGCTGTTTAAACGATATAGGAAAAAATTTTTGAGGAGAGATATTCAGTTGCTTGCTGATGATGCAAAGTTGGGTAATAATTAAGGCGTGTAGAGAGCTTCCAGAATGATTTAAATAGGCTGACAGTATGTGCAAAACATAATGGAATGTCAATTTAATGTGGAAATGTGTGAAGTTATGCATTTCAAGATACAAATATTACAAGCTGTGTACCACACTGAGGGAACTGTATTATAAGGAATACAGTTGATGAAAGCATGGATTTTGGGATAGTAGTAAATAGAGAGTAAGTTTAGAAGAAAATATTGCTAATGTAGTCAGGGTAGCTCACAGAATTACTTGGTTATTGAAGAATGCATTAACAAGCAGAAATAAAGAAATTGTCATTCCTCTTTATAAAGCCTTGATGCAATCACATCTGGATCACTGTGCTCAGGTCAGGTCACCTGGCATTCTCCGGGACGACGAAATGGAGAAGATCCAGAGGTGAGTGACCAACATGTTGACTGGTCTGCGAAATGCTTCCTATGAAGATAAATTGATGGTTTTGCATAATAACGTATCTTAAAGACAAATATACACCTAGTCTACCCATAAATATTGTTACAACTTGAACAGTGCAAAAGCCTTTAATCAATCAATTAATCATTTACAAATTTCAGCACATACAAACCACATATAACGTGCATATAGCAGCAGTGAATGCTTGAAATGTTCCCCTTTTGCCTTACACTGAAAGTCTGTGATGCCACATATCGATGGTAACACACAAAACATCCAAGGAAACACTGCCACTGCTCACTCCAAATCCACCCTCAAGCTGATGATGTTGGAGTGTCATTTCTTGCAGGTTACTCTCTCAAGCTCCGACCACAATTTGAAATCCAACAGATTTAGATTGGGACTTCCAGATGGCCAATCAGATAGTGATATGTGGTTGGGCATATTCCCCTCCAACCACTATGGTGTGATTCTCGCCTTGTGTGAATGAGCTGAGTCCTGTTGGAAGGTACACTGCCTACTGTGAAACAAGGTTCAGGGGGCAATACCACAGGTTCCAGCACAGCGTCTTGATACACTTTGCTGAAGGTTTTGATCCCTTTCTCACAGAAATGCAATATGTCATCCCCTGATATATCACTCCTCACCAAACTATCACTGCCATGGGGTGATGACTTCTCTGAATTCTGGGTACTATGGCATGTGCTGCGACCATCCAGGGCATATAACCTAATCATTTTGGCAGTTAAGAGGCTCTTCAATGAAAATCTTCTTGTCTGTGAAGAGGATCTCTCTGTCTGTTGTTCGCATAGTGATGGAGAAGTGCCTTTGATTTTATCACCCTCTGCTGCATAAGTTATGGTATTAGGAAGTGTTCAGTAGAATGACAATAGGCTCTCTTTCCCCCAGATCATCAGGGATTGACTAAATTGTCAGGGGCAATTTAGTCAATCCCTGACTAAACTGAATAACTGTTGTAATAGATAAGGTATGAAGGTCAGCATTAAAAAGACAAAGACAATGAAAAATAGGCAGAAATATTGACAATATCAACTGCATTGTGAATGGAGAACTTATAGAATAAGTAAAACATTTCAGCTACTTAGGCACGGTTTTTAATGAAGATGGTAAGTTAAATATAGAAATAGACAACAGAATCAACAAAGCTGGTATGGTAGGAAGTCAACTGAATAAATTTATATGGAATAAGAGAGAAATTAACCAAAACACTAAATTAGCTGTATACAAGGCAGTGTTTAAACCAATTTAAACACTGCTGGCATATATGAGAGTCCTGAGAAAGATTAGGGGCATGAACAGATGGCATCAATGGCAATATCATATTAAAAATGAGGATATTAGGAAAGAACTTGATATTGTCAGCATCCAGGAATGCATTAGCAGAGCTAATCTCAGGTGGTATAGTCACTTAAGCAGAATGGAAGAGGAAAGATTAGCAAAACAAGCGTTCTGTGCCAGGTTGGCAGGAAAACAACCCAGAGGAAGACCAACATATAGGTGGATTGATACAGTAAAAAGTGCCTTAGAAGACAGAAATATAAGACCTGTTAATATTGGAGTCTTGGCATTTAACAGACTGATTTGGAGGAAATTGTAGATAGGAAGTTGGTAATGATGTAAATTTTTCATGTAGTACTATCATATCCTGTACACCCCTTGAGGGTATATATCAGGAATTTGATGATGATGATGATGATAAAAATTTAAGCAATTGATTTTTATTAACTTTGATGATTTTATCCTCTAATATAGCTTATACTGTAATTTTTTTTCCAAATTTATGCTAACTGATGGATGAATTATAATTATTCGTATTGTTTATTGTATTCACTTAACGCGATTTAGCTTAGCATGCATTAATTAATCCATCAATTAATGCACGCTAAGCGAGGTTTTCCTGTAATTGGCTGTTGCTATCAATTACGGGGACATACACTGGGAGAAGAAATGGTCACAAGGAGAGGAGGAGGAAATGGAATTTATACAGCCATTGAGAGATAATTACCTGAGGCAGCATGTAATGGAGGAGATCAGAGGTTTCAGAGTGTTCAGTGTAGAGTATCAGAGAACTCGACAATATCCAATCTAGCTATACTTCCCCTGCTATTGCTAGAAAGTTGAAAGCTGAGGAGTCAGCTTTCACCAGCACCATGGCATAAGAATTTGGAGGTGAGAGATGTTGGTAGTGCATGGGAGTCAAGGAATGTTCAAAGAGAGCAGTAGCAGACTGTATACCCAGAGTCAGAAGAATAAATCTGTTAGGAATTAGATTAATGAATAGCATCATTAAGCAGGAGTACAAACTAAGAAAAAGTTGTGAAGAGAATATAAAGAGAAAGGTGGCAAAGCTAATTATGGGATAACGCTAGCTGATAAGGCAAAAGAAAACCTCAAAAGTTTTCACTATGTGGCAAGTAAAAGGAGGAATGACTATAGAAGAATGGCATATAAAAAGTGCTGTTGGTGATGAGCAAATCAAACCAAAGAGTTGAATTACGGAGTAAGCATTTTGCAGGGGTTTGCTATTAAGTGGTGGCATTACAATGTCTAATGTGACACTGACTGATGGGAGAACAGAGATTAAAGAAATGAAGGTGCTTAGAATATTGCAGAACCTTAGTGTGAACACAGCCATAGAAGTAGATGGCATACTGACCCATGCATTATGAGAATGTGAAAGGAAATTATCAGCTCCTCTGACTAAGCTGTTTAATTGAAGCTTCAGTACTGGGAAGGTGCCAACTGAGTGGAAAGAGGACAAAATAGTACAAATTATAGCACAATCAGCATCCCATGAGTGGCAGTTATGGCACTGGAGAAATTGGTAAAAGATAAAAGCATTTGACACGATTCCACATAGAACTCTGTTGCTGCATAAATTGGGACAAATATAAATGGATGTTAATCTGGTGATTTCTTCGAGGAAGGGGGGGTCAGATGAAGAGATAAAGCGTGGGTTATGGAGGAACTGAGTCCAGGAGAACGCAGGTGAGCACTAAGGAAACTGATGATTACGTCAATTACTTATATCACTGATGTAGGAAATGATTTGATGGGAAATATCCAGTTATTTGTTGATGATGAAAAACTGGGAAGAATGATATTAATAAAGGTGATGCAGAGATCCTACTGGATGACTTAAATAGACTAGTAGTATGGGCAAAGATAAATTGCTTCCAGTTTAATGTGACCAAGTATAAGCTGATGCATTTTGGAAAGATGAGATCACATGTGCACTATATTGATGGACCTGAGGTGCAGGAAACTGATGAGGCCAGGGATTGGGTTGATAGGGAGTGGGTGTTTAGAGGACATACTGCAAAAGTAGACAAAACAGAACACCATATTATGTGGAGCATGCTAATAAGCAGGGGGGGGGGGGGGTACAGAAGTTATTGTTCTCCTTCATAAGGCTTTAATAAGGACACACCTGGACTATTGCATGCAGATCTGTGACTTACTGTCACTTATCTAGAGATAAGCGATGATGATAATTATAGCAGGTCTGTGTTATGCTCCCTATGAGAATACACTAAAGGTCTGTGGGCTTCAAAAACTAGCTGATAAACAAAAAAGAAGAGACATGATAGAAGCATGTAAGTTATTAAAGGTATTTTATAGGACTGATAAAGATTTTTTTTTTTCAGTACACAGCAAGAAGGGAAAGAACAAGGGGGTCACCCATGAAAATTGTGAATTGCCAGAGGTGGCTGTGAGTGCTTCATCAGTGAATGAGTTTAAGGATAGGTACAGTAGGAATTGTGTGAATGAGGTCTTGTGTGTGAACAATAAATCTCCCGTGATGAGTCTTCTGGCTCCATTGAGATACCTGCATAATAACAACATACAAAACAAGTAAAACATTTCAACCATTTAAGCACAAATTTCAGTGAAAATGGCAAATTAAATATAGAAATAGACAACAGAATTAACAAAGATGGTGTGGTAGGGTGTCAACTGAATATGAGAAATTAGTCAAAACACTAATCTAGCTGAATACAAGATAGTTCAAACCAATTTTAACTTTTGGATCTGAAAGCTGTTAGAAATAAACATCTGATTGAAGACTCGAGACAAAACATAAGAGTTCTGAGAAAAATTACAGAAGCAAATGGATGTCACATTCTTCTTCTTCATGCAGCTTCCTCAGTGGGAGGGTGCAGCACCATGTCCTTCCAGTTTTCTCTGTTGGTGGCCTTCCTTTTTGTTTTTGCATAGCTATGTGATCCTGTCCATGATCTTATATCTTCAAAATCCTTCTAAAACTGTTAGTATCCTATGTCCTGCTGAACCTCTCAGTACATGTCCTGCCAATCTCATCTTTCTCTGGATCATTTCCTGTAATAAAGATCTCTGTGTTCTCATTCTCTGTAAGACATTTCTTGCTTGAATCTGTTTTCTTTTGAAATTTTCATAAATTTGGGCTTTTTTGCATTTATATCTAATCCAAATTCTTTACCTTCTTCAATTAGTAGCTGGTAATTTGATTAATTTGTTTGTTTTCTGCTATTAGAATGGTATCATCAGCATATCTAAGATTGTTGTATTTTATATCGATACTAATTCCTATTTTTTGTTTTTCAATCTTTTTCATCACTGTCTCACTATAGATATTAAATAAGATTTGGTGAAAGGATACAACCTTGTCTAACTCCTCTTTTTATTTTCACTTCAGAAGTCTCAGAGTTAAACAGCTGCATTTTCTGTTTGGTGTAAATCATTTTTATAATCTTAAGTACATGATTTTCTATGTCTAATTTATCTAATATATTGAACATTTTTATTATGTTTTACCTGATCAAAAGCTTCTGAAAGTCTATGAAGGATATGTAAATGTTTCTATTTCTTTCACGTGATCTTTCTATTAGTATTTTTAGCTCCAGGATAGCATTAATGGTTCCCATTCCTCTTCTGAAGCCTTTCTGTTGTTCACTCAATTCACAGCTTAAGGGCTCTTTCAATTTGTTTGTTAACGATGGTTAAAATAATTTTAGATGCAATGGGGATATTAGGCTCACAGTTCTGTAATCCTCGCAATTTTGTGCATTCTTTTTCTTTGGAAGTGGAATAAAGATAGATGTTGTAAAAACTTCAGGTAATTGTATTGTTTTATAGATGTCCTGAATGGATTTCACTAAATAGTTGTTATTATTGCCAGTCAAAGCTTTCAGCAGCTCAGCCAGGATATTATCACACCCAGGGGATTTATTATTAGGAAGATTCTTAATCATGTGTTCTATCTGCTTTCTTGTGGGTAGAGTGGTATCTGTTGTTACATTTAGCTTAAGGTGTCGTGAATCATCTAACATGTTACCATTATCATCATCATAGAGATCTGATAAGTACTCCACCCATCTTCCATCAATGAGTATGTTTCCATCTTTGTCCTTGATGTTATTAGACTGTGTACATTTTTCTTTTCCATTAAGTTCTTTTACTTTCAGGAATGCTTTTCTGGTTTTGTTCCTATTTTGTAATTCTTCTATCTCAGTGCACTGCCTATTTATCCAGTTTTCTTTCAATCTTCTATATAACTGTTTGATTCTTTTATCCAAAGTTTTATATCTTAACCATTCTTCTTCATTTGCTCCTCTTTTCCATGTTCTTCTTTCATCAATAAGGTTAATTACCTCTTGAGTTATCCATGGTTTTTTCTTTCTTTCTTCTTGTTTATTGATGTGGTTTTTAGCAGATGTTATGATAGCTGCTTGTAGTCTATTCCACTGAGAGGGTTCATTTTCGTTTTGTAACTGTGCAGAAAACAGTTCTGAAATATTTTCATTAAATTTTGATTTTACTATCGGATTTCATACCATTTGCAGATCCCATTTAAAAATTACAGAAGCAAATGGATGGCACATTACAGAATTATATTAAAAATAAAGCGTTTAGGCAGGAACTTTGTCAGCATTTAGGAATGAATGTGCAAAAACTAATGTAAAGTGGTATAGTCACTTAAACAGAATGGAAAAGGAAAGTTAGCAAATTGGGAGTCTAATACTACAATAGCAGAAAACAGACCACGAGGAAGATCAAAAAGGATTTGATAACACTGCTGCCACAAGAGTAATTGGAGGAAGATTGTTGCCAGGAAGTGTAAGACTGTAAACTTCCCAAGTAGTATTATAATGGTATCCTGTATGCCTCTTGAGGGAATTTGATGATTATCTCAATTAATAATACTTCAACATTTTCGTTTTTATCATCTATGTTACCTGATTCCTTCTGAAATACTCTTTCTTACCATTTCTTAAAAATAATAAGCATCCTGATATTTATGATACTTTGTTCTATGTGCTTCCCATAATTTTCCCCATGACTTTTGTTCAGCTACTTTTCATATAACTTCCAATCTTTTTCTTTATGTTCTCTAAGAGTGCTTAGTGACAGTGTCAGAAAAATTTTGTAAGCAAACTCTCTTTTGGTGCATAAAAGCAAATATTAAAATAAAGAGTCAAAAAGCTTCAGTTCAGCAATGCAAAATTACATAAGCTTAGTGGATATTCGATCAGCACTATTTCAAAGGCAAAATGCAGTAATAAAAGGTGAATATATAGATGCTGGGACAGTGCCTATGCCTTAAGTAGTCCACACTAAGGCAACTTGGGAATGGCAAGGAATGTATTCCCGCAAGCTCTCTGGTCAAGTTACGAAATTTTCATAGTTTCTGCATTTGGCTCTGAAATAATGCTGTTTCTAATATCCACTTAGTTTATGTAATTTTGCATCACCGAACTGAAGTCTTTTGGCTCTTTATTTTAGTAATTACTTTTATGCACCGACTGAGGGTTCACTTATGAAAAATACATTTCTCTGACATTTTGAGTTCCTTAGTACTGAATGAGAGTTTTTGCTCTCTCAAGGGTTTCTGGTCTCTGAAGAGAACCAACCAACCAGTTCAAAACAGCTGTCGGGCCAGTGAAACCTTATCAAAATCGACTAATAAAAGGTGAATATATAGATGCTTTGACAATGCCTATGTCTTTTAAGTATTCTTATTCTTTTTAATCTAACTCCCACCCACAAAAAAAAAAGTTGTAGATGTATAGTATATTAATACTATATGTGCTCTACAGACCAAACACAGAACTTTTTTCATGCTACTTCAGACCTCTAATAAGCAGGGTAATATGGCATAATCCACTCATTTATTATCTCCAAGTAAAAATAATAATAATAATAAAATAAAAAATATCTAATCCTTACACCTTTCCTAACCACACTCTTATACAAGGGTGTCTCCTTGTTCTCTCCTGTCCAGTAATGTACTAGAAAATTTCTTTGGCATCTACTCTATAAAAACCATTGGTAACTTATGATTCTTTCATATCCCCTCTTTTCTGTCTATCAGCTGAACTTTGCAATCCATAAATCTTCAGTCTATCATAACAGGAAGTACTCTACAAACAAATTACCACTTTTGTCACTCATTTCAGAATCCTTTTACACTTCCACATCCCCCCTTCCCCCAAAAAAACACAATGACTAAATCTGTGCATAGTAGTCCAGATATGATTGTGCCAAAGCCTTATGAAGAAGGATAATAACTTCCTCGTCTCTGCTATCAGATATATTTCTTAACACTCAAGTGATGCTTTAAGATGCTTTGTTCACTTCTGCAACATATCCTCTGAACTTCAATTTTTTTTTTCTGTCATCACCCCCCCCCCCACAAATCCTAGCATATGTATCAATTTCTTACAGTGCACTTCCATCTATATAATACACAGCTTAGTTCGTTTGTTTTTTTTCCTATTCCAAAAGTGCATAACTTTAATTCAATACAATGAATTAGTAGTCATTATTCTTTATCTAAACCACTAATCCATTTAGATCACCCTAAAATCCGTCCCAATATCACTGATGCACAAATTGAAGTATAATCCTAGCACAGACTTCTATGGCATACCACTGGTCACTCACATCTCTTTGATTCATATACTACTCGCTCATGTTTGTTCATCTGCCATTCTCTTATCTAGGTCACCAGTTTCATGTCCATACAAATCTGCTGTATCTTACATAACAGAATTACGTGTAGTATCCTGTCAAATATTTTGGCAAATCCAATGATATAATGATGTATCCATTTCACTTCCCAACTCAGCTGTCACTATTTTATATATAACTGATCTATTATTTGAACACTCAGTCTTAGAACATTCTCTGTATAGTGGAACTATGTTATCTTCTTTCCACTCCTGTGCTGAGAAAGTCTCATTAGGAGGCACTGCCACTCTTCTTGTATTTTCCAATAACACTGCTGATATTTCATCCAACTCCATGGCAGTATTCACAGTGAAATTATTTAATATCCTGAAAACCGTGAGTTCATTTATTTTTGTTTCAATCCTTGTCATATCAGTCACTGCAATATCTCCGTCTTGACAATACACACTTTGTGAAGTGGCAGTAATTCAACTATCTCTTCTATTTCTGTCACCTACTTACCATCAACATTCATTAAAGTTATCCTTCCATGACATTACAATTATCCACATTTCTTCCTTCAACCAATGATAAGCAAACATCTCCACTCTTGTTCCCAGAAGTTTACCATCCTCCAGTAAGAAATGCCTTACAGGATCAAAGAATAAAAATTATGTTAAATACCTTGACAAAGATTAGAGCTTGCTTCATATGGCATCCCTACTAAACATATCTGATGGGGATCATTCCAAGGTGCTACAAAGAAATCAATTTAAGTTTTTTATATGGAAGCCTATCAAGTATACTACACAACAAATCTAACTTGGATCATTGTAACTGCAATGACCTATGACTGCAATCTATAACCAATATAATGGTAGGGATTCCTTGAACTGCAATAAATGTGAGCATAATATAATTTTTTATTACTAATTAAGGAAAAGGAAACAAAAGTAAACTATTCTATTTATTATTAAAAAGTGCAACTATTTTTTTTCCTACTCTCAAGAACTTCATCTCTTGCTCAAAAAAAAAAAAAAACTGACAAAAAATTCAGAAACACAATAAACATTAGCAATACAATAACTGTCTTTACACAATGCAGTAAATTCACACATTGGTTCTTGAAAAACAATTTCAGTGAGCAGCTCTAAATCAAACTATAATTTTCCATAGACTTAGTGTCATGAACTGGGTTACATTCCTGGAAATAGTTTCAACTTTATATATCCCTGAAGGCTAAAAATTTCATATTTCGCTTTCAATATTATTGCTTTCTGCTTCTTTAAAGATTTTGTATTATTAAATATTTTCTTCTTTCTAGAGATTTTTGAGAGCACAAGTATGTACTGCACTAGACAATTATAATTCACTTCTTTAACCATGGACTTCCCCTCTGCACCTGTGAAGTGATGATCTAGGTGCAGCAACTCATTAAGTTTTTTTTTTTTTAGATTGCAATATTTTGTGACACAAAACTCATTCATTGCATAAAAAATAAACCATGTTGATTCAATAATTAGAAATTATTCATACTAATTAAAATGTTTTACTCTCAGTTGTGCACTGTGATGTCAGTCAGTAGGCAACTTTCGGTAAGCAACTCCATAACTTTGCTCCTCTGGCCTGGCATATCACATATTCATAATGAGAATTTACAAATCATCAGTCATAAAAGCAGGAATGTTGTAAAGTTGGTGATCATAAAGGAGGGTCCTGCTGGCACGTACGCACACACACACACACACACACGTGCAGTTGATCATTACATTTTTTTATATACTCTCGGGTCTCTTTTTATGCGGATCTTTTTTTATGAACTTCAAAGTACGCCCACAGATACGAGACCTTTCAACACTTCTGCGCATGTCAAGAAGTGTTGAAAGGTCAGAAGGAGAATCCATTCTGATAATAGGGATCCTGCGTTTCCCAAACTTCCCAATTTTTATGACCAGTCATAAACAGCGGTATTCCCTTTCCCGAATGTTGAAAGGTTGCAATGCGTGAAAATTAACGATAATTCAATACTTCCACGTTTTTATAAATACACGGCTTGGTTCCTAACATTTCTGCACAGATGTTATTTAAACATTCTGGAACTGAGATTCACAAATATTATTCTCCTCAGTCATATGTCCACTATAACATATTTATTCATGAAAAATGCTTAGAAAACTAAAATGACAAATTCCAGGAGAACTTCTCATGAAACACGGTTTGGGAAACCCTGAGGTAATCAATCTGTATTGTGGGATAAGTTGTTTATTATTACACAACGGAAAATTAACTTCTCTTTTATGATCATTGTCATTTTTAAAGTGGTAACTATTTTGCTTGTATAACAGTTGGAAAATTTTACCTATAAAGCATGTGATTTTGTGTGTTGTTGACCAATTCATTCATCGCCATTGTATATAATGAACAGCATTTTGCAACACATTCTGGCGTAACGTGATGACGTGTAAGCAGCGAGTGTTTGTGAAGTTTAATTTTGCATGTGAGTGTTTGTCTTTTTATTATCGAAAGTCTAAATTTTGCTAATTGTTATTTTTAAGATTTAATTTGACCCAATGGAGGAAGAAAAGCAATTTCTTTGGAAATGAAAATTACAATTTTAGATCGCTTAGCAAAAGGAGAGGGATCTACAGCGATTGGTAAACATTTTAACTTAGGCAAATCTACTATAAGAGCAATTAAAAAGAATGAAGTCACAACAAGAAAATCTGTCGTTTCTGGCACAAAACTAAGTGCCAAATTTTCATCGTACTCAAGAGATGCTTTATTAGAAAACATGGAACGAGCGCTCGTAATTTGGATTGAAGAATTAACTCAAAGAAGAATTCCTATAAGTGGTTATTTAATTAAACAAAAAGCTCTTCGGTTTTATGAACAGATGAAGCAATTGGAGCCGTCTACTTCCACTTCCCATGCTGTTAAAGAATTTTCGGCTAGCAAAGGATTGTTAACCGGGTTTTTAAAAAGGAATGCACTTCATAACACGAAGATTACAAGCGCAGATGCAGCAGCACATGAAGAAGCAGCCAAAAATTTTCAAGAGAAGTTAGCCAAAATTATTGAAGATGGTGGATATTGTCCTGATCAAGTGTTTAACACTGTCGAAAATTGTTTTGGAAGAAAATGCCTAGTCGAACTTACATCGCAAAGTCTGAGAAAAAAGTAAGTGGGTTTAAAGCAAGCAAAGATCGAGTAACATTGTTACTTTGTAGCAATGCATCAGGAGATCGAATGTTGAAACCCCTTCTAGTAAATCGATTTTGAAGACCACGTGTTCTAAAAGGCAAAGATCTAAAACAGCTGCCAGTACGTTGGATGGCTAATACAAAGGCCTGGGTAACAACTGCTGTATTTATTGAATGGTTCAATAATTGCTTTGTACCAGAAGTGGAAACATATATGAAACAAAAATCTCTATTTTAAAGTTTTATTAATTGTTGACAATGCACCAAGTCATCCGCATTTAGAACATCCAAATGTGCAGGTATTGTTTTTTCCACCCAATACAACAAGCTTTATTCAGCCATTAGATGAAGGCATAATTGCTACTTTTAAAAAATATTACGTTAAGTACACTTTTCAATTTATATTGGATAAATTAGAAAATGAATCATTAACAGTAACTGACGTTTGGAAAAAATTTTCTATTTTGGACTGCTTAAATCATGTTGCATCTGCTATTGCTGAAATAAGACCACAAATGTTAAATGCTCACTGGAAAGCAGCTTGGCATGGATATATTGCAAACAGTGCAACTATGCAAACATCTACATTATCAGCTGAAATCATTACTTTGGCACATGAAATTGGTGGAGAAGGTTTTGATACATTTAGCCAGAATGATGTAGACGAATTGCTTGCGGATAATGCCTTAATTGACGATGATATTATTGGATATCGATTAACTTTAGATATCGTCGAAGATCCAGAAAACGATAGTGAAGAGGAAGAAAAACCTGTCCCCCTCACCGCAAATATAATTCGAGGTCTTGAACTCTGCAATAAATTGGAAAATCATTTTCTTGTTAATGACACAAATTCTGAACGAGCCTTTAAATTCCAATGTGAGCTGAAGAACTGCATGTCTGAATATCGTGAGCTGTATAAAAAATTAGTGAAATCATCATCACAAAGTTTAATCACTGATTACATTGTCAGAAGAAAAAAAATCAGCACAGAACGAGGGTGAAGCTAATTCTGTTTGTGAAGAACCATTGCCTTTAATAACAGATCTGATGCATTGACTATCTCTTCTGATGATGAAAGTGATTTTGCACCAGTTCGCCAACGTTGTTGAATATTGTCTAATAGCGATGATAATTCTGATGATGAAAAAAAAAAAAAACTTTTCAATAAAATTAAATGAATAAAGCTTTAAAACAAACCTAGGCATTCTTATTTTCCTGAATTTTCATAAACTTTTTTTTATGAGATTTTAAGTTTATTTTAATTCATTGCTTCGGTTTTATGCGGTTTTAGAAAATTATGGTACATATCCCTAATTTTTCAACGTAAGTTAGGCCTGTGCGATTTTTTATATGTGGTTTTCTGTAGAATGTATCTACCGCATAAAAAGAGACCCGACTGTAATTGGTTTGTTGCCTGATAAACCATAGGATCTGTGAAACACCATCTTTAGGGTATTCTAGCTTATGAGTTGAACTTGACTAATCTTTGTGTGTTCAAGTATATGGTGTTAAAATATATTAATTTACATTATTACATTATAATAATATAAATATAATATATATACTACAATATTATATCAAAACATACTCTATATTTCCAACAATAAACCTGTCAATTATTAAGAATGAAATCTTTCACGATTTAATTTTATGTTAAAAACTGATACAGCAATCAGAGGTAATAAAAACAAGTAGCATAAAATATTCTGAATGACTAGAATAAATGGAGTAACTTTAAAAATTTATTAAGTGAAATAAGAAGTTTGAAAAAGTAATAGAAAATATTAAATAGGAATGCTGTCGTGAGAACACTTCAGCACTAGAAGTAAAAAAAAAATTGTCAAAAATCAGAAATTTGGAAAAGGCTGGAGTAGAGAATATCTGTCCAGAAATGCTCAAATATGGAGGCATAAAAATTTTACAATAGCTGTAGTGCATAATTCAGAAGGCTGAATTCTGAATGAATCCAGAAAACTGCTCTAATAATTCTAAATAAGTTTCCTGTTTATATAAAAAAAGATAAATAAAACTAGGAATTACTAGAAGAATTTCTCTATTGAATATTTTTAGGTTTTTATGAGAAGAGAAGGCAAAGAAAAGTTGAAATGGAGCAACTAGGGGAAGAACAAACTGGATTGTAGCCAAAATAGGTGTTGTCAGAACCAGATCTCTGTTAACCCCTTTAATTCCCTATAGGGGCAGGCAAGGCTATTTTAACTGAGTGACTGGGGTAACAGTTCGATCTCCACTGGTAGCCAATCAAAAGATAGCTGGTCCAAGACTCTCACTAATTATAAATGGCATCTGATGAAGAGAGGCAGTACATATCACCATCTCATGGACCCTAACACATTATATTATTTGTCTGAAATAATGTGGATTCTACAGTCAATTTTCTTGAGTTTATGGGAGGAAAAACTTTGTAGGAGGGAAAAAAAACCCTTTTCTGTGCCCAAGATCAACTAACATGGGAACTAGTCAAAGAAAGGGTTAGAAAAAGTTTTAATCAGCAACCAGATTCAAACAGAGAACTGCTTTCTTCAGGCAGCTTAGTGCTATGGATGCAAACACACAGGACTCCATAGTACTCAGATTTTTACTTTAAGACAATAAGTGATGAGAATATTATAAGGATCTGTATTTAGGGTTTGTACATCTCAAAAGAGCCAAAAGAAATGCTAAATACTACAATTATACGGTGTAATATATGAGACATTACACAGAGCACATACATGCTGTATTAAGTTGCAAGTTAGCAGTCTGAATTGAAAAATGCACAATGCAAATGGATGTCAATTAAGACATAAGGCAAGGGTTGTATACTGTCTTACCTCATTTGACATCTGCATGGATCAGACTTGGAAAGAAAGAACATCAAGTCTGATACGCAACTTAAGATATTACAATATTTTCATTGTATTTGCTGTGTATTCCTATATCTACTGCAAAATTTTATGATGTTTTTGGCATAATTTACTTTGAGTTGCAAGTCAGCAATCATAACTGAAGTAAATACGAGGGATGTCCAGAAAGTAAGTTCTGTTTTTAAATATTTTCACTGCAGTGCTGCGATCGCAATGGTGAGCATGTGTGCTGAGTTTGTTAGCAAGGCGTTGGTGCCATTTTCAGACATTCTCACAGTGCACACACTTCTTGATGTGTGTTTATAATGTCTAAGAAAATCGAATCGCCTGCCACATGTAAAATTAGGTCGGTTATCTGTTTCTTGCAAGGAACATTAAAGCAGCTGAAATTCATCAGCAAATTATTGAGGTTTATGGAGAACACGCAATGAGTGATTCAATGGTATGAAAATGGGTAAGACTTTTTAATGAAGGAAGGACAGGTGTGCACGATGATGAACAGAGTGGGCGACCATCTAGTGACTGATGATTTGGTGCATTCAGTTGAAGAGAAGATTCGACAGAATAGGAGATTCACTATGATGTCACTCTCGCTGCAATTTCCAAAAGTTTTACGTTTATGTCTTCATGAAATTGTGTCGGAGAAACTGAATCATGGGAAATTGTGTGCAAGCTGGGTGCCAAAGTTGCTTACAGAACAACACAAAGTTAATCAGCTGGGCAGTGCATTGGAATTTCCTGAGCAGACTTGTCACCAGGGACAAGACTTGGGTGTCGCAAGCAATCCCTGAATCCAAACAACAGTCCATGGAGTGGAGGCACACCTCATCACCAGTCAAGACAAAATTGAAGACAATGGTTTCCACTTGGAAAATCATGTATTTTGGGACAGACAAGGAATTCTGTTGGTAGACTTCTTGGGTCAAGGTTCCACAATCAACATATGTACTGCCAAAGCCTTAAGAAACTGTTGTGCGATCCAGAATAAATGACGTGGCATGCTTACCAGGGGAGTTGTTTTGATTCATGATAACGCCTGCCCGCCTACAGCCGGTGTAACACAACAACTTCTCGCCACCTTCGACTGGGAACAATTCCATCATCCCCCATATAGTCCTGACCTTGCGCCAAGCGACTTTCACCTGTTCAAACATCTGAAATCTTTCCTTGGTGGCTGGCAGCTTCAAGACGACGAGGTCAAAGAAGCAGTCAATATGTGGTTTGCATCACAGGAGGCAAACTTCTAAGAACTTATACAACTCTTGATGCCCTGTTATGATAAGTGCCTGAACAATGGCGGAAATTATGTAGAAAAGTAGTGAAAGATGTCTACTTTAATTTCCAATAAAGTTTTTTTTTTGGTATATTTTTGTTTTTCTGACAGCCCATTGGAACTTTCTGGACATCCCTTGTATATATATATAGAAATTGGGGGTGATGTAAAATAAAATCAGGTATGAGACAAGAAAGCATGCTATGGCCAATGTTATCCATTGTCTCTATGGTTTCCATTATAAAGATAAGTCATTAAACCTGATATGAAAATCAGATTTTAAATATTAGCACTTTTCTTTAAACAGAAAACATCATACTCATAATGATAATTCCAATAATATCTATATAATGCTTTTTAATTTTTAACTACTCTAACAAACTGGATATGAAAATCAGCAACAAGAAAAAAAATCTACACAAATGTTTGCTCCCTCAATAGAAAAGCCTATAGAACAAGTAGAATTTCTCTGCAGTTTAGGCAATTTTTAGTGAAGATGATAAACTGAATGGATATGCATAATAAACTAAGCAAAGCAGGATTTTTAAAAAAAATCACTTGTCTGTGCCCAAGATCAACTAACATGGGAACTAGTCAAAGAAATAGTTAGATCAGAAGTAAACCCTGTTGTTTGACTTTAACAACAGGATTCAAACGTGAGCAGAGTAATAATCTAAAGTAGCACAGCCACAGAGGAGGAAGGGTTAGCAAAACAAGTGTTCACTGCAAAGATGGCATGAAAAAGAGATCGAGAGAGAAATATCTTGGCAAATTGACAGTCTAAGGCAACAATCTTGCAAGTGATTGTTGCCTTAAAAGTATTGCCTTATTCTGTTGGTGATGAATTACTAGTTAAAATAACAAATATGTAACTTAGCAAAGCTTTTGAAAATGTTAGTTGAGGATATAACAAATTAATACTGCACCTGTTGAGCTGAATTCATAAGGTGAGAGTAAGTTACAGTATCTGGTTAATGGGAGGAGTTTCTGGTTCAAAAGTAGCTCTTAGTGCCCTCCCCATGTCTGAAGCCCTGTCCTTAATTCAGGATCTATGTCCCCTATTCCTAAGATTACTTCTGGCCAATACCTTGCTACCTGTAACAGATTTATTTTAAATGCTGATGTTTCTTGTCTGAATTCACAATATTTTCTAGGCAAGGATCTAAGTTGTTACCATGAAAGAAAAATACTGCTGACTTGCCATGTGCCAGACTAATTCACCTTCAACTATAAAAGCTCTTCTATTGTGACAAAACATTCTTTACCTCAGTAATGAGAATCAAACTAAGATCTTTTCTAATCATACACACCTAACTGTGTTACAAAAGTAATACAGTTGGGTGGGTATAATTTTATTTATCATTGTATATATATATATAGTAAACTTTAATTCTTTTTCTCATTTACTGTGCTGTGGGTTAATATTGCTGTAAGGTTATGTCCTCTTAGCATAAGGAAGCATCGAAAATATTAGGTTGCAAACAAAAGTAAATGCTTTTATTTTGAAAATTATTATGATTCTGGAATTACAATCAAAGCAACTAAGTATATGAGACCAGTATTTTATATAGGTACACTACCAATCCACAGATGGCATTGCATGTGATGCATGCTCTCTAATTATTTACATTTGAAGTGACTCAGCTTATTTTGCTTATGTTTAACTTTAGCTAAGACTTCTTAAGGTTAGGTCCAGTTCACAGTGGTGGTAGAGGCGGTGTTAAGCAAAAGCACAAGATAATACAGAATTATCAAAACAACTGAGTGGTCTTTCATTTCAGAAAGTGTTATATGCAAGATATTGGTTTCTGATATAAAAAAGAAAGGACAGAGTATGGAATCATTAGACAGAGTACTGAAAATTCTTTTCAGTACTCTGTCTAATGATTCCAAGAAGCAATTGAATGTCAGAAAAAACTATGACAAATGGTCAGAATAATGAGCATGATTGAGTGGAGTTGTCAAATAGCATGTTAATGGAACAGGCTAGGTTATTCCACAAAGAACTTAAATTAGAACATATGTGACTATAGTGAAGGATAGCTTCAAAGGTTTAAGAAGTAACATGAAATTTCAATTTATATCCATGGTGTGTGTGAGAGTGAGAGGTTCACAAACCACGAATAAGCTAAAGAGCATGTAGATGAATCTGCTAGACATATACAGTAAGACCCCGATTAACGATGATTCACTATAAAGTGTGTTTTTTTCCAAACCCTAAAGCAACAAATGTTCCATGATTCGATATGATGCAGTTCTACTCGAAGCCTATAAAAGTGCCAAATTTAAGCTGATTCAATTTATCACTGTACCTCTCTTGATTTGTATATAATATGATTATGTTCAAAACCTGAACCGAGCGAAAGGTTAAAACAAAACAAAATTGATACAAAAAAAGCATTTCACTTGACATTAGAATGCAGGAGCTGAGGAGATTAGAAAAAGGTGAACATCAAGTCGACATTGGAACCACTTTAAATTGGCTTACTTCTACTATACAAAAGATTTAAAAAAACAAGGACAAAATTAAGTGTTCAGCAACCAAAATCACATCTTCTGCAAGGTAGCCCAATCCAGAAGTAATGTTTTAGAGGAAATGGAGAAACTTCTTTCCATTTGGAATGATGATGAAACCGAACGCAACATGCCATTAAATCAGGCAATAATCATGAAAAGACAAACATGGAAAAGACAAACAAAGATTAATAACAGCAGATATGAAGTTTATGAGAAAAACTGCAAGGTATACTCTATTTGATCACAAAAGAAACGAAGAAATTATGAAAGAATTAAACCAAGAATCAGTAATAGAAAAAATTAAAAAATATAAACATAAATGGATGGAACACGTTCAAAGAATGAAAATATAAAGATTACCAAAACAAGCCTTAAAGTACAAGCCATTAGGAAAAAGAAAACCAGGACGTTCTCTTAAATGATTCACCGATGACTTCTAAGGCCGGAACAGGCCATGCTAGGCCTAAATCCTTGATACGCATGATGATGATGAATAATCATGGAAAAGGCCAGAAGTATTTTAATCATATTCAAAAACAAAGAGGGGATATGAGCAAAAACTTTGCAGCTAGTAGAGGTTGATTCAATAGATTTAAAAAAAGAAGCATCATCTGCACCTGAGAAGCACCAAGTGGCAGATACTGACGTTGCTTCAGCCTTTCCATCAACTTTAAGAGCCTTAATTGAAAGGGGAAATTATCCTCCCGAACTAGTTTTTAATGTTGGTGAAACGGGACTTTTCTGAAAGAAGTGGCAAAATGCACATTAATATTGTGCAAACAAAAGCGAGCTGCACAGATGAAGGGGTAAACAGTCTTTTATAGGATTCAAAGCTGCAAAAGACCGTTAAACCCCTCCTCCTTTTTCTGGGGAGTAACGGCAATGGTGATTTCAAATTAAAACCATTGCTATATGTATCATAGCAAAACACCAAGAGCTATGAAAGTAAAGTTAATATAAAAATAACTTAAAATTAAATATATTATATCCCTATTCTCCTATCCTATCCCTGTGTTAAAATGACCCTGTTTAACACTTTCGTTTAGTCAAGATATTACTGTAGATGACAAGCTCCTACATCCCAAGGAAGCGTATCATGCTAATAAAATGCATTATATTGGCAATGCACATCACATTGAACATTAACAATAGAGGACAAAGAAAGGCCCACAGGATTCAGGCAATTTTAGAATAGTTACTATCTTAGGGTAGCTCATATTCAGCAGGAACACATGCACTGATGTAAGCTAAGCTGATGATGATATGAGAAACTAAAAACCCTATGTCATGAAAAGCATTAAAATTTACTCTCAGTAACATACTGTGCAAGTGAAATTGGGGGATTAAGACCAAGATTATGTTGGAATGGTTTGAATTAATATTTATACATTATTTCAAACCATTCCAGTGTAATCTCGGTCTTAATCCCCCAATTTCACTTGCACAGTATGTTACTGAGAGTAAATTTTAATGCTGTTCATGACCATAGGGCTTTTAGTTTCTCATATACAAACATTATTGAAGTAAAAATGAAACAAAACGAAAACCAAACCAAACTTTGAGGTCTCAGTGGAAAACTCTGAAGAAACATTGACTGATTTGGCTAAGCAGGAATATGATAAAGTTGTCTGCAAGGATGGAAAAATAAGAACACCATTGGGGACACAAAATGTTGAAGAAGCAGTCCTTGACAAAAAGAAAGCATACCAAAGTTCCAAGCAAATAAGTCGGTTAATGCCATAAAAGAATAAACAGAAAAGTGAAAGAGCTAAGCTACGTGTAAAAGTAGCTAAACAAGTCATGGGAAGACTTTGGTAATTCTGGAATTCAAAAGCTTAGAAATGAAAGAAAGGGTCCTGTAAAAGAAAACAAAGACGATAAAGGTGACATGAAAACAGAAGATAAGGATATTCCAGATCTCTGAAGAAATTATTTGGAAAACTATTAATGAAACAAACAGTAGCAGAACAGTAGCAGCAAATTTTCAAGAGGAATGCAAACAGGAGTGCATATCAATACTTGAGGTAGAAAAACTCCATTGAACTTGAAATGTGGAAAGGCAGCTGATATTCAACCAGAAATGATATGGGAGTATAAAAGTTTTGCAGTGACTATAGTCAATAATTCCAAGTGGCTGGTCAAAAGTTTGAATTCCAGATGATTGGAATAGAGCTCCCATAGTTCTTATCTATGGGGGGGGGGATTAAATAAATAAATAATAAAGATGAATGTAAGAATTACAGAGGAAATTCTATACTAAGTGTTCCAGGTAATATTTATGCAAGCATACTTGAAAAGAGATTGATAAAAATTGCAGAAGAATAAGCTGGGTTCAGGCCAAATAGAGGTTGTCAGAGATCAAATGTTCACTTTACAACAAATAGCTGAGAAATCATTGTAATTGTTGAAAGTTCACTTGGTTATGCTATAAATTAAACATACCAAGAAATTATATACTTGGTTTAATCCTTTATTCAAGTGTAAGCAAACAAAGTTTGCGCCTTAAGTATCTTCAGGACTGAGGCAACTCGTGGTAAAGGTGGTACTGACTTCACATCACTTGCCTTAGTATCCCATAATACAAAGCACATCTCCTTGCGGTCATGTATGATGCTGTGCATTATGGGAAGGATCACTACCCAGACCGGTTTCGACCTGTATTAAGGTCTCATCAGCAGGAGCCAGACCCAGAGGTGAGGTGATACCACGGTTGCAGTGAAAGCAAGTAATGCAGAAGTCACATTTTTATATACAAGTTGCCAAAAGGTGTCTTACCTTATTCTTATAATACTCTGGATTAGAGATAGTTAGATTAGTGATAGTTAATTAATAATAAGGTGAGACACATTTTGGCAACTCGTATATAAAAATGACTTCTACATTACTTCAACCTTGGTATCACCTACTCTGGGTCTGGCTCCCACTGATGAGACTGCAATAAAGGTCGAAACCGGTCGCGGTAGTGACCCTTCCCATAATCCATAGCATTATACATGTCTGCAAGGAGATGTGCTTTGCATTATGGGATAATAAGGCAAGTGAAGTCATACCACCTTTACCACGAGTTGCCCCAGTCCTGAAGATACTTCAGGTGCAAACTTTGTTTGCTAACACTTGGATAAAGGATTAAACCAAGTATATAATTTCTTGGTATCTGTAATTTAAATCATGGGAATGTGACGAGGTGTCCAGAGAAAAGCTGTTCAAAACAACTAATTATATGGAGTAAATGGAACAATTATACAGATACAGAGCAATACATAGGCTATATTTAAGTTGTAAGTCAGCAGTTAGAATTGAAGGAGAAAGGTGATTTGATAAAATCAGAGGTAAGACAAGGATGCACATTATCTCAGCTCTTATCCATCATCTATATGGATTGCATTATAAAAGAAAGTGGCATTTAAACTGATATCAGAATTGAAGATATCAAATTTAGCACTTTGCTTTATGGAGATAATGTGCTCCTGAACACATCCAGTGCAAGTCTTGAGGGTTCTCTAACTAAATTGCTTAACAGTTGTAACAAATTTGGCATGAAAATCAGCAATAAAAAGATCAAAACTATGAAAATAGGTAAGAACATAGAAAACTTCAATTGCATTTTCAATGGAGAACCTGTAGTTCAAGGGAAAATTTTTCAGCTATTTAGGCACAGTTTTTAGTAAAGATGGCAAATTAAATTTGGAAATAGACTACAGAATAAACAAAGCTAGTATGGTGGGGAGCTAGCTGAATAAATTTATATGGAATAAGACTGGAATAACATATAATAATGATGGAATAACACCAAACTAGCAGTATACAAGAGAGGTTCAAACCAGTTTTAAATTATGAATCTGAGAGCTGGGTTAGAAATAAAGCACTTAATTAAAGCATAGGGACCACAGATATGAAAGTGCCGAGAAAAATTACGAGAGAATAGATAACCTAAATCACAGAATGATATTAAAAATGAAGATATTATGAAGGAACTTGGCATTGCTATTATTCAAGAATGTGTGAGTGGAGCTAATCTCCTTAAATAGAATGAGTGAGAAAGGGGCCAGCAAAAGAGGTGTCTGATGCTAAGGCAGCAAGAGATACAAAGGTGGACTGATTCGGTTCAAAGTGCTTCAGAAGCATGCAATGTTAGACACAACAATATTGGAGTGCTGACAAGTAATGGAGTTATTTGGAGGAAAATTGCTGATAATAATAATGGAAACTTAATGATGTACTGCTGTTGCAGTAGCCTGAACATCCCCTGAAGGTACACATCAGGAAATTGATGATGATAACATGAAAGAAGTTATTTGGTTCAGTGACACTTGATTATTCTACTGATATAAATGTTGGCAATGGCTTTATAGGATTTAATGTATCAAATCATATCATATGTTCACTGGGCATCCACAGATGCCATATGGTCACTCCGATGTTCAGTGATGTGCCACATCAGGCCTCACCATGCAGTCTTGTTGTGTGCTTTTCTGGAAGCTTCAATTCTCTGAAGAATGAAATTGTTCATGAGTTGCTTGAGTATTCTAAAAGTGTTATTGGACCTGCTGCCTATTGTTAATTACTAAGACTTTGTTCTGAATTCTGATAAAAACCATGAAAGAGTAATGAAGATGACAATGTTTAAAATGAAACAGTTGTAGATGAAAACTTACTATTTACGAATTAACTGATTTGATAAGTGAATTAATGAAAGGTCTACAGTAAACACACCTTCATGACAGAACAAGTGCTAATGAATTTTCATCTGATGTATGAAAATTTACACACGGAAAGATCAAATCGCATTAAACAAATTCACTTCAAGATGTTTTGTTCTCCTGCAATAAAGGTCGATGATGAATCAGCTGTGAAACAGAGTAATCTAGGCAGTCCTCGACTTCCAGGCATCAGTTATTAGCTCTACAATCCCAGTAAAAAATACTAATTTTCCAATTTTGGAACAATATTATTATAATATTCTTCATACATACAGCAGTTAAACTTGTTTTCATTTGTACTGTACTGTACTGATGAACCTGTATCATTTCTACTGTACCAGTCTATGTATTTCATTAATCACTTAATTCAAATTCAATTTACATTTAATATATAAGTCTAGCAGTTCATGGTACTTCAGAGACATGGGAGAGATATAATCAATAGGTCACAGGTGTATTGATGAATTATTATCACGCATCCACCATTGGCTGGCAAAATGGCTAATTGCTTTGTCTGTTTTGTGGGATGAAAAAAAATCTGACTTTCCAGTGGGAAAAGATTTTGAAAGTACTACTTTTCCATTTAAAAAAAAACATCCAAAACATTGCATTTGTATAATCAACATATAATTCAACAAAAACAATCACTACAACACAACCATGAGTCATATCTTCCATATTATGAGCAGTACCGATCATTTAATATACTGTAACATACAAGTATAAGAACAAATATAACAATTCTGAATGATCGAAGTATTGTTTATTGTTTTCTCAGTATTTCAACAGACCACTTTCTGTATTGATTAATGTAGTACATCTTTGTGGCATGCTGGAAATTATTGCATTTCTCTTTTTTGTTCTTGTGCCTTCTTTTCTATTGCTGTATTCAAATACCAGCAACACTCAAAAGGATCTTGATATTAGGCCAGTAGCATTTGATGTTTTCTCTTCCCCACCTGTGTGCAGACATTCTTTTACATGAGGAGGAGGATATTGGCATAAATGTAACATCAACCGTGCTTTTAGTTAACAATTAATGGAGGCGAGAGTGAAGAACAATACTTACCTTTTGAACTCAGTGACATGATGTAGTCAGTCATCCTGAAATACAGTTTTCAAATGTACTGCAGCTGTTTAATTATAGACGACAATAACCTTTTCAGGATGTCAATACAGCCATCAGCTTTGAGTGCTCCTTGCAAAAAATGCAGCTGGCCAATCCCTTTACTTGAAGTGGAACAAAAATCATGTGAAAAGCAAGAAATTTGACTGTACTCTTCAAACAATCTTGGTGTCAAGCCTCATAGGTTTAGATCTAACACATTGAATTCATCTGAGCTATGTTGCGAGGGGAAAAAAATGCTGGGTTTATTTTTGTTAATAGCTCATGGTGAATATCCCTCTTCATAAAGATCAAGCACAATACTATTTATATACAGCTAATTGTGACCACATACAACAAGTCTATGATCACATCTTCACATACTTAAATTATGCTAAGAGTTTATACAGTAAATGAAATATTAGAGGTCTTATGCAATCAACTATTACTGTACAGCAATCATGGTAGCAGCAGTGAGGTATTATTTGCTTTTTGTTATGAATACAATTCTATTTCTGTGTGTGTTACTCTTATTTGTTCTCCTACTCATGCACCTGTGATTATTTATGGTATAATTATCACTGAAATATAATGTGGTAGCATTACATTTCAGTGCACATTTGATGTAAAGGCCCTTAGTATCACCCCCTCCCCAACAAGTATAGTATTACTTTTTACTTCATTTGCTCTCTGAGGATGTCTGAAAACAGATGAAATATAAAACTCATTAACAACATCATTTCTTTACTTGTATAAAGCCATTCAATTCATTTTTTTTACTAATGTCCATAACACATGGTTCTTTAAAGTTAATATTACAAATTCAGTTAATAATCCAATTATATTACATAATTCATTACAATTTTCAATATAACAATACACTTTAAAGAAACTCTACGTGACAAAATATGAACAGCTCTGTTTCAAAAAAGTCTTCCAGATTAGTATTGCACTTTCAATGGTGAAAGATCCAGATAATATACTAGAGTGACAGCAAAAATATACAATTTCTGTTATCAGACACATGAATGATGTGTGTGAACTAAGAGATTTTCATGAATCCTGAATCATAACTGAATGTACAGAATTTGTGCATGTGAATATCTCAAGTGGTTATTTCCAAGTTTACTTTATAACTACTAATAATAAAATATGTTAAGCAATTAATTATAAGCTTATATTTAACTTCCAAAATTATATTTAAGTAAATGTAATACCATAAGGAAATATTAAATGTACTTATAAGTGGCAATTCTCTCTTTTGTCACTTGGGCAATGTAACTTTTGGGAATATAAAACAACATCAGGAACTGGTTTCTAGTTCATTTAACTTCGATGTTTGTGAATTTGTCTAGTATTCTCGAGAACTGAGTCCATAAACTAGATTGAAAGCAATAGAAAGAACCAAACAGAAGATCAGGATGTGTGTGTAATAAGCTGCACACAGGTATGACCTTATTAGCCTGACATGCTGAAACTTTGATAACATTGAAGATTATGGCCTCTTATCAAAAGCAATGTCCTTATTTAGCCTGAGAATGGTGGAGGAGGCTAGTTAAACAGTAGAGCTTAAATCAAATTTTAAACCAGTTCCTAATATGCTGTTTTTATTTTTAAAAGTTGCTTCATATTAACTGCAACAAGATTGGAACCATAGGAACCAGAATGGAAAATACCAACTAAAAAAAATAGAACAAATAGAAGCCGCTGACTTAGAAGCAAACAAGAGCATAAGCCCAAACTATCAAAACATCTCTAATGAAATTAAGGAAATGAACACTGGTTTCATTCATGTTGCTGTCTTCAAAAAATTTCCAATATATACTAAAAACTCATATGATCTTGCAGAACAAATCTGACAATTAGTAACAACTGAATTTGACAATTAGTGGCTGAAGATTACTAAGCCAATGGGAGAGGAAAAAAAAAAAAAAGAACAAGAATAAAAAAAAAGAAAAATATGTCTCCCTTGTATTTCTTCAATTTAAAGTTAAAAATGAATGTTAAATATAAAAGATGGGAAACTTATGATCTTATTCATGTGAAATTCATTCATTAAATATATTTCTAAGATAAACTTTTTTTTAAAAAAAATAATAAATTACTAAATAAAATAGATTTTAAAATTTATATTTACACGATTACAAAACTTTTTCTATCCATAGTATTTAATTTTTTTTTTTTTTTTGTTCCTTCAGAAATATATTTAATGCAATTAAAGTGAGACCTCTGTTTATCATCACTAAGATCCACAGCATCAATTACGAAGAACTAACCTCCTCAACTGAAGGTGGCAATGCAAGCCTGTTGTGTGTCACTCTAGTTGTAGTTGTTTCTGTATAGGTAGACTTAGTTAATACTTCAGTAACTTTGCCCAGAGTCTTCGGTGGCGGAGGGAGGTCTGGACCAATAGGTGTGTATGGTTCAGGCTGCTGTACAGTAACAGTCACTAAAGGTCCTTTTGGTTTACTGTTTGCGTTCGTTGACACAGGCTGAACAAAAGCAGGTTCTAATGTGGGCTTAACACAATTTTGCGTCTGTATTTCACATGAATGCACAGATCCAGATGGGTCTGGTGACACTGTATAAGAATGACTATGGACACTGGGATTTTGTGAAGGTGAAATATTATTTGACGAACCTGTTGGCGTTGATGTCATATCTGGTTTAAAAGTTGAAAATGGGCTTGTGTGTACTGCTTGTCTGCATTGCGGCTGATGAGATGAAACCGTCACATAGTTATATGGTATCCCTGATGATGTCACTGTTGTAGCAGATGTAGTTGACGTTGTGACACAAGATGTAATAGGTGGATGACCACAATTTAAAGATGGTATGGTAACAGATGATGCAAAAGGTTCACTTCTAAGACCAGGTAATTTAGTATAAATAGAATAAGTTGGCTTTTTTTCTATTACACCAGGAGACAATTCTGGTTTCTTGTAACTACCGACATATGAAGGCCTGTTAGCCATGTATGAGCTTGATGAATAAATGTTCGTATATGGACGTGGGAGACCAATTATCAATGGTGATTTTCCATGCTGACTACTACTACTATGTTCTTCATCTGTGATCTGTAAATAATAATTATAAAAATCACAGAATATATTCATCTAACTTAATAAAACTATATATAATACAAAACACTAGTCAATTTTATATGTCTATAATGTATCAAATTTCACACCTCATTTAGAAACAGCATATATTATTATTACATATATTATTATCAGAGCATTAGCAAAGCTCTGATATTGTAATTACTGGTCCTAAGCTTGGTATATTAAAGATTAAAAACAATAGGATAAATTCAAGCTCAACATCTAGAAGAAAATCAAACCCCAATGTCAGAAGAACTGAAGATAATAACTATCAATACAGAGGTACCTCGCAATTCAACACTAATCCGTCACCAAACTAATGGCGAATTGCAGGACAATATTTCCCATATAAGTCTATGGAAAATAGATTAATTCTTGTCAGACCCCTATCCCACTCCCACTAAAGGAAGAGTGGGAGAGAAATACACCATATGATTTACTTTACATATTTTACTACTGCATAACACACTAAATTACAAAATATGCTATTGTATACACAATACATCTATTGAGCCTTAGATGTTGGAAGTGAGTCTTCTTTATCCTGTTCTACCTCTTCTCATCTCCTCTGTGCTTGAACAGGGATGAGGAACTGATCAAGGGTGGACTGTCTCTCTCTCTTTTTCAAGATGGTTTTGAAATGATGCATGATGGTGTTGTTGAACAAGTCTGTCATTCTACTCACATCAGCAGTGTTGGAGCACCATTGCAAACAAATAGCCTGCACCTTCTCTCAGTGGAATAAAACTTCTTTAATGGCAGCTGTTGGCATAGGCCTTTTTTCCCCTGCCATCCTCTTCTTCAAGTGAAATTCCTCTTTTTCTCTCTCCTTTGTTTGCTGAGTGCTCTGAGTTCTTCCACGATCAGTTTGTCATCATGATCCTCCACAAGCTCTTCTACATCAGCCTCATCAACCTCTTCTGTGTCGAGATTCTCTGCCATCGAAATGTCTCTCGCATGGCTGTAGCTGCTTCTGATTCTCCAGCTGCCTAGTCTGCACTGTTGTCATCCTGAGAAAAATTAGGAACAAGTTTCTTCCACGATGCATGAAGGGTTCTCTGTGTCACTCTATCCCAGGCAGTTTTAATAAAGGAGATGGTATGGAGAATGTTGAACTCGGTCTTCCAGAAGTCTTGTCAGAAGAGTGAGTCACGTCGAAAAGCCATGAGGCTTTGTTCTCATACAGAGCCTTGTGTGAGAACATCCTTGGTGTAAAGTTTTTTAAAACATGCAATCACTTCTTGATCCATGGGTTGGGTCAGTGATGTCATGTTTGGAGGAAAGAACTGGACTTTGATGAAGTCAAAGTAAATTTCAAGAATGTCCTCTAAGTCTTGAGGGTGGGCACTAGCATTGTCAGGGATCAGCAGTGCTTTCAAAGGCAAATTGTTATCAGTGAGGAACTTCTTCATGCTCGGGGAAAAAACCTCAAAAATTCAATCTTTGAAAACTTGCTGGTCTACCCAGGCTTTTGCATTAGATTTCCACATCACTGGCAGTTTGGACGTAATGATTTTCTTCCCAAAGCACTGAGGATTTTCTGAGTGGTAGAGAAATTGCTTTAGTTTAAAGTCTCCGCTTGCATTTGTTGCCAATTACAAGGTAAGTAAGCCTATCTTTCATAGGCTTATGTCCTGGGAGCTTTACTTCCTCTTGAGTGATGTAAGTTCGATTCGGCAAGCGCTTCCAAAATAACCCAGTTTCATTCCCGTTAAAAATTTGCTGTAACAGGTAGCCTTCCTTCCCGATTAAATCTTCAAATTTTTTCACAAATTTTTCTGCAGTCTCTTTATCTGCACTAGTAGCTTCCCCCTGTCTGAGAACACTATGGATGCCTGTTCTACCTTGGAATCTGTGAAACCAGCCTTGACTTACTTTGAATTCCTTAGTTTGTTCTGCATTCATCCTGGAGTTTTCTTCTGCAATTCATCAAAAATTAACCTAGCCTTCTCACACATCATTGCCTGAGTTACTGCATCTCCCTTCATCTGTCTTTCTCTAATCCAAGTGATAAGCAGTTTTTCCATCCCTTCACTGATTGAAGATCTATTCTTGTCAGAAATCTTCATTGCACCAGCAGACACCCTAGCATCCATAATCTTCTCTCTCTCTCTCTCTGTTGCCAAAAAGTTGCCACAGTTGACCCAGGAACGCCATATGTGTGCTTCTTTCCTGAATTATTCCTCTGTTCACTTCTCTTTGGACCCATTCTTAAATTTCACTCAAAAAAATAATAATAACTGCAGATGCACAAAATTTTTACTTTCTGAAAAATGCAGAATTGAAAATTAGCACAAACAACACAAGCAAACACCAATGCAGCCCAACAAGAAATGACAAATAACAAATGACATTGCACAATTCCATGCACATGCATGTGCCGGACTGTGAAATCCAACTGTCGAATTGCGAGGCACTACTGTATAAGGATTATTAATGGAAAGGAATAAAGCTTACATAAGAACTGAAAAGGAACCACATGACATAACTGACATTGTTGAAACAAAGACAAAAAACAGGTGAGATCTTGCTAAAAGTATAGAATGTTATATTCAGAAATAATGATCAAAGAAAGGTAGGATTAGTGATAGCATTTAACATCAAACATGAAAATAAAGTGACTGGAAGATAGTTTCAAGTAGAGTTATTGTGGGCAAACTTCAAAATAGAGAAATGTACGATGAAACTTATTTGTGCCCATGTTCCCACAAGAAGTTCTCCTAAGAAAGAAGTGGAGGTATTTTTCAGTCATTAGACCAGGCAGCTGACAAAGAAAATGGAAAAAGTGGTCCTTGTTGGAGATCTAAACAGTAGAGTAAGAAATTAATCCCACTAGGCATATAGGAACATTTTGTGAAAATTTGGAATAAAGGGCAAGCTAACAATTACATACATAAGTATCATTAGCTATCTGCTTGATTTTAGCTCAGGATATGGACTAGTCATATGTATGAAAAATCAAGTCAAATTAGGATTGAAAGTGGAAAGCACTATGAAGTTTAGTTGCTTACTGTTTCATATTACAGCAAGATAGTAATGGAAATGTGCCATATTTCTGTGAAATAATCATAATTATCAATAAAAATAATTCCCCCACCTTTGTAAATTAGCAATCAACTTATAAAGGGACAGATGTACAATAAACCGCAGTTTGAATGATAATTGACTAATATGGTCCAATATCAGAAGTTACTGTTACTCACCTTTCTAGCATCTGATCACATATTTCATGAAATATTTTTGCTCTGATAGGTACCAATTTCAGAATTTTTCTGCACTCACAACTAAATATGAGGTAGATGAAAGCTATCCTCTAGTTTTCAAAATGTGCTAGTAAGCATATCAGGCATTCATGAAATAGTATTAGATGTAATGGAACAGTGAGATTACTTGCTTATTAACGGCCAGCAATGGTTATATAGTATTATAAAAGATTAAAAAATATAGATGAAGAAAACATGAAGTTTAAGTAGGTAAAAATTAATTTAAGTAGTCAAATCTTTCCACTTGGTAATACTATAAATTAAAGATGCCAAGAAATTATATTCTTGGCGTAATCCTTTATCCAAGTGTAAGCAAAGTTTGCACGCGAAGTAACTTCACAACCGGGAAACTCATATATAGGCTAATAACTTCACGTCACTTGCTTTAGTATCCCATAATGCAAACACATATCCTAATAAACATGTATAATGCTATGCACTGATGGTTGTATATTGGATCACTACCCAGACAGGTTTACATTTATTGAGGTCTCATCAATGGGAGCCAGACTCGGAAATGATACCAAAGTTGAAGTAATGCAGAAGTCATATTTTCATATACAAATAGGCAAAAGGTATTTTAATAATAAGGTGTCACGCCTTTCAGCTATAATTACAACCAAACCACCTGTCAGCATTCCCCAAGTCTATGGCAACAGTATGCAGTCCAACAGTTATACAAATAGCTGATACTCACCATAGAAACTCAGAATGGCATTTTTCCTATAACTTTGTTATAATGAGTGAATTTCTTATAGATGCATTTGTTATAGTGATAACTCTCTCTCTCTCTGTGTGTGTGTGTGCATGCATGTGTATGTGTGTTGCAGTAGACAATTCCTAATGTCCATAGTAATAAAATATTTGTGCACTTTCTTTTTAATGCATTTTGCAAGGGACCTGCAATGATGCCTGGACAAAGATGAACAAGCTTTGCCTTTAACAAACTTTGTAGAACACTGTTTATATCTATTAGGTAAGTCCGATTTTTAATTGGATTTATAATTTTTATATGTAAAAGCAGTCCATCATATGACATGATGGACTGCCCTCTCATGGAGGCATAAGTGAGAGGCATAAGCTCTCCATGCGAGAGAGCAGTCCAAAGCATACTGGTCTCAGAAGTCAAAAGGCTTAATTTGCTTTCACAAATACAATCTTAGTTATCACCTAATATATATATAGTTCTTTCAAAGGCATAACTGAGGAAGCCTTGTATTATTAATTATTCATTAACTGTTATTTAAATTAAGGGGTGTTTAAGAGTCAAAGCTGTATGACTGAGAAGAAAACTCCACACAGCCTTTAAAGGAATGCAGAGAACTGACCAGGGCTTCTGACCTAATGTCCAATCCCCACCTTCTTGTGGTGCACCCTGTTGGGTATCTACCTGGATACTGAACGAACGAGGATGGGCTGGCAATTTAGAATTTAGCCGACCAAATTGTATTCTTATTGGTTAAACCAAAATACAGAGGAATATAAAAAGAAAAATAAAACTGAATGTGAGAATTACAGAGGTATTTCCCTACTGAGTGTTCCTGGCAAGATCTATGCAAGTATACTTGAGAAACGGTTGAGAAGAATTGTGGAAGAAAAGCTTGGTGAAGAACAAGCTGGATTCAGGCCAAATAGGTTCTGTCAGGATCCGATCTTCACTTTACCACAAACAGTTGAGAAATCATGGGAATATAACAAAGATCTGTATTTATGTTTTGTAGTGGAAAGGCATATGACAAGGTGCCAAGAGAGAAACTATTCAATATGACAAAAAAAAAAAATATCTCATCTATTCCTGCAGTACTACGAGGCAGCTATTTTTCTTTGCATGCAATTAAAAGTCAACGAACAATAAAAATACCCATGTTAATCTTAAGGACAATATGATCGTGGATATCATCTGTAAAGTAAAGTAAAGTAAAGTATAAAATACGACATCTTGGCTATTCAAGTATCTTTCTGGAGCAATTTCTCAACAATGAACAGATTACAATGAGATATGCCTGTTTGTGATGAAACAGCCATTGCTCTACAGAATACTGTAGAATTTGTTTGTTTCATCACAAACAGGCATATCTCATTGTAATCTGTTCAATGTTGAGAAATTGCTCCAGAAAGATACTTGAATAGCCAAGATGCCGTATTTTATACTTTTGTCTAATTACTTTACAGATGTTATCCACGATAATATTGTCCTATAAGCATATATATTCCACGTTTGCAATGCATTTTCAGCATTATAGTTACTACGCTTCATTTCAAATAAACAATTACATTTAAACTGTGGACCTCAGTGTCAATCTTTGAAGAAGACATTGATTGATTCAGCTAGGGAGGTATGTGGTGAAGTTGTCTGCAGGGATAGAAAAATAAGAACACCATGGTGGACATAAGAAGCTAAAGAAGCAGTCCAGGAAAAGAAAAAAAGCAAACAAAAAGTTACTAGCAAATAGGTCATAACAGAATACAGAGAAAAATGTAAGAGAACTAAGCTATGTGTAAAAGAAGCTAAACAAAAGTCATAGGATGACATTGGTAGAGTATGGAAAATAAATATTGGCAAAATGTTCTGGAGGCTATTGAAGATGCTTAGAAATGGAGGAAAGAGTACTTAGAAAAAGGACTGTAAAAGGAATTAAAAATAATAAAGGTGACATGAAAACTGACGATAAGGACCTAGAGTAATTACTTTGAAAGACTGTTAAACAAACCAAGCAATGACGGAACATACTAAAAACATTTCAAGAGGAATTGCAAAGAGCAGTACATATCAATACTTAAGGTAGAAAAAGTCATCAAAAACTTGAAATGTGAAAAGGCAGCCAGAGTAGATGATATTCAACCAGAAATGCTTAATTGTGGAGATATAAAAGTTTCCTACACTGAATAATTCAGAACTCCCAATGATTGGAGTAGAGTGCTCATAGCACCTATCTACAAAAAAAGGGAATAAAGCTGAATGTGAGAATTACAGAGGAATTTCTCTACCTAAAAGGTAAGATTTATGCAAGCATACTTAAAAATAGGTTGAGAAAGATTGTGGAAGAGAAACTTGGAGAAGAACAAGCTGAGTTCAGGCCCAATAGTGGGTTGTTTGATCAGATTTTTACTTTAAGACAAATAGTTAAGAAATTGTGGGAATATGACAAGGATATGTACTTAAGTTTGCAGATCTGAAAAAGGCAAACCACAAGGTGCCCAGAGAAAAGCTTTTCAAAACAACAATTATATGGGGTAAATTGAATAATTATACAGAGCAATACATAGCCAATATTTACATTGTCAGTCAGCAGTTAAAATTAAAGGAAATATAGGAAAATGGTTTGATGTAAAATTTTACATCAAATAAGACAAGAATGCACATTATCTCCACTCTTATTCATAATCTATATAGATCTCATGATGAAAGAAAGTGAAATAAGACTTGATATTAGAATTAGATGTCAAAATCTTAGCTCTTTGCTTTGTGCAAATGTGCTCCTAAACACTTCTAGTGTAAGTCTACAGGATTTGCTAACTAAATTGAATAGCTAATGAATTTGGCATGAAAATCAGCAATAAAAAGACCAAAACTGTGAAAATAGGCAGGAGCATAGAAAACTTAAGCTGCATTCTGAATGAAGATCCTATAAAGCAAGTAAAATATTACAGGTATTTAGGCACAGTGCTTAGTGAAGATGGTAGGTGAAATCTAGAAATAGACAACAGAATAAGCAAACCTGGTGGGTAGTCAGCTAAATAAATTTATATGGAATAAGCAAGAAATTAGCCAAAACACCAACTATGTTTTGGCTAATTTCTTGCTTATTCCATATAAATTTATTTAGCTGACTACCCACCAGGTTTGCTTATTCTGTTGTCTATTTCTAGATTTCACCTACCATCTTCACTAAGCACTGTGCCTAAATACCTGTAATATTTTACTTGCTTTATAGGATCTTCATTCAGAATGCAGCTTAAGTTTTCTATGCTCCTGCCTATTTTCACAGTTTTGGTCTTTTTACAGTGTTCAAACAAGTTTTAAGTGATGAATCTGAGAGTTGGTTAGAAATAAAATACTCGATGAGTTCTGAGGAAAATCAGGAGAGTGAACTGATCGCATCAACAGCAGAATCATATTAAAAATGAAGATATTAGAAAAGAACTAGACATTTTTGGCATTCAAGAACATGTCAGCAGAGCTAATCTAAAGTGGTATGGCCCCTTAAGTAGAATGGGTGTGAGGAAAGGTTAGCAAAACAAGTGTTTGATGCCAAAATGGCAGGAAAGAGATCCAGAGGAAGACCAAAGTCTAGGTGGATTGATACAGTAAGAAGTGCCTTAGAAGCATAAAATGTTAGATATGACAATATTGCAGTGATCACAAGCAATTGGAAGGAAAATTGTTGCTAGGAGATTAATAATAATGTAAACTTAATCATGTAGTGCTGTCACATAGTAACCTGAACACCCCTTGAGGGGGGGGGGGGGGGTACATATCGGGAAATCGATGATCAATTACATAACTGATTGCAGAAACATAACCATGCTTTACATCGTAAGCTTTGAAACAACACATAGCAACTAACTCTTGCTAGCTAATGTGTGACATCTACTTATCACATCAGAGGCATTTTCACATTATACAGCATCATTAAGTTTCACCACTATGGTCCTTAAGTATCGCTGTGTTATATCTAAAAGCTAACAAGTACAAATTCTATGGCACACCAACTTTAAGGTTTTACACACAAATATACACAAATCTATATTGACATTAGGATCTTACCTGTTCCCTCTGTACAACCAAACGAACAAACCTATCTAATCTGCTTAGTATTGCTACAGCATCTTCATGCCTAGCTTCTGTCATATCTCTGCCATTAACTGATAATATTTTATCACCTTCTTTCAATTTTCCATCTTTTGCTGCTGCTCCTAGTTCTGATATTTCTGCAATATAAATGCCCTGTGGAAACATGAAGAATAGAAGTCTATTCATGGGTCTTGTACACATGTTAGAAATGAAAATGTACCAAAGATTATTTTGATGGAAGGTTCATTTACAATTTACTGCAAACATGCAAATACCATTAATTACATAAGACATATGAATAAAATGATAAACTTTCATGGTTAATAATAGAAAATAGAACATAACAGAAATATAGTGGTAGCTTATGTTATCCTTATCTTACAAGGTGACTTTTCACAAATAGGACACATGTGCACACACACACACATTGCTTGAAAAGAAGTCAACAGACACCACAGTATGAGGAACAAACAGCCATGGTGGCCACCAAAAGCTGCAATGGCTGCAGCAATTCTATACGTTCCACAAGCATACAATAGCAATCAATGGGAATTTTGGACCATTCTTCCTATAAATTAAAAATTAACATCTTCCTGTATGCATGTAATGAAATCCTGGACTGTTGTGAGGCAAACATCCCTTAACCTCACACAATGCACTAGATCATCTCACAGATGCTGTTCAATAGGGTTGAGATCAGGGTTCTGTGGTGGTGGTCAGTCAAGTGTGGTGACATTCATGCTCACAAACCATGCAGTTACAGCAGCAATAGTCAGTTTTGTAGAATAGCCACACACACACACAATGTCAACTTCCTATAATGTAATGATAATTCTATAAATGCAGATAAGTTCAGTGCAAACCATCCACTTAAAAAAAATAATAGCCACGAATCAGGAAGCATTGCATTGTCCAGAATGTTCAAATTCCTCTCAGAGTTCCATGTTCATGACACCGCAACAGACATCCAAACCAGGAAAAACTATGAAAAACAGAACCATACCATCACACCGCTACCTCTGAATTTCATAGTTGGGATTACGTACTCTGGTAAGAGATGTTCACCAGACATCTGCCACACGTGTCCATCTGCTCGGCATAAAGTGTAATGTGATTCATTGCTTCATAACTCAGTTTTGCAAGCTTCTACGTCCCACTATACATGCACTTTGTACCACTGAAGACGATGCTGCGTGTTTTTTCAAATATGTCAGAGCTTACATACTGCAGTCCTATCATGGAAATCCATGTTGTGAGCCTTGACTGCCACATTCGGTGAGTGAAGTGGGTCATCTACTGCAGGTAGCACTTGTAGTTGATCACCAACAATTTCATATCAGTATTTGACCATTGACTTGGGACCATCATATTCCTCAAATTTATACTAGCTACAAACGCATGACTCGTTACACGACATGGCATAGTGCAACCTGCCATGGGTGTCCTTTGACCTTCTTTCCAAGCAGTGTAAGTGCGCGTGCACATGCGTACACACACATTATGCCAACTTCCTATAATGTAATGATAAGTCTGTATAAATGCAGATAAGTTCAGTGCAAACCATCCAATTAAAAAAAATTGAAAGCTACTAAATGAAATGTTAGACAAATTTATATTATTAATTTGCTAAAGCTAGTTTTAGATTGTTTACTGCAATGTTGAAAAAGTCATTTTTGGATAAGAAAATTTAAATAAACAACTATCGTTGACCTGAATGATAGCAGACATCTAGAATTTGGGACTATTTCTTCTTCACTGAAGCAGCATAAGAGAACCTAAAAGAATAGGAGACAGGCAGGAGGATGGCTGTTCATTTGAAGCAATCTGGTGTGAGATTAAGATCAGTAAGACAAAATATATAGTTGGTTGTTGCTATAAGCCAGGGAGTTCCACAGATGATCTGGAAGACATGCATTGCCAAATTAGTACACTGAGTACAGGTCAAGTGATTATTATGGGGGGACTTCAACTATGGAGATATAGACTGAAAGGAAGAAAGATCACATGGCAGAAAGGAAACAGAATTTATACACCTGCTGAGAGATAATTACTTAAGGTGGCATGTCATGGATGGGACTAGGGATGGGGAGTATTGGATCCGGTCACAGGATCAGAAGAGCTATCCATAACCATAACCAAGGTGACAACATTGCCTCCAATTGGTGAAAGTGATCATGCGGTCTTGACTTGGGATCTTGAATTGTAAAAACGAGGAATATTCTATCACGAAGGAATATTTGTAGAACTACAAGGTAGGTGATTATGACATGCTTAGGAAGAAGCTTAAATCTGTACCATGGAATAAAACACTGCAGGGTAAGGATGTTAGCAGTGCATGGGATATAGTTAAGGGTCATCTAGAGGAAGCAGCATACCTAGGGTAAGGAGGGTTAATCAGGTATGAGTTAGATGGATGAGTACTATCATTAAGCACAAGCTACAGAAGAAGAAAATGCTGTCGAAGGTATATAAAGAGAAAGATGACCAGCATGGCAAGAAAGGAAAAATCCGATTATGAGAAGAATTTAGCCAAGCTGGCCAAAGGAAATTCCAAAGAGTTCTTTCATTGTGTGGCAAGTAAGAGGAAGAATGACTATGGAAGATTATCCTTAATGAGTGATGATGGTCACGAGGTGATGGAAGCAGATAAAATAGTTGAATTACTGAGTGACCACTTTGCAAGCATATATCTTCCTAGTGAAGTTACTGCTTTAACCTATGTGACAGACACTAATGCAGGAACAGAGCTGAAGGAATTGGAGATTCTTACAATATTGCAGAATCTCAATGTAAATACATTCATGGGATTAGATGGAATATCAGCTAGGGATCTGCAAGAATGTGCAACAGAATTGGCAATGTCTTTGACTAAACTGTTTAATTTCAGTCTCAGCTCTGGGAGAGTTCCAAGGGAGTGGAAAGTGGGCAAAATTATTTCTTTGCATAGGGGAGGTTCTAAACTAAAGTAGCAGAGACCAATCAGTATCTCAGACAGTACTAAAAGTACTAGAAAAATTGGCAAAAAAGAGAATTCAAGAATGGGTAGATAAAAATATGATATTGTATGGGTCAGCATGACTCTGTGAAGGATTGGTCATACCTTAGTAATTTACCAACTTTTTGTAACTGTAAATATTTGGTACCTTAAATAGTATGAGAAGTTTTCTTTTTTGGATTTATTAGTGAACCATAATTCTTCATAATTATATACAATCGTCGACAAGTTTCACCAGCTAAGTCAGTCTGGCTTCTTCAGGACAATAAATGGGTAAACTTACATTAAATGCTAAAAAAGAAGAATGGATAACAACAGTTAAATTAATTAAAATTGATTGTCTCCTGTCTGGACTCCAGATAGGAGAATATCTCAACAGAAATCAAGGCATGATACTAAAAGACATTTGGAAAAGTTTAATAAATTCACTATGCTTAGCAGAACTCAACTTTGCAAAAAACTATAAAACGTGTTCAACAAACAATGACTAAGACTTCATGCTCCATGCTCTTGTTTTCACGCATCATTTTAATTTTAATTAATTTAACTGTTGTTATCCATTCTTCTTTTTTAGCATTTAACATAAGTTTACCCATTTATTGTCCTGAAGAAGCCAGACAGACTTAGCTGGCAAAACTTGCCGACAGTTCACTAATAAATCCAAAAAAGAAAACTTCTCATATTACTAACTTTTTATAATAGAGTAACAGCTGAGTTGGATAAAGGAAATGGTTACACGGTGATTTTTCTGGATTTTGCAAAGGCATTTGACAGAATACCACATGGAACATTGTTATGCAAATTAAACACTAGTTAAATGGATAAGAGGGTGGCTGTTGGACAGATATCAAAAAGTGGTATATGGAGGGGCAGAATTAAGGCAAAAACAGATGACTAGTGGTGTGTCACAAGGTTCAGTGCTGGGACCACTGCTGTTTAATTTGTACATAAATGATATAGGAAATAACTTGAAAGGAAATATTCAGTTGTTTGCTGATGATGTGAAATTAGATAGAGTAATAGTTAATCAAGCTGACGTGGAGAGCTTGCAGACGATTTGAATAGGCTGTCAGTATGGGCAAAAGTTAATGGGTGTCAATTTAATGTCAAGAAATGTAAAGTTATGCACTTTGGGATGAATAGATTATAAGCCATTTATCACATTGATGGCACTGTCCTCCAGGAAAAAGGCTAGTAAAGAAACATTAACAAGTAGAGATAAGGAAGTTGTAATTGCTCTTTATAAGGCCTTGATATGCCCACATCTGGATTACTGTGCAAGTCTCCTGGATTTCTTGAGGATGTGGAAGCAGTAGAGAGGATTCAGAGGCGAGTGACCAAGAATGTGAGTGGCCTGTGCCCTATGAAGATAGATTGAAGGTGTGTGGATTACAGAAGTTGGTTGATAGGAGAAAAAGAGAGGATATGATAGAAACATTTAAGTTGCTTAAAGAGTTTTATAGGATAGATGCAGGGGAAATGTTTCAACATTCAGCTAGAAGGACCAGAACAAGGGGTCATCCCTGAAAGCTGAATAAAGGTGTGGTCAGCAGGGGTGTGAGGACTAGATTTTTTTTTTTGCTTGGAGAGTATTTGCCACAGTCAGTTATGAGTAATTTTTCTGTTATTAATGGGTTCAAGGAGGGGTATGATAGATTGTGTGGATAGATTGGGTCTCCCACGATGAGTCTTCAGACTCCATGCCAGTGCCCATATATAATAATAATAATAAGACAATGATTTAGAACAAGTAGGCATTTCAGATTGCACCAATTATGCTAGACTCTAATCAGAACTACATAATAGCCATCTAATCCTAAACATTTTTTCAAACTAGTACAATGAAGTAGTTATATCGTCAATCTATATTAATTCAAGCTGATCTCTAATAGCTGTATTATATTACATTCTCTAAAACGATTTTGATGACTCCCATTAAGTATTAAATGAACTTTCTCTTCCATGACAAAAATAAGCATACTAGTTGTTTAGAATTCAGTATTATATAATTCATTAATTTATGTATTTATATAAGCACAATGAATTATATTTATTGTAAAATAAATATTGTAAAAATATATATATTTAGGGCCTCCCTCAATAAGTCTAAGGAGTCGTTGGAGTTGCCTGTAATAATAATAATAATATTTATATCTGGTGCAAATTATATTTGCACCAGATTTTATAATTCATATTTATATTTGCTCCAAATTATTACTAACAATAATTATATATGCTCCAAAGTATTAATAATAATTATATATGCTCCAAAGATCTGCAACACTGAAATAACTATAGTCTTTATTCACCACTAAACATGAAGATAATCTTCTTGAATGACATGCAATTGCAAGTAGAAAAATGGGCAAACATGAAAATTGAATTGGAAAATTACTCATCTGTGCCTATTGTCCCAGCGAAGATTTTGACTCATCCAAGAATACAGCTGACAAAAAAATTGGTCTTTGTTGAAGGATTTTAAAACAGAAGAGTGGAAAATGACTCAACACAGAAATGTGCAGAAAACATTTTTCAATTTTTAAATAATATTCTTACTATTTAAAGTAGACACAGCTACCCTACAAGAAACTCACCATATCCTACAAGGAAATATTACCATTCCTGGTTGCATTCTTCTCACTGATAAACCTGATGAAAGACAAAAAAAATTAGATCTGTCCTTGTCTCCAGCTTTATTCAACCTGTACACAAGTGATATTCCTCCAACAGCTAGTCAGAAGTTCATTTATGTTGATGACATTGCTGCCAAGACAATACCTTCCAAAGCCTTGAGGAAACACTAAGCAAAGATCTGAGCTCACTACAAAATTACTTTGAACGTTGGAAACTACGAAAAGTTCAGAAAAAGGTCTGAAAAGTTCTCAGCCTCATAGATGGCAACACTATCGGCAAGATTTTGTTTTCTGAGTTGGTACATCTGTCATAAGCATCCATTTGAAATTGCAAGTCATTCTATCAAGAAGTTTTTTCATGCAGCTGTTTGAAGCAAAAGTGTTGTCATTTCAAGGGTGAAATGAATAAAATGGAGTATAGTGTGGTTATAAAATTCTTTGTAAAAGAAGGTTTAACGCCAAAAGAAACTCATTCGAAGTTCACAAAATTTTATGGGCACTCTTCTACTTCGTTTTTGACAATTAAGAAATGGGCTGCCGAGTTTGAACATGGAAGTATCAGCCTTGAAAATGATTCACGTGAATGATGTCCAAAAAGTGTATCACCAAAAATCATTGAACAAGTGCACGATGTGGTATTGGATGACTGGCAAGTAAAAGTGCATGAAATTTCTGAGATTACAGGCATTTCAAAAGAACGCGTAGGATATATTTTGCATGAAGAATTACAAATGAAAAAGCTTTGTGCAAGATGGGTGTCGTTCTTGCTCACAGCAGATCAAAAACACACTCGCATGAAAATTTCTGAACAGTGCTTGGAGCGTTTTAACAAGAATAAAACAGATTTTGTGCATCGATTTATTACTATGGATGAGACTTGGATTCACCATTACATTCACCAGAATCTAAACAGCAGTCAAAACAGTGGACAGAAACTGGTTGTTCGGCACCAAAGAAGACAAAGTCAGTTCCATCAGCAGAAAAGGTCATGGCATCGGGGTTTTGGGATGCTAAAAGGCATTTTGTTTATTAATTATCTTGAAAAGGGCAAAACAATAACCGGGAATATTATTCCGATCTTTTAACCAGACTAGACGAAAAAATTCATGAGAAAAGATCTGGTTTGCAGAAGAAAAAAATCATCTTTCATCAGGACAATACACCCATCCACAAAAGTGTTTTGGCAATGGGAAAATTAAGGGATCTGCACTATGAATTGTTGGAATATCCACCCTATTTCCCAGATTTGGCTCCCTCTGACTTCTATTTCTTCCCAAAACTAAAACTCTTCCTTGCTGGTCAGCGTTTTTCTTTGAATCAAGAGATGATTGCAGCTGTAGAGGGGTATTTTGCAGATCTTACTGAGAACCACTACAGGGACAGTATAATGGTGCTGCAGCATTGCTGATAAATGTATTAGTCTTAAGGGAGATTATGTTGAAAAATAAAAATAATTTTGAAATTATAAATTTGTTTTTTCATTATTAAGAACTTTTGAGACCACCCTCGTATCTCTTAATCCAGGAAAAACTGTTGTCTTTGCTTTCCACCTAAATAACTATGAGGCTCATAGAAAACTAAAAATAAACTTCTGCAACAGGACTCTAATCCATGAAAGTAACATTTGTTACTGTGGTGTCACACTTGACCATAGCCTAACTTACCAAAACATTGGGGGGGGGGGGGATGTTAAAGATATCTGCCAGGAACATCATAAACAAGCTGATGAGCACAACTTGGGGTTGTAATGCTTCAACTCAGAACAACTGTCTTGGATTAAGTCTTCCCTGCTGCAGAGTATTAATCACCAGTTTGGACAAAAAAATGGATCTTTGTTGAAGGATCTAAACAGTTGATTGGAAAATGAATACTAAACATAGAAATGTGCAGAAAAATTGTAAATTTTTAAATAATATTCTTGCCGAAGTCACCACATGACTTTCGGGATCTCTGTTACCTTACGATCTACTCCTCTCCCATGGTTAAATGTTCTTTCCAACATTACTCCTCCATATTTCAGAAGAGATGAGGCTAACATCAAAGAAATAAAGAAAATCAGAAATAATACATATCTTCCTATTCATCAAGATATCTCTTCACCTCCAGTACACTACCTTACTTCCAGATCTCCCATATTGCCTGTAGAATTACCAGATGACAGTTCCCAGGACTGGTAGAGAAGACTTTGCAATGAACTACAAACAAGTACCTGATCACAAACCCAACTATCAAAAGGATTCAATCTACCTTGCCACCTCTGGAGTCAGCTAAAACAGATTTAGGACTGGACAAGGTTGCTGTGCCCACTTATTACATCTGTAGGGAATTTCAGAGTCACCCTTTCGCAAGTATGATACTGTGCATCATATCGATGTCTGTGTGTTGAGGCTTAAGTGCTGTGAAGAATTAAATGTTGGAGGTTTAATGGAATATTATTAGCACTGAGAAAGGATTAAAATTAATTTTAATACTTCCAATATTTCGTCTCCGTCACAGACACATCTTCAGGGATTACAAAAAAAAACTTTTTGTAACAACACACACACACAAAATAATACAATAGTGAGTGAAACTAAAGTCCTATCTAGGTGGTGCGGCCTCTATGGGCATTTGCAGGTGGTCTAGGATGTAAAGAGGGATCTCTGATAATTAATGTTTCCCAAATTTTGGGAAGTTTAATGCAACTTAATTTGTTTAAATTCGGTTGATTCCTGAGTGCAGATGCAGATTCAAAGAAAAGCCTTTCTTTTTTGAATTTACTATGGTGGAGCATTGTGGTTTTTTCCAGGAGATCCTGTGGGTTGTATCCAAAACATGGTCTGCAAGGTCAGATTGACAATAATCGTGATTGTAGGTGTATGACTTGTGTTCTTCTAACTGGATGGTTGCTGATCTACCTGTCTGTCTGAAGTAGTCAGTTTACAGGCACAAGGTACTTTATATACTCCAGGAATTGAGAGAGGAGGGAGCTGGTCTTTGGTGGAACGGATAAGGGTAGCAAGTTTACGGTGGCACTTAAAAGCTGTATGGAGGTTGTACTTTTTTAATGATCTGGCTATTTTTTCTTATGTACCATGGATGTAAGGTATGGTGATGGCATTTCTGAAGTCTTTCTGAAGAGATGGTTGGGGAATGGGGAAGGACTTGATTATTTTTTTAATTCTGTAGTCACTGTAGCCATTGGAAAGGAAGGTGTGTATGTGTTTGAGTTCGGTTGAAAGGGCAGTTTTACTGGAACAAAGATTGTGGGCTCTATTGGTAAGAGTTTTAATAATGCCATATTGCTGAGAGGGGTGGTGGTGGTGGGAGAGTTTGTGAATGTATATGCCTGTATGACTGCATCTGCACCCAGGAATCAACCGAATTTAAACAAATATGGTTGCATTAAACTTCCCAAAATTTGGGAAACATTAATTATCAGAGATCCCTCTTTACATCCTAGACCACCTGAAATGCCCATAGAGGGTGCATGCACCACCTAGATAGGACTTTAGTTTCACTCACTATTGTATTATTTTGTGTGTTGTTACAAAAAGTTTTTTTGTAATCCCTGAAGATGTCTCTGTGACGGAGACAAAATATTGGAATATTAAAATTAGTTTTAATCCTTTCTCAGTGCTGATAATATTCCATTCAACCTCCAACATGTCATCATATCAATGACTTCCCCATACACTCCTTTCCTGGAAGCTTCAGGAATTTGCATTTACTCCCAGACAATGCCACTGACTGGTTATCTGAACTGTCAAGTCTGTATATAGTTTTGCTCAATGATTTCTTGATTTTTCCCCATATACTAAATAAACCACTCTACAAGAGAAAAATCTAGCTGTCACCCATTTCTTGACTGCATTCATTATCAACTCCATGGATATCCTCTCCTCATTATCCATAAAATGAAAAATCCAATTTACTGGTAAGATGCATGACTCTTTCTTAGTTTGTAGATCTAGGATTTCTAGGATCTACAGCCAACAAATTTTATATCCCCAATAACATCTTTAACACATTATTTTGTACCTTCTCCTCTGTATCTGCATGACTTCAGAAACCAGGAGACCAGATTTGTGCACAGTAGTCCAGAAGAGATCATATCAAAGCATGTAAGGAGGCAAAATAATTTTTTTATCATACAGGTCAGGTCAATATCTGTTAAACCATGTAACTATCCTCTAAGTTGTATTTGCAATCATTGCTATATGACCTCTGAACTTTCAGAACTGAGCAACTCTACAAACTAATGACTTCACGTCACTTGCCTTAGTATCCCACAATACAAAGCGCATATCCTTACAGATATGTGCTTTATATAATGCTATGCATTATGAGAAGGGTCACTCCCCAGATCGGTTTTGACCTTTATTGAGATCTCATCATTGGGAGCCAGACCCAGAGGTGATACCTAAAAATACTTCAGGTGCAAACTTTGTTTGCTTACACTTGGATAAAGAATTAAACCAAGAATATAATTTCTTGGCATCTTTAATTTATCATATAACCAAGTGGAAAAGCTTCCAACAACTATCTCTAATCCAGAGTATTTTAATAATTAGAAGGTGTGACACCTTTTTGGCTACTCGTATATGAAAATATGACTTCTGCATTACTTCAACTTTGGTATCACCTCTGGGTCTAGCTCCCACTGATGAGACCTCAATAAAGGTCGAAACCGGTCTAGGTAATAACCCTTCCAATAATGCATAGCATTATACATGTCTGTAAGGATATGTGCTTTGCATTATGGGATACTTAAGCAAGTGATGTGGAGTCATTAGTAATACAAGTCATTAGCAAGCATATACAAGTTGCCCAGTCCTGAAAATACTTCAGCCGCAAACTTTGTTTGCTTACACTTGGATAAAGGATTAAACCAAGAATATAATTTCTTGGCATCTTTAAATTATAATATAACCAAGTGGAAAAACTTTCAACAATTACATGATTATAAAAGGTGTGTACGTGTGTAGAGGCTTAAGTGCTGTGAGGACATCATGTTGGAGGCTTAATTACATTCACAAACTCTCCCACCACCACCCCTCTCAACAATATGGCATTATTAAAACTCTTACCAAGAGAGCCCACAATCTTTGTGGGCTCTCTTGGTAACCGCCCTCACTACTGAGCTTAACCACATACACAGCACTTTCCTCTCCAATGGCTACAGCGATCACAGTATCAAAAAAATAATCAACTCCTCCCCCATTCCCCGTCCTTCTCGTCAACAAGATTTTAAAAATGCCATCACCATACCCTACATCCATGGCACATCCGAAAAAATAGCCAAGATACTAAAACAGTACAACCTACACACAGCATATAAGCCCCAGCGCAAACTTGCTACCCTTATCCGTTCTACAAAAGATCAACTCCCTCCTCTTTCTCTGCCTGGAGTTTACAAAGTACCCTGTACCTGTAAGCTGGCGTACTTTGGACAGACAGGCAGATCAGCATCCATCCGTCTAGAGGAACACAAGTCTTACATCTTCAAACACAACTATGGCCATTCAGGTTTGGCTGACCATGTTTTGGACACCACCCACAGGGTATCACGGAAGAAAACCACCATGCTCCACCACAGCAAATTCAAGAAAGAGAGACTTTTCTTAGAAGCAGCAGCAGCTCTCAAAAACTAACCAAATCTCAATAAATATTGTTGCATTAAGCTTCCGAAGATTTGGGAAACACTCATCACCAGAGTTCCCACCTTACATTCCAGGCCACCTACTACTGCCCTTAGAGGGCGCTCTACCTAGATAGGACTTTAGTGTCACCCACGTGGTTGGGCTTAGTATTGTTTGTTATTTGTGTATATGTTACATTAATTGTTTTTGTAATCCCCGTAGATGTCCTAGTGACTAGGACGAAATATAGGAAGTATTAAATTCTATTTTAATTCTTTTTGAGTGTTGTAAAAAATCCATTAAGCCTCCAACATGATATAAAAGGTGTGCAAATTACTCAAAATATGACCTTCCATTAGTAAACCTATGCTGTTTATTGAAAAGGATAGATTCCCTGCCAACCATTTCTGTATGCAATCTTTTGCCAACTTTTCCAAAATTTTCATCACCACACTTGGGATACTGATAGACTGATAGTTAGAAACATCAGTCTTTGCAACACCCTTGTGCAAAAACTAACATTTATCATAGTCTTTCTACTTCTGTGGAATCTTCCCTGTGCTTAGACTCAATTTATATAGCTGGTCAAAGGAACAGCTGAGAGAATGTTCAGCAGGACAAACTTTCGGCATCTATGCTAATATTCCAATATTCCATTCTGCCAAATCCATATTCACTTTATGCAATAACAGCTCTAGTACCTCCTCATACACCTGTTTTCTCATGTGTAGAGGTAGCATTGGGCTCTCTATGTTGAATACACCAGGTTGATAGTTTTTAGCAAAATAAGCACTTATTTGTTGCACAATCTCTTCTGCATCTGCCACTCACACTGATAGTTATTCTTTCACATTCATTCTTTCTTTTACTTGCAATGTTTTTAGATTGCAGATTCAGTTTCTTTTTGTATGTTTAGCTTTCCATACAAGAGGTACTCTTCTGGACTGTGCCATGTAATTTTCTTAATTGACATCTTTATGCATATAGTATTCCTTCCAGATAATTTTTAAGAACCTCTTGCTTAATCAGACTGCATACGAATTTTGCTCTCACCCTTTATTCTTCTAACTCCAGTAACAAATTCCAATGCTGCATCATTGATGTATTTTTGTTTTTTTAATTCTTCTCATGCTGATATTCTTCCCAAACAATACTATTGGATCAAACCTAGTATTCTTCTCAGTTGGCAGTAATTTCCTGCTTTGAAGTTCAGCATGTGGCCCTTTTCTAAATGAAATATCCATACACTTAGCCACTTCCCAAGTCAGTACAGAATGATCACTGTCACCATCTGAAGACCAGTCGCATTTATTTATTACTGGAAACCCCCTCTGACACTATAATCAGGTCTAATCCTCCAACACTTCACCATGTATTTGATCTAGTTAGATCCTGCTCATATCAGATAGCTTCAACTCATTACAACATAGAACAATGTTACTAATATTACAATCATTTTTTACCCTAACTAGACTCAAATCATTTGAAAAGAGTCCAGTTAGGGTATTTTGTCTATCCTTCTTAAAAATGCTACATTCTACACTCAATAGCAGCTTTACTACATGTGTTTCTGAGATCCAGGTGCTGCTACTGCCGATAATCTAAGGTCGCAACATATTCACTATGTGAACAAACTCAATCCCTTTGTTCCTTATACTCCTGGCATTTGTGTACAGACATGAGTTACCTCTGTGCTTTTTTGTATACTCCCCTCTGTAGACAATCCAGTTGGACAACTTTCTAATTCCTATTCATATCTAATGCTTCAATGATACAGGCATCCTTACAAATACTTTAAATCCAAACTAGATGAACATGCAGTCATCATTTCCTCATAATCCTTCCATTATTAGGCATATTTGTATTGTTAATACAGTTGCTCTTAAGCAGAAATTCTCACCATTCCTCCAGTTTCCCTGACTCTCCATATTAGATCTCATATCAATAAATCATTTCTCCAGACTCCTGATACCAACTGCATTCAAGTGCAGGCAGTCCCTCTTACATAAATCACTTTTTCCTTCAAACTCACTCCATATATCCAAAAACTCACAACTATTCTTTCTACACAGATTATGCATTGAATCATTTGCCATCATAGCCTGACTTAATTCCATAATATCATATCTAGGTAACATACTATTTTCACTTCTCACTCTTCACCCTATCTTCTTCCAGCAGTCCTTTCACATCCTCCATTGCTCATGCTGTTTTTATCTCCAGATGAACTGTTTCTACCAGAACTAACTTTTTTTTACCCCTTGCTTTTCTAATACATTCATTAAATTTCTGATTTTAGTGTCCGTAAAATTTGAAGTAGTAACATGGTTATCAATCATGTTTTTTAACAGAATCAGCATGCCATATGATATCCTTCTTTCTATAATCAGTTTTACCTACCTGATTATCATTATGCAATATCTTAACTGAATTTTTGTTTCTTCTTTTGCTGCTTACCCTTCATGTCCTTCCAATGCTTTTCCAATTGCTTTTTGACTTTTCCAGATTCCCTATTCTCATTCTAATAATTTATTTTAGTCTAGATATTTCCAAAGTTTATTCATACTCAATATGCTTATTAGTTTCCAAAATGGCATACCTCTGTTCACTAGGACAGGCCACCTTGTTCAAAATTTCACCAGCATTCTTCTTCTTTGTTACTGTTCTAATGTTCTTGTGAGGTTTTGGTACCATTTTACAGTATTACTTTAATATCACAGTATTTCAACAAAATAAAAGGAAATCTACCAGATAAATACAAATTATTCTAAGAAAATAAGAGAATAAAACATATAATCACTACTTTCATAAGTGTTAAATAAACTGACATTTTATTATATAGAATTGAATCAGACTATAAATTATTATAAATTATATAGGATTGGTGTTCCAGTAGTCTTTTCTCAACAGAACATCAATTGCCCTTCTTGTGTTAACATGTTTCACTATTTACTTTCTTCTATGTCACGTGCCAATAAAAATACAAAATGACCCCCACTACCAGTCTCATGTGCTGAAAAGTTCCTGGCTACCTGATGGCAGTGTATACATGTTCAGTATTATTCATGCAAATTCATCAACATTCCCCACTGTAGTTCAGTGCAATGATTTTAAATGGTCCCCTCAAATAAAAACCCACAGGATTTAGGTCAGATGATTGAGGAGCACACAAAGTTCTTCATTTCCATAAAAGCCTAACTAATATCTATGAATTAAAACTCATCGCCACAAATACCAAATCGCATCTGTGCAAAACCACCAGTCAGGACATGTTTACATATGGTTTCTATACCATATATCATTTAATACCATTAATAGCTTTGGAACATTGAATTATTAGAATATACATAACAAGGTCACATTCCTTATACTATCATTCTTTAAAGAAGTCAGCAGATGTAGTTAGCTGGGGCCAACTTAGACATCCGCCTCACTTTATTCCCAAGAAAATATATATAAGTAAAATTCCTTTTGAAGATGAGACTTAACCATATGACATTTTCCAGTTGGCTCATAAAAGTTCACATTCATTTAACAGACTATCTCCACGCATTATATGCACATTTCTGTATATATTTCCATATTCATACTTGAATAAATCTCAACCAATTAATCTTTCAGGAAACCTTTGGTCAAAATACCCTTGCACATCACAACTGAAATGTGGTGAAGCTCCATCATGTATGAACCATGTTTCTACTTTACACCAAGAGAATATTATCAAGCATATCATGGAAGATGTTGGGTTTCTGAAGAAATCACAGCATACAGGTTTGCTAAACCTGTCTGGAGTTCCCCTAATTATGAGTGGAAGGGGACTTCATCCATTGTATAGCCATCAAGAGTTCCCAGTGCACGACTCCCTCCATGCATAACCTGGCAGGAAAACAAAACCGGCAGATAGATTATTCACTAATTGGTCCCATGTACTATTTAGTAGAGTCCTGACTTGCAGAATCATTTTATTGCTGTACCCTCGAATGGGAGAGGTTTGGGATCTCTACAGTGTATCTCAAACAAGGTCTTACAGCAACAATATTATTTTAAAGTGTATTCAATTCATTGCAGAAAATAACTACATTATATGATTCTAATAAGTAGTTTATAGACCTAGTCTATAAACTACTTGCTAGAGGTACATATGCACAAAAGGATAATGACAGTTCCTAATACAACACATACCATTAGAATGTCTCTTCAACACAATGAGTATTAATAACTACATGAAAATCTGATAACTTACACTACTGCCCTCTTTATAACATGGAGCCCCTTTACCTCCAGCAATACTAAAGCCCAATCCATTGCTATCTCTAGTGAGTGTTGCATATATAATCTGTAATGACAGAAAAAATGAATATATAAAATGTATACGGTTATAAAAAACTGAACATGACAATGGAATTAAGTCAAAACTGAAAAAAAAAATGTAAATTTAAGAAGAAAATTAAGTAACAGAACAAAAATGGTATTACTTAAACTATCAAATTAACCACCTTCATTTGAAAAGGAGTTAATACTACCTAAACAGAGACAACTCACAAACAGGTATAATATTCTTTCTTAAAAGTTTGATATTCTTTCTTAAAAGGTGTTAATTTTCATTAATTTATTTCAGTTATATTTTTAGATTTAGATTTTTCAGATTTTAGTTATATTAAACTAAAGTTTTTATTCAAACACGGTAGTTGTCTCCATAATTTTCAAAAAATGCATTCGGATCACCATGTAAGCTTAAAAGAAAGGATTCATTAATTTACTTCACATATCAGATACAACAAATGTAATTGCTCTTCTGATCAAATTATTAGTATTTGTTAATAAAAAAAAAAAAAACTTCAATTATCATTAATAATTTCCTTGCACATCCATGCCTATGGACATGAAATGATATTATTTACACAGATGTCACACAAATGGCAGTTGATGGTATTATGCTTTAAAGATCAAGAGGGTCATAATACATTTCGAATGGAATTTGTCTCTAGATACCACTATAAACAACTGTGACAGAAGCTATTTCTTACTGTTGAGTTTTTTTTTTTTTTTTTTTTTTTTTTTTTTTTTTTTTTTTTAACTATCATTTATACTCCATGCATCAATGAAAGTGAACATGATAATTTATTCACTTAAAACCTTCAAAATATAAGTTAACAAAGAAACAGGTATAAAAAGAAGATAGATATCCAGATCTTGGGGAAAAATGCTGAAATGAATTAATTTTGTAATACTATGAAGAGCATTTATTTTTGATAATATACTGGAAATAATATATATATATATATATATATATATATATATATATATATGCTAGTAGTCCCCCCCCCCTATCTAAAAGGATACGTTTAAAAACACCCCACCCCCACGGATAGTGCCGAACCTTATATTTATATATATATTTATATATACATATATATTATGCTTTTTTCCTAAAGTTTAATTTATAAATCAGGCATAAGAGATTAGCAACAATAACTAATAATAAAATAGAACAATTATAACAACATACTGTAATAAAAGTTATCTGAATGTGAATGGAATCTTAACAACCTCAGCATATTTTTATTATTATTATTATTTATTTATTATTTTATGAAAGAACTTTCACCTTTTCACTTAAAAGGAAGCACTTTACAGCTCTGCTTTGGCATATCTGAATTGTCAGCATCACTACTCTTAAGCTTTGGGGCCATTATTAAGTAAAATAAGGGTTACTTGAACACAAGCACTGCTATACTGTGACAGTCAATCTGATAACTGAGAACTACTCAGAACAGTGTGCAATTTAAAACTTATAAATTGTTTATTACTAAAAGAAAAAGCCATAAGGTTTCATTATGGTGATGTAAAATTACATAGGCAAAGTGGATACTAAATCCAACATTATTTCAAAGTCAAATGTTTGTAGAAACTACCAAAGTTTCGTAAGTTGACCCGAGAGCTTACGAAACTTCATAGTTTCTATAAACATTTGGCTTTGAAATAATGTTGGATCTAGTATCCCCCTTTGCCTTCTTCTTTTCAGTCATTTTCTGTCCACTGCTGGACGAAGGCTTCCTCCAGTTCTTTCCACCTTTCTCTGTTCTCAGCAATGGTTGACCAATTTTCCCCAACAAAATTTGACAATTCATCACTCCACCTTCTTATAGGACGTCCTCAGCCTTGTTTCCCTTCTTTTGGAATCCAGTTCATTAGTATGGTGGTCCATCACTCATCTTCTCTTCTGGATAGATCCAGCCCATTTCCATTTTAGTTGCTTATGGTGAAGAATGATGTCAGGGATGTGAGTCTGGCTTCTTATCCAGGTGTTTCGCTTCTTATCTTTTAATGTGATGCCTAGCATCAACCTCTCCATTTTCCTTTGAGTAGTTGCTAGTTTATTTGCCAGTGCTTTTGTTAGAGACCAAGTTTCACAACCATATGGGATGACTGGAAGTATACACTGGTTAAATGTCTTCCTTTTTAAACAGAGTGGGACATCATTGTTTTGAAAATGCTTTTCAATTTTCTGAATGCACTTCAGGCAAGTTGAACTCTCCTATTTATTTCCTTTTGGAGTGACAGTTGAGATCAATGAGATAACCTAAGTATGTATATGAAGAGACTCTTTCCAAGAAATTGTTTTCTATTATTATGTTTTTTGGTGCTGCAAAATGATTAAACATGATTTTAGTTTTCTCTCTGTTTATTTTTAGACCGACTTTTCTGCTTTCATGATATAAATCTTCTATCGTTATATTAAGGACTTTGGGATGTTTGCAAAAATTATGATATCTCCTGCATATCTTAAGTGTGTTACATTTCTGTTATTAATTTTTATGCCAAGATTTGTCCAGTTTATATTGTTAAATATTTCTTGAAGGACTGCTGTAAAGATTTTGGGCAACAGAGAGTACTCCTTGTCGGACACATTTTTTCAATTGATATTTTATTGCCACTCATGTAAAGTTGGATTGTTGCTGTTGCAGTGTGGTATATTTCCTGGAGAATATACGAACCTCCTCCATGGTATATTTCCTGGAGGAGGTCTGTATATTCTCCAGGAACTCTCTGATTCTAGAGTACTTTGATTATTGCATTAGTTTTGATGGAACCAAATGCTTTTTCATAATCAATAAATGCTAAACAGAGAGGCAATTGGTTTTCTTTTGCTTTTTCTATTATTTGTTAAAGCCTTTATGAGATCCTGATTGTTATACTGGTTGATTTGAGTCTAGAAGAGGTGTTGACCTGTTTTTTATTACTTTTGTGAGAATTTTGTACAGATTAGAGAGAATACTAATTGGTCTCTGGTTCTTTATTTTATTCTTCTTTGTTATATTTCTTCTTTGTCCCCTTTTTTAAATAACAGTATCAGGGTAGCATTTTTAGTTTTCTGGTATCTTCCCCTCTTCTAGGCATAGATTTGGTAAGCTTGTGACATGGTGAATTATGTTGTGAATCCCTTTTGCTTATGTAATTATAAATTGTTTATTTCTGGAATTTTCCATTTAATATTTTCTGACTGGAATTGGCTGTGGATAATTGAAACCACAGAAAGTAAACCTGAAGATAAGTTGGGATTACAGTGTGTGTGTATGTGCGTGTTTGCGCACGCACACGCACACGCACACACAGGTATACATAATTTGTTTTTTTAATAAGTAAATATTTAGGAAAAGTCTTATACTTTTAGGAACAATATGCCATTTTTGAAAAACAGTAGGGGATGGGTGGGAATAATAAACCACATATTTGAAGATTAAAAATTTTGCACTTAACTCTTGCCAGCACAAACAATGTTATAATAAACTTCCAAAAAACCAACTCCTAACCAATGTCCTATACACACACATATATACTAAAAACGACTGCTGCTATAGTCCCTATAAGTATACAGATTTTTGAAAAAAAACCTCAGTTTTTCTTATACTTAAATCTACATATCCACATATAACCCTTTCATCCCTTATGAGGTTATATAATCATTTAACCTCAATGATCAGATTATTTTATCACTGTAGTTATCAAAATGCTATTTTCTATTTGAAAATGAAGGCATGAGCTGTAAAAAAATAAAAATAAATAAATAAATAAATAAAATTAAATTACAGATTAAACTCAGATTATACATTCAGCAGGTACCTATACATAAATGTTAATTTTCTTTATAAGCATTAATACATTTATTTTTTACTCCCCATTTGCTATTTTCACATGGCACACCACTTGTGATCTTGATAGGTGGATGTACACTGAAAGATTTAACAAAAAAAAAAATTAGTTTTCTTCATTTTCAAAAAGTTGCCTAAGCTGAAGAAATGAAACTAACTGAATTTGGGAAATTTTGGTATGTAACAAACAGTCTCTCATAAAGATTTCAAATTTTTATTTAGTCTCCCAATTTTTTTTGTTCGGGGCTTCAAAGTCAGTCACTTATAATTTTTATGCATAGAAGAAAGGCTTCTCAACTGAGGTGATCTGGGGCATACATATTCCACTACATACACATACACAATGTAAGACTTGTGGAGTTGATCCAGAGTCAACAGGATGAAGTACAAAATGGGAAAAGAGAACTCAAAACAACTGAAGCAAATGGCTTCCATTTTGAAAAGAATTAGTTTGTTTGAAAATGCAAATAAAAAAATCTAAAAGTACATATCTTGACCATTAAAAATAGAAGTAAAAAATAAGAAATTAGACAATTGGATATTATTATTAACACCAGACCTCCATGGAGTCAAAAGACTTATTGCAAGAGGCAAACACTGTTACACACAGTGCCCATCAAACTCTGCTTTAAATTCATTCAATGTATCTGCATTGACCACAATGTCAGGCAATGCATTCCCACTCATCAACCACTCTTCATGCAAAGAACTACTCCTTATGATCCTGCTCACACTTTTCTTATACAAATTCTAAGTATGTCCCTTTGTTCTATCCCAACCCCCCCCCCTCTCCTATTCTATGAAAAATTTGTTCTGCATTCAACTGGTAACAGTCCTTTACCAATTTATATGTTGCAATCCCTTCTCTTCCTCCTATTTACAAGGCTCTGCAAATGGCATTCCCTCAATCTGTCCTCATATCCCACATCCCAAAGACCAGTTACAACCTTATTCAGGCTTCTCTGGAACCTTTCCAATATATCCTCATCATCACCATGAAATCCAGGGGTCCAAATCTGTGCACAATAATCCATACAAAGGCTTATACAATGGAACCAGAACCTCTATTTCTACAAGTCAATGTCTGCTGCATTATTGCCATAATCCAATGTGATGTCTTCACAACTTGTGCAATGTGACCTCTGAATTTAGATCCTTGTCCACCACCACTCCAAGGTCTCTTATCTCTTCAAGTTCCTCCAAAATTTCCCCACCAAGTGTATACTTTGCATCCAACTGTTGCCTACTAAATTTCAGAACCTTACACTTCACAACATTTAACTGACAGTTCCATGCTGCTGCCCACTCATACAATCAATTGAAGTCCTCCTGTAAGGCCACAACATCTGCTTGATTCCTCATCATTCTCCCCAGGTTTGCATCATCTGCAAACAGTTGTATATCTCTAGTTAAACCTATTCCAATATCATTAATATATAGATTAAATAACAAAAATAATAAACTATCCCGTGTGGCACACTACCTCAGGAGTCAGTTTTGGGATCATACACAACTTGCAATACCAATCTGATAGCTATTCACCTATCCAACTCACTAGTCTATCATTCAAGATGATCCACGCGATGTCCTTCACGTGGATCATCTTCAAGGCTGGTACGGCCATGTTTAAACTCTGCAGCCCATTTTTTAATTGTCAAAAACAAAAGAGAAGAGTGCCTATAAACTTTTGTGAACTTCGAATGAATTTCTTTTGGTGGTAAACCTTCTTTTACAAAGAATTTTATAACTGCACAATACTCAATTTTATCCATTTCAAGGGATACAGACAACACTTTTGCTTCAGACAGCTGTATAAAACAAACTACTTGATAGAATGGCTTGCAATTTCACATGGATGCTTATGACAGATGTACCAAGTTAGAAAAAAAACTTGCCAACAGTTTTGCCATCTACGGTCGAGGCCGAGACCTTTTCAGACCACCCTTGTATCATAAAGGAGACAAAATGTTCTAGTGCTATTGAAGAACCTTAGAAATGGAAGTACAAAAAAGTAATTTGATGATAAAGGTGATATAAAAACTAAAAATAAAGGTAATCTGAGGTGACTGTAGTGAAGTGAAGCATTCTTGAAATTATTTTCAAGAAATACAGATTCAAGAAAGAAAATTATACCATATGATTCTGCAGATATATGGTATAACAGATATTATACAGAGCAATGGGTAGCTAAAGGTTGTAAGCCACTGAAGGAAGTACAGGAAGATGTAATGTGAAATGAGATGTAAGCCAGAGGTGCATTCTATAGCCACTGTCATTCATCATCTATATGGATAACATTATGAAGAAAGGTGCATTATATCTTATATCAAAATTGAAGATATTCAACTGATGTTATACTCCTAAATAAATCCAATACAAATCTTTGAATTGTATAACTACTATTACAAATTTGACATACAAGTGATACAAGTACTGGGAGGACAAGTTGGAGGTTTAATGGAGTATTGACAGCACTAAGAAAGGACTAAAAATTAATTTTAATGGATAGAAATATTAGGTCTATCATATCTCTCTCTGTATCCACCTATTAACCAATTTTTCTAAACCATGAATCATCAATCTATCACATAGGGAGAACTCCACACAGCTGGCTGTGTGGAATCCTGGTCATCCAATCTAAACTCTCATCACCTCCTTATGCCCCAAACCTCATGCATAATAGTCGAGATGGGGACTTATCAAGAGGGTAAAACATCCTCCTCCTCTTCTCTGCTTGCATGTTTTTCAATACCAAGTAATGCTGTGTACTATATTAACAACATGTCCTTTCAGTTTCACCTCCTGTATACCAGCACCCTCTAGTCCTTAGCTTCATCAATTTCCTGAAGTCCTGTTCTATTTCCATCGATGTAATATACAGATGGCAATCTTTTCATCCCAATAAGCAAAATCTTACAGTCTACTACATTAAACTGACAGTTGTCCTTTACACATACTGTCAGTCTATTTAAAATGGCTCATTTGTTCTTTTATATCACCTTCATTAACTATTGCTCTATCAAGTTTTGCATCATCAACAAACAGGTTTCCCTTCAGATCATTTCTATATCATTAATGTAGAAAAAAAAATAACAGGGGCCAAAGTACAGATCTCTGTGGCACATTACTAATCATCTGCCTTCTCCCAGACTCTGCTCCTCCATAAACTATTCTGATGCTTTCCTATTAGCCACCCTCATATCCATATCACCAATTTCTTATCCAAGTTCTAAGCAGTATCTTGTCAGATGTCTTTGACAAGTCCAATATTATTGTTGCATAGTCATTACCTTCCCCCAACATAGCTGTCATTTTATTATAAAAAGTGAGCAAATTACTAAAGAATGCCCTACCATTCAAAAAATGAAGCTATAAATTAAAGATGCCAAGAAATTATATTCTTGGTTCATCCTGTGTATGCAAAAAAGAAAGTTTGCATGTGAAGTAACTTCACGACTGGGCTACTTATATATAGAGGCAAATGACTTCATCAATTGCTTTAGTATCCCATAATGCAGACACATCCTTACGGATATGTATAAAGCCATGCATTATAGGAAGGGCCATAACCCAAACCGGTTTTGAAGTAATGCAGAATTCAATTTTGGTATCTCTTCTGAGTTTGGCTTCCACTAACGAGACCTCAATAAAAGTTGAAACTGGTCTGGGTAGTGGCCTTTTCCATAATGCATAGCATTATACATGTCCATAAAGATATGTGCCTTGCATTATGAGATACTAAGGCAATTGATGTGAAGTCATTAGCCTCTATATACAAGTAGCCCAGTCATGAAGTTTCTTCACACACAAACTTTGTTTGCTTACACTTGAATAAAGGATGAAACCAAGAACATAATTTCTTGGCATCTTCAATTTATAGTATAACCAAGTGAAAAAAAATCTTTCAACAAAAAAACTATGCTGTTCTCCATACAGTATCATTTCTCTCCACCCACTCCTGAATTTTGTCTTTAACAAACTTTGTCAAAACCTTAATTATCACTGAGATACTACCTAGTCTATAATTTGCTATCTCTTGTCTTGGAGCCTCCTTTATGCAACAGATGTGTTTGCCCCTCTTTCCACTAATTTCAGATGCTAACAGAGCTGCAAAAACAGTCAGATCGGAGACACAACAAATTCCCATGGATATTTTCATAATATGAGAGCTGATGGACCATCTAGTCCCACAGCTTTATTCGCATTAAGATTCTGTAATATTCTAAGTACCTCTAGCTCATCCACCTTTATTTCCACTTCATCCCTATCACATCTGTTACTGAACTATCACCATTCAGATGCTACACCCTTGCAAAATGATCACTTGGAAATTCAACTATTTCAACTAGGTTTTCGGGGTTCGAGGTTATATGGTGAGTGGTCGGTGTAATTTAGCGCTCGTGTAAAATTGGTGATTTTTGGTGTTTTTTGTGTGTGTTTTTCCTTAGAAAATTGGTTTTATAGTATATTAGAACGATTTTCGTGTTTTTAAAGTATTTTGTGTATCTTTATAACATATTTTATTGGGGCTGTCGCCGCTAGAGGGATTCGTAGTGTGTAGTGTTCGTGAAAGCTCCGGATAAGATAAGTATTATTTTCAGTTATCATTGATAAATTTATTTAATATTGCGTAGTTTTGTTTCCCTTGCGTCTCTTAGTGCATCTTTTTGTGTGTTTTTGGTGTGTTATAATTTATAATTTGATAAAATATGTTGCAAGTAAGTATGGCTCCAGTACGATGGAAAATGGCGGCCAGTAATGATCGTTCGCCATCTTTATCAAAGAACGGTAGTATAAAAGAGATGATTCAGTGTACTAGCTGTGAAACGTACGCTTTGCGGAGTGCGGTCGGAGTGTGGTTAGATGATAATAAGGGAGTGAATGTGTGTAGAAAATGTAGGGAGAATGAGAAATTGAAGAGTATTTCAGATCGTGAGTGTGATATTTTTGTCAAACTTCAGAATGAAGAAAATAGGGATATGACAAGAAACGGTGAGGTTGTACCAGAGAATTGTGAGAGTGTGAATGTAGAAAGTGTGAATGATAGTATTAATGGTTTTACTGAGAATAAAAAAGATGAGATAGATGCAATGAGTGAGATTGCGTTGTTGAATGGTGCGATACAAAGGGCAAAACAGCAGCTAGAGCGTATGAGCAAAAGTTGACTGAATGAACCAGCCAATAATAGAAAGTATGACAGGAAAAACAGACGTATGAGTGTGAACATGAACAAAATGAAGGATAGAGTGCTGTATGAAGACTCGTTAGTACGAGGTGTGATAGTAGAGGATTTGACAAAATCGTACCAACCTGGTGCGACCATAAAGGATATAAGAGTCTATTAGAGAGCAAAAGGAAAGAGTGAAAGAAATGATTGTTGTGGCAGGTACGAATGATTTGAAAGGAGACAAAATGGAAATGATAGAAGACCTGAATGAATTGTTTGAGGCCGCAAAAGAAAAGAGTGAGAGAGTTATAATGATTAGTCTTTTGCCACGGTATGACAGTGAAATGTTTAAAAGGAGGGCCATAATTGCGAATGACTTTATGCGTGGGTTATGTATGACGAGTGGTGTGGAATTTGTGAAGGTGTGGAGTGAGTTCGATGGGCGAAAGGATCTATATAAGATGGATGGCTTGCATTTGAGTGGTTACGGTGTAAGAAGACTTGAGAAAGTGTTGCTGAATGTGGTGGATGTGCAAATTCAGGGAAACTAGATTTATTAAGGGGGGGGAATAGATATACAGTCCTTAGGAGGCAGTTGAATGTAAGAATGAATATAATATGCCCGAGCAAATAAGGACAACAAATCTGAGTGGGATAGTTAATATAAGGCATCAAGGTAGGGTTGGGGCTAATGGGAGTCTTAAATTCATGTACACTAATGCTAAGAGTATTAGGAACAAGAAGGAAGAGTTTTTGGCCATGGTTGGCACTTCCAGACCACAGGTTATTGGTATTAGTGAAACATGGCTGACTGTAGATGATATAGCTAGTGGGATTGAATGTGATGGGTATAGTGTGTTCAGGAATGACAGGGAGAATAAAATGGGGGGGGAGGAGTATTGTTGATGATAGCTGATGAGCTGCAGCCAAGGAGAATAGAAGTTGAATTGCAGGATAGAGAAAAGAGCACATTTGAGGCCATTTGGTGTGAGATTGTGGCTAGCAGAACTAAATATACAATTGGGTGCTGCTATAGACCAGGTGATGGAAAAGATGGTGGTGACAGTATGCACAAGCAAATAGAAGAAATGAGTGGAAGGAGGGTGATTATTATGGGAGATTTCAACTATGGTCGCATTGATTGGAGTGAGGAGAGGACACAAGGGAGGAAGGAATTGGATTTTATGCGGTTATTAAGGGAAAACTATCTGCAACAGCATGTAATGGAAAATACTAGGGGTCAGAGAGTGCTTGACCTAGTAATAACATCTGAGGATTTGGCTGTAACAAATATGACTACATTGCCACCAATCGGTGAGAGTGATCATAGGATCTTGACTTGGGAGGTGGCTAAAGGTGTAGAATTTTCAATTAAGACAGGGTACATGTGGAATTATCGGGCTGGAAAGTATGACAAGCTTAGGAGTTTGATTGGTTCAGTGCCATGGCATGTAAAACTGCAAGGACTAGAAGTTGATACTGCATGGGAGGTAGTTAAGACATATTTGCATGAAGCAATGGCTGAATGTATGCCTAGAGTCCAAATAATAAATCAACTAGGGGTTAAATGGATGAATAACACCATTAAGCTTGAGCTGCAAAAAAAGAAACAACTATGGAGGGAATTTAAGGAGAAAGGTGACCGACAGGCACACGAACGGTATAAAGCGCAGGCTAGAAGGGTAACGAGTGTGGTAAGAAAAGCAAAAAAGGATTACAAAAGAACATTGGCCATGCAGGCTAAAGAGAATCCTAAACAGTTTTTTAGATATGTAGCAAGTAAAAGGAAAAATGTACATGGCAGAATGATTTTAAAGAATGTCAATGGTAGGGAGGTAACTGAATCAGTTGATATAGTTGAGTTACTGAGTGAGCACTTTGCAAGAATATATCTTCCAGGTGGTGACATTGCTGAAACGAATGTACGAGTAGATTATACGGGAATTGTGGTGAATGAAGTGGAGGTGAGTAGTCTATTGCATAACCTCAATGTCAATACATCTGTGGGATTGGATGGTATACCAGCTCGTGTTGTACGAGAAGCAGCTAAAGAACTGTCAGTACCCTTGACCATTTTGTTTAATTTGAGTCTCGGGTCTGGGTTAGTCCCGAGGGGGTGGAAAGAGGGGAAAATAGTTCCACTGCATAAAGGTAGTTCCAAGACTGCTGTTGTAAATTACCCACCGATTAGCATATCAGGAATCATTGTCAAGGTCTTAGAGAAATTAGTCAAGAAAAGAATACAGGATTGCATAGATGAAAATGGGATATTGTATGGGGGACAACATGGTTTTGTGAAGGGTAGATCATGCCTCAGTAACTTGCTCACGTTTTATAACACAGTGACAGCTGAACTGGATAGGGGTAATGGGTTTACAGTAATACTACTGGATCTTGCCAAGGCTCTGGATAGGATACCACATAGAACCCTAATCAGTAAACTGGAGCAGATGGGGATAGATATAGGGTCGGTGAGATGGATAGGAGGGTGGTTGAAGGAGAGATACCAGAGAGTGGTTTATTCAGGAGTGGAGTCTAAAAGACGGCTTGTGACTAGTGGAGTGCCACAGGGCTCTGTTCTTGGACCATTGCTTTTCAATTTGTTCATCAATGATATAGGAAAGGATTTGAGAGGAAGTGTTCACTTGTTTGCTGATGATGCAAAGTTGGGTAGAGCAATTATGAGTGCACAGGATGTCAAAATTTTACAGGATGATTTGGATAGTTTGGAGGACTGGGCTAGGAAAAATGGATGTCAATTTAATGTGCCAAAGTGTAAGGTTATGCACTTTGGGGTGAAAAGAATAGCAGCAGTATATCGCATTGGTGGAACCGTACTTCAGGAGATTGATGAGGCCAGGGATTTGGGAGTGTTGGTGGATAGAGAATTGAAGTTTAGGGGGTACATTGCAAAAGTGACTAAAACAGCTCACCAAATCACTTGGCTTCTGAAAAATACTTTAACATGCAGAGACAAACAAGTTGTTGTTCCTCTGTATCGAGCCTTGATAGGACCCCATCTAGACTACTGTGCCCAGATATGGGCGCCAGGGTTTCTTCTTGATGGGGAGGAGGAGGAGAGGATCTAGAGACAAGTGACCAAGATGATAGCAGGTCTGTGGAATGAACCTTATGAGAATAGGTTGAAGATTTGTGGGTTGCAGAAATTGGTCGATAGGCAAAGGAGGGGTGATATGATTGAGACATTCAAATTACTTAAGGGTTTCTATAAGATTGATCCAGAAGATATTTTCGAAAATATGACTGGTGGTGGGAGGACTAGGGGCCATGAATGGAAGTTGGGCAAGAGCATGGTTGACAAGGGTGTTAGAGCTAGGTTTTTTACTTGGAGAGTAGTGAATGAGTGGAATAAGTTTCCAGAGTCTGTTGTGGGTGCTACGACCGTGAATGAGTTCAAGGCAAGGTATGATAGATACTGTATGAATGTCGAATAGTTGTTCTTGACATGATGTTAGGGCCTCCCTCGATGAGTCTGTCGACTCCTTGGAGTTGCCCGGAACAATAATAATAATCTGCATGTCACTTCCCTACTAACAGTGATCAAAGTTATCCTAGCAGTTATTCAAACTTTCATTTGCCATATAACAAAATAATTAAGATTTCCTTTGGCTTGCTTGGAGAGTTTCCTCTTGTGCTCTTCTTGCCTGTGCTGCTATCACTTTGTTTTTAAATTTGTTCCATTATCACCACCCCTTTCACAGCTCCTACTTGATTATGCTACTAATTCATTTAATTTCTGATTTATCCTCATACTCTGATATTACTTCTTTCAAATACCCCTTGACCATTTCCTATATACTACTAGGTCTTTTCCCAGCAGTTTACTACATGTCTTGGCACTGCACCAAGAGTTTACTCAGGCCCACTCATTGCCAATGGTTTTATCCTGGGAGAACACCAATATCTGCTTCTTACCAATGTTGAGCAATACCATTTGACTAAACATGATTTGTAAATATAACTAAATTATATAATTCAGTTATATTTATTATATTGATTATATAATTATATTATATATAATCAATATTCTTAAGACATCACTAAACCCTGGTATTATAATACAAAATAATTGGCAACTGTCCAAACTAAAAAGTAAAATTACAAGCTCTTCAAGTTTCATATTTCATAGGTATGAAACATCAATTTCAAAATCTAATGTGGGGTAAGCTGTACAGTTGTGAGCACTCAATATGCCAATTTTAGTAACCAATACAAAGCCAGAAAACGAGACACAAATTCTTTATAAATTTGAATGTGGTAGATATTGAACCTCCAACTGTACCAGATAAATTATGGAAAATCCTCAAATGGGCAAATAGTAAGTACTGATGAAAATATTAGCAGAAAACGAAATCAGAAGATTCACAATTTGATACAATCATATCATATGTTCCATGCCAGAAATATTTCCACAGCAATGACATAAACCAATGATTATCTTATTATAAAAAGGGCAGCAGAGATGATGTCAACAACTATAGGCAAGTCAAAGTAAAGGATTAAAACAATTACATAATTTCTTGTCAGTATATTTACAGTTGTACAGCTGTGAGTACTCAACTAATCCAGCAGTAAAACTTAAAACTATTTTTGATCTGGAGTATTTAATAATATGTCACCATTTTACTATTCGTATATAGAAAAGATTATGATTTTTGCATTAATTTAGTCTCGCCTGGCTCCCACTTCAATAAAGGCTGAAACCAGTGGGTAGTAGCCCTTCCCATAACATAAAAGCATCATCATCAATATCAAATTACTGATATATACCTGAGGGGGGGGGGGGGATACAGGATATAATAATACTACATGAAAAATTTACATCATTACTAACTTCCTATCTACAACTTTCCTCCAAATCTCTAATGTCAAGACTAATAATTCCTGCAAACCTGGCAGAGAACACTTGTTTTGCTAATCTTTCCTCTCCCATTATGCTTACGTGACCATACCACCTGAGATTAGCTCTGCTAATGCATTCCTGGATGCTGACAATATCAAGTTCTTTCCTAATATCCTCGTTTTTAATATGATATTGCCATTCATGCCATCTATTCATGCCTCTAATCCTTCTCAGGACTCTCATATCTGTGGTCTCTAGACTTTGGTCAAGTGTTTTACTTCTGACCCAGCTCTCAGATCCATAAGTTAAAACTGGTTTGAACACTGTCTTGTATACAGCTAATTTAGTGTTCCGACTAATTTCTCTCTTATTCCATATGAATTTATTCAGTTGACTTCCCACCATACCAGCTTTGCTGATTCTGTTGTCTATTTCTATATTTAATTTACCATCTTCAGTAAAAATCGTGCCTAAGTAGCTGAAATGTTTTACTTGTTCTATAAGTTCTCCATTCACAATGCAGTTGATACTTTCAGTGTTTCTGCCTATTTTCATTGACTTTGTCTTTTTAATGCTGACCTTCATACCAAATCTATTACAACAGTTATTCAATTTAGTCAGGGAATCTTGCAGACTTGTAGCTGATTTATTTAGAAGTATAACATCATCTGCATAAAGCAAAGAGCAGAGATTAACACCTCCAATTTTGATATCAGGTTTATATCAAACTTTCTTTCATAATGTGATCCATATAGATAATGAATAACAGAGGGGATAATGTACATCCTTGTCTGACACCAGATTTAACATTAAACCATCTTCCTGTACTTCCTTCAATTCTAACTGCTGACTTACAACTCAAATACAGACTAAGTATTGCTTGATATAATGCCCCATTAACACCATATAACTGTAGCATTTGGAATAGCTTCTCTCTTGGCATCTTGTCATATGCCTTTTCCAGATCTACAAAACTTAAATACAGATCATTGTTATATTCCCATGATTTCTCAACTATCTGTCGTAAAGTGAAAATCTGATCCTGACAGCCTCTATTTGACCTGAATCCAGCTTGTTCTTCACCAAACCATTTGTAAAACATTTTCCTGGTAAGATATATGCAAGTATACTTGCATATATCTTACCAGGAACACTCAGTAATGAAATGCCTTAATTCTCACAATCAGTTTTATTTCCCTTTTAATATTTGGGTACTATGAGAGCTCTACTCCAATCATCTGGAATTCGTCCCTCTGTCCAGGCCTTCTGAACTATGTAGTATGCAATGTAAAAGCATTGACCTATAATCTATGAACCTCCTTCCCCACCCCCAGCTAATTTCTTCATGGAAACATCTGAAGAGAAAGCTCTCAACTCTGTCCCATATAGACCCACTGTTTGGCCACATGGTTGGATGCCCTCAGCATATTTTTAACATACTTAAACAATCAACATCCCAAGATCCAGTTCACATTAGAAAAAAAAAAAGAAAAAAGAACACTCTCCCTTCTTAGACACTTTAATTATACCACTCTGATGGATCCCTGGCATTTTTCTTACAGAAAAATGAACATTGGCAGATGCATTCACAGTTAACCACCACTGCCCCTTCCAACACTATGGAATTATTAAAACTTTATATAACATGGCTAAATTAATTAGTTCAGATAAAAGTGCCCTCTCTACTAACCTTGACCATCTTCACAAAACCTTTTTAGCCAATCTTTACAATCCCTATCAAATCTAAAAAAATATTAAAATCCCAAACCCACATACACTCTCCCCATGTCCAGAAAAGAGACTACACCTAAGTTACCACTATTCCATATGTCCAAGGCATATCTAAAATATTAACAAAAATCTTAAAAAAATGTACCCTTTCGACTACTTTCAGGCCATATAAAAAAATTGGCATCCCTTATCTGCTCTACCAAAGAACAGCTACGGTCTTTCGACCTACCAGGTCCCTTATAGTTGTAAAATAACCTATTATGCCAAACATACAAAACAGCCAACATCAGAATTGCTGAACATAAGAACTATATTTCTTTCCATCACTACAGCCACTCAAAACTTGCAGTTTCATGTCAGGATAGTTGCATGAAACTGTCCCAAATTTGGGAACCTATCAACCTCTGTACTTAGCCCAACAGCCAAGGACACCCAATTTACCCCACTAGAGGGTACTATTTAGGACTTTAGGCCTGCTCCCAGTTGACATGCTTCACATTCATTACTTAGTGTGGTGCCAAAGAGTAGTCTATGTTGCAATTTCCTTAAAAAATATAGCTGTGAATGGTCAACATATAAGCCTTACCACCAGAAGAAATTATATTCTTGTTTGGATCCTTTACTCAAACATAAGCAAACAAAGTTTGTTGAATGATTGATTTAGAGTTTAATGATGCAAAGACATCTGTGCTAGGTGAAAGTAATTTTATAAATAAATTAAAGTAAAAAAGGCATAAATAAAATGTATTAAAACAACTTAAAAAAGAGGCATAAAAACAAACAGGTTTATATGAAGCAAGTATAATAAAAAACACAGAAAAAGCGAGTATAAAAATGCATGAAAGCAGATAAAGACAACTAGGTATTTCAGCATTCATAAAATAATTATTAGGACCTATACAGAATTGAGTAAGAACTTCCTCTTTATGGAACATGCACACACAAGAGTTGCTTCTCAAGCTTCCACAATCTGCAATTGTGGAAGCTTGAGAAGCAACCTGAACACCTGCAGTATCTGCAGCCTCTTTCCCTTAATCCCAAAGTGGCTTGGAACCCAACAGAAGCATGCATCCTGGTGTAGCTTCCATAACCAAGAAAGGATACGGTGGATTCGAGATAGAGAGTGTCTTATGTACCTTTGGTACAGATACAATCTTATGTATTTTAGAGCAAGCTTCATAGCATACAGCTCAGTTGTGAAGCTGTTACATTCTGAGCAAATATTATGCTGTCTGGAAAGATCATAGGCTCTGATTTTAAACTGTATGCGTAGACAGATTCTTCAAGGGCTCACTTCAGTGAGTATGGGCATTGCATACCCGAGGTAGCCGATGCTGGACCATGTCTTTACTTCATGTAATATATCTGTTATATTATTTGTAGACTGGTCGTTCCCCTTTTTTCTTTCCTTCTTTCCCCAATGCTATTAGAGTATTCAAGGGCTAGGAGTGATTCATTCCTATTCTGCTATTTCATTTCATCTCATGCAGTGGGGGTCTGTCTCACCTAGTAGGCAAAAGTCCAATTCGCCTGGCCAACATGGGATGATAGGATGGCAAGCTAGTTGTTTAGGAGGCGACTCAAAGCATCATGGGGTAGCTATGATACTGAAGACAGTTCAGGCAAGAACCTTTCTTGGTTATAATCCTGTTAATGACAGGATACTTTGTATTAGACTTAAGGCTCATCCTATCAATGTATCAATTGTGGTAGTTTATGCACCCCACACGGATAGGCCTGATGAAGAGAGTGAGGAATTCTATGAAAAGTTAGACTGTTTTGGATTGCCTACCAAGGAGACATACTTTACATCTTAGGATACTTAAATGCAAAAGTGGGAAAGAGTATGAGAGTTAGGCCTGAGTGCAGCGGTTTTGGTTTGAGTGACCGTAACACCCATGGTGAAAGACTGTTGGAATTTGCCCATGCTAACAGATCAGTTATTACCAATGATGAATAGATTATATCCAAAACCTTGGATGGACACGTTTGGGAGTCCCACCAGAATACCTGAGTTTGGTGGCGTGACCATTGGAAGTTCCTCTTGCAGCTGCTGCCCCCACAACCCAATTAGGAAAGGTGGGCCTTGAAGATGAATGAATTCTATCTTTTTCAATTTAGCTGACTTACTTGAATACAAATTCTACCCTACGGCAGAATTCTTTATGAACTGGCCAATAACATCGTCTTAAAAAGGTGGTTGTAACTTAATTTTCCCAAACAACATGCACACTTGTAAAGGCTGGCTGAAGTTCACGTGCTAGAGCTACTTTGACTGCATATGGCCTGTGTTTAAGCAACAGAGTGAGACAACGTGAAAGGAATGCAAAAATTACTATGCACGTGCATGAAATCGCAGTGCTGCAGTGAGGACCTGAAAGCTCCCACAACCAAGCAAGCCAAGGTAGCTTTGACTAGACGAGCAAGCATCGGCCTTCGATACACAACGCAAAGCTCAATTATTGCCGAACAAGCTTAAGACGTCTTCTGTCTACAAAAATAAAAGCCTAAATGGAATGCTTATAAATGCATGCATTTATTAACAAATAAATATTACTTCTTTCTCAATTAATGAGCTTGCGCAGCAAGCATGGAGAATTCGCCCCTGGAGCAGACTGTGGTACAGATCATCAGCTAGTAAGAGCCAAAGTAAGATTAAGACTCCAAAAACTTCCAAGTTAAGCACATCCCACTACACTGGATATTAGAGTAATTCCTACTGGGTTCAGAGAAGAAACATCATCTCGATTAGGTTTTTTTTTTTTTTTTTTTTTTTTTTTGAGACCAGTGAAGAGAACTACCAGAAATGCTTTGGGAAGGAGTCAAGGTTATCATAGAAGATACAGCCAAGAAGTATCTTGGCCCAATAAGAAGACCAAGAGACCCATAGATATCAGATTCAACATGGGAACAAATCGAAAGAAGGCTGTTGGAAAAACAAAGAGATGGGGAGTGAAGAATATAAGAGATTACACAGAGAAGTCAGAACAGCCATCAAGCAAGACAAGGAAAAGTTTTATACTAATAAATGTGAAGAGAGAGTTCCAGATGAGAAGGCACAATCATAAAAGGATGTTTCATTTAGTCCATGACCTAAAGCACACATTTAAGCCCAAATTGAATGTCATCAAAGACAGGAATGGAGCATTACTAACAGAAGAATGGACATCAAGTAGTATTCACAGTACTTACAGTAGAACCGAACCTAACCTTGAAATTTGGAGGTGCCCTCTCAACCAGGAAAATTTCAATTTGGAACCTCCTCCATTTAGGCATGAAGTTGAAAGAGCAGTTAAGCAGCTTAACAGCAATAAGGCCTCAGGTGTAGATGGTATCCCAGCAGAGTTAATTAAGGCCACAGGCTGATTACAAGGATATCGGAGACAGGATCATAGTCTAGAGACTGAAAGAAGTCTGTTTTTATACCACTACATAAGAAGGGAGATATGAGAGATTGCAAGAACTATAGAACTGTAAGTTTAACATCTCACGCAAGTAAGATTTTATTGAAGATCATGCTAAATAGGATTGAGGTCAAAGTTGAGGCAGAAATGCCCAAGGAATAAGTAGGTTTTAGGAAAGGTAAGGATACCAAAGTTCAGATCCTTTGCCAACTCACTAAGTGGTTCCCAACCTCCTTTTTCCACTTGTGTACCCCTTGTTGGATCCTACTTCTTAATTTATACTTTGGATCCGACATGTTAGTCACTATGATGTTCTTAAACAAAATTATAAATTGCTAGTTGATTTCTAATTCAATATAGAGAAAATTTATATTTATAGACTGCGCCACTCTATATCTGAATTAGTTAAAGAATTGAAGAAAAATCAACTCACAACTATCCTCTCCATTTAGGTGATGTTATTATATACACTGGCCGAGTATATTTAACTTACTTAATTTTTCCGCTTTGGTTCGAATATTTTATGAATGGTGCAGTAAAAGAGATTCAGGCAAAACACAACTTTAGATTAACAAAAACAAATATTTAATTTTATAATCACAAATTATACACTCAAGATTAAATCACTAATTAAGTTATTAGTAACACTTCAGCCTTTCCTATAATACTGTCACACAAACTCTGACAATGGTAAATTTGTCATCTCTGATACAGTCTTCTCACAGTTCCTTAAGTTCCAAAATACAATAAAATCGCAGTAATACCTCTTCATAAACAGACACCTTTAATTTTACGCTTCTTTTAATTCTCCGCGATAGTTACTGTTAACATCAGGGAATTCTAAGATGAAACTCGCACACTTCTCTGAACAGAAATATTAAAGTTGGAGTAATCTTACCGTTAATCTTCTTCCTTCATCAACATACACACAAACACTTTTTATAACTGTAAACACTTTTAACAATAAGCAGCACTCATTAAAATAAATCTTCTAAGCATTAACTGAATTAATTCACGGGCACAATACATATAATCAGATGTTCTTGTATGAAGCACTACCGATCACTCTTGAATTAGGGCAATACACAATAATTCCTTAACTTGGGGTTTTATATATATAGATGTTCATTCCTCCGGCATTCAAATAATTCCTTAGGCACTATAATTCTAAACATAGCTATCATTAAGCACAACCCTGTTGCCTCTATTTATTCTCTAGTTACTTTGTACTATGCTTCACGTTTCAGTGTGTCCTTGAAAGGTCGGCCCTGAAAATAAATCTCAACTAAAGTATCGCTAGTCATTTAGTAGTCACTCAGCTATCTTCCGTTGCTTTATTTGTTATTCAGAAACTTATTAGCTAACTGTTTCTCAACTTGTAGACTTTATTTAGTTGCTCAAGTGACTTGCCAACTCTCTATTATCGCACTGTGATTGCCAAATGCTGAATGCCCGATTCCAACCTAATACCAATCTCTCTCTTATAAATCTCTATAAATCGGGAAAAAACCCTACTGACCGCGCCCAAGACCGGCTAACTTGGCTATGCCTGAGGAAGATCCTCAAATTCCTCACGTCTACAACGGGAATCGAACTTGGGACACTCCTTCCCAGTCATATGGTTGCGAAGCGCAAAGCCACTAGGCTAACCGCGCGGTCTAATACATATATATCTTGATTAAATAATTAAATATTAAATAAAGTTAAAGGTAGTTATATGAATATTAATTTGTAAAATAAGTTGTTTACATTAAATAATATTTACAAGTCTAGCCTTTGTGATATAAGATCATGTTGGATTCTGAAGCAAATAATAATTACTCTAATCTCTACATAATCAGAATCCAACACCCTTTTAAACCCATTTATATAAATCGCACCTTGTTTTTAAATACTGACACTTTTGTTCAGTGCCTATCTCAATGTAAAATAGTGGAAATGAGGTAATGAGTTGGGAAAAGAAAATTACTACACTAAAAGTACAAACCACAGATTTAATTTTACAATATTCGTAACACAGAAATAAGTATAGCTTCATGTTAAATACTGATAATGATGATCAAGTATTTAACAAAATTTTGATTTATTATTATTAATAATATTTATTTGTGTTATCTGAAAAGTTTGTGATAATTGGTATACAGATCACTAGCCGATTGAAACATTGTTTCAATCGGCTAATGATCTGTACTAAGAAATTATCAATTCTTAGTAACACGAGATTGTTCTGGAAAGGAGGATGGAATGACAAAAGCGACGCATGAACTGTGTGCATAATGATTGGTAGAAGAGTGGTTGTGTGTGTGTGGGGGGGGGTTGCCTGGCCATCGCCAATCATCATTCGCGAATGTGAGCTAGTTTTGAAGTGTCTCCATTAGCTGCGATTCAAACTTAACATTTATTGTTCCATAATTAACGTTTTGCATTTTGTTTACTTTACTTGTTTTTCACCATTACTGATTATTTTTCGTGTACCCCTGAACAGCCCAGCACATACCCCCAGGGGTACATGTACCACCAGTTGGGAATCGATGCCTTAGACAATCACAAAAAATTATAAAGAATTTTGACTCCCTACAGTAACGTGTTTCTTAGATACTCTAAAGCTTTTGACCATGTTCAGCATGTGAAACCATGGAAAGTAATGAAAATAATGAATTTTCCATAACACACTATCAGGTTGATAACTAACATGTACAGGGAGCAAGAAGCCACGGTAGGAAGAGGTGTTGGATTTACTGATTGGCTTCAGGCTGGAAAGGGAGTTAGTCAAGGATGTTTACTTTCTCCTCACTTGTTTAGTGTCTATGCTAAAGATATCATGCATGAAGCATTGGATGAGCTCAAGACAGGAATTAGGATAAGTGGTAGACTGATCAGTAATCCAAGGTATGCTAATGATACCATACTCCTTTGTAATGATAAGGAAGAACATGGACAAATTCTTGTTAAAGTTAAAGAGATCAGTGAAAAAACAGAGTACTTCAGCTCATCCTAAAAAGACAAAGATTACTGTTCGGTGTTAGTGCCTGCGCACACATATCATTATTTTTATGTTCCCTGAAGATGGTAATGTAACATTACTGAAATATAGGAAGTAATAATAAAAGTTTTTTAATTAATATTATAGTATACGTCGTCTTTCCCTAAAAACTGATAGGTATGTATCACCAACGTATAAGTTTATCTATAAGAATTACATGGTGTAATGTATGAAGGCCACATGAATGAACTGTATTTAGTGGTGTCTATAATATGTTGTCTTACCATTTCTAGAGCTTGTGTGCAAGAGAGCTTTTATACACAAACCAAAAAGGTCATATGGCAATCTGATGGGGGGAGGGGGGGGTTGTAACGATTCCTCCAACTGTGAACAAAAGATAGTTGGCCACATGGAGATGGACAGAGCAGTTGATGTAGAAGTGAAAGGCAGTTCATTCATCTTAACATACAAACTAGGAATTGGTAAAGTTTGAAATGGTCCAGTAGCGATTCTTATGGCTTGATGAACAGGTCTAGCCATTGTGGAATCCTCTCTCTATCAGAAGCACAGACTTGGGAGCCATAATTAAGATTTGTTCTTATAAGTGAATGATAAGAATAGGACAAAGAATATTCGTCCACAACCTAAGAGAACATCCATCTACCATTTCTTAGGTGGAAGATGGATGTTCCTGCTTTACGGCACTTAACTTGTAACTGATGAATGTGAGAAGAAACTGAATTTGCTGTCAAATACGAGTTCCAAGAACTTTGCTTCTGATGAAAGTGGGATTATTGTTTGTTCAAATCAGAGTTCTAGATGAAGATCCCATTTGTGACAAAAAAAAAAAAAAAAAAGCCCACAAACTGTCTTCTGCTGTGAGAATCAGAACCCATTTTGAAAGATGATCAATGGCTTGTTACAGCTATATTTCTATAACCCTAATATTACATGAATGACAGAAGATAGGAAAGTTAACCACACAGAGGACGTTATCCACGAAGGAAGTTGTTTGATTATTGAGTTAGAATTGATCACAAAAAATGCATGACACTTAAAACTGCACTTGTGGGACTCGCTCCTCTTGGGTTTATAGTTGGGAGAGAGTAGTTCCCAACTGGACTTTGAAGATTCAGTTAGATAAAAAGTTATTGATAAAAGAAGAAGATTCCCTCTGAAACCAAAATTGAATAGGTCTTTCAGTATTCTAAATCTCGAAGTAATGTCATATGCTTTTTCCATATCAAAGAAAACAGATACTAAATACTCGTGTTTTAGGAAGACATCTCTAATGAATGCTTCCAGCTAGACTAGATCATCGGTTGTTGAAAATGATATTTATAGAAGCCAGATGGTGTTCTGGAAAAAAGGATTCTCTCAAGAAACCATAAAAGACAAGAGTTAGCCTTTTCCTGGATTTGGAAAGGCAATAATAACAGTCTTTTTCCAGCTATCTGGAAATATGCTCTCACAGTTGATAGTGACAGATGTTGAACCATTTCATTACAGCCTATGTTATCTGGTCCAACAACAGCATTTAGGCAACATTTAGTATCATTGCAGCGTTCTTCAGTACCATTCGAAGGAAACAGATTTGAAAGTTTATTTTTCACTTAGACTATAATAAATTTGGTTTAATCCTTCATCCAAGTGTGAGCAAACAAAGTTTGCGCCTGAAAATATCTTCAGGACTGCGGTAAGGTAGTATAACACCAGGCAACTCGTAGCAAAGTTGGAGCAAGCTTCCATCACTCCTATCCCAGTATCTCCCATAATGCAAACACATCTCCTTGCAGATATGTATAATGTTATGCATTAAGGGAAGGGCCAGGAAGGAAACAGGTTATTTGTGGCTTAGCATTTTTCCATAAATGAATAACAATGTCACACCATATCATACACAAGCAGTGGAGATAATTCTGGAGACAGAGGATATTAAATGAATCGGGTGGCCAGCACGTGCCTCAGATCTCAACTCCATAGCACACATTTGGGATGCAATAGGGAGATGCATTGCTGCTCGAAATTCCCCTCCAGAAAACAAACAAGGCCTTATCCTTGCTCTGAAGGAGGGGTGTGCCAGTTTGCTTCAAGAACTCCTGAATCACTTGGTGTCAAGCATGGTATGGCATTATGAGAGCTGCATCGCAGTCAGGATGGACATATTTATGCTATAATATCTCTCCGCATAGTTTTAAACAATGTACCTCATGTCCTTAAATATGTCCTTAGAAAATTTGCTCTGCCAAAAAATGTCTTACAATTTAATTTGTACAAAATTTATTATACATTTTTTGCGTAACAATTTATTAGTATGCTGGCAATAAATTTATATACACATCATTCGGCTGTTGTCATGAAAACGTTTTCACATTCAGATAAAACTATAGTTTGTCCTTAGCTTTTTGGACACCAGAGTGCTAAATTACCAGTATTATTAGCTTCCTGTTGACAATCACCTTCTAACTTACTTTGTTATTTAAAGTCAGGTCTCCAATATTGTCATATGATACATTTCAGTTTTTTTAAGGCACTATTTATTTGTGAACCTTTTTCCCTGACATCTTAGCTTTCTGTATATCTGATTTACTTAGATTACCTATGCTCACACAATATCTTCATTTTTCATATGATTCTGCAATTGATACCATCTTTCATTCTTCTAATTGTTCTTGGAGCTGAGCTCTCATATGTCTCTAGTCTTCAGTCAACTGGTTTGTTTTAATCTGAGTCAGATCTGCAAGTTAAAATTGGTTTGAAAACTATCTTATATATTATAATGTTAGCATTTTGGCTAATGGCTATCTTGCTCCTTATAAATTTATTCAACTTGCTTCCTATCATACCAGATTTGCTTATTTTATTATTTATTCGCAAATTTAATTTATAATCTTCACTAAAAATTATGCCAAAATAGTTTAAATATTTTATTTGTTCTATATATTCTCAGAACGCCTGTATAGCTCAGTGGATGTGGTGTTTGCACACCACAGTGCTTGCCTACACAAAGGAAGACTTCGTTTTGAATCTAGTCGCCGACTAGAGGAAATTTTTCTAACCCTTTTTTCGACTGGTTCCCGAGTTAGTCGATCTCTGGCAGGGACAAGCGGGTTTTTCCTCCCGGAAACTAGGGTTTTTTGTCCCGAAAACTCAAGGAAATCGACCGTAGAACCCACACTATTTCAGACATATAAATATATTATGATTAGGGACCACGAGATGGCAGAACTCGTTGAGCTCTCTTCACTGCATACCATTTAATTACTGATAGCCTTGGGCCAGCTATATCTATTTGGCCACCAGTGGAGATTGAACTGCCCACTCAGTCTCCAAAAGTTAGATAGGGTTAAAACGGCCTGGCCTACTCCCTATACAGAAAGAAAAGGCATTAGCTGATTTTTTTTTCCCCTGTATATTCTCTGCTGAGAGAATAATAGATGCTTTCATTGTCTTGCTTATTTTTGTTGTTTTGTCATTTTATTGGTGACTTTTTATTTCAAATTTTTAAAGCACTGATTCAGTTTTGTTAAGAGTCATGAAGGCTTGTACTGGATGATAAGTAAATCATTATTTAGGTTTAATATCATTTATTTAAATTTATTATTTTGGAGTATAACGTTATGTGCTAAAAGGAAAGAGCTGAGTTTATTAATGCTACCTTTCTTCATAATGTGATCTGTGATGAATAACAATGGAAATAGCTCACATTGTCATTATTATAACTGGGACTTACAAATAGAAGCTATATACCACTGTGTATTAAAGTCCCATTAACACCATATAACTACAGTGCTTTGAAAATATTTTCTTTTAGCACTTTATTATACCCTTTCCAGATCTACAAAATTTACTTGGTATATGGTTCTATGAATTTTCAACAAGGTTCTCCTCCACATTTTCTTTAGTCTCATCTTTTAGTAGCAGAAACTTTCCTTCCACTCTCTTCTGTTCTGAGCCTTCTCTTTCAAGATTGTGTACCTGTCTCCATTGAGCATGTCATCTAACATCGTTTTCCTAACTCTTCCTCTGGGTCTTTTTCCATCTATTTTTCCTTCGATGACATCTCTGATGATTCCATTCCCTCTCAGAATATGTCTGATCCAGTTTCCCTTGCTTCTTTTTATCCTCCTTAACAGACTTCTTTCTTCTTCTGCTCTTTTTAAGACCTCTTCATTAGTTATTTATCTGTCCATTTGATTATTTCCATCCTTCTCCAAATCCACATCTCAAAGCTTTCCAAAATCTTAATTTCTTCTTTCTTCAATGTCCAAGTTTCAGATGCATAGAGGGCAACACTCTACACATAACATTTTATTAGTCTTTTCTTTAGGTTTCTATCCATTTTACTTCTGAATAAATTCCATTTTCTATTAAAGGCATCTCTTCCCATCGCTATTCTTGCTTTTATGTCACTTTTACATCTTCCATCAAGGAATATCTAGGAATTTAAATATCTAGGAAGTGTTATTCTGCTAATAACACTTCTTAGATGTTTAAATGTCTTTACTTGATTCAATTTTTCCCCATTTATTCTGATATCCATATTTACCTCTTTCCTTGCTATTTTCATCACCTTCGTTTTTCTGATGTTAATTTTCATTCCATAATTGATACAGGATTCCAGTAATCTGTTCAACAGATGTTGTAGTCTTGTTTCAGTGTTTGATAGTAATGCCTTGTCATCTGCATATCTTATTGCAAATATCTGTCTACCTCCAATCTTTATTCCTTCTTCCAAATTCTCCAGTGCTTCTTTTAACATTGTTTCGGAATACATTACAACATTAGTGAAGATCATTACAACTATGCTTACATAAATCTTACCTGAAAACTCAACAGAGAAATTCTCTAATTCTACCATTCAACTTTATTTTTATTTACTGATGGATACTAGGAGAACGCCATACCATATATTTAAAATTTAACCTTCTGAATCTTTACACTGGAAAGCACTATTACGAATGGAGGTATGAACATTTTACATTGGCTGCATTAAATGTAACTTTTATAGCTCCATTCAAAACAGTACTTTATAATATAAACAACACAAGAAGAACAAAATAAATAATTTACTGAGTTAAATATTTTGCTGTATTTCGAATAAATCTTCAGAGTACAAATTATAAATATGGCAGGATGTACAGCACTCAATTAGATTGGTGCAGAAACAATTCAAATTGTAACTGAAAAGAAGTAATATCCTATCATGGAACTTGCTAGAGTTTCTTCATAGGCCAGATAAATATTCAAAGAATGTCAAACTAAAGGTGTTCTTAGAATGACTTCTCCAGATTTTAGACTAATTAAAAGTGTTTCATGCTGATGCTAAAAAATAGTCTCCTATAGTGACTTCTATACAGGGCATTCATTTAATCCTATGTGAAAGAACACCCAAAGTGGACGGACATGCCATAAATGATCACGAATGTAGCTTTGGTGTTCTTTAAGCACGGAGGTTAACAGATCTGCCAGTCTGTCGAAAGGGTAGGAAAAGATGCAGTCAAACTAACCTTATATATGTACCAAGATGTGCTAAATGATGAGGTTGATCCTCTGGAAAACGGATGCAGGATTGATAACTGGATTATTGCTTGGGAGGGGCATGAAAATTATATATATGAAGTACTTCAGTTGTTCTTTTTCAGATGTCTCAAATATAGAAGATGAGAACAGTTTTTGTTGTTGGGGAGACTGTTGTAGCCATTAGCTAAAAAGATGTAGAGCGGAGTTCTGTCTTACAGGCCACCCTAGCTCTACGTGTAAGTGTTTGGAGGAAACTGTACGGTTAAGAGATAATGGTGTCACTGCTTATGTACGTAACTTCCAATGTGTATAGGTTTCCTATAAACAAAAAAGGGTAATGAAACATCTTGCAGTCATGTAACTAGTGTCTAGGAAAGGAAGATGGTTTTTCTCTCTCTCTCTCTTTTTAAATAGTGAAATGTATTTTTTGGCTGCTAACTGTTTACATACACTAAAAATGTATCTAATGTACTTAGGCCATGAGATTTTTAGTGCCTTCCATCCACCTCAGAGAAGCACTTATTCTTTTCAGTTCTGTGATTATCTATGTGTGAATGTTGTGTGTATGTCTCTTTACAATTGTAATTGGTATTCTGAATATGCTAGTTGAAAATAGCCAGCAAAAATTAATAACTCCATGAGTTAATCATTTATGATTTTCTGGTGTTGTTTATACCATAAAGCAGTGTTTTTCTCAACCTTTCTAAGTCCAAGGACCAGTAAAATGCCTAAAGCAATTCTATGGACCATTAAGTTATGTAATTTTTTTTTAAATATATGCGGGGATTACCAACATTTTGGAAAAACTGTGGCTTTTATAACATAATAAAGTTAGAAGTAAATGATTAAAAGTGTATCATCATTGAACAAAGTTTTAATTTTTATTAAACAAATAAAAGGTATCAGTTTCCGATTTGCTGTAGGTAAATGAATGGGTATGTCAGTGCCGATGTGGGCAGATGAATGATATCCCCATTCATCTGCCCACAGCAACTTTTATATTTTATATGTTATCCCCATTCATCTGCCCACACTCATTAAGCTCATTTTTTAAACATTTTTAGCAACATTGGTACCATGGGCAAATGAATGGGGAATGTCAGTGCTGTCCCGTGATACCTTCATTCATTGAATGGGGATGAAAGATAAATGGCATTTATCTTTCATCCCCATTCATCTACCCACAGCAACTTTTATATTTTATATGTTATCCACATTCATCTGCCCATACCCCACAACAACGTTTATCTTCACGCACTCTTTGATTTGACCTGCGACATGCAAACTGTTCCATTCGCTAAGTGCATTCTGAGATGAGGGAAAAATGTTGTTCTTATCTTACTCCATTCATCATAATACTGAATACAAACTTGACATCCATGGATTCCATCATGGATGACATCCCTTGTCCTGTCCAAACCATCCCCTGCATATACCCATATACCCAAAATTTTCACTCAGAACATTCCAAAGCCATTAATGCCCCCCCCCCCCCCCATCCACACACACACTTCCGGCCGATACGAATCGCCTTATTTCCCCGACTAGTTTTCCATGACCAGCAAAAAAATTTAAGACAGCCTGTTATGTGAGGACTGTTTATAGAAACAGATATCTATAAACAGTCCAACACACGATGTCAATCACAAAGTGCCATTCATGTAGTTGGGCACATTTTCACGCCAGTGACCGTATGCCATATATACCGTACGCATGTGATTTGTACTAATCGTGTTATGATGGTGGCTTTAATTATATCCATCCTGTTTTATCCAGAGTCACAACCATGGCCATCATAAATCTGGCAGATTCATTAATCGTGTGGTGGTTTTATTTTATTTATATCCATCTTGTGTGCTGCTTGTATTCGTTATGTTGTGATGTGTGTGTGTTTCTGTATAATCCATTACCATATGGATGTTGTTGTCTGCATGCAACAGATTCGGTGTGCTCAACCGCATATTCCCGCAAGCAATCGTATGAGATATGGAACTTGGCTAAACAGAACGCGGGCAACTATCCTCCTCGCCAGCAGAGCTGAGCCTCACAGTAACGTCCCTTTGCATAACTTTTGTATCATCCTCGATTTTGGAAATGGATTCATTCCAAAACCAGTAATGAGAATAATCGGAAACTGTAGTCCAAATAAATAATACGATATGATTATGTTACTACTTACTTTTAATGAGATGGTTAAGCTTCGCGGCCTTTGCAGAGTTGCTAGATATCTGGCTCAATGTTGCTCAACTTCAGTCGAAGATCAGCAGACACACACACACACACACACACAAAGACGATTTGTGTATTTTGTTTTTATTTGAAGGAACGATGAAAATCCTTTCTCACAATCATACAGAAAACTGTATGACAATTTTCAGTGCTTCTTCAGATAATTCGGGAAATTCACTTCCCACTGAAGGCGAGATCCAGAATCGAGCCAAACCAAGATCATGGAATTGCATTTTAAGCCCACTGTCACTTGAAAGCTCAATTAACTGTTCTTTTTTTCGATAACGAAAGGTCGTTCTTGTGACTATAAGCCTGAAATAGATCTCAAACCCACAGAAATTTCTTATAAAAGTTATTCTAAAAATATGTTTCAAAATTCTGTTTCGGGTCAAACCCTTTCCAGAAGCTCAAGAATCAACAAAAAGATCATTTTCCGCTAAAAAAGATTATTCCAATGTTGGAAAAGGTGTAAATTATCTGTCTTTTACATATTTAATGCACGACACCCGTTTTTTTTTCTGTTTTTTTTTCCCGAATGCCTTTATTTCATTGTAGTCATCCAGAACAGTTAAAGAATTTCCCTGAAGGGAGAGATTTAGCTCATTTAATTTCAAAAAAAATGTCTGAAAGATAGGAAAATGTTGATAACCATGCTTCATCAACAAGGAGTGATGCAAAATTAGAATTACATTCATTTACAAACAATAAAACTTCATGCCTTAATTGAAATAATCTTGTGGGTACTTTGCCCCTGGAAAGCTAGCAAATTTCAGACTGAAGCAAAAGTTGTATATATTCATTGCCCATTTCATCGCAGAATACTGAAAATAACCTCTTATTTATCAGTCGAGCCTTAATAAAATTAACTAGCTTTACAGCGCTGTATGAGCACAGTTTTAAATTCTGGTGACATTCCTTTGGAATCCAACCTTTCCCTATGAACCAACCTATGAAACAATATACCCGATTCATATCCGGAGCCACTGCCTGTAAGGGCATGAGATCCATCTGAACAAAAGCCCATGAATTTTTCCTACTGGATCCCTTTGTGTATTATGTAATTATTGAAAGTGTGAAATATCTCTTCTTCAGGTGTTCGAGATGACAAAGTTCTACAAAACAGAATATTGTCATGAATGTTGTTATCATGCACATATCTTACATAGCATATTAACTGCACATCATCAGTAACATCAGTAGTCTCGTCTATTTGTAACGCATAATAAGGGCTCTTCTTAACTCTTTCGATTAACTGAGATTCTACATCACCTGCAATATCATTAATTCTGCGACCTACAGTGTCATTGAAAGAGGAGTCAAATGAACAACTTTTAATAACTTGTTGCCAAACATAGTTTTTATCACATCTTTTATAGCTGGAAGTAGTAAATTTTTATCGATAGAATGAGGTTTCCCTAAATTTTTTCGCTATGTGCAAACTTAAGAGATAGATGCATCCAGTGCCCTGCTATTAATTTGAATCCATGGCCGAAACTACATCTTTCCCATGACTTAATGTCGCTAAGTATCACTGAAATTGGCTTTTTTTTTTTTCAATTTGCTTATTTTTCACATCACAGTGTTTAGTTCCTAAATGTTGGAGTTTTGCAGGTTTCATGTACTTGTTCGACAACACTTCATAACACAATATACATCGAGGTTTCTTCACTTTCATCTCCACACCAAGTAAACAGGAATTCCAAATATGAACTGTTATATTTCCTATTGTATTTTTTCTTTGAACTGCTTGTTTCTTCTACTTTAATAGTATCAGATTTACTCGAGATCCCAGTATGGTACCATCACAGACAAGGCAAATCTTGAACGCTGGCCATCGGTAAAGAATAGCATCAACGTAAATCCTTAGTAAAGAAACCGGGCACCGAATCTAGGGAGAGCACTTGATTCCCACGTGGCAACAGAACCAAGGCAGCCAGAACTTCGTAAGAAGAAAGGAGAGAGAAAATCCCAAAAGAACCTAAAATAGTGTAGATAAGTACTTTTACATATTCTAGCCCTTTTGAGAACTTGACTAACAGAAACGGAAGAAAGTGTAGCTCGAAATTTTGATAAGGATAAGCATGAAGAATTATTATATGTGTGAATGACTCTATACCATTAGACTGAATTCTAAGAACTATTAACTTACTGGATATTCTGTCGTGACCTACTCAAGGGAGATTAATAATGTGCCAAATACCTAGCTGGCTCCTATTAAGTTGTAAACTAAATATTTGATAAATTGAAAGAATAGTGTTGTAGAGATTAAGAAATCCATGTTTATCTAAGAATGAGAAAGTGAGAGAAATGTAAAAGTTTTAACCTAGCATAAATATCAATTTAGTCTTTGTATTGTAATTAATTATGAATTCATTAAATTTGTTTGTTACCTTCCATGCTTGCTTTTCTGACCATGTTGACTGACCTAGACCCTTTATAAAAAATACGAACCTGGTGATCATATACATGTGCGGGGACATCCTAGGTAAGAAAGGAAAGGAGACACGACTGCAAACAGACAAAAGGAAAACCTACGGCTTCTGATTTCAAGCGAATTATATTAGTAGCATCTGATGCTCTATAACCATCCTTAGGCTGAGTTTGACTCTGTCCTTAAAGCCCAGGTTGGCGCAGGAAATAAATTTGTCTGAGTGAATGTGGATGACTTAGAGATCAGGGAATAGGTATTTTCTGGGGGCCCAAAATTTAGAAGGGTTAAAGATAGCAGACAGAGGCCAACATATGTAATAAGGTAAAGGAAAGAGTAGTGACCACTAAATCAAATAGTATTATACAAATGAGAAATAAAAACCAGACATAACAAATGGTGCAGTTGACAGGATGTGGTTGATCCATGGAAAAGGGAATAAATTAATCAAACAAAGTGGAGTGGCGTCAATCACATGAGAAGAAAGAAAGGATTTTAATTTTGGAAGGGAAAGTTTGAAATTTTGAAAAACTTTGTAAGCAAAATGGATAAGTATGTCGCTTCCAACCAGCATAGAGCTTAGTGACCCGGAGTTTTTCAGGAGTATCAACCCCCAGCAAATTTTCCCTCGGTTTTCCGGTGAGGAGACCGACAATGTGAGGGCTTTCTTTGACTTCCTCGAAGAACTCAGAAGGATAGGGCGATGGAGCGACTTCAAGTTACTTATACTGCTTCGCAGTAAGTTAACTGGAAGAGCAAAGAGTTTTTTTCTACTCCTCACCCCTCCTGAAGGAGACAATGGATTACCAGAGATTTATCTCTCAATTTGCCAAGGCCAAGCGCATAGGACTGAATCTCTGGAAACTCCAGAAGAAAAAAGAAGGTGTCCCAGACTACTATAACTGGTTGCTCAGTTTTGCGAACTCGTTGAGCGTACCTGACGGTGAAAAACGCCATTTAGAGTGGGCTGTTTTTCAGCATTTCCGAGTTGGTCTGAGACAGGAGCTGAGGGAGGAAGCATATGCAAAGGGAACAGCAGATCTAAAGGAGTGTTATGACGGCATGATTGAGAAGGAGCAAATCCTTGGAGATATATATCCATCTGCAACTGTGAACCAAGTGAATGCTAAGGAGCAGTGGAGAAGAGAGTAAATGCCAGAATCTAGCTAAGAAGGAGAATTGTCAGAAGATGCAAGGGAGTACAGAAAGAAATAAAATCCAAGCAGTTTGCAGTGTCACTACTGATACCTGCAAACCAGGCGAAATCGCTCCCTAATTGAAAAGGAGGTAGAGAGATTACAGCAACCTCTTATACATGCTGTATCATCAACATGCTGACTACTTGAATGGCTTGATCAAGTAGTCAGCATGTTGATGATAGATCGCTCCAATGAACAGAAACCTCTGGAGTCACAAGAGAACAAGATCACTGACCTAATACATGAGGAAGTTCAGAGGTTACAAAAACCGTTATTAGATAGAATGGAGAAGGTAATGGAAAAACTTAATGAATTGTCAGCCAAATGTGGGTCGGACTCTCCTTTGTCTTCAGACGGAGAGGGTAAAAGAGGCTATCATTGAGAGATTCCTCGGTGTTATAGTTGTAACAGACTAGGGCATTTGGCATGAGATTACTTTATAACATCGGACTCCTTGAGACACAGGTATCAGCCCAAAACCACATTCCATATTTGTGACAGACCTGTTGATGGTGAGACAAGACAAGTTGGGGAATGATTCAAAGGAACACCAGCAGAAGTGAGGGTTGGCAGGAGGAATCTCAGAGCACTCCTCGATACAGGTTCTCAGGTCTCCCTGATCTCTGAAAATTATCTTAGGAAACTGGGGGCTGATGTGAGTAGGAGAGCTGTGAGGATAAAGAACCCAGTCAAGCTTTTGGGCATATCTATCTCCACGACTTATGCCATAAGATACAGAAGACTGAGATTAGAGATACTAGGATATGGTCTACATGTTTGGCACAACTTCCTGATCCTTCCCGGGAACTCGTTGTCTAGTGAGGGATTGATATTAAGAGAAGATTTTCTAAGGAAGCATGAGTTCGCATGTGACAACCCCAGAGAGAGCATTCAATTCAGAGGAAGAGAAAAGAACGCTATAGGAAACCAGAAACCAAAGGAAAAGGGGGAGGGGCACGTAACTGACACTCAGCCAGAATCAGACATTGCAGAGGTCAGGAAGAGGAAAGAGAAAACCGAAACAGAGATAAGTCAAAGGGGAGAAACGGAAGAAATTAGTCTAATCAAAGATATATGCTCCAATCCGAATGAATGAGTTGTGAATGCCAATTGAACCAATCATGATCATCAAGCCTCAATTGAAGCTCCAAATGCTGATAATGAAATAGCACTAAGGAGAGAGACTGAGGAGGAAAATTTTCTCGGGGACAAACTTTTTTTAGGAGGAGGAGGGGGGGCTTTGTTAGATCTCAAACGGGTGACCTCACTCTAAATGAGGTCACCTTTCCAGAGTCTAACAGAAGATATCCATTAAATGAGCATACTTATCATTTGGCACAATTTAACTATGCTTTAAAAGAATAACAACTGGCAAATTAGAATATGAACTGTTTGTAATGTAGTTAGTGTGTTTATACTTTAATGTAACTGTAAGTCAACAAAAAGGGCTCACATGACAGTAATTATCAGTGAATTTCTAGACGTGAAAGAATGCCAATAATTCGGTAAGAAGGGGCAAAGGTCGCAGAATACTACAACAGCAGCGCAAGCATCCGTGGGTGCTACCTCTAAGAAAACAACAAGACACATACATTCCAGGAATTGGAAAGCCCCGTATGGAGAACGGTGAAGTCACCCAGTCGGGGACGAATCAGAAAGGAGAGATCAAACTTGGAAAGGTGGCACTCTTGGAGAGCGTATAAAACATGCAACACAGAATTGAACCCCCTACCCCCCATTTTGTTTGTTCCTGTATTCTCACAGTGTGCTTCGAGTGGTCATCGTGATTCAGTTCTTGTCCTTAAGAGCTGATCTCCAAGAAATCCCAGTACGGCACCGCCATAGAACACGGCAAATCTTGAACGCAGGCCATCAGTAAGGAATAGCATTGACGTAAATCCTTAGTAAAGAAACCGATCACCCAATCTAGGGAGAGCACGTGATTCCCACGTGGCAACAGAACCAAGCCATTTTTCATTTTGTTGATTCAGACACAATACCTACCAACAATAAAGACAAAGCAATACGTATAAGACCAGTGCTGCAAAAGCTTCATGAAACATTCCATGCTGCTGTCAGCCTAGAAGAATTTCAGAGTGTAGATGAGATGGTGATTCCATTCAAGGGACATTCACAACTCAAGCAATACTTACCTAAGAAACCAAAAAAATGGGGTTTCAAAATGTGGGTAAGGGTAGGCATTTCAGGCTATGTATATTGTTTTGATCTTTATGTAAGTGCAGATCCCGGAAGACAAAATTCAGACACTCATTCAGTGCAAGTGAAAATGTAGTACTTAGGCTCTGTCATAATCTTGCTGGTAAGAACTTTCAGGTATACGCAGACAACTTCTTCACGAGCATCCCCCTAATTAAGAAACTAAAGGAAGATGATATTTATTATGTGGGTACACGCAGAAGAAATTGACTTCAAGGTGTTGACAAGAAACTGAAAAATGAAAAGGATTTGCAGAAGATGGGACGAGGAAATATGTCAGTAACCGAGTCCTCTGGTGGCATTACTGTCACTAGATGGGTTGATAACTCAATAGTGCATGTGGTATCTAGCTACTTAGGAAAGGAGCCTGTTAATGTATGTCAGAGGTTCAGCCGGAAAGAAAAAAAGTATGTTGAAATTCCACTACTTCACAGCATAGCTGTTTATAACAAACATATGGGTGGAGTGGATTCTTTTGTATCAAAATGATACCAGGAACAAATGATGGTATATGAGAATTTTTTACCATATGTTGAACATACTTGTTTGTAATGCAATTACAAACAAGTACGTTTTTTTGATTTGACATGGAATTCAAATCAAGAATAGTGCAACTGCTTTGATATATCAAGGTTTAGTTCAGCTAGGTACTAGGCACCTGTTGTGAAGACACTTCACAACAGGTGCTAATGCCAATCACTGCAGAGATGTACACTGCAAAAGTAAAACAAGATGCATCTGTGGTAGATGTGAGGTAACAATCTGTCCAAAATGTTTTCAGTCTCCATACAAAATGAGGCAAAGAGAATAAGACTGTTCTTGATTTACATAGCTCTACTGTAAATTCTAATTGTTCTACTTTTTTTTGTATGTACTAAGTAATCCAAATTTTGATCATTCATGTAGTGTTTCAGCAAAATATAAATTGTTTATAATTTGTTTTGTCATACTTGTAATGTCTTTCAATGAAAATAAATTCCTTAGTCTAAATTATTTCCATAGAAATATGTCTGTTGGCATTAGTGCATGATGTACTCAGATGAGGACATCATTTTTAACATATACAGGACACAAATTTAGCAAAATTAATGAATTGATGGTAACACTGTAAGATTAAATGGTACTGTATCATGCCATTATAATTTTTTATAAATGAATATAAAAATTCATGCATGAGAAGGTTAATAAAAAAATAAAATAAACTGACCATTGTATGATATATATCAACAGTTCAATAATCGCAGTTCTAGTTTATTTCAAATTATAAATAAGCAAAACTAGATAATTGCTATAAGAAACAGATAAATAAGCAAAACTAGCTAATTGCTATTATATTAAAGATAACACATATAGTCAATTTTAATCAAAATGCAATTTTATACTTATGCACTGTTTATTTCCTTGGATATATGAAATAATAATAATAAAATAACTACAGGTGAAAAAATTCCTTACCTGATCTTTCATAAATAAATTTGGAGCATCAACATGCAATGGTGTGCCATCTGTTTCAGAAACAACAGTTTTAGTAAGCTGTGTTTCAGAATTACTACTTGAAGACTTAACAGTTTCCTGCATCTTTTCTTCTGCTTCCCCATGTTCAGGATAAGAAACCTTTATCTGCTGGGGAATTTCCTCAGATTTTGGAATGTCATCACTTGGAATTTGAGCTTCAACAGGCGTTCCCTAGTTGGGTATAGATCACATCAATCTACAATTTGATGTAGTCGATATTAACTAAAATAGAATGCATTAGTATGAAATTCTGATATATATATATATTATCACTTATACTGGCATTTTTGGAAGTCGATGGCATTGTGGGGAAGATAACAATTAAATGATTGTGGGGAAGATATGATTAAAAAGAACTTTAATTATTATTTCCAGTACTTCAAAGTCAAACAGGCATCATCATCATCAGAGAAAAACAACACATTAGTACAGATATATGGATGCAACCATAAAATAAACTAAAGTGAGAAAAAGGAAGCAAAATCTAGAATCCTAAAAGAAACTGCAAGTGAATATTTGGGCTTTTACTGACTGCTGGTGTGTCTCATGGTAAATCTCCCAAATTCACAATGATTTCATAGAGCCCTATTTGCTGTTGGGGTTGTAGTGATTCTTCAGTGCAGAGGCCAATTCATTGAAGAGTTTTCAAATTTATAAGTGAATATTAAAGATCATCATTGAGTTGCCATGTAATGAAGATATCTTGGAAAGGCAGACCTTCTTTTCCTAATTTGAAGTGGATCCTAGGATGTTCACTGATTTTATGAGCTAAAAATATGTCTTAACAGCTAATATCTTAGGATCCACTTCACATTAGAAAAAGAACAGATCATTTGCATAGCACAATCTGATAGTGTGTCTCTGTTGAGCAGTTAAGACCATTATTGTAAAATGACCATTTGTAATTTTTTTTTCCCTTGTCAACCAAAGCAGCCAGAGTTCATAGTGACATGAAAGAAAGATTAAGATATCAGGAAGAAATGTGCTCTGATTAAAGTGTCTTTAAAAGGGACACTTAAATATGGAAGATATCCACACTGCAGTATACTACATAGTGTAAGTAGTGAAATCAATAACATTCACGATTTGCTGCAAAAGCTAAATAATTATTATTAGGCAGGCTCCTTCAGGAAGGCAAGGACTCAAAGAGAAAGGGCCTCTTGCAGTCACATAATGCATAAATACTTATCTCTTTCTTTAAAAATTCAAAGATGCACTTATGACATCCACTGGTAGCTCATTCAACACAATCATGAGAAGGACCCACACCTCGCATGCTTACTAACTAAACACTAAGTTGCCTGGGATGATCCAAGTTTTATTCTCACCCACCATAAGCAGCAAAAGTACTTGCATCTGTAAGATACCATTACCATCTTTTATGTTTTCTGTCGTATCTCTTCTCTTCCATCTATTACTCAAACTTTGAAGACCCCACAATTCCTCAATCCACATTTCTTTTTACGCACCGCAGCATCTTGATTACCTGTTGCTAGATCTTTTCAAATATCTTCTCTGAACCCAAGTGGCTATGTCTGAGTATAGCGGTCAAGATGTGGACTCACCAAACCCTTGTAAAAGTGAGAAAATAACTCCCTAATTACTGCTAGGTAGATTCTCTTACACTGCAATTATTCTGATATGTAATGGCTTAATCCCCTTAGCAGTCTGATCCCTAAACTTCAAAACAATACATTATGAGAATAATGTATTCTCATAATGGGATTGTAGTGATTTAATAAACTGGAGGAAATCTGCTATTTCCTCCAGTTTCAAACTTCAATGACCATGACAGAGTTGTTTAATATAGCACATTACAGATCCCATTAGTGTGTCTTTGGCACAATCAAATTTACCCTTTACCAAAAAAAGTTCAAGCTGAACTTTAGGCTGATCATTTAATTATTCAAATAAATTCTAACATTTGGCATGTAATATAAGTTTACCATCCATTATATATGATGATACAATTTCGTTGGATGCAAGATAAGGCTTGGATTTCAGTTTATATGGCTGATTAGCAACAATGAAAACAAAAATAAAATAAACTATTACTGCTAATAAAGTACTTTTATTAGCAGTAATAAAAGTACTTCTAATAAAGTACTTTTATCAAAGTACTTTATTAGATGGATACACATATGGAGGGAAGAAAAAAAATTCATTCAGAGAAACACAGACAATCATTAGAAAGATACTAATGACCTCTGAGCATGCTGTGCATGTGGTCTCATTTACTCATCAGACACAGTCAAAAAGTCTTAGGTTGTAACTGAGTTATATTCAGTTAGAGTTCTTTAATTAATTAATTCTGATGAAGAATTAAGCAAAAAAAAACTCCAATTTCTTATTACATTCCAAAGTAATGGCTATGATAAAATGAATGCTGTAGGACTTCTAATTCATCCAAAAACATGCCTAGAAACTGATAACAGAGATTACATTCACCTAATTAAAATCAAACTAGCAAAAGTCAAGAATTTCAGAATAAGAACTGCATCTGCACAATTAACTAAACTATGACCCTTTGTATAACAAAAATACTTTTAGAGATTTAATATTTTAATTAAGAGGATTTAATATCCCCTTAATTTAAATAATGTTTATATCGCCGAAATGAAGCTTATTAGCTCTTTATATTTAAGTAACTTAATTTGCACCTGTTTGAAAACTCGTATAGCAGAGTATATAAGTTCTTTTCGCTATACACTTTGGTATTAATTGGTCTAGCTACTCACTGATGAAGCCTCAAAAAAGGCTGAAACCGGTCTGGGTAGTGACCTCCCACCATAATGTAATAACAGCATACATTTCCTAGGAAATGTGTTTTTACATTATGGAAAATACCTAAGAATAGTGATCAGAACTTTACTGACCTTGCTGCGAGTTTTCCGGTATTGTACTACGTACTAGGGTCACTTGCATTAGCTCACGCTAGTGGTCGCCGATACTTTATAGTTTACTATATTCAGCATGAAACTCTCTGATTCCAATCTTTGAGTTTCTTATTCGGTTTTAAAAACAATGTGGGATTTAATATCCCCTTAATTTAAAAAAAATACTTTTAAAAAAATGAAGAAAAATAATTAAAGTTTGTTTTTAACAAACTTTATAGCATATATTTTTATTGACAGAGTAACTTCAATTTTTTTTTCTCAGTGCATTTTTTTTATCAATTAAATTATGTAATATTGTTAAAAGGACATATAAGCTTGATACCAAGAACTATGATCCCTGCTTCAAAAGCAAAACAAAATATATCAGCCTGGAGTACTCTAGCATGATTGCAATATTCCATATTATTGACAAAGAAAATCCATAAAACAATTCACAGAAGAATATATCAGAAATATAACATGCAGGCGATCAAGCACATCAGCTCTATCTGGTCATGCATAATTTTCTGTAGACCCAAATGATACTTAATCTACAAGAGGACACAGATTACTGTGGAATGCACTGAATATTTTTCAATTTAAATTAATGTTATCATGAGACTAAAAGAAAGATATTACCAAAAAATCCATGCTCAATCCTGGTCATCTGAATACAAATCTCAGCTACAACTTAGATTGTTACTCAAATATGATTCAAGTAATTACATAAACAAGACTATATATACATATGCACGCATACACACACACAATAATGCCAACACGCTTAGAACAGTTTCAAAAAATGGCAATCCTTCCTTAGAAGGATTGACTTCCTGTAATATGAACCAGATGGAGTCTTCTGTTGGAAGAACAAGACTAGAGGTGATTAAATTAATAATAGGTTCTTTTTTGCTCCCTTCAGCATTATCAGTCAAACTAAAATACAGGGTTTGAAAAATGTGCTTGTCTGCTGGTCTGTGATAAGTTTAATTAAAAAATTTAAAAAAAAATCAGAAGAAGTGTTTCAGTTTAATAATTGGTTTTATTTATGATGCTGATTTTGTTACATTTTTTGATGTCAAGTAGATTTTTTGCAAGTTAATGTTATTATGTTAATATTAATGTTACTAATTGCATCTACTGGGAATGCCAGTCATTGCAAATGCCTTTTGTTGATTTTCACTGATTTTGTCATAATGGAATACGATTAGTGTTTCTGACCCAGGATTTCCCAGGAAATTTTGGAATCTTTCTTGTCTCAAGTCGTAGGAAAAACAGCTCAAGACCATTCATAAATTTAAATTTACAAATCTGAATAGGAAAACTGTTGAATTTATTAGAATTTTAACTTAACTTCATTTTTTAATTTTAAATGAATATTGTATCATATAGATTAATGTTATGATTATTGTTAGTTGACTTTCATTCTGCTTATATGATATTGTTAATACCGTTTATATCATAAAAATCATATTAATGAAACAATTTAATGACCATAATAAATGTTTTAGGCATAGGTTTCTGTCGTTTAGCAGTTCATAAGAAAGATTCCGGTAATTGGACCACATGTTTATTAAGATAAATATCAATAAAAATAAAATTAATTAATTAATAAAAAAAAATCTGCATTCGGATATAAAATTTAACGAACAGTTAGATGGCCACAACTGCATCGACTGAACTATTTTGAGTAATTTCTCAGTTCTTGTGCTTAAACGTTTGGTTACCTTTGACCCCTGAAGATGCAAGTCAAACGAGTTAGGAAATTTGTTTGGTTTGTTATTTTTATTGATATTTATCTTAATAAGCATGTGGTCCAATTACCGGAATATTTCTCATAATAAATGTTATTTGCTATTTTATACATCGATCTGTATATCTTTGAAATATAACACTATAATATCATTATGATTAATATAACTATAAATCAAGTGCGGGGTGCTTAAGGGTCAAAGCTGTATAACTGAGAGGAGACCTCCACATAGGCTTTAAAGGAATGCAGAGAACCGACCAAAAGTAAAACAGAAGTAAAACACTTGACCAAAGACTAGAAACTGCAGATATGAGTCCTGAGAAAGATTAGAGGCATGAACAGATGGCATCAATGGCAATATCATATTAAAAACGAGGATATTAGGAAAGAACTTGACATTGTCAGCATCCAGGAATGCATTAGCAGAGCTAATCTCAGGTGGTATGGTCACTTAAACAGAATGGGCGAGGAAAGATTAGCAAAGCAAGTGTTCTCTGCCAGGTTGGCAGGAAAATGACCCAGAGGAAGACCAAGATATAGGTGGATTGAAACGGTACAATGTGCCTTAGACCAGTGATTCCCAAACTTATGGATGCCAAGGCCCCCTTTGGAAAAATTAAAATATTTCACAGCCCCCATCGAAAAAAAAAATCGTGATATAGACACATATTATTATAATATTTATTGTATTTATATTTAATACAATTTATATTCAAGATTTAGCCCTTTGTAATATTTTTTGTGTTTCATATCAATACCTTTGAAATGAAACTTATATGAATAAGCATATATTTACTAATATTCATTAAGCACCGAAATATGCAAGAAGCAAAATTTGTGAACCAACACCAATGTGTGATTTTTTTCCTTTAAAATATAAGGGGGAAAAAAAAAAATAAAATAAATAATAAAAATTAAATACGTTTCTTTTAAGATTAAAAAAATCTATTTAGTCTTAAAACATTTTAAATTTGTTTTCATTATTTCACATTCCCCCTCAACAAAAGTTACGGCCCACAGTTTGGGAAGCACTGCCTTAGACGATAGAAATATAAGATCTGATAATGATAATATTGGAGTCTTGACAAGTAATAGACTGATTTAGAGGAAAATTGTAGATAGGAAGTTAGTAATTATGTAAATTTTTCATGTAGTACTATCATATCCTGTACACCCCTTGAGGGTGCATGTCAGGAATTTGATGATGATGATATGATGAAATATGGCAAATATTTTACTTTAATAGAAGCCAACTGTTTATCAATCAATAGTAATTTTGCTACTTGATAATGAAAAATTTGTCACTTGCCTTATGCACATACACTTTTTAAACTGTTTACAAGCAACTTTGACTTTAACAAGCGTGGCCCAATTAACCAGAATCCAATGTTGATGTTTTGTATACTAGAGATTACACTATTTCAAAAATGCATATTAGTAAATTTGATTTATTCTTTGTTCGGTTACTATAATGCACTAGATTTGTATATGTGGTGTACATTTATTCTGGAAAACAAAGTCTCAAGTATCAGTAATTAGCCAATATTTGAGCAATATGTCAGTTCATGACACAATGTCCAAAAGGAAAACACCCTTCGACATATTTATATCTCTACCTGACTACATAAAAGCAGGAGGGGAATAATATAAATCTATATAGACAAGTAATGGAGAGCCAAAAAAAATAAAAAATTCAGTAAACAAAAAATGGGAAATGGATGGAAAAATGTTAAAAAGAAATTAACACTTGCCTCATAACTTTCATTCAAAATTGAACTGTTATGCTTCTGCACATCACGAAATACAACAAGAGTAAGGTGATCTCCAGCAGCTTTGAGTACATCTACAGCTTCATAATGATCAACATTTACAACCATCATGCCATTTACCTAAGAGAAAATAATGAAAAAAATTCAAAATGGATATTTTTTTATAAATTTGCTGCACAGCTTCATTTAATAGTCAAACATGAGTGATACGTTAATCTTTTTTGATATATACAATTTTTGAATTTGTCTCCAGAACAAAATGGGGGTGATTTCAACAACATTGCATTCTAAAAACCAACTAATGGGGCTTTCTGTTTTCTATTAAAATACTAATGAATATTTAGCATACTGACATAAATCATGTATTTGAAAAGTTAATAACAGATTAACTTTGCAAATACATTATGTCAGTATATTAAATGGTCTTCACTCCATAAGTGAAGACCATCCTATACAAGAAAAGATGTACACTTATAGCACACCAGTATCATGAGTGAGTTAAGGATTAGATAATTCAGACACACCATTCTAGACTGTACACATAACAGAGATGAATAAAGAGCATGAGCAGTTAGTACAGCAAGGCTGAAGTTTAAGTGAAAATTGATGGTGTGCAATTATTGTTGGGGGTTTCAAAAGGTTTTATGAGGTGATGATGTTTAACCTATAGTACCCTAGTATTATTGTGGATGAGAGGAAAGGCGTTAATGATAGATTTAATATCCTGAAATTGGCACTTTTCAGAGAAATATAAAATTCAAGGTTTTCCCAAGCAGTGGAAAGTATGTGAATAGGAAGAAAAATTTGTTCTGTGTGTTTAGAGTTAAAGTGCAATAAGATGATAACTAGTGTTATAACTACTGCAAGTGTGTAAAGAAATATCAAGGAGAATATGTAACAAATACTGAGAGGCCTTCGTAACTCAGTTGGTTCTGTCCTTTGGTTGGAAAGTTCAAATCTTGTCTAGGATGTAAAGAACCTTTGCCAGAGTTCCAATGAAGGTGATTCAGGAAGTTTCAAGTGGAGGTGGCACATGGTTTTCCTTCATGGAAACAGATTTTTCATCCTGCAACCAAGCAAACTAGCCAAGAGAACACATACAGCTGATGAGTACAAAACTGGAAAAATGATCAGAATACAGTAAAAAAAAAAAAAAAAAAACTGGGGGTGGGAGGAGTATTAAAGTGTGAGAAACCGGAAGTAAGAAGAAGGTATTCTATGGAGGTTTAATAAGTGGTGTACTTTCTCAGTGACAAACATGTTTCCCAGGTGCAAAGATCAAGGATTTTACTGAAGCTGTTAATTTGAAGAAAGAAGAAGTGAAAGAATTAATTGTTTTGGCTGGCACAAATTATTTGAAAGGTGAGAAATATACAATGAGAGATGATATGAAAGAGCTGTTTATAAAAGTAAAAAAGTAAAGATTGAGTCTGCTGCATCAGTATGATAACAGTGACCTGAGAAGGAGAATCATGAATCAATGAGAAGATTATGTAGGAGGAATGGTGTGTAGTATAAATGTATGGAATGAATTTGACAAACTACATTGACAAACTACATTTAAACTGTTTTGGAGTTAATGTTTAATGAGAATTGAGAGAGAATGTTGTTCGGTGAGAAGTGCAAACTCAGGGAAACTAGAAGTACTTCAGGATGGACGTGTGTGTGTGGGGGGGGGGGGGAGTCAAGTATGGGTTTAGCGACCTTTGGGATGTGTGTGTGTGTGTGGATGGGTGGGTGGGGGGGGGGGAATTATTACACAATGATGTAATCATTTCAAACTGGCCCATTCTGATTATAGGTTTACAATCAGAATGGGCCAGTAATGACATTACATAAGGATAAATGGGAAACCAAGGGAATGTTGAAATGGATATCGAATGACATAAGTATCAGAAATAAAGGAGACGAGTCTTTGACAACCAGCTTGCCAAAAAATTATAACTCAGTTGTTATCATTTTTTGATAACAACTGAGTTATATACTGAGTTATTACATTTATATATCTATTTTATCCACTTCCATTACAGATATAAAATGGAAGAAGTGTCGTATTTTGGCATTATATCATCATAATATCCCTCCTCCTACCCTACGTAGGAAGAGGGATATTACTAACGATAGCTGAAGAACTTCAATGAACAAAAAGAAAAGTTCAGAAGGATTTTAGATCTGAGAGAGAGAGAGAGAGGGGGGGAAAGGATTCATTTGATCTAGTGCAAGATAACAGGCAAATAGGATACAGGGTGATCAAAATTAAATTATCCTTGATTAAGGCCTTATGAAGTGCCACCCAGTGATCCAAATGCTGCGAAACTTTGCAGGAATACATTGTAGATCAAGCAGAAGTGATATCTGAGAGGGAAAAAAGTTCCAAAAATCACTACCAAGGGTCCTGCATGATGTACTGATAATTTTCCTGTAGACGTAGTAATTTTTCACTGTGTGTATGTGACCGCGCACGCATCTGTAAGAAGGACAAAAGTGACAAGTATAAATAACACATTTTTATCCACTTCCATTAAGCATTCACTGGCTGTACTGTTCAATGTGCTGTCCTTCCTCGTATGCCACAAACTGCATCCTTTGCATAGTATGTTCAATGGCAGAATACAGCTGGTCAGGACTGATGTTGTGCGCATTCTACATTATGCTGGCATGCTATCAAAATGATCCTGATAACCCCTGTCTTTGAGAAATCCCCAGAGTCAGAAATCACAGGGGGTCAGGATCAGGTGAACAAGGCGGTCATGCAAGGGGAAATGCATGGCTGATCATGTTCTCAAAGAACCTCCTGTATGGATCAACTGATGTGTGGAGAAGCCCCATCCTGCATGAAAATGACTGAATCCATGCACAGGTGTTGCTGTAGTTGTAGCACAACAAAACTCGGTTACTGCAAGGAGATATCACGATATCTCCTTGCAGTAACCGAGCAGCTCACAGGATACGAATGGCAAATATCCTCAAAGAAGAATGGTCCAATGATAAACAAAGCTATAAACATGCCAGAACAGTAATTTTGAGTGACTTTAAAGGAATTTGTTGGATTGCATGCAAGTTTTGCATAGCCCATGCCTAGCAATTGTGGGTTTTCGCAGTTCCGTTCAGGTGAAAGTGAGTCTTCTCCCCACAAAATCATCCATGGCCACACAGCGATCAATTAGAACAAGGAATGTTAAAGTGAATGTCAGTCGACTTTGAAAGTCCTGCAGGCACAACTCCTGTGTTATCTTAAATGGATTGGAATGCAGAATCTACCGTAGAATTTTCCAGACAGTTGGGTACCCTGCAGGAACCAAACGCTGTTATTCATGGCCTGCTCCACAATGACAGTAGCAGCTTCATTCACTTGTGAATTGATTGGTTTGCAACCTCTGCAAGGTCTAACTCTCAATATTCTTGTTTCTTCAAAACGACTAATCATTCGCCACAGAGTACATGGAGATAGCAGACTTCATCAACATTTGCTCAGGCAAAGAAATCTGCAGAGCACAGCAACAGCACCACAATTATTTAGATAGTAAACTTCACGAGCAAAGTATGTTGGAATAAGGTTGGTGACATCACCAAGGACAGTAATGACAATCAGAATGAAGGAAAAAATCCCATGTCCATCTTTTTAAACCCTGCTGGCTCGTGCCAAGTTGTGTGATATGCAAATTCCATGCATTTCATGCATTTGATTCACCCCAATGCCCCTTGTAGTGAATTTTAGAACAACCTTTTTTTTCTCAGATATCACTTCTGCATGATGCACAGTGTATTCCTGCAATGTTTTACAGCATTTGGATCACTGGATAGAGTTCCACGAGGCCGTAAACACGGATACTTTAATTCTGATCACCCTGTATATTGCTGGTTACATCTATTTAAATCCAATCTATATATAGCAAAATTGGAAGTGATCACTATTTAGTCTTGAGCAGGATAAAATTGAATTTCATATTGAAAAGAAGAACATGTAAGAAAGTTTTAAAGCGAATAAAAGTTGAGCAGCTCTCAGATGTGAACTGTAGACTAAAATACAGAAAGATTATTGAAAAGAAAATGAAAGAGTTTGAGAACAGGAACCAAACCTTGGAGGTTCAGTGGCATTTCCTGAAGAAAACATTGATTGATTCAGCCAGAGAGGCATGTGGTGAGGTTGTCTGCAAATATAGAAAAATTGGAACTCCATGGTGGACACAGGAACTTAAAGAGGCAGTGAGGAAAAGAAGAAAGCATATCAAAAGTTCCGGGCAAATAAGTCAGCTTGTGCTCTTAGAAAATACAAAGACAAATGTAAAAAAACTAGCTAAACAAAAGGCATTGGAAGACTTTGGTAAGAACATAGAAAATAAATATCAAGAAGGTGAGAAGATATTCTGGAGGTTGGTGAAGAAGCTCAGAAATGGAGGAAAGAGTGCTGTAAAAGGAATTAGATGATAAAGGTAACATGAAAACTGGAGAAAAAGATATCCTTGAAGTACGGAGCAATTACTTTGAAAAATTGCTAAACGAAACAAGAAGTGATAGCACGGTAGTAAAAAACACTCAACAAGCATGCAGTCAGGAATACATATCCATACTTGAAGTCGGAAAAAAAGCCATCAAAGGCCTGAAATGTAGAAAGGCAGCAGGAGTAGATGATATTCGACCAGAAATGTTGAAGTATGGTGGTATAAAAGTCTTACAGTGGCTGACTGCATAGTTCAGAAGGTCTGGACAGAGGGACGAATTCTGGATGATTGGAGTAGAGCTCTCATAGTACTCATATATAAAAAGGGAAATAAAACTGAATGCAAGAATTACAGAATTTATTTCTCTACTGAGTGTTCCTGGTAAGATTTAAGCAAGTATACTTAAGAAACGGTTGAGAAGGATTGTGGAAGAAAAGCTTGGTGAAGAACAAGCTGGATTCAAGTGAAATAGCAGCTGTCAGGAACAGATTTTTATTTTATGACAAATATGAGTACTATGAGAACTCTCATAGTACTCATATATAAAAAGGGAAATAAAACTGAATGCGAGAATTACAGAGGTATTTTTCTACTGAGTGTTCCTGGTAAGATTTAAGCAAGTATACTTAAGAAACGGTTGAGAAGGATTGCAGAAGAAAAAGCTGGATTCAGGCAAAATAAAGGCTGTCAGGATCAGATTTTTACTTTATGACAAATAGTTGAGAAATCATAGGAATATAACAAAGATCTGCATTGAAGTTTTGTAGATCTGAAAAAGGCATATGCTATTCAAAATGCTACAGTTGTATATGGTGTCAGTGGGGCATTATATCAAGCAATACTTAGTCTTTATTTGAGTTGTAAATCAGCAGTTAGAATTGAAGGAAGTACAGGAAGATGGTTTAATCTTAAATCTGGTGTCAGACAAGGATGTACATTATCCCCTCTGTTATTCATTATCTATATGGATTGCATTATGAAGGAAAGTGGCATTAAACCTGATATCAAAATTGGAGATGTTAATGTCAGCTCTTTGCTTTATGCAGATGATGTTATACTTCTAAATAAATCCACTTCAAGTCTACAAGATTCCCTGACTAAATTGTATAACTGTTTGAATAGATATAGTATGAAGGTCAGCAATAACAAGACAAAGACAATGAAAATAGGCAGAAGCAGTGAAAATATCAACTGCATTGTGAATGGAGAAACTATATATAGAACAAGTAAAATATTTCAGCTACTTAGTCATGATTTTTAGTGAAGATGGTAAATTAAATATGGAAATAGACAACAGAATCAACAAAGCTGTTATGATAGGAAGTGAACTGTAAAATCCAGCAGTGGGTGGATAGATGCTCACATTTTATAAGACTGGCAGCAGAATTAGAAAAGGGAAATGACTACATCATGACTGGACTTTGCAAAGGCCTTTTACAGAATGCTGCATGGAAAACTAGTACAAAAGTTGGAGAAAATGGGCATGGATATGGAGCTGGAAATGTGGATAAGGGGATGGCAGAGAGTAGTATAGTAGAATCTAAGAGAATGAGGGTGGAAGAGAATGAACTAGTGGAATGCCTCAGAGTACTTGAGCTACCACCCTTTAATTTGTATATTAATGATATATGGAAAGATTTAAGGAGGATATTCAGTTGTTTACTGAGGATGCAAACTGGCCATGGCAATAGTTGATAAAGGTCATATAGATACCTGCAGGATGATTTCAATAAATTTATAAAGTATAATGGTTGTCAATTTAATGTTGCAAAACGTAAGGTATGAACTTTAGAGTGAAAAGATTACACACTTTGTATCATACTGATGGTAATGGATTGCAGGAAATTCATTACCATCAGTATGATCGTAATGGATTGCAGGAAATTGATGAGGCTAGGGATTTTGGGACGATGGTGGATAGAGTTGAAATTCAGCGGGTATATTGCAAAAGTTGGCAAAATAGCTCAAAGGATTACTTTGATGTTAAAACATTAATGAGTAAAGTAAAGTAACAAATAAATAATTCAGTTCTAAAGAGAACATAGAAACATGAATGCCACTTACTGTAACCAGCTTATCACCAACTCTCAGGTCTGCTTTTTCTGCTGGACCACCCTCAGTAATGCGTGATATAAAAATACCCTAAAACAAAATGAACTTAGGCATTTATTTATTCAAGATATCAAATTTTTATGTGATTGATTACATTATATGAATAATTTTCTAGTTGGAATAATTATAATAAATGTAATATTTACATCTGTTTGCAAAAAATATAATTTATTAATTATTAAAGATTTTAATTGTATTAAAAAAAAATCTCTAATTTGTAATTTGTCCAAACTCAGCACCATTATTTACAGGATTTTGGACTTCATGTGGGGGTTGATAAAATAAATATATAAATATCAAAAAAAAAAAGCAATGCTAACAAATCAGTCACCAGCAAGTCAGAAGGGGTAACCAAGTCTTTAAAAATTGGAGAGTTCTCTTTGTTACCAATAAAAATTCTTTGTATTTTCTTAAATTCCAACAGTACATCTGAATGATACTTCCATTGTTGTACAAATACCATTAAATAACAAAAATACACTAAGGTCAAAAATTACACACGATCAGTTTCTCTTTTATAGGAAATAACCCAGTAGTTATCCTCCAATGTCTAATTAGTATTAAATTAATTCCTTGTTTTGACAAACAATAATATATTCATAGAATATATTATTGTTTGCGATGATGATGTTCATTGATATAAGAACATCATCACAAACAATAATGTATTCTATGAGAACAAGGAATTAATTTAATACTAATTAGATGAAGGCACACAGATTTCAGAATGACTGATGCATTATATCTTCAAGCATGGACATAAAACTAAGTTTGAATTACAGAAAAATAACTGATACAAGAATTAGTTAACAGTTCTAGGACAAGCACTGCATACCAGAAATTATGTGATATAGTAACTATCAGACTCCAAACACTTTAGGAATGGATAATGCATTGCTTCAATTCAGGTTTAAACAATATAAAAGAACCTCTAATTCTCTCTTAATAACAATCCATGTCTAAAACTGCTCCTATGAATAAAACTAGTGTTGCTTCAGAGGTTTTTGGCCAGTTTGAAAGTATGCTAGATCAACATAAAAAGGGCTCACAGTTCATGGCAATGAACTGAAAAATGTCAATGAACAATGGAAATATTCATGCCAAATTGTTAAATCTGTTACAACTGTTGTTCAGTTTGGTTAAAGAATCCCAGACACTTGCACTGGATTAGAAATATATCATCTTCACAAAGCAGGAGACAAACTTGATATCTCCAATTCAGATATCAAGTTTAGTGCCACTTTCTTTCATAATGTGATCCATATAGATGATGAATCAGAGTTGAGATAGCATGCACCCTTATCTCACAACTGATCTGACATTAAACTGCCTTCCTATCTATCTTATAACTTAAATATAGACTACATATTGTTTGTATAATGTATTCCATGTGACTGCAATGTTCTGAACAGCTTTTCTTTTGGCACCTTTCATGTGCTATTTCAGATCTACAAAACTTTAAATACACATGCATTATAATAAAACAATTTCTCAACTATATGTCATAAACTGAAAATCTGATTTTGACAATCTTTGTTCGGCCTCAACTCAGCCTGTTTTTCTCCAAGTTTCTCTTTCATAATTTTCTTCTTCAAGTATTTCTCTTCCTAAGTACACTTGGATAAATATTACCTAGAACACTTAGTAGAGAAATGCCTCTATAATTCATATATTTAGTTTCACTTTCTTTTTATAGATGAGAAATATGAAAGAGCTCTAACCCAATTATCTGAAATTCAATCTTCTGATCAGGCCTTCTGAAAAACTACAAACTTATATCTCCATATTTGAGCATTGATGGTTGAATATATATGTCAGGGGTGAACATTCCAGGTGTGCTAGGTGTGCAGTGCTAATCCACGAAATATCAATATCACCAATATTATATTTTTGCATTTATTCCTGTTAAAGACTCTCCCAATTGTTTGCAGACCTCACGTGATTCCTAAAATTGAACACAATATGCTAATGCTTCATTGTCCTCTTCACGAGGGTAATAAAGCATTAGTGTTTCATGAAGAGGGCACTTTTAGATGGGTAAACATTGCATCACATTCACGTTAATAGCCCGGGTGCGCTTTCAAAATGCACACACCTTTGAGCCCTTCGAAAAGATGTAAAGAGAGTGCAGTGGGTCAAATTCTTAGTGTTTTAGTATTTTTAAACCGCTGAGAAGGCGAGGCTGGGTGAGCTAACATTTTGAGCTCATCCAGCACCTAGCGGCTGTGATTGGTTATTGTGTCAACCAATCCAATTGAATGTTGTCACTTGTCATGAGTTGAGTGCTTTCTGTATCTGATGGCTGTATTACAGACAGCTGTTACACATGTTTTCTGGAACTGAAAATTTGAAAGTGGATGTTAGGAGAAAAATGTTAATTGTTTTTTTCTTTTGCTTGTGCAGTATAGCATCTGTTGAGGTTGCAAAGTTTTTAACAGTATAGAGACATTTTTATTCTAGTCTTTGGAAACAACAGACAATAAAAAAATATCTATTCCTGAATAAAAATGAATATTCTGTGTATTATAAGACGTTGTTGATCTACAACAAAATACCAGCATATGTGAGATTGATAAGACACAAGAACCGCTGATACTAAAAAAAAAAAAAAAAAAAACTAATGAATGTAGGATTCCCTAAAGTGTGGATACTTCTGATAATCAGATGTTACGTATATTGAGCCTCAGGCAAATGGGGCACTTCTCCCTGGGATCGAGTAAAAAATTCCACAAACTATAATCGTAAAAGTGATTGAGATATGTAATCTTACACCCTCGACCCTGGGACACTTTGTCTGTCTTAAAATTTTATTATGGGTTGGCCTGTTTCGGCCCATCGTGGGGTAGCCATAGAACACGTGTTTTATTGCAGCAATAAAACATACGTTCCTGTTTTTGGTTAGTCTTTTTCTGATTTGTGAAAAAAATGTTCATTACTGTTGTGAACAGAGACCAGTTCATTTTCCCTTTGTGTCTAGTGAGTCACTGAGTGAAGTATAAATTGTAAATTTAGAGCGAAACAAATTTAAACGGAAAAATACATTTTTAAAAAGTAAGTGTATGTAATTTAATATTATTTTACTTGTTAGTTTTATGATTTTTTTGCTTTTAAACTGAAATAATTTAATTTAGGATATTGGAATTAATTACTTGATTTTTAATAAAATATGCCGGTCAATTTTTTTATATGTGAAATTGTGCTAAAACTATTAATTCTGAACACTTTTTTTTCAAGAATTAAGGATCATTAAAATCGATGTAAAATGAAAATAATATATTATAGTTTACATCGACAAATAATTACATCAAAAAATGCTAAAAGGCATTTATTGATGTAGTTATTTGTCTCCAAGCTTTGCCCCACCACTGGAAAATTTTCTACGGAAACATGCCCATGCATACAGTCAAACTGATTTGAAATTTGTAGCATGGGTTGCATAACCCACATGACAGCACACCCAACCGAAATGGGCACACGACGCCACCTGATATATATATATATATACATATATATATATATATATATATATACACACACACACACACTCCAACTGCCTTTCGGGCTTTTGATAGCTTTTTTCTTTTTCTACCTAATGTATTGATATGTATTTCTGATGCATAATGATCAAAGCATAATGAGTCAAAAAATAACTTGTATTCTTGATATGTGAGTGAGAATAATATACGGAATAGAAGCATTGTTCAAGAGAAACTGAAAGATGTTTTGCAATTCTGTATGCCAGTACTACATGAAACTTTCATGTAGTACTGGCATGAAATCCCACTATGAATAATTCATAGTGCAGATCCCTTAATTTTCCCATTGCCGAAACACCTTTGTGGGCAGGTGCTTTGTCCTGATGAAAGATGATTTTTTTTCTTCTGCAAACCAAGTCTTTGCTCACGATTTTTTCGACTAGTCTGGTTAAAAGATCAGAATAATATTCCCTGGTTATTGTTTTACCCTTTTCAAGATAATTAATAAACAAAACTCCTTTAGCATCCCAAAACACTGATGATATGACCTTGTCTTCTTTGCTGCTGAACAACTGGCTTTTGTCCACTGTTTTGACTGCTGTTTGGATTCTGGTGTCTAATGGTGAATCCAAGTCTCATTCATAGTAATAAATCAACACACAAAATCAGTTTTATTCTTGTTGAAACGCACCAAGCACTGTTCAGAGATTTTAATGCGAGTGCATTTTTGATCAACGTGGCACCTATCTTGCACAAAGTTTTTTTCATTTGCAATTCTTCATGCAAAATATATCCTACATGTTCTTCTGAAATGCCTATAGTTTCAGCAATTTCACGGACTTCGATTCGCTGGTCATCCAATACCATAGCACAGATCCTCTGATTTCTGGTGTTGCTACAGTTTTTGGACGTCCTTCACATGGAGATCATATTCCCTGGTTATTGTTTTACCCTTTTCAAGATAATTAATAAACAAAACTCCTTTAGCATCCCAAAACACTGATGATATGACCTTGTCTTCTTTGCTGCTGAACAACTGGCTTTTGTCCACTGTTTTGACTGCTGTTTGGATTCTGGTGTCTAATGGTGAATCCAAGTCTCATTCATAGTAATAAATCAACACACAAAATCAGTTTTATTCTTGTTGAAACGCACCAAGCACTGTTCAGAGATTTTAATGCGAGTGCATTTTTGATCAACGTGGCACCTATCTTGCACAAAGTTTTTTTCATTTGCAATTCTTCATGCAAAATATATCCTACATGTTCTTCTGAAATGCCTATAGTTTCAGCAATTTCACGGACTTCGATTCGCTGGTCATCCAATACCATAGCACAGATCCTCTGATTTCTGGTGTTGCTACAGTTTTTGGACGTCCTTCACATGGAGATCATCTTCAAGGCTGGTATGGCCATGTTTAAACTCGGCAGCCCATTTCTTAATTGTTGAAAACGAAGGAGAAGAGTGCCCATAAAATTTTATGAACTTCGAATAAATTTATTTTGCCGTTAAACCTTCTTTTACAAAAACTTTTATAACTGCACGATACTCACTTTTATCCATTTCAAGGGATATAAACACACTTTGGCTTCTGACAGCTGTATAAAAAAGACTACTTGATAGAATGACTTGCAAATTCACATGGATGCTTATGACAGATGTACCAACTTAGAAATAAAAAACATCTTGCTGATAGTGTTGCCATTTATGGTCGAGGCCGAGAACTTTTCAGACCACTCAAGTACCAATTCTGTTATCTATTTCCATATTTAATTTGTCATCTTCACTAAAAATGTTCCTAAATAGCCGAAATGGTTTACTTGTTCTATAGGTTTTCCACGCAGGACACAGACAATGTTTTCAATGTTTCTGCCTATTTTCAGTCTGTCTTTTTATTGCTCATTTTCACAAATTTATTATAGCAATTTAGTCAGGAAATCTTACAGACTTGTACTAGATTCATTTAGAAGTATAACATCATCTGTAGGGCTGAGCATTGCCAATTTTTATATCAGGTTTAATACCACTTTCCTTCATAATGTTATAGATAATGAATAATAGCAGAGATAAGGTGCACCCATGTCACACACTTGATTTAACATAAAATCATCTTCCTGTTTCAATTCTAACTGTTGAATTAGAGCTCAAATAAAGACTATCTATTGCTCAATATAATGTCCAATTTACACCATGTAAGTGTAGCATTTTAAAACAGCTTTCCTCTGCATCCTGTCATATGCCTTTTCGAGATCAACGAAAATTAAATACAAATCCTTATTTTATTCCCAAGATTTCTCAATTATTTGACTTAAAATGAAAACCTGATCCTGACAACCTCTATTTGGTCTGAACTCAGCTTGTTCTTCACCCTTCTTCATGTATACTTACAGAAATCTTACCCAAGAACACTCAATTGCAAAATACTTCTGTAATTCCTGCATTCAGGTTTATTTTCCTTTTTACAGAGGGGCACTATGAGAGCTCTACTCCAATCACCCAGAATTTGATTATCCGACCAGGCTTTCTGAATTATGCAATGCAGAGATTATAACACTTTTATACCTATATATTTAATAATTTCTCATCAAATATCAGCTACTTCAGCTGCCTTTCCACACTTCAGTTTCCTGTCAGTTTTTTGGTGGATTTTTCTACTTCAAGTATGGATATATATATTTATATTCCTGAATGCATTTCTGTTAAGTGTTTTCTACCACTATGCTGACACTACTTGTTTCAGTTAGCAATCTTTCAAAGTGATTACTCCAGACATCTAGAATATCTTTATTTTCAATTTTAATGTCACCATTGTCATCTCTGATTCCTTTTACAGTACTCTTTCCTCCATTTCCATACTTTTTCAATAGTCTCCAAAATATTTTGCAACCTTCCTATTATTTATTTTTAATGTTCTTACCAAAGTCATTTGTGGGCAGGTTTTCCCATTACTTTTGTTTAGCTAGTTTTACATTGCTTTCTTACATTTTTCTCTGTATTCTCTAAGAGCAGTAGCTGACTTGCTTGCATGAACTTTTGACATGCTTTCTTCTTTTCCTTGACTGTCCTTTTAGAATTCTGATTTTTCTATCCTTGCATATTACCTCACCAAATGCCTCTCTGGTTGAATCAATCCACTTCAGGGTTTGCCACTGAATCTCCAAGGTTTATAATATCAGAGTCCTATATACCATTAAAACTACATCACTCCATCAGTTTAACATATTTTCATTCCCAGTAGGATCAAATTAACTATTTCTATAAAACAATGAAAATATCATAATAACCACAGTAATAAAATTAGTTCTTGTTTTCAATCTCTTTTATTTTTTCTTGCACAATGGTTGTGTATCTGAGTCTACAGTTTATCTCTAATAGCTGCTTAAGTTTGATTCATTTTAAAAATTTATATACCTTTCAATCTGAAATTCAATTATATATTTTTATTTTTTATTTATTTCTTTATATTTTTACCATATCAACATCCCAGTTGTGATTTTAATTAACAATGCATTCTTATTCAGCTGGCTGTTTGGTGGATAACTGGCAAGTTTTATGATCAAAGAGTAGCAAGGAATTAAACCCTATCCATCACTACAAATTTACCTTTATCTGTTTCATAATAGTGCTTTTAAAGATGTTGTATATATTAGATTTAATGGCAAAAGTACTAGTTTGAGGTAATTTGGTATTATATCACATTATCAAGTATGCAAGCAACTTCAGGAAAATATTCAAGGATAGGTCAGAGATCCCTTTTATATCACCCACCCAAATCTGAATTAAAACAAGACTTTCCAAATGTTTGGAAGGTTGTGACCTAAATACATTAATGAGAAGGAAATAAAATTAAAATGAATAAATTAATTAAAAAGCTCTTTAATTAAATTATCAATTCTAACAAATGTGCTGTTCATGTTGTTTCTGCCATGTAGTGCTTGCCTTAGAACTTGTCATACTAAGATGAGTTTTAGGACAAGAATGAAGACTGGAGTTATTTTCACTATGAATATGTATAAATGTTTATAATATAAGATTATTTATAATATTATTTATATTTTTATCGTATCAACATCCCAGTTGTGATTTTAACTAACAATGCATTCTTATTCAGCTGGATGAGTCAGAGTCCTATATATCATTAAAGCTACATCACTTCATCAGTTTAACTATTTCTATAAAACAATGAAAATATCATGATAACCACAGTAACAAAATTTAATGAAAAAGCACACTTATGTTATTTTCCTTGTTTTATAGTTATGGCATAGGTATCTTAAAAGATTAACCATTTCTAGAAAACAATAGTTCCAAATTTTTTATGTGGTTCTCTCCAAGAAAATATTATAAACATACAGTACATGGGCAGGTTAAGGATTTTTTTTTCCTGTGTTAATAAATAATATATTTTTATATTTTTTAAATTTATTTTTACTTAATTCTGAAACCCTGCTCTAGAGAACATGGATCTTTTCAAGCCAAATGTGGAGCAGTGGTCTAACAGCAGGCGATGAAATTGATTTCTCACCTAAAGACCATTACAAACATCCATAATCCAGTAAGTGCTTACCATTAAAGATGAAAAGGGTGAAATCTTTATGAACAGAGAAGAAATGCAGAAAAACGTGATGCTCAGAGTTATATAAGACACAGGAAGATCTGAAGAGGTTAACTGATGAATTGAAGAAAATATCAGCACCAATGTACTGAGGGATGAGGTTATAAAGACAATAAAGCACAAGCTAATAAATGAACAACACTGGTTGTGTAATACTGGTTGGAATGAAGGGAAAGCATCAAAAGAATGAGCAGCATCAATTCTAATACCCATTCACGAAAAAAAGGAAGCAAAACTTAATGAACAATTGCTCTATTAAGTCATGTGGAAATATCAGTACTTATGATATTAGCAGAAAGAATCCTAATAGAAGAAAATATAGATGATCAAGCAGGATTCAGAAGAGATAAGAGTGATGTTGCACTGAACATTAATGTTAAAATTAACAGCGGAGAAAGCTCTATTGTGAAAATAAAAATACTCATGCCTGCTTTATTTGAACTGTCAATTGCTTTCTGTACTTTCAGAAACCATTTGACAGTATACAGATCAGAAAGCATGGGCTCTACTTGAATCTTATGGAGTGGACAGGAACCTGATATGTATTTTCCAGAATATCAATGATAATGCAGAGACTGTTGTGAGAAATTGTGGAGAAACAAGAAGATGATTTCAGACAACAAGAGGCAGAAGACAAGGAGACCCAAAATACCCAACATCTTTATCATGCTTCTGGAAAGAACAATGGATGTCATAAGGGGTATTTCAATTCAAGGTACAAAAATTAATAGTTTACAATTTACAGATGACAGTCATTATTGAAGAACTAAAAAGAACGGTGCCAAAGGTAAGTGAAAAAAATAAATATACAATGAACATTGAAAACACTGAAATAATGATATCCTTTCTTAAACAACTTAAGGAATTCACAATGTAACAATAGAATATAAATTAAATTAAACTTTAATTTCCAATATTTCGGCAGCATTACGTTGCCATCTTCACAGGAACTTAAAATAAAGTTCAATATTTTTTGCATGCAGGCACTACATATAGTAAATGAGGAAGAAGCAAGGAAGCTATTGTTTCTCCTAAAAGTCCTGATGGTGCCCCCTAGTGGGCTATGTAGGTATTCTGATGTAAGTCTCCCAAATTTGGGGCAGTCTCATGCAAGCAAATTTGTTGAGGTTTGGCATGTTTCTTAGGGCTGAGGCTGACTCCATGAAAAGCCTTTCAAATTTGAATTTGCTATGGTGTATTAGTGTAGCTTTCTTCCACCGTATTCTGTGACGTGTATCCAGAGCATGGTCTGCAAGACCAGAGTGGCTATACTGGTGAAAACGGATGTAGTCCTTGTGTTCTGAAATTCTGATATTCGCTGTCCTGCCTGTTTGGCCAAAGTAGGACAGCTTACAGCTGCAAGGAACCTGGAATAGTGAAGGCTAATCACAGAAGGGGCTGGTCTTTAGTGGAGCAGATAAGGGAAGCCAATCTTCTATATGGTCTGTAACAAGAGGTCAAGTCATGTTTTTTTAAGATTTTGGTAATTTTTTCCGGGGTGCCTCAGATGAAGGGAATGGTAAATGATTTAGAGTAATCCTTGTTGTAAAGAGGGGGGAGGGTTGTTGTTTATCGGTTTCAATATTTTTTCGATTTTTTTTTGGGGGGGGGGGAGGTATCCATTGGCTGAGAAAGTGTTGAGGATGTGGTTTAGTTCAGTGGTTATGGCATTGTCATTTGAACAGATTAGTTCAGCCCTGTTGTATAGTGTATTAATAACTCCATATTGTTGTGAAGGGGGTGGTGGGAATGTTGGTGGATGTATCTGCCTGTATGGGTGGGTTTTCTATAAACTGAGAAAACCAAGGTTCCATCAGGTTGGCAGGTGACTAGTGTGTCTAGAAAAGGGAGGCTATTGTTTTCCTCTTTTTCCAGGGTGAAAGAGTGATTCTGATTCTGGGGTGTTAGTTGTCTAAATACAAAATTAATGCCGGAAAATCTCACGTAAAAAGATATTTTAAATAGTAAAATCAAATCTCATATTCAGTACCTTAAACCTGAACAGTCTAGACTTGCAGAACATGCCATCTTAACCAGACACATAGAGTTCATTGAAAAAAGACAAGAGTCCTTCACAAAAGTCAGTTCCTCATAGAATGGCTTTATAAAGAAACATGTGAAACTTTACTCTACTCTCCTAAATTAAACAGATCTGATGGTTTACGTCTATCCCCTTTATGGGAAATAATACTCTACAAATCAGGTAATCTTTCCTAACTTTTTATTTTTATTGTATATATAGGTGGTTTTTTTTTTTTTTTTTTTTTTTTTTTTTTTTTTTTTTTGTTAGGAAATTTTATAGACCTTTTTAGTTATCTTACACTAGCTGCTTAGGTGGTGCTTTTTGGAATTGTCAGTTATTGTTTAATTTGAGCTTAACATGTACTGAAGATGCCTGTGACACACAGGCAAAAATTATACTATTAAAAAAATCTTTTTACATAAGATTTTCCCCGTCATTAATTTTGTATTTATATGTCTACTCACGGTATTCCCTTACTAAGAGTTATTAGTTGTTTAAGTGTGCTAAGAAGAAGAGGAGTGTGTCAGAGCAATGTGGCTAAATAGCGAACACGTCATCAACGTAACGAAGCCATATGTGGGGCAGAGTTTAAGGCTTTCTCTTCAAAAGTCTCCATAAAGAAGTTGGCCAAGGAAGGGGAGAGTGGTGAACCTATGGCTGTCCCCTCTGTTTGTTTGTAGAATTTTCCTTGCCAAACAAAGCAGCCTGAGTTCATTGTGAACTGAAATAGGGCTGAGATATCGGGAGAAAATTTAGCTTGGATTAGCTCTAAAGTTTTCTTGAGTGGGACATTTTGTGAATAAGGAGAAGACGTCAAAACTGACCATTATGTCAGTATGTTGGAGTGTAAGGTTTTCTATGCTGGCTTTGAAGTGGGCTGTTTTTTATGTGTGATGGTATGTTGCCAGTATAGTGTTGTGTCGTCCTATCTTGCTGACTGATTCATTTATGTTGGTTAATTGAACTTATCATTATTTCCTTAAAATTCCGTTTTTATTTGTAAGATGTTGATTGATACTGATCCGAATATAAAGAAATTTATGTTATTTATGCCACTTTATATTCAGATTAGTCTATATATTGCAGAGGAATCAATCATCAACTAACGTTTGCAATCTCACTTTTCTACAGGCAGAGGTTATTAATATCCTTTAAGGCTTCCGCAAGGTCCGATAAATTTTTATGAGCGGTGCAATGAATGAAGATCAAGCAAACAAGAAATTGAATTCAATAAAACAAGACATTTAATGCAGGGTTATATAACATGTACATTCAAGTATAACTTTCTAAACAAGATAATGCAAATGAACAAATCCAAAATATCTCTGAGATACAGGCAACTTTTCAGTTAGGTTTTAAGTTTAAAGGCAAAGGTCTTAGATCTTATTATTCAAGAGATAAGTATTTCTATCACAATGTCTTTATTCTATGAGACAATTCATATCATCTACACATCGATTTAGTTCCAGTGCTCAGAATAGATACAATGCATTAGGTATCAAACATTCAACTCTCAGTTCACTATATTCTGTCGATTAATAGAAAATAGTTCTCACAGTTCAAAGTTCCAGAACTAACAACAAATATTCTTATAGTTGGCTTCTCTAATTCACTTCCAGTCTATAAACACTTAATTGAATTACAAGGCAGTTAACAATTCCGATCTAATAATAGAGCTGCTCTATTATTAGATTGGGCTAACCTCCCTATTGAATACAATCCCACCAACTCACAAATTTAGAAAACTCCACAGGCTCCTTAAGAAGGTCACTTCTTGGGCTGTAGAAGTTACTAACAAACTAAAACCGTTCAACTCCATACCGCCCCCCCCCCCTCGTATATATGGACTCCCAAAAATACATAAAGAAAATGTACCATTACATCCCATAGATGGCATTGATTCCTAAACATTTGACCAAAGCACTCACACATTATACTGACAACACACCATCACACATAAAAAACTCAGCCCACTTCAAAGCCAGCATAGAAAACCTTACACTCCAACATACTGACATAATGGCAGTTTTGACGTCTCTTCCTTATTCACAAATGTCCCACTCAAGAAAACCTTAGAGTTAAACCAAGCTAAATTTCCTCCCAATATCTCAGCCCTATTTCAGTTCACAATGAATTCAGGCTATTTCGTTTGGCAAGGAAAATTCTACAAACAAATAGAGGGGACAGCCATAGGTTCAACCACTTTCCGCTCCCTTGGCCAACTTCTTTATGGAGACTTTTGAAGAGAAAGCCTTAAACTCTGCCCCACAAAAACCAACCATATGGCTTCGCTACATTGATGACGTGGTCGCTATTTGGCCACATGGCTCTGACACACTCCTCTCCTTCACACTTAAACAACCAACATCCCAGAATCAAGTTCACCCTGGAAAAAAAGGAAAACAATAGCCTCTTTCGAAGACACACTAGTCACCTGCCCACCTGATGGAACCTTGGTTTTCTCAGTTTATAGAAAACCCACCCATACAGGCAGATACATCCACCAACATTCCCACCACCCCCTTCACAACAATATGGAGTTATTAATACATTATACAACAGGGCTGAACTAATCTGTTCAAATGACAATGCCATAACCACTGAACTAAACCACATCCTCAACACTTTCTCAGCCAATGGATACCCCCCCCCACCCAAAAAAAAAAAATCGAAAAAATATTGAAACCGATAAACAACACCCCCCCCCCTTCACAACAAGGATTACTCTAAATCATTTACCATTCCCTTCATCTGAGACACCTCGAAAAAAATTACCAAAATCTTAAAAAAACACTACTGATCTCTTGTTACAGACCATATAGAAAATTGGCTTCTCTTATCCGCTCCACTAAAGACCAACCACTTCCCCTAGACCTACCTGGTGTATACGAGGTTCCTTGCAGCTGTAAGCTGTCCTACTTTGGCCAAACAGGCAGGAAGTGAATATCAGAATTTCAGAACACAAGGACTACATCTGTTTTCACCAGTACAGCCACTCTGCTCTTGCAGACCATGCTCTGGATACACGTCACAGAATACGGTGGAAGAAAGCTACACTAATACACCTTAGCAACTTTTCATGGAGTCAGCCTCAGCCCTAAGAAACATGCCAAACCTCAACAAATTTGCTTGCATGAGAATGCCCCAAATTTGAGAGACTTGCATCAGAAGACCTTCAGCCCAACAGCCAAGAATACCTACATAGCCTGCTGGGGGGGGGGGGAGCACTATCAGGACTTTTAGGAGAAACAATAGCTGCCTTGCTTCTTCCTCATTTACTGTGTGTAGTACCTGTGTGCACGTCTTTATTTTAAGTTCCTTTGAAGCTGGCAACGTGATGTTGCTGAAATATTTATTAAAGTTTAATTTAATTTATATTCTATTGTTACGTTGTGAATTCCTTAAGTTGTTTATTAAGCATGTATAACCAATGTATAAGCCTTCCTACGAGAATGATATCCCTTAGGGGTATATATCAAGATATTGATGATGATGAAATAATGATATTCAGAGAGAAGAGGATGAAAAAGGAAATAAAACTCAAATAAAAGTAAATCCTCTTGGAAGCTCCTTACCGCTCAATGGACATGAGCTATTAGAAGCTCCATAGATAGGGTGCAACATGATGCATGATTACACTAAAAAAAGACATCTCATTAATAAAAGCCAAGGTAAACTTACAGGCAATGAACAAGATATGGAAAAGTAAATCAGTGAGACTTAACACAAAGCTGAGACTGTTGGAAACATGCATATTCACAAGCACTTTCTATGGTTGTGAGATATGGGTAAAGATTGAAGACTCGGTCAAATACTGGAATTTAAAAGAACATGTCATAGAAAGATTCTACAAGTTACAGGGATGCAAAAGGTTATGAATGAAAAACTGTACAGAAAAGTAAACTACAAAGAAAATCCAATGCAGAAAATAATTTGAAAGAAACTTAAGCTTTTGGATCTACAGGAATAAATGATAGTAGAAAGAAAGATCAAAACCCTGATGTTTGGTATAGTGGACAGTATAAACAGAGAGAATGGCCAAGATGCAAGCAGGTAAATGATGTGAAGGAGTGGTGTGGGCAGATTTGCAGGATTTGAGTCACTTGGCAATGGACAGAAGGAAATGGCAAAGAATGGTGAAAATGGCATCTGACCCACTAACAGGCATCCCCCACCCCCCCCCCCCCCCACCCCCCCCCCCCCCCACCCCCCCCCCCCCCCACCCCCCCCCCCCCCCACCCCCCCCCCCCCCCACCCCCCCCCCCCCCCACCCCCCCCCCCCCCCACCCCCCCCCCCCCCCACCCCCCCCCCCCCCCACCCCCCCCCCCCCCCACCCCCCCCCCCCCCCACCCCCCCCCCCCCCCACCCCCCCCCCCCCCCACCCCCCCCCCCCCCCACCCCCCCCCCCCCCCACCCCCCCCCCCCCCCACCCCCCCCCCCCCCCACCCCCCCCCCCCCCCACCCCCCCCCCCCCCCACCCCCCCCCCCCCCCACCCCCCCCCCCCCCCACCCCCCCCCCCCCCCACCCCCCCCCCCCCCCACCCCCCCCCCCCCCCACCCCCCCCCCCCCCCACCCCCCCCCCCCCCCACCCCCCCCCCCCCCCACCCCCCCCCCCCCCCACCCCCCCCCCCCCCCACCCCCCCCCCCCCCCACCCCCCCCCCCCCAATATTTGCATATTTAATATAGTTTTGAAAAAAAAAAAAAAAAAAAAAAGCACTAAAACACAGTCCCTCCCCATTACACTTTATATTGAAACGATTTGGGAAGAATGGTTGATTCTTATAATTGAATGAACACACCCTAAAATTGACTTCTGTTAAGAAATAATAATAATACTCTCAAAAAATTATACTAAAAAATATTCTCAATGAAGATCTATTATGAACATAAATATTACTAAATTATATAGAAAATTATTAAAGTATAAAAGAAAATATGATATCAAAGATATTTACAGCTATTAAGTCTGTGGTTATACTAAATACCATTTCATAAAGCTATTACACAAATATCAAAAAATTATGAAACACTGTAAAAATTAATAGCATAGTTCAAATCTTGGGCTATATATCACAGATATTTTCACATCACAATTGTTGTGATGTCCTGCAGATGTAAAAGTGAAGTATATATTGCAAAATGGCTCTTCAGGTAAGGATATCTCTAATTTGCTGATAAGTTCTCAAGACTAGCATTTACAAATGGACCTAAGCCCTTTTTTTTGGAGACAATGTCTATGCAATGGGAAAAGCACTAGATAATCAGACAGATGAATGAGCAAATCAATTCCAAGTTCAAAGGAATTAAGTTGCATATCAGTCCATAAATTACAGATTTCACAGTGGATAGCTAGGAAGAAATTCACACAGGCTTTAGACATAGCAACAAATACACTATTTATCTCACTGGATAAGTGAGTATTCATAATGTTTGGATGTGAGGGCACTGACTACTTGCTTATGTCATGCACATTAGAGCTACCTGAAAACTTAGAGGCCATTCTTTTTACACAATTATAAGTGAATTTCTTTGTCCAGTGTATCCCCATACGTTCAGATGATGGCTTGGACACTTTGTTGAAATTCCCAGTGAATTTGATCAATAATCTGTCCCTCTGAGACCTGATTATTTATAACTTGCAAGATAAACAAAAGATGAAGTTTATATCCCTCCTCTACCACAAATACTAATTTTACAAAAAGATTCACAGTTGCTCTTGAAGCTGTGTTGCTTGACATACAGGTCATAGTATGTGTGTATTTGAATACTATCCAGTTTGTCATGACACAAATCACTCCCATGTCAAAACAACAAAAATGCGAATTGCATCTTTGCCATTTGCTACCTTTCATTTTTCTATCACTTGCAATATTTGTGTAACGAAAGTTTGAAATGGTATCCAACATTTTAAATAATCCTATACTACCTACTATATCCTTCAGTCATAAAACATACAGAAATTCTTACCATCTGATAACTTTTCAACTGCTTCTGATGGGCATTCCATCTGACCACTATCAGAACATGGAACTGGGGATGACTGTGGATGTGAAGTTAAATGCTCTTCATTTTTTGTCATGTCTTTTAATGCTTGCGCATACAAAATAGAAGCAACCTAATACAAAGCAAAGAATGATAAATAAACTTTAGTAATTGTTAAAGTAAATCAGATACATCTGTTATTAATTGTGCATCTTTATGAAATTCAAGAACTGTGGGAAGCCCCTTAACCCAAGAGAATCTATCATACTGCTTCTTAAAGTTATTCACCAAAGCAGCAATGAAAAGTCCCTATTTCATTCATACTCTGTATGATGTGAGAAGAATCAAACCTGATACCTTTGCTGACTGCACTTTTTGCTCATCTTGGGATGATCCCCCTTGTTCTTTCCTCACTTATCACATACAGGAATATCCAGATTATAAGACATGTTAGGTTCCAGACCACTCTCAGTAAATTTTGTCATATAGCAGAATAAGTGTTTCCTTCCCTTCCCCTCTCTCCCCATATATATGCATATAATGATCTAATAATGTCTTTATGCAATCACATGTGTGTGTGAATGTAAATAAAGCATTTATGTATGTATGATATCCAAATAAAAAAATTCAGAATAATTTTTGCACATGAAACAGTCAGTTATTCTGCAAGGAAACATACCAACCAGTTTGGTCATCAATGTTCAGCATTAATTTTTTTTTCCATTTGAACAATAAGATTGTCACATTAAGGATAATTGTAGCACTTTTACACTTAGAACTTGATCTTTGTTTTTAACAACTGTAACAACAGTAGTGCAAAGGAAAGTTTAGACACAATCTCTCTCAGTGTTCGATACACCATCATCACTAAATTTTACATATTAATCTTAGCATGTAATGGAACAGGTTTACATGTCTTCTTTTTTCAATGGAGCAAGAGCACCCTTACTTTGAATTTTATCTGTCATTAGTAACAACAATAAAATAATATTCATAAATAATTTAATTCACAGCAAAACAGAGATGTAGTGAGAAATAATGTGGTAAATAAAATGAATTCATGAATAGTGTGCATTAGTTGATTCACAGGAGTATCATGTTGTAAAATAGTCATATAAATGAGCAGTAGTCATAATTGAAAAATGTCTTATGAGTCAATCATCATAAAGCAAAAAATCATAAAGCAGGGTATGACTATTGACAACTCTCCTTTGTATCTATACCAATAGTTCAAATGTTTTAGTTAAGGCAATCTACAATTCAGTAATATAATTTGTGGCACCGTTTATTTATACTTCTTAACATTAAAAACAAATATAAATCCTTGTTATTATTTTAGTGAAAAAAGAATATAACAATAAATTAAATATTTGATGTGAAATATGAGATTGGTGAAACCTTGATATATATTACAATAAATTTTTGAAATGAATACTCTTATTTCGTTATCAACTAAACCTTCCTGTAAAAAAAAAAAAAAAATCATACAAGATGCTCAACTTGCACATGTATTATGTTGAAAATTACATTAAAAATTGAAGTACTCTAATATATATATATATATATATATATATATATATATATACACACACACACAGGGTGGTTCAAAATTCCATGTACAAACTTTGAGGGGAAGTAGAGAACATCAAAATCAACCATATTCACATAGGAAAGCATGACCGGAAACACCACCTGAAGGTGATAGGTGAATGTGGTCGATTTTGATGTTCTCTACCTTCCCTCAAAGTTTGTACGTGCAATTCTGAACCACCCTGCCAGTGCTCCAGATGAGCAATTGGGTGTTAAATTGCGATCGATTGAGAATATAGAAATTCCAATCGCTTTACAATTTAACAATCAAAACTAGAGAGATTGAATAAATACGTGTTTGTCTCTGAGTAGTGTAACTGTAGTGTAACCTTGTAAATATATCCAAGTTCCATACTGTACAGTGTTCCTTGTCTGAGTATGTTAGAATACAACTAAGTAAGTGTATCAAATATTGTATAATTTACATTAAATTATGTTGTTAGCAAGTTATCTATGAGAAATGCCTTGTCATCACAATACCAGTGTCAATCAAGGTCAGGGTCATGTTGTAAGTGCAACTAAGTAAATGTGTCAAATGTTGTATAGGTTACATTAAAATTTATTGTTCGTAAGTTATCTATGAGATATGCCTTTGTCACCACAATACCAGTATCAATCAAGGTCAGGGTCCTGCCGTCTTTGTTTGAATTGAGTTGCATGTATAATTTTGTCCCACCCTTCAACTTGGATGGATCGGTCAAGCTTTCAGACCGTTGCAGCATGACACGTAAAGTTTGGAAGGGAGTGTCACTCGAAGTCCAGGAGTAGTAATATGAGAAGGATGGTTCGCCCTGGTGATCGCATACCAACGGCGCAGGAGAGGGGGGAAAAGAGAAGGTGGTCGCTATGACGTTTGACCCACGTGAGTAAGGTTTTCAGCGTTATGTGGATATCGTAGAGTGTGGGAATCCTCGTGACCAGCGCGAAATAAAAAGGTCAAGAGCACCCCCGCTCACTCTCTTTTGTTCCTGGATCGTCTCTTATTGGGATTCTTAAGGTCGTAGGCTGGACGAAGGTGGCAGAGCCTCCACTCCAGAGCTGGTTGGATGATGTATCAGCGGAGACAATAGAGCCGAAGTCCCGTAGATCTACAGCCAAGCCAGTCATCCATAGAAGGAGGAGCCATGCTTTCTTCGTACAGAGGTTGAGGAGAATTGTCGACAGCCCAGAGAACCACTTGCCACTGTTTCAGTTAAGGAAAGGAAAAGGAGCATTCTATTGAAGAAAGCCAGCTTCCAACAAGTCGACAACGGTGATGACCTCCTCCGAGATAGATAAGTAGAAACTTTTCATTGCTAGCTGTGGATGAAAGGAATTTGTTTAAGTGATCGATTTAAAGAGAGAGCATTAATGATAACATAAGACAGGACTGTAGCGATCGGAATCTTGAAAGATAAATTATTGTAGTTTCGTAGCAGTGCTGAGTTATTGTAATGACTAAGAGGATGTTGAGATGTTTCAGAAAAGGTTTTGAAGATTAGTATTGAGGTTTAAATGGTAGTACTACTAGAATTTTGTATTGAATTTAATGATAATGCTGATATCCAAGATAGCTTGTTAGCATTTAGTTTAGAAGTGATTTACTTGCCACATGTATCTAGCCTTGTAAGAAAATTTATTGGTTAATATCATCGATAATACTAAGCATGGAATGATTGGGCCCAGTTAGAGTTTTAATATCTTAATATATTAACCACTGACTGAAATTGTGTAGTGTTCTGATCTGTATGTATCATATATAATGTTCATTAAACCCTTGTTTTCTTTAATCTAATCAAGTTGTCTGTGTGTGGAATCTGAGGCACCGCCGATAAAAAGATTAATGAGAACCTAAGCAGGGAATTAAGGAATAAGACCTTGGCTATGCCTGCAGATTTAGGATAACACTTATGTTCTTTTCTGAGATCATCTCTCTTTTATTATAACTTATAAAATTCATTAGTCCTAAGAGGTGCAGTCTCAAAATATAAATATCTTAGAACTTCTTGAGATGCTGATCTCAGGACTCTGAGACAACGGGATTGACTCCTCTCAGAGTCAATTCTCTTGTTAACCAGAAGCATCACGTGTTATCAAGAAAGGGTCTTATCAATATCATTATATAAAATCACAAACATCCATTAAGGGAAAGAAGACGATATAACATGGGGCTTCCTCATTCAAGCTTTCAACATCGTATGAAAAACATGCGTCATTTTATGAATGACGAGATGGCAGACATGCACCTAGTTTATGGGTTAGCTGACGGTAATGGACGAGCTGCTGTATGAATGTATCGCAAAAGGTACCCAAACAGATGTGTACCTCATCACCAAATGTTTGCGCATTTGACTCAGAATTTGTGTGACTATGGATCATTCAGGGATCACAAACATGATAGTGGGTGGCTAAGATTGACGTGAAATCTCGCCATGCATGCGATGGACAATAATCCAGAGACGAGCACACGTGGCATTGCATCTGCTATAGGAGTATCTCGATCCAGTGTATTGTGTGATTTGCACTCTGAGTTCTTACATTCATTTCATCTGCAATGGGTCCAGTTACTGATGGCCGAAAATTATCTTTGACGTGTGGAATTCGAGCAGTAGTTTCTGCAGAAAAGTGCCGTTGACCCGGATTTTCCAACTTGTTTTTTGTTTACGGATAAAGCTTCATTTACCCACGAAAGGGTCTTCAATCAGCACAATGCTCATGTGTGGGCCCATGAGAACCCACACGCTGTGCAATCACATGCTGCACAACAACGCTTTGCCATTAATGTATGGACATGTATCGTCGCAGACCTGTTTAGTCAGCCCATGCCTGTTACCACCCCGACTGGACTCCCAGAAGTATCAGACCTTTCTGGAAGAAGTTTTGCCAGATTTACTAAACAATGTTCCAATGACTGTGCATTGGTAGATGTGGTTCCAACACGACGGGGGCTCCAGCCCAGTTTGACATTTCTGTGTGTCAGTATTTGGACAGGTCCTTTGCAGCTCGATGGATTGGGCATGATGGACTCATCACATGGCAGCCACGCTCACCTGATTTATCGAGCATTGATTTCTTATTTCTTTCTGTGGAGGTCCCTTAAAGCCATGGTGTATGAAATGCCTGTTGCCTCTGACATGGACCTCACGGCAAGAATCACCATCGCTGCTGCTAATATCCAGGCAACTCCAAGTATTTTTGAAAATGTACAGCAATCAATGCATCAGTGTCAGGCACGTATCACTGCTAATGGTCGTAACTTTGAGCACCTGATGTGAAACCATATTATGTATCCATCTACTATTGAACTGTTCAATTATGCTTAATAAAGTTTTTTACACTACTTACTGCCTTGTGTTATTTCTGTATCTTTGTGTCCCTGTTAGTACCTTCCGGTGGTGTTTCCAGTCACGCTTTCCTATGTGAATATGGTTGATTGGGATGTTCTCTACCTCTCCTCAAAGTCTGTACGTGGAATTTTGAACAGGGTCAGTGGCGAATTCTCCATGCTTGCTATGCTTGCTGCGCAAGCTCATTAATTGAGAAAGAAGTAATATTTATTTGTTAATAAATGCATGCATTTATAAGCATTCCATTTAGGCTTTTATTTTTGTAGACAGAAGACATTCTAAGCTTGCACGGCAATAACAGAGCTTTGCGTTGTGTATCGAAGGCCGACACTAGTCAAGCTACCTTGGCTTGCTCGGTTGTGGGAGCATCCAGGTCCTTGCTTCAGCACTGTGATTTCATGCGCATGCATAGCCATTTCTGCTCCCTCCAATGTCATCTCACCCTGTTGCTTAAACACGAATCATACGCAGTCAAAGTAGCTCTAGCCAGTGAGCTTCAGCCAGCCTTTACAAGTGTGCGTGTTGCTTGGGAAAATTAAGTTACAACCAACTTTTTATGATGATGTTATTGACCAGTTCATAAAGAAGAACTGTAGGGTAAAATTTGTATTCAAGTAGCTAAATTGAAAAAGATAGAATATCATTTGTAAAATAAATGTTGTATTTGTATGATCTAATGTACATAAATTTCCAAATACAGGTAACCCTCGTATAATGCGGCACTTATACAACGCGGTCTAAAATTGTAGTAACCCTTGTTGGACGCACTACTTATACAACACGGTTCCGATAAAAACACGGTCTACAAATTGTAGTAACCCTTTATCTTTTCATATGTTTTTCACCGCACGACTTAAAAATCAAATTTTATCTTCGTTAAATTTGTGTCTGCCTGTATTTCACATGTAATTATAAGTAGCGAATTTATATTACGGGAAATATCCTTTAGCACGCATATACCTCAATTGTTTACCATATAAAACGTTTGTTGTTGAGAATTGTCCTCGTTTCTGCCAGGAAAATGCATTAAAAATCATAAGTGTGTTTATCTCAAGCTGAGCACTTTATTTTCTGGTACAATATGTAATGCTTGCTTTTTTGTGTAAAAAATTATTTTTTATAGTAATGGTCACAAACTGCAATTAAAGGGAAAAACCAACATTGAAAACAAAATTAATTTCTCTCGAAGAAAAATATTCAAAATCTTGGATTGATTGAAAAATGGAGAAAAACCAAGAGTTTTTGCAGGAACTTTGAATTTAAATGAATCAACAATTCGAACAATCAAACAAAATGAACATAAAATCCGAGAAAGTGTTTATTGCTAGGTCAACGATAAGTGCAAAGCACTTGCTCGTGTACGCGATATTCTAATGGAAAAATGGAGAAATCTCTTATGATTTCGATAGAAGATTGCACCTCAAAAGAAAATTCCTATGGATGGAAATCTTATTAAACAAAAAACTCTCAAAGTTTATAAACATTTATAGTGCAGACCAGGTGTTCAAATCCGGGTTATATTGGAAAAAAGTGCAAAAATGCACCTATATTTTGAAACATGAAGGATCAGCTCCTGGATTCAAAGTTTCCAAAGATAGAATTACTCTACTGTTTTGTAGTAATGCATCAGGTGATTACATGACAAAACCGGTGTTTATTAACCAATCCCCAAATCCTCGTGCTATGAAGTTTAAGTACAATTTGTAATTTTTATACTTTTATATTAAGTATTTGTTTCATAGTTTATATATTTTCTAAACTTACATGAATTACCTGAATTAAAAAAAAAAAAAAAAGATTTCAGAACATAACCCTACTTTTTCTATGTGATCTGAGACTCGCATAACACGATTTATATAACGCGGCATTTCTGCGGAACCTAACACCCACATTATATGAAGGTTACCTGCACATAGTTTTAAATGGTCAGTAATTCATTATTCTGCTAATCAGACTTCAATCAGACATCCTCTCATTCCCTGAATGATAACAAGAGCCAGCGTGAATTTCAAGACCAGCATTCGACCCTGCCATCCTGTATATTAGGATATTCCTTTTTAAGAAGTATCTATAAAGAAATCAAGTTAAGTTTCTGAATAATCGCATCTCAATGTACATCCTTGTGTATAATCAGTAAATTCTTCTTCTTTTGGAAGACTGAACATAGTATTTTTCTATGTTCAGTCTTCCAAATTCGACAAATTTATTTTGTCGTTGTAGATTCGACAAACTGATTCTAGGGGCATTTTTTTTTCTGCTGTAACACTTTCATTTTCTTTCTCCCTTAGCAGAAATACTTGTGGTCTGTTTCTCGTAAGTTGCTAAGTCTTGGTCACAAGATTTTTTATCATCTTGTTTTCTCTTCCTAAGAGAAAATTTATTATTATTTGACACCTCCAGGGAGTCCAAGGACTCATTGAGGGAGGGCACCTACTCTACAACTCTGTCTCCAAACTCAATCTCGTCTACCCATCATCCACCAACCTTATCATCTACACCAAAGCCATCTACCGCCGACCCCCCCCCACCACTAGCATTTTCAAAAAAAATCACAAACATCCATCCCCACAGTGGGATTCAAATCCGCAGCCTTTTGGTTGGAGAACAGATACACTAACCACTCGGCCAACCAGGTAATGATTCTTTTGATGCTAATATTGAACTAAACATAAACCAGAAGAAAAAATAATAATAATAAACAAAAACCTGTATTTCTTATATCCATAACACATGCAATGCAAAATACATAAGCATAGCATACTAGTGAACTATAAACATATGCTTATTCCTGGTGATGGTGAAATATCACTGACGCTGCAAACAACTAGTTTTCTTGCATCATGAAAAATGTGAAATATTTCCCAATAACATATGGAATTTTAGGATACTGAAAAATGTAACAAGCAATCTATTTCAGGATACAAAAGTTAAAAAAACCTGGAATAAGATTTTATATGCTCATATATATTTATCAATTATATGTAAAACTAGCTAAATAAGAGTCATGGAATGGCTAGTAAGATTACAGAAGTTAACTGTAACGTGTTGCATTATTCTGAAGATGCTAGTTTCAAAATCCAGCAAAACATAAGCCAGTTAATAAACATTCTTTTTTATAATTTAGTTTGGCATTGTAATACTGTTAAAATAAGCTATGAATAACATCGAACATCTAAGCCTCTCATCTAGAATATAGAAGTTAAATATCAAGAAAGTGACAAAATGTTCTGGAGGCTATTTAAAAATCTGAGAAGTGGAGAAGAGCACAGTAAAAGAAATCTAAGATCACAAAAATAGCATGAAAACTGAAACGAAAGCTATTCTGAATACCTGGAGTAATTACTATGAAAGATCATTAAATGAAACAAGCAATGCAGAAAAGCAGTAGAAATATTCAAAAGGAATGTAAACAGGAGTACTTATCAATACTTGAAGTAGAAAAAGCTATCAAAAGCTTGAAATAGAGAACAGCAACTAGAGTATATGATATTCAACCAGAAATGCTAAAATATGAAGGAATAAAAGTCTGTGGCAGCTACGCTGCATAATTCAGTAGGACTGGTCTGAAGGTCAAATTCCAGATGATTGGAGTAGAACTCTCAGAGTTCCCTTCTTGTAGATGTGATACTGAATGAGAATTACAGAGGAATCTGTTCCATGGTACAATTTATGCAATATACTTCAGAAAAGGCTAAGAAAAATTGCAGAAGAGAAACCCGGAGAAGGAGAAGTTGGATTCAGGCCAAAAAGAGATAATCAAGATCAGATTTTCACTTTACAACAAATAGTTGAAAAATAACAAGAATCTGCACTTAGTTTTGTAGATCTGGGAAAATGACATGACAAGGTGACAAGACAAAAGATGCTCAGAACATTAGTTACATGGGATATAACATTATACAGAGAAATACATAGTTCGACATTTAAGTTTTAAGTCAGCAGTTAGAATCGAAGGAATTACATAAAGACAACTCAATATAAAAATTATGTGTGAGACAAGGGCACACTGGTTTTCACTCTTCATCTTACAGATCACATAATGAAAGAAAGTGGCATTAAACCTGATATCAGAATCTGTGGTATCAAACTTAGTTCTCTGCTGTATGCAGATAATGATATACTCCTAAACAAACCCACTGCAAGTCTCAGGATTCCTTAAAATAACAAATTTGGCATAACAATTAACAATAAAAAGACCATAACTGTGAACAAATGCAGGAATGTAGAGAACTTCTACTGCATTCTTCACGAAGAACCTACAGAACAAGTAAAATATTTCAGCTATCCAGGCATAATTTTTAGTGTGAAGGTCAAGTTAAATATGGAAAGAGACAATACAATAAGCAAAGCCAGTATGGTAGGGAGTCAACTAAATAAATTTAAATGAAATAAGAGAAATTAGTCAAAACACACACTAACCACGCAGCCTGGTTGGCTGAGTGGTTAGCATATCTGCTTTCCAGCCAAAAGGCTGTGGGTTCGAATCATGGGCATGGATATTTGTGATTGTCTGGGAAAATAATAGTGTTGGTGGTCAGTGGTGGATGCCGTTGGTGTAGATGATGATAGTTGCAGTTGGTGCATTGGTGGAGACGGAGAGTTGTAAAGTAGGTGCCCTCCCTCAATGAGTCTTTGGGCTCCCTGGAGGTGTTACATAATAATAATAAATCACTTAACATGGTGATTTTTGGCTGAGAGTTGCTTTATAATTTTTCATGGCCCCTAGTCCTCCCACCACCAGTGGGAGGACTAGGGGCCATGAATGGAAGCTGGGCAAGAGCAGGGTTGACAAGGGTGTTAGAGCTAGGTTTTTTACTTGGAGAGTAGTGAATGAGTGGAATAAGCTTCCAGAGTCTGTTGTGGGTGCTACGACCGTGAATGAGTTCAAGGCAAGGTATGATAGATGTGTGAATGTCGAATAGTTGTTCTTGACATGATGTTAGGGCCTCCCTCAATGAGTCTGTCGACTCCTTGGAGTTGCCCGGAACAATAATAATAATAATAATTTTAAATGATGCATATGACTTCACTCTGTTACCATAATATACATATGTACTGAACATAGCACTATGGTTCAATTTCCCATTAAATAAGTGTGTTTTGATTAATTGTCATCATCATCATCATCAAATTCCTAACATGTACCCTCAAGGGGCGTACAGGATATGATAGTACTACATGAAAAATTTACACCATTACTAACTTCCTATCTACAATTTTCCTCCAAATCAGTCTATTACTTGTCAAGACTCCAATATTATCATTATCGGATCTTATATTTCTATCGTCTAAGGCACATTGTACCGTATCAATCCACCTATATCTTGGTCTTCCTCTGGGTCATTTTCCTGCCAACCTGGCAGAGAACACTTCTTTTGCTAATCTTTCCTTGCCCATTCTGTTTAAGTGACCTAATCTCACTTGAGATTAGCTCTGCTAACGCATTCCTGGATGCCGACAATGTCAAGTTCTTTCCTAATATCCTCGTTTTTAATATAATATTGATAAATTGCCTATGATTTTATCAACATTTTTATATTAAAAAATTATCCTTCAACACTGACTTTAGAGCAGAAGAGTGAAATAGCAAGTACCAATGAAAAAAAGCAAAAATGTTCACTTTAGAACAAAAACTTGGATGAACTGTTTTGAACTACTGAAACTTTTAAACAACAACTTATGGATATTGACCCTAAGTCTCATCACAGTATGCAGACAAAACTATGCTATGAGCTGCTACTGTGAGTTGCATACACAGACAAAAAGAGAAACAAATATCGGTGCAAACTACCTTGTTCAAATACATGTATATTTCAAGAAAATAATTTTCTTTTAAATATACGTGTATGCATAATTATGAATACATATGCAGTGTTTAATAAACTTTCAACTGTTTCAAACATTTTATTATCCTTTATAGTTTTTACTAGCAGTAAAAAATGGTAAAAACCTATGTATTTTAAAAAATTTAGTAAACGTTTAAATAAAGCATGCTGAAACCCATAGATGTTTTTTTTTTTTATGTCTCCCACTCATGAAAGTTTTATAAACCTATAGTACACTAGTGCCATGGATGAGCTAAGGTTTTTTTTATTCTATGTTTATTTATTTTATATTTTGTTTTGTATTTTTTATGCAATCCAGAAACCCTGCTCTAGAGACCAAACATGTGAGTCACTTCAGGCCTCCAATAAGCAGGTGTGGCAGTTTTCCACCAGGTGATGAAATTCATCTCCCATATAAAGACAATCATATCCATGCCTACAGCAGGATTCAAACCCACAGCATGTTTGTTGGAGAGCAACACTAACTACTTCACCAATCAAGCAGGCAATTTTTTTTGGTTACAATTTTCTTCTTGTTTATTATATTCAATTAAATTTTCACTTACATGGCATTATTTTTACAGGATACATTAGCTGTGTGAAAAGAGGGATTTCTGTGCTGTAGTACTTTTTTTTATGATAACCTTGCATGTTATTGTGCAACTTATAAATCCACTAGGATTTATAAATTGCTCCTTTCTTCCTCCTACCTTGGATAGGAGGAAGAAAGCAGAGATGAACATAGAAATATCTACCAAAAATGCAGCAGAAAACAGTGAAAATGTCTGAAAGAGAAAACAGTGAATCGGCAATAGGTAATTAATGTAATGTTCTCTTCTGTGTTGGGACCAATTTTTATGGACCTCTTATAAGCACCATCCAAAATGTGAGAACATTTTAGAAAGATTGGTAATGTATATAGGTTAACAGTTGTTCAGAGCTACCTGAAGCTAACAACACTTCAGCATCCATGAAACTAGGGTTCCTGGATACTGAAGAAGAGGTGTGATACTTGTAATATGTTTAATTACATGATTTGCAGAAATATATATTCTAGATGGTTTGTTTATTTGCAAGTTTTAACAAATGAGAAAGAAAGATGTCACATACTGTCCCATCATCAAAACTGTGAACCAGACTTGCAGATGATTACAGAAGATCAGTGATATATACTGATCTTCTGTAATCAGATGATTACAGAAGATCATTTTCCACCCTGCTGTTTAGATCTCCAACCAACTTTATCTTTATCTTTTTCATTGTGCCAGCTGCCTTCTCTAATGCCTCAAAAAATTGCTACATTTCTTCCTTCGTGTGAACCTTCTGTGGGACTATAAGCACAAATAAATCTCATTGTATAGTTCCTCATTCTGATATTTGCCCACATCACTCTACTTCATATTGCCTGCCATTCAAGTTTATCCTTATATTTAGTGTTGAATACTATAGCTACTTTCTCTTTTGACTGAATGTCACAGCCCAAATATAACATTTTGTATTTGTGGCTTAAAACGTCACACCTATTATGTCAACTGGCCAGTTCCATTTCCTTTCCATTGATGCTTCTTAAGTTGATGGTACCAATCTTGAACTCTGTTGATGTTGACTTGGAACATGTTCTGGGTTTTTTTTTTCTCCAGTAGCCAACTTTTCACTGTTTGCCCTGGTTACCTGAGAAAAACAACAGGGGCCTTGTTTATCTGGGCAATGCCCCAGCTAGCATGAAATTCATCATGTGGCACCATCATTCTGAGATGTGATTTAAGCTAATAAGACTACAATTTGATTGGCTAAATTTCAAATTGCCAGCTCATCCTTGTTTGTTCAGTATCTGGGTAGATACCTAATAGGGTGCATGACGAGAAGGTGAGGATTGATCATTAGATCAGAAGCCCTAGTTGGTTATCTGCATTTCTTAAAAGGCTACATGGAGATCTCCTCCCAGTTATACAGCTTTGATCCTTAAGCACCGTTTATATAATTACAATTAATGTGATTATATAATTACAAGAACTGTAAATATTAGGTCTGGTTTTGTGACATTAAATAATAAGTTTACTATTTGAAGAGGATTAAGATATATTTAAGAACATACACAAATCAGGGTTAGAATACTCAAATCAGTAGAAGTTAAGAAATTTAAGCAGCTGGCCTTGTTTTAGTTATATAATGTTAGGTTGTAAATATTTTTTTGGTTATTGTAATTAATGTTTGCATTTAAACCGTTCAGGTAGGTAAAATGTTACAAAAATAAGGAGCAGCTGGAGCTTAATTCTCTGTATTCTCTCATGTTGCAATACCTGTATATTACAGAATAGTGTTTCTGACAGCACAAAAAAGTTTATTAAAATAAATACTGAGTAAATGAAATCATAGTTATTTAATAATAAATTTATACTAACTATTTAGAATAATTTCAATATAGGAATTAATTTGGACATTCCTGATTTTCGTTCTGATCAAATACTGTGATCTTTCAATTCACACTGATCATCTGTAAAGTGTAACTGAAAAAAGAAGAAATTTTGTACTTCACACAATGGCCATATTTTTAGCGTGTAATTAGCAATAGCTTGATATAGACTATCCAGTGCAGTTATCAAGATCACTGAGTTCGTTATCTGTGTGAAACTGCCATACTAAACCCACGAAGTCACTATTTCCGATTTTTTTTTTTTTTAATCAAAACCATGCATGCCTAATCTCAAAAAGACAGAAACCAACACAAGCTTTTGTACATATTACTGCCAGGCAGTGTTAAACAAGCACAGTCTCTTTCTTGTAAGCCATACTTGTAACTTTCTTTGTTCCTGCAAATAAATTAGCTCATGGACTATCTTATTGAAACAATTATGCCAGACTTCACTCAGCAACACATTTCACAATTTCTCATTAAGCAATAGTGTGACAATATCTCTTTCATCTCCATTAATTCCATTCTTTGAAATTATTCTCCTCTAGTTTCTCCAAAGAGCCTGCAAATAAATTAGCTCATGGACTATCTTATTGAAACAATTATGCCAAACTTCACTCAGCAACACATTTCACAATTTCTCATTAAGCAATAATGTGACAATATCTCTTTCATCTCCGTTAATTCCATTCTTTGGAATTATTCTCCTCTAGTTTCTCCAAAGAGCCTCCATAGCTCAGTCAGTATAGATGAAGCCCTTTGATCAGAAAAACCTGGGTTCGATTCCTGTATCTGGTTTCTTTCGACTATAGGTGAGTTAGCTGGTCTCATATGGAGGTAGGGGCTTTTTTCACCTGGAATCTTGGGTTTTTCATCCCCTAAAACAGGCAAACCAGCCTGTGAACACATGCATCTACAGACGTAAGAGGTATAGGGCTAACCACCTTACCTTCAATATGGTAGTGGCTAAATCTAGAAAAATTCTCGGCACTGCAAGGTAAAAGAGGAGGGAAGGAATAAGAAGAAGGAATAGTTTCTCTAAAAATATGTGAAACTTAAAAATCACATTTCTTCTATTATAGGCTCTGTGACCTTTCATGAGTAGGATTCACTAAAAAAAGGATGCATATATATTATTACTACTATTACGGGCAACTCCAGGGAGTCATTAGACACATCGAGGGAGGCCCCAAATCATATTCATCACAACTATTTGACATTCATACAGTATCTATCATACCTCGCCTTAAACTCATTCACTGTCACAGCATCCACCACAGACTCAGGGAGCACATTCCACTCATTCACTACTCTAAAAGTAAAGAACCCAGCTCTAACACCTTTACTAACCACACTTTTGCCCAGTTTCCATGGATGTCCCCTAGTCCTCCCACAACCAGCCCTGTTCTCAAAAATATCTTCTGAATTAATTTTATAGAAACCCTTCAGTAATTTGAATGTCTCAATCATATCTCCCCTCCTCCGCCTATCAACCAATTTTTGCAACCCACAACCTGTTCTCATACGCTTCATTCCACAGACCTGCTATCATCTTGGTCACTCACCTCTGGATCCTCTCCACCTCCTCCCCATCAAGAAGAAACCTAGGTGACCAAATCTGAGCACAGTAGTCTAGATGGGGTCTTATCAAGGCTCGATAGAGAGGAACAATAACCTGCTTGTCTCTGCTTGTCAACGTATTCTTCAGCAACCAAGTGATTTGATGAGCTGTTTTGGTCACTTTTGCAATGTGTCCCCTAAATTTCAATTCCTTATCTACCAACACTCCTAAATCTCGTGCCTCATCAATTTCCTGGAGCAGGGTTCCACCAATGCAGTAAACTGCCGCCAATCTTTTCACCCCAAAATGCATAACCTTACATTTTGCCACATTAAACTGACATCCATTCTCCTTAGCCCAGACCTCCAATCTATCCAAATCATCCTGCAAAATTTTGACGTCATCTGCATTCACTATTGCCCTACCCAACTTCGCATCATCCGCAAACAAATGAACTGTTCCTCTCAGATCATTTCCTATATCGTTTATGAACAAATTAAACAGCATTGGTCCAAGAACAGATCCTTGTGGCACACCACTAGTCACAGGCCGTCTTGTGGACTCGACTCCCGAGTAAACCACTCTCTGATATCTCTCCGTCAACCACCCTCCTATCCATCTCACCGACCCTATATCTATCCCCATCTGCTCCAGTTTACTGATTAGGGTTCTATGTGGTATCCTATCCAGAGCCTTGGCAAGATCCAGTAGTATTACTGTAAACCCATTACCCCTATCCAGTTCAGCTGTCACTGTGTTATAAAACGTGAGCAAGTTACTGAGGCATGATCTACCCTTCACAAAACCATGTTGTCCCCCATACAATATCCCATTTTCATCTATCCAATCCTGTATTCTTTTCTTGACTAATTTCTCTAAGACCTTGACAATGATTCCTGATATGCTAATCGGTGGGTAATTTACAACAGCAGTCTTGGAACTACCTTTATGCAGTGGAACTATTTTCCCCTCTTTCCACCCCCTCGGGACTAACCCAGACCCGAGACTCAAATTAAACAAAATGGTCAAGGGTACTGACAATTCTTTAGCTGCTTCTCGTACAACACGAGCTGGTATACCATCCAATCCCACAGATGTATTGACATTGAGGTTATGCAATAGACTACTCACCTCCACTTCATTAACCACAATTCCCGTATAATCTACTGGTTTATTCATTTCTGCAATGTCACCACCTGGATGATATACTTTTGCAAAGTGCTCACTCACTATCTCAACTGATTCAGTTACCTCCCTACCATCGGCATTCTTTAAAATCAATCTGCCATGTACATTTTTCCTTTTACTTGCTACATATCTAAAAAACTGTTTAGGATTCTCTTTAGCCTGCATGGCCAATGTTCTTTCGTAATCCTTTTTTGCTTTTCTTACCACACTCGTCACCCTTCTGGCCTGCGCTTTATACCGTTCATGTGCCTGCCGGTCACCCTTCTCCTTAATTTCCCTCCATAGTTGTTTCTTTTTTTGCAACTCAAGCTTAATGGTGTTATTCATCCATTTAACCCCTACTTGATTTATTATTCGGACTCTAGGTATACAGTCAGCCATTGCTTCATGCAAGCACTTCTTAACTACCTCCCATGCACTATCAACTTCTAGTCCTTGCAGTTGTGCATGCCATGGCACTGAACCAATCAAACTCCTAAGCTTGTCATACTTTCCAGCCCGATAATTCCACATGTACCCTGTCTTAATTGAAAATTCTACACCTTTAGCCACCTCCCAAGTTAAGACCCTATAATCACTCTCACCGATTGGTGGCAATGTGGTCATATTTGTTACAGCCAAATCCTCAGATGTTATTACTAGGTCAAGCACTCTCTGAGCCCTAGTATTTTCCATTACATGCTGTCGCAGATAGTTATCCCTTAATAACCGCATAAAATCCAGTTCCTTCCTTATTAATATGTTAGATGTAAAAAATAATAATGGCAGAATAACTTTTTATATGTATAAAAAGATAGTTTCAAATATTGTTTAATGCAAAAAAAAATTAACAAAGTATAAATTCTTGGATTTTAATTGAGGGCACTGCTACTATTAGCCAGTAATGGCTAATAGTAGTAGTGGGGGGGGGGGGGGAAACAAGTAGTCGATTAATGAAAAACAAATGCTAACAATTTAACACATTTATTTTATTTTAAAAATATAAAATACAGAGTAAATGTATTTTAAATTAAGATTTAAATGAACAAAAAAATTTAAACAAAAATTTTAAATCCATACCCGTTCTTCATCTTCTTTTGAGGTAACAAGATTGATCCGTTTGTTTTTCAAGTGGTGAGGTGTATCTCTTCGATGAAGTTTATTGTGCCTTTGAGGTTGATCTTCAGTATCTGATGCAAAACCGACATGCTTCTCTCTCTCCTAAAAAGAAAACAATAAGACATATTTCAGATTTAAATGTTAAAAAGGGAAAATTTGATGTGCCCAATTAAAAAGCAAAATAATAGTTTCTAACTAAAAACTAAGACTATGAATAACAGGAAAATCGCCATATGGAAGGGTGGCACTCCTACACATCAAAAAATGCAATTGCAATTCTAAATTTCAGAGAATTAAGAAAAAACCTTTTTGTGTATATCCACAAGAGTGCATCAAACATTGTGAGAGTCCAACACAATATTACATGACTTAACAACTTTCTTGATCAGACTGTTATTTTTCAATGGTCTTTGATTTCATTGGCTCTTACATTTCGATCTCTCTAAAGCACTTCTAACTGCACCAACTCGCCTATATCTGAATTCTCCATCTGGAAGTTTTTCATGTCAATTTTAGCTTCAAATACTTGTTTTTCCAATCTTTCATCTCTCATTCTGACCTACCATACCACCTTAATTAACTCTGCTTACAAAATCTTAAATATTACCAATTTCTTTTCTGATATCTTCATTTTCAATATTCTGATGCCATTCACTCAATTTTTCTCATACTTTCATACTTGGATCTCCAGTCTTTGTTTTGGTAGATCCAAACAAAGACTGGAGATCCAAGACGGACCTCGATTTAATGGACTTCAGATTTAATGGACAAAATTTCCAGTATGTAATTAACACCCTGTTAATTTTAAAATGTTTTTAACCAAGATTTGCTTATAATTAAATTAACAGGGTTTTTTTTGTTATTAATTTCATGTTTATTTTTTTTAACAAATTTTGGCAAATAGGCCTTCATATGTTGGAAAAACACTAGTAATTTAGCTGACATAAATGAGTCACCGCTCATAAAAATATGTTCAGCGAATGATTAGGACGTGCTCACACAATTGCACTGAAATTGGTTCTTTTGTCGCGTGGCGTGACTTTCTGCGGCAATTTTATTACACGCAGTTTCGTAATTTTAGGGAGTTAATTATAAAAAAGCAGAATTCAAAAGTTCAAAAAAACTTGATAGTTTTTTCAAAGCAGGATTACCTAAACCAAGCGCCTCAACATTGAACAATAACTTCACATTAACTTATCTAGAAGTGTGAAAATTGTGTGTAAAATAATTTTTTTTTTGTTATTACAGTGCTAATATTGATAAAATTCCAGTATAATGTTACAGATATTTTTATTTCAAAAACTTCACGATTTAAAGGACTTTCGACTTAATGGACACCCCTTGGCCCCTATTAGTCCTTTAAATCGAGGGTTTACTGTATTTCTAATTTAACTCTCAGATCCATAAGTAAAAACTAGTTTGAATAGTGTCATGTATATGCTAACTTGGTGCTCTGAATGACTCTTTCATTCCATATAAATTTATTCAACTAGCTTACCAACTTTACTAATTCTATTACCTATTTCTATATTTGGTCTGCGCAGTTAGCCTAGTGGCTTTGTGCTTTGCAACCATATGTCTGGGGAAGGAGTATTTTTTTTTTTATAATTCTCTCTGGATTAATCCAATAAAATCCCCTTACTAAGTTAAACATCTTTATATCACCTCTTTTCCTCCTGTTCATTTCTTCCTTCAACCTTTTACTAGAGCCAATATTCCAGAGTCCTCATATTGTCTTAGTTCATTGTGATGTTTCCACATAACAATGGAAACCAGGCGACCAAATCTGAGCACAATAATTTTCCAAGTGTCGTCTGACCAGTGCTTTATACAACTGCACAACCACCTCCTTTCCCTACATAACAGTGTATTTCTTATCATAATGGCACTACAATGTGTAGTGTTTGACACTTTGTAATATGCCCTCTAAACTTCGGTCTACTGTCAACTATCACTCCCAGATCTTGAATCTCATCCACTTTCTGCAGTACAGTACTATCAATATAGTACATAGCCTTATATTTCTGCACTCCAAAATGCAACACCTCGCACTTATTGATATTAAAACTACAACCCCCACTCTTTTGTCCAAGTAAAAAGTCTATTCAAATCTTCCTGAAAGGAATTAACACCACTGGGGCATGCCACTCGTTCAGACAGCCAATCACCAATTCATCTAACCAATATACTATCAATTCCCATCATCTACTCTGTAGCTTGTACACCAACTTATCATGTGGTAAAATATCAAACACTTTTGCAAAGTCCAAGAATATCACCGTATATGAATTGCCCTTATCTAGCATATCCATTACCTTATTATAAATTACAAGTAAATTGCTAAAACAAGACCTACCTTTTTTGAATCCATACTGACCATCATAAAGAATACTGTTCATCAACCCAATCATGCTTTCTATTCCTAACCAATCTCTCCTTGACTACAAATGCAGTTATACAGACTGTATAGCTGCATAACTGTGTAAATTCTTGTTTACTTTTCCACCCTGATGAAGCCAATGGTTAACAGAATGCAAATTTCTTCACAAATACTTGTGCCTGTGAGGATGGCTCAGTTACCAACATATTTTCATTGACAGAGAGAGATAATAATACACATACATGGAACACACAATAGTGCTAACATAATTGGTCAACCGGATAGCTCTCCCGCTCTCCAACCAATAAACTATAATTTTGAATATGTTTTTGAATGTCATCAGGTGGTAGATAAATTTCATCATTTCAGTCCAATGATGAAATCAGAGATTTGAAGCAGTTTAAAAAAAAAAAAAAAAAAAAAAAAACTCAGCGTTTAGTCTCTAGAATCAGGTCTCCAGATTATTTAACCCTTAAGTTCGAATATACAATATATTTGCAGCTTATCATGGGTGAAATTCACAAAAAAAGCTGCAGGTTCTATAAGCCTAATTAGCATTCTCTAGAGGCAAAGAGATGTTGACTGCTGTACTGATGGTCTCATAATAAGTCTTCTGATTTCTGGTAGAGTACCAAAGCAGCTCCCATATTCATTTAGAACAGGAAAATGTTGAGACATGACAGATTCCAAAAGTAGTTTCAGATTTAAGTCTGCATCTCTATAATTAAGTGGATAATGAGTTTTTTTTTTTTTGTTTTTGTTTTTTTAAATGTTCATTCAAACTACTGGCAGCTCTTAGTTTGGCCAAACAGACTCATTTGCAAAAGTTGCAGATGCCAGGATGATGTACACGATAATGGATATTTTGCTAAGCAGATAAAATAGCTAATTTTTAGTAAAGCTTGAAGGAGGTTTGAATGTTATATATTTTAAAAACTCATGCTACTTCTACAAGCCCAAGATGCAAGGCGGGTGGCAATGTTTATTATTATTATTAATATATATACAGGGTGGTTCAAAATTCCACATACAAACTTTGAGGGGAGGTATCAAAAAATCAACCATATTAACATAGGAAAGCATGACCGGAAACGCCACCCGAAAATGATAGGTGGTGCTGTTCGGCAGCGCTCCAGGTGAGCAATTGGGCTTCCTCATTAAAATGTTCTTCGACGTCATACGAAGAACATTTTACGAACGCTGAGATGGCAGATATGCACCTTGTTTACGGATTAGCTGACGGTAATGGACGAGCTGCTGTACGAATGTATTGCAAAAAGTACCCAAACAGATGTGCACTAAATCACCAAATGTTTGCGCATTTGAATCAGAATTTGTGTGGCTATGGATCATTCAGGGATCGCAGGCATGATAGTGGACAGCCATGATCAACGCGAAATCCTGCCATGGAAGAAGAGGTGTTGCATGCGACGGACAATAATCCAGACAAGCACACGTGCCGTTGCATCTGTTATAGGAATCTCGATCCAGTGTATTGCGTGATTTGCACTCTGAGTCCTTGCATCCATTTCATCTGCAACGGATCCAGTTACTGATGGCTGAAGATTATCCTCGACATGTGGAATTTCCACAGTGGTTTCTGCAGAAAAGTGCCATAGACCCGGATTTTCCAACTTGTGTTTTGTTCACGGATGAAGCTTCATTTACCTAAGAAGGAGTCTTCAATCACTGCAATGCTCATGTGTGGGCACCTGAGAACCCACATGCCGTGCAATCACATGCTGCACAACAACACTTTGCCATTAATGTATATGGGCAGGTATCGTCACCGACTGTTTAGTCGGCCCATACCTGTTACCACCCCAACTGGACTCCCAGAAGTATCAGACCTTTCTGGAAGAAGTTCTGCCGGATTTACTGAACAATGTTCCAATGACTGTGTGTCGGCAGATGTGGTTCCAACATGACAGGGCTCCAGCCCATTTTGGCATTTCTGTGTGTCAGAATTTGGACAGGTCCTTTGAGGCTCGATGGATTGGGCATGGTGGACCCATCGCATGGCCCCATGCTCACCTGATTTATTGAGCATTGATTTCTTTCTGTGGGGACCCTTAAAGCAATGGTATACGAAACACCTGTTGCCTCTGGCATGGACCCTGCGGCAATCACCATCGCCGCTGCTATTATCCGGGAAACTTCAGGTATTTTTGAAAATGTACGGCAATCAATGGTTCGTCGGTGTCAGGCATGCATCACTACTAACGGTCGTAACTTTGAGCATCTGATGTGAAACCTTATTATGTATCCAACTACTATTGAACTGTTCAGTTATGCCTAATAAACTTTTTTACACTACTTATTGCCTCGTGTTATTTCTATATCTTTGTGTTCCTGTTAGTACTTTCCGGTGGCGTTTCTGGTCATTCTTTCCAATGTGAATATGGTTGATTTTGATGTTCCCTACCTCCCCTCAAAGTCTGTATGTGGAATTTTGAGCCACCCTGTATGTATGTATGTATACACAGTTATACCCCAAGTTACGTAACATGTGACTTAAGGAAATTCACAGTTATGTAATAAATCTACTAGTGCATATGACAAGTTTGTGGTTTTGCGCAGGTGCGTCTTTGACAGCCTTATTGCAGTACAGTAGTAGATGCCTCGCACGGTTAGCTCAATCACTTGTTATCGCTGCTAGTTTTTTTTTTTTTAATCCTTAAAATGGAATGCAAAAGAAAAACCGAATGCGCTGGTAATAAATCTAAAAAACAAAGGTCTGCAATTACTTTAGAAGAAAAGTTGAAAATGTTTGTGAGATGCCATTCACAACAAAGTCAAGATGACAACTCAGACAACCCCGACTACCCTCAGTCTTCAACATAGAAAGGGGTAAAACTTCCCGCAGAACAGCATCCTTAGAACAGCCAACTTAGCCGTCACAAGACATTTTTTATTTGAAAAGCGAATATTTCAGTTTGTTTTTATATTCTTTTATATTATGTATTTTTCATACTTTCATATTTATAGTATGTATATTATTCAAATACAACTGATAAATTTTTTTTATAATTGAATTTTTTTTAATCATCCTAAAAATGAAAAATATTAAAAATGGAAAATATTTTTAAATATCTGATTAATGGCAAAAAAATTAATGTAAAACAGCGGTATGAGTAGCCATTGAACGTTTTATTGTTTGTATGTAATTTACAAATTAGACTTACGTAAATGTTTACAGAACGCATTACTTACGTAACTCAGCATGTAACTGTGAATATATATATATATATATATATACAGGGTGTTCGGGATAAATTTGACAGTTTCGTAAGGAAAAAGAAAATCTTCTTTGTATCTATTAAATTTAATGAATTGACAAAAAAACATTACAGGCAGAGTTAATTACAATACTATCAACAAGATTTACTCAAAATAACCACCATTAGCATCGATCACAGCTTCAATTCTGCTTCGGAACCTCGAACAAGCTGATGCTACAGTCTCCCTGGGAAGGGCCGCAAAAACTGTTTTAATTTTATCCATTAACTGGGCTTTTGTATTACTGGAAGTGCGATTGGTGTCTTTTTCAACTGCGCCCCATACAAAATAATCCATGGGGTTAAGGTCTGGGGAGTTTGGAGGCCAAACATTTGGACTGGTGAAGTCGTAGAAATTTTCAGACAACCATTTTTGACTTTTCCCAGAGGTGTGGCAAGGGGCCGAATCCTGCTGCCATACATACGGCCTACCATTGGCTACCCTTGTTATCCAGGGCTTGACTACAGTTAGCAACTCCACGAACAAAGCCCGAATTCCAATGCCAGGGTTCTTCAACACCTGTTCCTGCAGATTTGCGAGGAATTCTGCTGTACGAACGCAATCAGATCATCTGCTAGGGATCTTTCTTCTTGCTACATCCTCGTAGTCACCATTGCAAGTCTCTAGTTCATGCCTGATTGTTTTTACTGTATTCAGGGAGCATTGGGCAGCAGTCGTAATATCCTTATTTTGATGGCGGGCACGAATCATCATGATACAAGTTATTCTCTTCCATGATTCAGGTGGGTTCCAGCTATCCATCCTTTCTGACATCTTGTATATGAATGAAGAAGGGTCCAAACTTTTAAATGAAGAGAAGTGTGTGTTAATACATGTAACTTACGGAAAAATATAATTAATTATAAATATGTCAAATTTATCCCGAACACCCTGTATATATATATATATTGGGGGGAAGGGGGAGAGTTTTGAAAGGTGGAGACGAAAGTGTAGTAGTGTTGAGTTATGGTCAAACATTGGTTAATGAACCAGAATAACTTGAATGGTGTTATTTTTATGTGATTCTTGACAGAGTGTAAAACCTAGCATGCATCATCAATGTGAGTAAGCTATTTTTAATATTTAGCTTTTTTTTTTAAATAACCTGGAAACCTTATTCTATAGACCAAATAAGGAACCAAATTTGTCAAGCCACTCCAGGCTTCCAATAAGTGGGATGATTGCCTCGCACAAATGATGAAATTCATCTCGCATCCAAACATCCATGATCGTTGAAAGTTTATTTTTCACTTGGTTAGACTATAATAAATTTAGTTTAATCCTTTATCCAAGTGTGAGCAAACAAAGCTTGCGCCTGAAAGTATCTTCTGGAATGGGGTAAGGTAGTACAACACCGGGCAACTCGTTGCAAAGGTGGAGCAAGCTAACATCACTCCTATCTCAGTACCTCCCATAATGCAAAACACATCTCCTTGCAGATATGTATAATGTTATGCATTAAGGGGAGGGAAACTACCCAGACTAGCTTCGACCTTCATTGAGGTCTCTTCAGTGGGAGCCAGGCCCAGACGTGGAGATACCAAGCAGAAGCAATAACAAGGTCATCTCTACCTACAGGAGTTGCCAAAAGGTGTGCCACCTTTTTATTAAATTACTCTGGATTTAGAGAAAGATGTTGGAAGTTTATTTTTCACTTGGTTAGACTATAATAAATTTAGTTTAATCCTTTATCCAAATGTGAGCAAACAAAGCTTGCACCTGAAAGTATCTTCAGGACTGGGGTAAGGTATACAACATGAGATAGCAGACATGCACCTCATTTACCATTGTAAATAATCATAATTTAAAAGTCCGAATATTTTTACATATTGTTTATGTTAGCATGTTTATTAGTTTTGTTTTCATAACAAGCATTGTCGGCATTTGCGATGTGCCCGTTATGGAAATTGTTATGTCAAAAGTGATATGTAAAACAGTTAAAAAGTTGATGTACTTACCAGATTTTGAATAGTTGTATTACTTTAAAAAATTTTATAGTAGTTTATAATATTAAGTTTTGTGTTTTATGAAGACATTTTCTTGTCGCTAATGGAAACAACGCCAGCCATTTTACCTAGTTTCTCGCTTGCCACTTTCATGGAGTGCACATGCTCGCCGAGCAATTTGATGCGTGATTGACAGCTGACAAGGAAAGCATTCGGTATCTAAGTAACAGAAATAAACAAGATAGTGTTCGGAAGGAATTTAGAACACAGGCCGCAGATGTTTAGATTCAGAGGAACTTGAGTTTTTTTTATGCGACAGTCGGAGGAAAATTAATAGTATATTCCGAAAAAAGGAATCGTGGAACTATTAAGTTACAAAGTGGAATAAGTATTGATAAATAAAACGGAAATATTGCTATAGGCGTTTTAAAAGGAATATTGGAGGAAACGCTAATTGGAAGATTTATAGGAGATTCCAAAAAGGAAATCGTACAACTGTAAGGTTTTTTTAAATGAAAGTGTTAAGACTGTCAATAAGCATTAGTAGTGAATAAAAGAAGAATTTGCTATTAACGTTCTAAAGGAATGTTTGAGAAAACTCTGATTAGGAAGTTTCATCTGTATTAAGGAGATGCTGGATCTAACTATTATTTTATTAAAAAGAGACAGAATTGATTCAGGAAGATTTAATGTGTGCTACATGAGTGATGAAAAAGGATCCTGAGAAAATGAAGAGTAGTCATATATCTTCGAAAAAGGGCCTTGACAGAGAAAGAAACTGGCTATGAACATTTTGTGATTTTGCAAACAAAGTATTTAGTCTAGTCTTAAGTGTAAGTTTATTTTATGAAAAAGGCCTTGGATCCAGTTAATTCTGTAGTTAGTTACAGTTATGTAATATTGTTTGAAGTGTATATATATTGTTTTTGTTTTATTAAATGTGTTTATTTTGTATTTGCGTCTTGAGTCGGTGATTATTTGGATTCTGAAAGAAAGAGTTAAGGGCACCAATCGGAGTGAACCCTTGCACAAATAAATAAATATATAGGTACACTCGGAAATAAATTTAAAATAATTGTTGAACAGAGATCATCTGTATGGTAGGATTACTATTAAGATAATATCCTTTCTATATAATTTCTATATAAAAAACTCCAATTATTAACGCCATATTATGTATCCAACTACTATTGAACTGTTCAGTTATGCCTAATAAAGTTTTTTTATACTATTTACTGTCTTGTGTTATTTCTGTATATTTGTGTTCCTGTTAGTACCTTCCGGTGGCATTTCTGGTCATGCTTTCCTATCCTATGTGAATATGGATGATTTTGATTTTCTCTACCTCCCCTCAAAGTTTGTACATGGAATTTTAAACCACCCTGTATATACATCTGGGATTTTCCTTGGTCTGCAAGGCTAGCTTTTGCCTTTTTTACCATAGAAGTCATTCATCTTGCCTGTGCTTCATATCATTTGTGAGGTTGCTGATCATCTTTCTTTTATAGTCTCCACAACTTTTTCAACTCCCACTTAATGATCAAACCACTTGATTTATCCTCCTGACTGTGGATATAGTCTAATACTGATTTTTTCAAACACCAACTGAACATTTCTGTCTGAAGGCAATCTTCATCAGAAGATAGCCTTCAGACAGAAATTTATAAACCCATACAATTTATTCTCTTGAATCTAGGGATATATCAGCTATAGCTTCCATTACACATCCTTCGGTTACTTCCTACACGCTGCTAATTTCTCAACCATGTAGTTCTTCAAACTAAGGAACTCCTTCAAGTTGCCTTTCAGTCTATCATAATCACCTGCCTTACAGTTCAATATATAACCTTAGTTTTTATTCAATGGTCTCAGATGATTTCTACTTATATTAAGTTTCAAGGTCTTCATACAAACATGACCTGTAGCAGCATCTATAGGTGGAATAATAAAATTACAATCCATCGGGTAAATCTACTACTTCATTTCTGTACATCCATTCACTACATCTTTATTTAACAAACTGCCTTGAATTTTATATATATACAGTACTAGAGCAGGAAAGTGCACCTAGATTTTGGAGGCTAAAGAAGCTGCGGTTGAGATGTTTTTGGAAAAGATAGAAGCATAAATCAGAAGAGAAATCTGACCCTGTTTGAAGGTCTTGGTATGATCAAGTAAGGAGAGATAAAGGGATATATTTCTTTCAAGGAAATAGCACTGCGTTTGATAGCATCAAATTGCACAATTCTGTCCCCCTTCACTCATGAATAGCAAAGAAATCACAGGTTAAGACATTGCTTATGGAAGATATTGAGACTTCTGATAGTCTGTGCGTGTAATAGTGTCAACAGTTTACGTTGAGACCTGTCGATTTAATCAATGGGTGTATCAACTACTTATTGTCTTGTCCTTATATGGGAGGGGATAAATTTGCTTGCAGTTTTTATTTTTTATGTATTTTTATTTTTAATTTCAACTACTAGAGGATCATGGATTAATGAGAGTGACTTACCAAACTCACTCATCGTATGTCAATTCAACTAAGCTTCTATGAAATAAAGTGGAGCAAGCTGCTAGCAATAGGGATCCATCGCAGTTCAGTCTCAGGTAATAGTGCAGATTGTGATCAAGCGTCTCTGTAGAGACGTTTGATCGCAATTTGCACTATTACCATTTAAAATTATTAATGATAAAATAATAAAATATATTTCATTATATCATTTTACAGTACTCATGGACTGTCCGCGCGGTTATAGTGGCTATGCGCTTCGCAACCATATGCCTGGGGAAGGAGTGTCCTAGGTTCGATTCCCGTTGGTGACGTGAGGAACTGAAGGATCTTCCTCAGCCATAACCAAGTTAGCCAGTCTTGGGCGTGGACAGCAGTTTTTTCCCCAGTTTATTCTGGGGTTTTTCATCCCGCAAAGCAGGCAAACTGGCCTTGAGAACTTAACACTACAGGCCACAGGATACACCAGGGCATAGGGCTGACCACCTTATCCTGTAAACGGAGTGAGGTCCGATGATCAATGGACCCTCAACACCGCAAGGTAAAAGAGGGTATAAAGAAGATGAGATGAGATGAGACAGTACTTTTTTTCCTCCTTTAATTCTCACCTTATGCAGAGCAAGTTTTCTCATCAGCAAAGTCAATCTCCTCAATGACTTTATGTATATAATTTTGAATACTTTTTGTCAACTCCATCCATGAAAGACTTAACAGCATATTTAACATAACAGCACATTTAGTTCCATGACACAGACCAAATGTTAAACTCTTTCATTTCAGATTCTAATAAAAAGGATGTAGGTCTCTCACACCACATTATGAGAATCAACTACCATCTAAAAATTTTAACAAACATTCATGTTGGTTTGAACCCATAGCTTGTTGGATGGAAAGCAAACTCAGCCAACCTAGAAGCTGCGTGAGTAGCTGAGTTACTCTACTTTTATTTGTTTATGTTTATTTATTTCACTTAATCAATTCTGTGAGATTAATTCCATTTAACAGCTGAATCTAGAATTAATGTCAATTTATTAGCAAAAATTAAAATATGACTTAAAAAAAAAAAAAGATTTTCTTATTTCAACCATTGTCAGTTTTACTTAATCAAAGTATCTCTAATTTTCAGGAAATTTGATGGACTGCTAAACTTATAATCAAATGTATAGTTTCATTACTTATCTCACCATAGAATACATCACTTTTTAAATTGGAAAAACCAATAGACACCTTTTGTTTACATCATATATATATATATATATATATATATATCTTGGGGTGCTACAATTGGTGACACACAATATAATACAGCCTCTCCAGTCAACTTTGTCTTCTCAAGACATGACCTGTTTCCCCAAAAGGGGTTCTTGGTACCATCAGTGAGTATTCTCACTGTCAAAGCATATCTTCCTAGCCCAGTAAGGGCCATCTATCACTTACTGGTCCATTGGCCCAGTAAGTGATAGATGGCCCAATGCCACCCCTGCCTATTAAAGGCCTGAAGCAGCTGTTGCCATGTTTAGGATTCAGAGCAGTGGTTTCAATATGTAGTGTGAATGATACCCTTCAAGGGAGTATCACGCACATATTGTGGAGATCGAGAACCTCCTAACCTTGAAGAGCGCAGCTAAAGCAGTTCCACAGGCTGGCCGCCAAATAGTGTATAGGACCAAACCTAATTAACGCATTTAGGTAGCTTCTGTATCACCTGGTGTAATCTCATTGCCAGATCACCTTTGGAAGGAGGACATGTAATGGTATATGTGAGACACTATTGAAACCACATTATGGTAAGGAGAATGGATGTTCTTTATGAGCAATATGCCTGAAAGCACCTCCTCCCACAGTATGTTCCCTTGCTCTTTTTCTTTTCACCTCTGATATACTTCTGATATACATCACAGTCAGTAAATCCAAACAGATAGTGTCACTGCAGTTAGAATAAAAAATCTTACTAAACATAAAAAAAAACAATTTTTTTAACTTAAAAAAAACTTTTACAATATTCAAATTAAAAATGTCAAGAAATTATATTTTTGGTTTAATATGCCATTATGCAGACTGGTTTTAACCTTTATTGAGGTTTCATCAATGGGAGTCAGACCTAGAAGAGATACCAAGATTGAAGTAATGCCGAAGTCATATATCCCATATACAAGTCGTGAAAGGATGTATCGTCTTATTACACTTCTTACATTAAACTACATTTCCACTTATACACTTCAAAAAAATAAAAAATACTCTGCATGATGAGAAACTAAGGCAGGTAACGTGAATTCATTAGCCTCCATATACATGTAAATTTTGTTTGCTTACATTTGGATAAAGGATTAAAACAAGAATATAATTTCTTGGCATCTTTCATTTATAATATAACCAAGCAAAAAAAAACTTAATCCATCTCTGATCCAGAGTTATATAATAATAAGGCAATACACCTTTTCGCAACTTGTATATGGTAAATACACAGCTTGGAAAGAAGTCAATGGACACCACAGTGAGAAGAACAAACAGCCATGGTGCTCACCTTAATAAGATATAGGATCTCCTTTCGCTGTAATAACTGCAGCAAGCCTACGAGACATATATTCCACAAACATACAATAGCAATCAATGGGAATTTTGGACATTTCTTCCTGTATGTATGTATGCATGTAATGAGGTCCTGGACTGTTGTGGAGTGGATGTTCCTTTACCTCACCTTACTCTCCAGTTATTACCACAGATGTTCAATAAGGTTGAGATAAAGGCTCTGTGGAGGCCAGTCAAGTGTGGTGACGTTCATGTCCACAAACCATGCAGTTACAGCAGCAGCCTTATGACGTAGTGCATTATCTCACTCAAAGAGACAATGATCTGTTCCATAGAAATGCCAAAAAACAGGAAGCATTGCACTGTTCAGAATGTTCACATACCTCTAAGAATTCAATGGTCGTGGCACCACAAACAGATGTGCAAGGTAAGACCAGAAAAAACAGGACCATACAATGCCACCTCTGAATTTCATAGTAGGGATTACACAATCTGGTAAGAGATGTTCACCAGGCATCTGCCACACCTGCACCTGTCCATTTTCTCGGTAGAGGGTGTAGCGTGATTTGTCGCTGTGCAACAGAGCTTTCCAAGCTTCAATGACCCACTGTACATGCTCTTTGCACCTTTGAAGATGACACTGTATGTTGGTTCGGGTATGTGGGGTGTGCATTTTGCAGTCCTGCCATAGAAACCCATGTTGTGAGTCTCGGTTCTGAATGTGTTGGCTGGCAAATGGTGGTTTTTACATATTCTTAATAGCACCCTATGGTCACATTCGGTGAGTGTGATGGGTTATCCACTGAGGGTAACACTTACAACTGACTCCCTGAACTTCCATAGTATGGTCACTAATTGTTGATCTGGGATGTCCCAATCTATCAAAAATTTGCTCTTTCAAACTCTGTCACTTCCCTTCTTGCAGCAGTTTCACCCAGACACAGTTGCACTGACTTGGGGCCATTCACATTCTTCCAATTTATATCGGCTAGAAACACGTGACTTGTTAGGTGGCACAATGCATCTTGCCCATGGGGGTGTCTGTTGACTTCTTTGCAAGAAGTATATGGCTTTTGCATTACTTCAACCTTGGTATCTCTTTGGGGGTCTGGCTGCCACTGATGACATTTATTATGTTTGGCTTTGGGTTTTCTTGTTTCCTAGGGAGAAGAGAGGCTCTGATCAGTGGCAGGCATATGCCTGATTGGAGGTCCCCTGTTCAGTTTCCTGTCCTAGAGTGATTCAAGTTGAGAGTGATGAGTTTAGTAGATCTCCTTTAGGGTCATTCAGTGAAATTTAGAGGGATCTTGTAGATCACTCAGAGTTTTTCAAGAAGTATCCCCTGCACTTTAACATACCTCAATAAAGACTGAAAAAGGCCTGTATAGTGGCTGTTCTTATAATGCATAGAATTATACACTTTCAAAAAAGGGGGATGCTTTACATTATGGGATACTAAAGCAACTGATACAAAATCATCAGCATTTAGATACAAGTAGCCCAGTCATGAAGTTCATGTGCAAACTTTGTTTGCTTACACTTGGATAATGGGTTAAATCAAGAATATAATTTCTTGGCATCTTTAAATTAATAGTACAACCAAGTAAAAAAATTTGAACTTACAATATTCAATTCACCATTTGTACTATAAACACACTTAAATGATGAGCACCATCACCTACAAACATCCAAATCTGATCTGTTTTTCACCAAATTCCATACTTCCACAACAACCATAGTCAATCTTAAACGTCCAAACTATGATCTGCATGATTCTCTCTATCACTAAGGTGATGTGATTTTATACAATCGGATATTCCTTCCCAGAGGATGCATAATTTTAATTCACTTCTGTGTCTTAAGTCTTCCTTATGTTATTATATATCATTCTCCCAATTTAAAAAACCATTATGACCTTATTGAGAATCATGATACCAAAAAAGCATCTAGCTGTAATGATATCTAACCAACTGTACTGAAGAGATATGCTCTGAACTAATACCTGTTTTTTATTATCCAAACACCATATTGTACTCAGCTGGTATCCAAACACCATACAGTATGAAAGCCTCCCAATATATAGCTGATTTAAAAAAGTAACATATTTTTCCGTGTATAAGACGATACTTTTCTTCTAAAATTTTTTTACCAAAAATTGGGGGTCGTCTCATACACAGGAGGTAACAAGTTGAGAGACCCACGGTTGCCAAGGAGAAACTGCCAGTACCTTGTCTCCGCGAACAGGCTTTTTAACAAAGGTAAACGATTTGCCAATCACTAGACTTTGTTAACTCTATCAATTGATGTCATTAACAGATGATTCTGAATACACCAATCAGAACTCTGAAAGCTTTCATTTGTCTGCAACTCATTGGGGAATAAGTTAATGCATTAACAATATTTTGAGCACTAGCATAAAAAGGTCTGAAAATAAAAAATGATGAATAAAATGATATGCATGGAACTGAGAATGATGCATAATTTCTTAGTATGAATCTTAAAAATATTACTTAATTACTAAATATACTTTGAATATCTATTGTATTTATTGCTCAAAAAGAACTGGTGAGATTTAAGCAATAAATACAAAATGTTATATTCAGGCAATGACAATCAAGGAAAAGAAGAAGTAGCCATAGTATTCAACACTAAATATGAGGCTAATCTTCTTGAATGGCAAGCAGTCTCAAGTAGAGTGATGTGGGCAAATATCAGAATGGGGAACTGGAAAATGAGACTTATTTGCACCTATGGCCCCATACAAGGTTCTACTAAGGTAGAAGTGGAGGAATTTTTTGAGGCTTTAGAGAAAGCAACTAACACAATGAAAAATGAAAAGTTGGTCCTTGTTGGAGAGCCAAATAGCAAAGTAGGAAATGATTGTCAGATATACAAAAATATTTTGGGAAAATTTGGAGAAAAGAGCAAAGATAATAATAATGGCAAATACCTGTTGGATTTCTGCTCGGGACATGGACTGGTTATTACTAACACCATGCTCCAACATAAAATGTGCACAAATTCACATGGAGAGAAGAGGCAAGGAATAAAAAAAGTCTCATTGACTACGCTATTATTGATAGTGATGTTTTCTCCCTGGTGCAGGACACCAGAGTGTACAGAGGATTTGAAATTGGAAGTGATCACTATTTAGTCTTGAGCAGGATAAAATTGAATTTCATAGTGAAAAGAATAACATCTAAGAAAGTTTTAAAGTGAATAAAAGTTGAGCAGCTCTCAAATGTGAACTGTAGACTAAAATACACAAAGATTATTGAAAAAAAATTAAAGAGTTTGAGAACAGGAACAAAACCTTGGAGAGTCAGTGGCAAGCCTTGAAGAAAACCCTGATTGATTCAGCCAGAGAGGCATGTGGTGAGATTGTCTTCAAGGATAGAAAAATCAGAACTCCATGGTGGACACAGGAAGTTAAAGAGGCAGTGAAAGAAAAGAAGAAAGCATATCAAAAGTTCCTGTCAAATAAGTCAGCTTGTGCTCTTAGAGAATACAGAGACAAATGTAAGAAAGCAAAACACTGTGTAAAACTAGCTAAACAAAAGTCATGGGAGGACTTTGGCAAGAACACAGAAAATAAATATCAAGAAGGTGGCAAAATATTCTGGAGGTTGTTGAAGACGCTTAGGAATGGAGGAAAGAGTGCTGTAAAAGGAGTTAGAGATGATAAAGGTGACATGAAAACAGGAGAAAAAGATATCCTTGAAGTATGGAGTAATTACATTGAAAAATTGCTAAAAAAACTCTAAAGGCATACAGTCAGGAATACATATCCATACTTGAAGTAGAAAAAGCCATCAAAGGCTTGAAATGTGGAAAGGCAGCAGAAGTAGATTATATTCGTCCTGAAATGCTGAAGTATCGTAAAAGTCTTACAGTGGCTGCACTGCATAATTCAGATGGCCTGGACAGAGGGACGAATTCTCGATGATTGGAATAGAGCTCTCATAGTACCCATGTATAAAAAAGGGAAATAAAACTGAATGTGAGAATTACAGAGGTATTTCCCTACTGAGTGTTCCAGGTAAGGTTTATGCAAATATACTTGAGAAACGGTTGAGAAGAATTGAGGAAGAAAAGCTTGGTGAAGAACAAGCTGGATTCAGGCCAAATAGAGGCTGTCAAAATCAGATCTTCATTTTACGACAGATAGCTGAAAAATCATAGGAACATAACAAAGATCTGTATTTAAGTTTTGTCGATCTGGAAAAGGCATATGGCAAGGTGCCAAGACAGAAGCTATTAAATACGCTACAGTTATATGGTGTCACTGGGGTATTATATCAAGCAATAGTTAGTCTCTATTTGAGTTTTAAGTCAGCAGTTAGAATTGAAGGAAGTACAGGAGGATGGTTTAATGTTAAATCTGGTGTGAGACAAGATGTACATTATCCCTTCTGTTATTCATTATCTATATGGATCACATTATGAAGGAAAGTGGTATTAAACATGATATCAAAATTGGAGATGTTAATGTCAGCTCTTTGCTTTATGCGGACGATGTTATACTTCTAAATAAATCCGCTACAAGTTTGCAAGATTCCCTGATTAAATTGAATAACTGTTGTAACAGATATGGTATGAAGGTCAGCAATAAAAAGACAAAGACAATGAAAATAGGCAGAATAGTTGAAAATGTCAACAGTGTTGTGAACAGAGAACCTGTGGAACAAGTAAAACATTTCTGCTTCTTAAGCACAATTTTTAGTGAAGATAGTAAATTAAATATGGAAATAGACAACAGAATCAACAAAGCTGGTATGGTAGGAAATCAAATGAATAAATTCATATGGAATAAGAGAGAAATTAGTCGGAACACTAAATTAGCTTTATACAAGACAGTGTTTAAACCAGTTTTAACTTATAGATCTGAGAGCTGGTTCAGAAGTAAAACACTTGTCCAAAGACTAGAGACCACAGATATGAGAGTTCTGAGAAAGATTAGAGGCGTGAACAGATATCATCAATGGCAATACCATATAAAAATGGGGATATTAGCAAAGAACTTGACATTGTCAGCATCCAGGAATGCATTAGCAAAGCTAATCTCGGGTGGTATGGTCACTTAAACAGAATGGGCAAGGAAAGATTAGCAAAACAAGTGTTCTCTGCCAGGTTGGCAGGAAAACGACCCAGAGGAAGACCAAGATATACGTGGATTGATAAGGCACAATGTGCCTTAGATGATAGAAATATAAGATCTGATAATGTTGGAGTCTTGACAAGTAACAGACTGATCTGGAGGAAAATTGTAGATAGGAAGTTAGTAATGATGTAAATTTTTCATGTTGTACTATCATATCCTGTACCCCCCCCCCCTTGAGGGTAGAATCCAGGAATTTGATGATGATGATGGTTTTTTTGCATAGGCCGGCTCGACTTGGCCAAATATTATAGGTATCAGTGATACCCGATCAACAGAGAATGACATAGTTACAGGGAAAGAATGGAAGGGCCATGTATTTTCAGAGAAGACAGAGGAAATATAGCAGAAGGACGGATATTATTAAGGATGTTGTCTGGTATGATAAAGGCAAGGGACAAAATATATTATAAGCTGGTCACAGGTCTGTGGAATGCTCCCTATGATGATAGATTGAAGGTGTGTGGGTTGCAAAATTTAGTTGACAGGCAGATGAGAGGGTAGGGTGATATGATAGAAACTTATATGATACTAAAGGATTCTATAAGATTGACAAAAGAAATTTTTCAATACATGAGGAGTAGTGAGAGAACAAGGGGTTACTGCCTGGAAGTTTTGTGTGTGCATGTAGTCTAGGTTCTTTGCTTGAAGAGTGGTGTGTGTAAATAACAGTTAGTGTGAATCTCCTGTGATGGGTCTTAACTCCATAGAGACACTGATATATTATTATTAAGAATCTTTCAACAGGTATGTAAGAACTTATTCACCTTCAAGATGCTTCAAAAACACAGTTTTGCTTTTTTCTAACAAAAAACATTATGCTCATCTCAACAGTCACGATCAGAACTCTCATTTCAGAGATATTCTTAGCCTTTCTTAACACAAATACATCACTTCTACAGCATCCTTGGTTTCTAAAACTTGGCATCCTTTTTTGCACAATTCATTACTTTTCATTTGCTCCCCCTTCCCCAAACCACAAAAAAAGTAATGTCTTGGAATACTGCTCCCAAATTTGGGAAGATGTACCTAAAACCGCTCTAAAAATTCTTGATGTTGTTTAGGAGAAGGTAGGCAGCTGATTAACAAACTCCTCTCCCACAGATTCTCTTCAGACACTAAGATGGTCAGTGCCCACATTATGTCTCTTCTATTGATATTTCTGTTAAATTTACCATAACATGAGCAACAGTTGCCTAATGTTCTTTCACAGTTGCCAATTCCATTCATCTTTCATTCCATTTTGTCTGAATAGAATGGTTTTTACTATGATGTATTCCTGAATGACTAAATCCTCCAGATCTTTGAAGAGAATATCAACAGATTACTATGTTCTTGATCATTGCCCACACATGACATTTATTTGCTTTAGGCCTTGTGGTTTCTCATTTGTGAAAGAAATGTAAAACAAAGTGGAGAGATTCTGGCTTTCAGAAATTTGGCTTTATTTGTTAGCAATGGTAATGATCCTGTCAAGAAATATCCTATTTCATTGTTATTTTTCTCATTGAATTTCATTGTTCTGTCTTTCAATGAATTTATGTGTTAACTATGTTTCTCTCAACAAATGAATAATGTTAGAATAAAATTTCACTAATGAAATTTATGCAAATTCCAGAAAAAGGTTAATCAGTATATGCTATAGTTTTACAATCTCCTGCAAAGTGTTTTACCGAGGAAGTCTGCTACTTAGCGTTGGTCAAATGGCATTGTCCTATCCTATCCTTCCCATCCATCCCTCAGCACTGGTGAAGCCCCCCCCCCCCAATGAGGCTTATGACGAATTAATGCAACTGGTTCATTATTCCTGTGCTGCATCCCTTAAGGGCAATATTCATGACTGTAATCCATGTGTGTGTGTGTGTGTGTGTGTGTGTGTGTGTGTAGAAGGCTAGTTTGCCTGTCTGGGGGGGACAAAAAAACCTATTTCTGTATGAGACCAGCTAACTCGCCTTTCATAAATGTTCCTCGCATCACATCGAAACCAGGTTTTTCAAACCCAAGGGCTTCACCTATATCGAATGAGCTACGGAGACTCTCATATGATTGTACATTCAATAAAGTCAAAATTCAATATTTATTTCAATAAAAGCATTTAAGAGCAAAAAGCATATATAATTTGTATAATTATAGCATTAAATGAATTAGCAGTATTATGAAGATTATACACTATTTTAAAACCACTGCATCTTATGTTATTTAATTTTCAAAAATAAAGTAGTAGCAGTAGAAATATATTAAAAGTACACTTAGTAATGTCTGAATTGCATTGGATAGCAAAAAGGATTCAGTAAATCAGCAGATATTAACAGGCAAGCTGTGGGCTATCATGGTGAACTTAGTATACCATGGCAGAAAGCCGATTTCCAGTGATAACAATTTCAAAAGTTTTATTGCAAATGCAATTTCAATGGTCTTTATGAAAAAACTAGAAAATCTTGAAAAATCAATCATCAGGAAAGTTGACATGAAATACTTATAATGTAAGTTAAATACAGATTCTATTTCTAACTCAAAATCTATAAAAAAATATTACCCTTTGTAATGTTTCATCTTCAGAATCTTCATCTTCTGAAGAATCATCTTCAACTTCATTTAATGTTTGATGATCAGTGCAGTCTGTGTTGTCCTTTATCTCCAAAGGCCTTGCATCTGATTGCAGTGGCTTTTTAGAAACTGGCACTGCTGTTTCATCAATTACTGGTTTCTGCTCATGATTGCATTTTGAGGTTAATAACAAATCATTTGTTTCCTCATTTTCTTTGACTCTTGATACCAAAATATTGCTTTGTGGTTGTTCACTTTCTAAAACAAGAATTATAAATCAAATCAAAATACAAAGCAAAAATTATAGTTGAAAAAAGAGATACACAAGACAACAATGGATAAATTATTGTCTTGTGTATTTGAAATTTAATCTTATATTGAGTTTATTTCATAGACTGAGCTCAAAATGAATATTATATGCCATTCATCATTACTAGCAATTTCAGATGATTAGTTAATTTACCTTTACACAGCATAGGAGTAATTTCCATTGATAAAGATGTAATGCTTGATCTCTGAGGACGAAAGCATTCTATACCACCATTTTCTTTCTGAAAGTAAAACATGAAATAGTAATAATATCAAATAAAGCACAGTATTTTTTTCTAATGCCAGTATTTATAATGGGAAGAGAAAATTACTGCATTTTATTTATATATATATATATATATATATATATATATATATATAAATTGTCACACCTCGTGTGTATATGTGTAATTCCCAGAACGGTCATGTAGTGTTGCCCGTGTGGTGATTTAGTTGGAATCATGTGAGTAATAGCCTTTGTACACATTTTAACTAATGCCTGCATAAACCTCAAGCCAATAGAGCCGTTTGCTAGTTGGCTATTGCAAAAATAATAGAGATCTGCATGTAAACTTTTGTTGAGCTGTTGAAAGTGGCATATGGTGTGGATGCTCTGAAAAAGTCAAGTGTCTTTGAGTGGCATAATAGATTCAAATGTGGACAAGAAAATGTGAATGATGACCCCAGATAGGGGCAGCCAAAAACAAAAATGACAAACGCAAATGTGAATAAAGTGCGACATTTGGTATGGTCTGACAGACAATTAAGTGTCCAATCAATGGTTGATGAATTGCAAATGAATCAAGAAACAGTCGGGGTAATTTTAACTGAAGAATTAGGTATGCGAAAGATTTCTACAAAGTCTGTGTCTTGGATCTTGACGGACAAATAGAAGCAGCAACAGCTTCAAGTTGCAACTGATCTTTCTGCAAATAAGCCCGTTTCTGGGAGTAATTATGGGTGACAAAACCTGGTGCTTCCAGTACAATCCCAAAACAAAATGCCAGAGCATGCAGTGGAACCCCCCCCCCCCTCCTGAGTTCGTCAGATGCAAAAAAAGCACACGTCACATTTGACGTTCAAGACTATGCTGGTGTGTTTCTTCGCTCACAAGGGAATAGTCCACTATGAATCATTGAACAGGGACAAACGGTCAATCAACAATGCTATTTAGAGGTGCTGAAAAGATTATGAGATTCTGTTTGGAGAAAACGACCTGAATTGTGGCCTGACAAGTAGATCATCCATCACGATAATGCGCCAAGCCACAGCATGCTAATCGTGAGAAAGTTCCTGGCCAAAAAATCAATTACCGAATTAGGTCATCCTGCTTATTCACCCAACTTGGGTCCCTGTGATTTCCGGCTTTTTCAAAAATTAAAGACTGCACTAAAAGGATGAAGATTTTCTGACATCGCTGATATTCAGCATAATGCGATAAAGGAACTCAAGAGTATTCTGAAAAAGTATTCCAGATTGCCAGTGGTCTCATAGTCTTAGCTGTTTTGGGTAAATCTAAACCATCATCATCAGATGGAACAAAGCAGATCCCATCTAGGATGCGATCCAAATTTAGGTCTTCCCAATTGAAGGGCACTGTTAATACAAACTGAACAAACTATGGAGGTCCTCATTTCATCTAAAGTGCAAGAAGGCAGTTGAGGTAGTCCACTCTAAGCAATAAAAATGAACTAGTTCCAATGAATATACAGATCTCCATTATAAAGTAGTATAAATAACTGTGATTATGATTATGGAAGAATATTAATGGTTGGAGAAAATGACAGAATGATAACCACTGAGGAAGTTATAATAGAGACATTAAATGAGCAATTCATAAAGCTGTTTCATCCTTGTGAAAGTAACATCATGCAGAACTTGAGAATAGTGGGGAGAGAGGAGGAGCCACTCATGGTGAGTTAGTGAGTAGCGGGTATATGAGGAACTGAGTAAACTTGATGCCAATAAGGCTGTAGGACTTGATGGTATACCACTATGTATGTTGAGGAAATGTTTCTGGGAGTTAACAGCATTGGTGTACCCTCTTTAACATGAGTCTTAGATTGGATAGTTCCAAAGAAGTGGAAAGAGGGGGAAAATAGTTCTGACCATAAAGAGAGTGATAAGACTATGGCTTTGAATTACAAGTCAATCTGTCTGGAGTTATGGTTAAGGTGCCTGAGAGGCTAATGAGGACCAGGATTCAGAATTGGTTTGACAACAGTAACATTCTCTTTGATGGATAGCATGGATTTGCTAAAGGAAAATCGTATTTTAGCAATCGACTTATTATAACAAGGTGACAAATACACTGGACAAGGGAGGTGCATTCACAATGGTATATTTAGATTTTGCTAAAGCCTTTGATAGACTGCCACATGACAAGCTGGTAATTGAACTGGAACAGATGGGGTTAGATAATAGATTAGTACAGTGGATTGGAGATTGTCTGATAGGAATCAGCAAGTTGGGGGGGGGGGGGGGGAATAGCCCAGGAGAAGAAAGTCATCAGTGGTGTACCCCAAGGGTCAGTTTTAGAGCCACTGCTATTTAATTTTTAAGTAAATAATGATGGAAAGAGCTTGAATGGTGATATACACTTGTTTATGGATGATGAAAAGTTGGGAAGAACTACAAGGAGTGGAACAGATGCTGTAGTCATGCAAGTGGCTAGATGATTGGAAAAATGAGTGGTGCTGCCATCTGAATGTAGTAAAGTGCAAGGTTTTAAAATTTGGCAAGCACACATGGGATTCAGAGTATAAGGTTGACAGAAATATCTTGGAGGAGGTGGTGCAGGAGATGAGGTATCTGTGGAGGGTGATAGATAGGGATATGAAATTTCAGCGACACTTTACTAAACTATGATGACAGTATAGTGCACTATGGCGATAATGCAGATAACAGTGCCATATAGGAGTAAGGATGCTATGAATCCATTGTAGAAGGCTTTGATCAGATCACATATGGATTATGGGATTACTGTGCAGAGAGATTTGGTCACCTAGTTTTCAAAAGGATGAAGAGAAGTTGAAAAAGTTTCAGAGATGTTGACTAAGGTGGTTTCTGGTCTCTGGAATATCGAATATAAAGACAGATTGTGAGAATGCAACTGTAAGAGTCTGATGGATAGAAGGATGGGGGGGGGGGGGGTGATAGAGTTATTATCAGATTGATGTGAATGAGACTTTTCACAGAATGGATGGAGACTGGAGGATCACAGGGCCATTTCTGGAAGCTGTTTATAAAGGAGGATGTGAGCAAGGAATGAGAAACATGTTTTTTGCATGGAGTGTTAGGAATGCACTGCCTGAAAGTGTGGTGAGTTTGGAGATAGTGTCTGCATTTAAGCCATGGTATGATAAGCTGTGTGTGTGTGTGTGTGTATGTGTGTGTGTGAGAGAGAGAGAGATAGTAGCCCTCCCACGATGAGTCATTTAACACCACAGAGGTCTGGTGATAATTAATAGCAATAATAAACAATTCAATATATGTAACACTCAGCACTGCAGATGCTGGACCAATAACAGCTAATGTGCATGTAAGAGACAATGTGAACATAAGCATTCTGATACACTGAATTTATAAGGTACTTCTCTCTACTAATAGTCAAGAAGGTACATGTCATGTTTAGAAATGGCATGAATGATGAGTCTTATGTAAAAAATGTATAAATAATTATGCTGAAAAATCATAAATGCGTCCAACATGAATATTTTGCTTCTGAATGAAAAGGTATGTGAAAACAATTATGGGTCTCCCTCCTGCTATGTAATCAGCTAAAAGATGCTGAACACAGATTTAATCAAAAAATACACAGCTGTATGATCTTTGTCACTATAATAATAAATTATGATGTAAATTGGATATCAGCATCATATAAAAATGAACACTTACAAAACCATCTTTACAGAAAACAATTAACTTAGAAAGACATCACAAGGCTAACAGCTATCATACTAAGATGAAAAGCCAAAAGGCTATTTTTTTCTGGCGAGGTTGATATGAGTTAAGGGGATAAAAATCCCTTCTTGTTTTTCAGCCAGTAAGCGAAACTAAGATCGAACACTACGATCTGTAATGTTTCATGCCGACGAACTGTCAGCGTATCCAAGCGTAAGTGACCACTTGGTAGTGGTCACATATCTACCAAGTGGTCTCAGCGTATCCAAGTACCAAGCTTGGATACGCTGACAGTTCGTCGGCATGAAACGTTACAGATCGTAGTGTTCGATCTTAGTTTCGCTTACTGGCTGAAAAACAAGAAGGGATTTTTATCCCCTTAACTCAGCTATCATACTAATCATTTCCATTCAGTGTTTTTCAAGAAGAAACATGTCATGTTTAGAAATGGCGTGAATGATGAGTTTTATGTAAAAGAAATTTATAAACAGTTATGCTGAAAAATCATAAATACATCCAACATGAATATTTCACATTTGACTGAAAAGTATGTTTGAATGATAGCAATGAATGCAAACTAATGAAGTTCTGTAGTGTATTTTCCTATCATTGAACTTGTGTGTGTGTGGGGGGGGGGGATCACTTGGAAAAAGCAGATTTCTTGATGAAATGGAGGAAACTGTATGCTATTGAAAAGTTGAGGAAAATGAATTTAAAAAAGGGAGGAGAGAAACTGAAGGTCTGTAGCTGAAGAGGATCAAGCATGTTCACGTGCATGCAGACACAAAAACAGAAAAAAAATCCAATCAAAAGTTTAGCTTACCTCCTCACCATGTGAAACAACATGACCATCAATATTCTTTCCTTTATGAGCAAAAATTTTGCTGTGTCTAGCTTTCAGTTCTTTAGGATGGGGTGTGTCATGCCGAACAAACTGAGTCTAGCAAACAACAAAATAATAATAAATAATAAATAAATAAATATCCTTAATTAAAGTGATTAATGGGCCAATAATAAAGCAAATTTATTATATAACATAGTCTTTCTTCTTTTACAATGAATCAACATGAAAATAATCACATAATAAAAACAGTACAAAAATAGTTATATGGATGCAATTTAAAAGTGTGTTGCACAATAAATGTAAAATTGAAAACATGCAAAATTGGAAAGGAAAAAAAGAGAGAGAATAATGAGGGACTGTAATGAAACCTAAAAAAAATTCTCATAGCATTATGACAAATGTTAAGCAAAACAAACAAATTACATTTGTTGTATTTCTTTAATCATTAAGAATTGTTTTTCTCCTCTCCTCTTTAGCTTTTAAAGTGTACGTCATTTCCTTTTATGTTGCCTATCATCATTACATTTTCTCTGTATTAAATTTCAATAAGGACACAGCTTTGTGCATTCCAGTCTATTCAAAAATTCCAAGTAATTTTATTTTCACAAAATATTTCCGCCTCTTACATTTTTGGCTGTCTAACAAGTTTTTCTAACACAGAGTCAACAGTATGCATCACAAAATTCAAGAAACCATCGGGGTCAAAACTAGTTGAGTAGAAAGAGGACTCTAACCATCCAAAAAAAAAATGAGTCCAGCAAAGCAGAACAGTTTTGTTAAAAAAAACTGCACTAAAATCAAAATTAAATTAAAACAATAATTCTGGTAACTCACCTATAAAATTGAGTAAAGGAAGAAAAGCAAATAATTATATCATACACAATTACTGGAGATGTAACAATTTAAAAATGTCTGAGGTATAAAAAAACAACAACAGCAGCTATTTAAGATTGATGCTGCTAATTCGCGATTCATAATAATTTGTGTTGATTCCTGCTTGGTTTTGCTACAAATTGGATTGCTTTCTGAGAATAAACTGTTCAAGAGTTACTAAAACCATCAGTGGTTCAGAAAATGTGTAAAAAAAAAAACATTTCTACACATTTTCTGAACATGTAGAAAACATTAAGAGATAACATTAAATTATTTTTCTGACATTGGTAATATCCACTATTCATAGTAGTGGTTTGCTTCTTACCTACACAAGTGTCCAAACCTAAAGACAAACACTATTTCTGAAGATTACAATCACAAATTCAGACGAATCCAGCTTGTGGCAATTTGCGTAACTAACAATTTCAAGTAGAAAGCAGGAACACATTCAAATTTTCGAATCCCGTGCAAAGAGGTGACGTGGTAGCACTCAACAGAATAAAAAGAAAACGGTAGTGATAAGCAAATTGTGTATGAAGAAAGCTCTTTTCATCAAGAAATAAAGTTGCAAATTTGAATGTTGTGTAATGACTCAAAGATATCATCTAGATCAGTACTTCTGAAACTTCTGGATGTGAAGGCCCCCTTTGGAAAAATTAAAATATTTCATGGCCCCCCCTCGAAAAAAAATCGTAATATAGACATATATTAGTATAATACTTATTGTATTTATATTCAATACAAAACATACACAGCGAATATTGCAAAAATCAAATGCAAATTTTTATTACATTATGCTAAAAATTATGCTTAAGATGCTAAAAATATATATTACATTTTTAGCATCTTACATACACATTTGACATGGCACATTATCTCAAGATATATATAGATATTTTGTTATTGTACATTTGCAGTACAAGCACATGAAACAATTAGTAATAAAGAAAGAATTAAAAATATAAAAAAAGTTTAATAGCAATTTAACGTGATGGATGTGTTTCAATACTGCTACTACACCAATATCAGGTGAACTATTTGAAATTACAATTCTTAGATTTCTGCTTGCCTGTGTAGCTCAGTGGATGTGGTGTTTGCACACCACGGCGCTTGGCCGCACAAAGGAAGACTTGGTTTCAAGTCTAGTTGGCGACTAGAGGAAATTTTTCTAAGCCTTTTTTCGACCGGTTCTTGAGTTAGTCGATCTCTGGCATGGGCAAGCGGGTTTTTCCTCCTGGAAACTCGGGTTTTTCGTCCTGTAAACTCAAGAAAATCGACCGTAGAACCCACATTATTTCAGACATTAAATATATTGTGTTAGGGTTAGGGACCACGCGATGGTGGCACATTTGAGCCGTCTCTCTTCACTGTGTACCGCTTAATTAGTGATAGCCTTGGGCCACCTATCTCTGATTGATACCAGTGGAGATTGAACTGCCCACTCAGTCTCCAAAAGTTAGATAGGGCTAAATGGCCTGGCCTACTCCCGTATACGGGAATAAAAAGGCGTTAGCTGATTTTTTTTTTTAGATTTCTGCTTTGAAATAAACTTATATAAATAAGCATATATTTACTAATATTCATTAAGCACCGAAATACGATGTGATGGATGTGTTTCAATACTGCTACTACACCAATATCAGGTGAACTATTTGAAATTACAATTCTTAGATTTCTGCTTTGAAATAAACTTATATAAATAAGCATATATTTACTAATATTCATTAAGCGCTGAAATACGTAGGAAACAAAATTTGTGAACCAACACCAATGTGATTTTTTCCATTAAAAATAAAAAATAACAAAAAAGAAATAATAAAAATTAAATACGTTTCTTTTAAGATAAAAAAAATCTACTTAGTCTTAAAAACATTTTCAATTTGTTTTCATTATTTCATGCCCCCCCCCCTCAACAAAACCTATGGACTCCAAGGGGGCCCAGCCCACAGTTTGGGAAGCACTGATCTAGATGATTGCACATGGGGAAAGAATTATTGGAAAGCCTGAAGAAGACTAAAGAATTTCTGATATTGCCAGAGAGTTTAGAATCTCACATAGTGTTGTATCTAGGATCTGGGCAGTGTTTTAAACCAATGGAATGTATTCTAGACGTTTGCTTAGCGGTTGCCCTTGTTCTACCACAGAACATGAAGACAGATTTTTGGTTATAACAGCAAAACATAATCGAAGCACCACAGCAGGTCAGCTCCATTTAAGCACAGGTACACAAATATCTTGACAAACTGAGGCAAGGTGTCTGCAACAAGTAGGCATATATGCGCGAAGGCTTGTAGTCTGCATTGCTTTATCCACAGCTCATCATAGAGCATGTTTTCAGTGGTGCTGTATCCATAAAAATTGGACATGACAACAATGGGCAAATGTACTCTTTACAGACAAGTCGTTTTAGCCGTTCATCCAATTCTAGATGATACTTGATCTGGCGTGAAAGTGGTACTGCTAACCGGCACCAGAATGTTCTTGAAAGGGATAGATATGGTGGTGCTGGGATCATGATGTGTAGAAGGCATTATGCTTAATCGATGCATCAAGCTAAAGTGCTGGAAAAAGGAACTATGACTGGTGAAAGATGTTGCAATAAAGTTCTTCAATGTGGCACTGTAGGCAAAGAATTCACTTTTATGTATGACAATGCCACACCACATCATACACAAGCAGTGGAGATACTTCTTTGAGATCCCAGTTTACATTCTAGGCTGCCGACAGGTGTCCATAAAGGGTACCCTACTTAGCTAGGACTAGTCTTTTGTCTGTTTCAGTTAGTTTTGTGCTGCCTGCATATGTGTGTGTGTGTGTGTGCGTGCGCGCGCATGTGCACGCTCATGTGTTACAAGTCTGCCTGACATTTTCTACTTTCTGACAATGTTTCTGTAACCGACATGAAAAGCTGGAAGCATTAAATACTATTTCCTAGTGCTACTTTACTCCATTAAACTTTTATCATGAGTTTTTTTCACTATAAAAGAAAGAATGATTATAAAAAGATAACTTTACTTAGTACTGAGTGGTAGGAAAGTGACAGAGGTAAAAAAATAGTTCAGTTACTAAGTGATCACTTTGCAAGGGTGTAATCATTCAGATGATGACTTTGCAGTTACTGACATGATAGAGAGTGATGTCAGAATTTAGGTAATTCTTTAATATTTATAGTAATTCTTTGATATATTTGAGATGTTAAAGAATTTAAGTACCTTGCAAACCATGTTTTGGATCAGCTTATAGAATCACTTGGAAAAAGACTAGCATGCTCCATCACAGTAACTTTAGAAGAGAAACTGTTTTTAGAATTTGCAGATGCTCTCAGAAATCAGCCTAATTTGAATAAATGTGATTGTGTTAAACTTCCCAAAATATCAGAAATGTGAATACTTCAAGATCCCAGTTTACATCTTAGGCTGCCAACAGGAGACCACAGATGGCACCCCACCTAGTTAGGATTCTAGTTCTTTGTCAACATATTTCACTTAGCTTTGTGTCTGTGTCTCATATTGTACTTCCTGACAATGTCTCAGTGACCAAGATGAAATATTGGAAGAATTAAATATTATTGTTAATCCTTTTTCAGAGCTAATTTATTCCATTAAGCCTCTAACATGAGTTTCTCTCTCCACTTAAGCATTTACACACTGATAAATTCAGTTTCATCCCTCTCATGAGTTTTCACCACTGCCCAATCAATGTTTATATAATTAAAGTCACTCAATGATTACTCATATAGCACCAATCAGGTTGATTTGTGCAATGCATTTCACTTTCAACAACAGGTCCACTAGGTCTGTAACAACACCCCACCATATATTTGATCTGGTTAGACTCCACCTCATACCAGAAAACTTTAAACTCACTGCTACATGGAAAACTCTTACTAATATTATGAACAATAATGTTCAACATATAGCATTTTTGTTCCCCCCCCCCACCCAAAGTACCAGATGACCATAACTGGCTGTATGAAAAGCTAAATTGGATTTGTTTTTTCTTTTTGCATCTTTCAAATGCTCTGACATGTGGATATCTTCAGAATGTCCCATCTGACCAACGAGAGCAAATGTCACATGAACAGCGAATTGTGTAGACTTTTTCTGTGTGTGTGTGTGCGCGCGCGTGCATGCGCACACATGATAGGAAGGTGGGGGGAGACTGGAGATAACCACAATTTGGAGGCAGTAAGAATTGGGAGGTCATTTACAGTGGAGTGAAAATCACTTAGGTTATGGCATCAATGAAACTGAGAAATTTTGTCCTATTTAAAGAAAGGTGACCATATCCATTCAAGGAAAGAGTGTGGTGAGATGGTGAAATTATTTATTTCTATGTAGTCAGAGATGTTGTAAGCTCTCTGTCTATTAGTGTTTTAATCATTCCTATCCTCTGCCAGTAGTGGTATAGTGGTGGCAAGAAGCACAGAGGAATCTACCAGTGGTAGTGAATTTTTGGTATACACTAGATAAGTGAATCTTTGCCTTCAAAGGATTTTAGCAGAATGTCAAAGAAATGAAATGCACAGCTGTTTCATATTCAAGATGAGATTTTTTGAGATATAAAAATCTGAAGATCTTGTACAGTAGAGTGGAAGCAAATTTTATGTTACAACTTCAAAGAAACTCAGAAATTCTACACGTTACACAGCAGGTGTAAAAGAGGGTGAGTACACCATCCCCTTCTCACTGTTTCAGTAGCATTTGCTATGTTGGGTCAAAAAGGGATGTTCTGGAGAAATCTGCATATTAGAGCATTTTAAAGATGTTAAAAAGAAATCTAGTTTAGCGTTTCACACAGCTAATAAATTCTTTCTTTTCAATGAAGACCATTTGCTACTGGGGGGGGGCAAAAAATTTTATTGGGAAATTTAACAAGCCTCCATAAATGCTATACACTCTTACTAAATGCAATAAGAATTAATCAGAAAAAAAATTTATTTTCAAAAGGGATTTAATTTGGCTTTTGTCCTTTACAACATCCACAAAGTGGACATCATAGCCAATGTAGAAAAAAAGAAGAAAGGAAAAAAAAAGGACTGGGAAGAATATCAACAGATTTATCACATCTAATCTGCAAACAGCATGTTACTTCAAGCAAAATGGCCAGAAGAAACAATCCTAAAATGGAACTGACAACATAAAAAATTATGTTGCAACAATAATGCCATGGTTATTAAAATGGATAAAGGCCATAGCTGTCATGGATTTTGAAGAAACCTCACCAAAATGAATAACCTAGTAGGTAACAACACACTACATTCAGACCTGACTTGACACACACAAACAAGACATAAGATTTGATATATATATAAAGCTCAGCAACTGACAGGAGAAAGTGAGTGATGAATGTAGACCTTCACAGATTCATGGAACCACCCACTGGCTTCAAGAATCTGCAAAGCCCAAAAATTCATAAATTGGAAGTACCTTTGAGACCCACTGTAGATGGCAGAGATTGCCTTCCTCCAATCTGACCACATCTATCTCTTCTGGTGGCACTGCACATAGGAAAAACGGGGTCATTCATCAAAAAAAAAAAAAAAAAAAAACTCACACTTCACTGAGAGAAAAATGAAAGAAGCAGTAAAAGACTCACCAGACTTTCTAGCAAGCAGCTCAGATATTAATCTGTTTCTGCAAATGTACCCCGAAAAGAAACTTTACAACTACTTTGAGATCTTTTCCCACTCGATACTGTCATCCTGTTCACACACTGTACAGAAAATACTTTCATTCAATTTAAGGAAAGGTAATGGAAACAAACACAAGGTGCTGCTATTGATCTCACCCCCCCCCCAGCAATCTCCAGTTCTGGCTAACTTATTTATGGAATCCTTTGAAAAAAAGTCATAGAAAGATGCCATCAGATGCTTAAAATTTGGCTATGATATGTTGACTACATTTTGTCTGTCTAGGTTCAAACAAAGAAATGGAAGAGCATGTTTACTCTTGAACTTTAAAATGGTAGGATGTGACCATTCCTTGACATTCTCCAAGAATGTCTCTGAAGATAAAATTCTTATTCAGCATACAAAAAATCCACCACCATCACTGGTAGATTGTTCCACGCTTCTTTTTCACCATAAAGGCCACACTATCTCTTCTGGTGGCACTGCACGTAGGAAAAACAGGGTCATTCATCATTTAAAGAAAGTAGAAATAATCAAAATGCTAAAAGGACAGAGCCTACATCTCTAGCAATACTTTCCCTTAATGAACATGGGGCACATGACAAATCAGCAAGATTTTGCAACTTCTCCCCAAGATGTAGTCTTATATTGACAGTTATGGACAAAGCTCAGTTTCTTCAAAGTCATAAATTATCTTTACTGCATATATATTAGCACCTCCAGATTTTTACAGTTTCCAAAACCTCATCATCCTTACCTACTCAAGAAGCCAGGATATTCTGGAGAAATCCACACTTTTTTGAAATTCTTCTTATTGTGCTATCTTCTATCAAAGGTCAGCGACCATCTTGGCGAACAAACCGCGCTCTTGTGCTAATCTGAGCAGTTGTGCACTGCTCTTTCCTGTCCACGTCTTGATGTTGTCAAACCATGATATTCTTTTTCTTCCTCTAGTTCCTTTGCCATCAATTCTTCCTACCAAAATAGTTTGTAGAAGTTGGTATTTGCTGTTTCTCATGATGTGTCCAAGATATGATGTTTTTCGTTTCTTGATTATTTGTACAAGATGTTTAGCTTTGCCAATGGATTTTAAGACATCTTCATTGGTAATTTTTTCTGTCCATGATATCTTTTTTGAAATAAAAAGAAAGAAAATAAAAATCAAGTTTAGACTTTCACATGACCAATGACGACCATGGTACTTTGGCAAAAAACAGAAATGCTGTACATATTCTATGCATTAAGAACCAAGGCAACATCCTGAATTAAGTTATGGTTTACATCCATCAAAAATTTCACATTTACAGACCCCGGCTATGACATGCATTGCATTCTAAAATATGACAATACCAGCTAGCACACTTGCTTTCACATGTTCATTGTTTATTTTAATTTTCATCCACTGCATTCTGTCACTGCTTAATGTAATACGTTTAACATCTTTAGCTATATAACATTTGTAACACAAGCATGCTCCTGATGAAGTAATTCTGTCAGCACACAAAACCAGTTATGTATTTTATGTTTAATAGTTTTTTTTACATTAGTCATGTGATCATTATAATATGAAGAATGTCTTTACAATCCTTTACAACTTTATCACCAAAATTTAAAATGTATTTAGTGTATTTCCATCAGTAGATCTGTCTTGTCTACCCCCCCACCCTCTACCCATAAAAATACTCTCATAAAAATAAGTATTTCTATATGAAACTCTCAATATGAGTTTCATACGAAGCAGTTCCATAAAGTTTATGGAACTTCATATTTTCCAAAATTATTTAATTAGAGAAGTTTCATATAGTGTTTGAAACAATAAAATATATTTCAGTTATATTATTATGGTCGTTTCTACATGAGGTTTAAATCAAGCTCCCCCCCTTGCATAAAATGTGCTCTTAAAACCATTTTTGGATCAGTTTATCATATTAAGTAATATTAAAATGCAATAACATTTTAAAACATTTATCTTTTAAAATATAATTTAATTATAATTAAATTAACACGCTAACCACACTGACATGCTACACGCTAACCATGCCAGCCTGTTCAGCCGAGTGGTTAGCGTGTCCGCTCTCCAGCCAAAAAGCTGCTGGTTCAAATCCCACCATGGACATGGATGTTTGCGATTGTCTGTGGAAATATTGGTGGTAGTAGTGGGTGGTAGATGCGGTCGGTGTAGTTGCAGTTAGTTGTAGTTGGATTGAGTGATAAAGACAGTCGTAGAGTAGGTGCCCTCCCTCGATGAGTCTTTGGACTCCCTGGAGGTGTTACGTAATAATAATAATTATATAAATTACAAAAATAAACAGATTTTTATAAGTTAGCAACCTAAAACAAACTTTTCTCAAAACAGAACAAAACAAGGTATACATTTTTATATACCTTTGAACAATACAATGTAATATAATTTAGCAAAAGTAAGTTCTGTAATAATTATTACAGAACTTATTTGTAACAGAACTTTATTATGTTTGTAATAATTACAAATTATAATAAAGATATATATAAGGCATGTTCAGGTAATTGGACCACATTTTTTTTTTATTAAGCTAAAAGCACAACAAAGAAATAAAACCCGACGAGTTTCATAAGTCGTTTGACTTACATCTTCAGGGGTGAAAGGTAACTGAAAGTTAAAACAACAAAAAAAGGGATAACAGTTCATACTATACAGTTGTAGCCATCTGGCTGTTTATAAAATTAAAAAATCAGAATACAGATTCAGAGCAGTGCTAAGTTTAAACAATGCTGGATGATGCCATGTTCTGTTGTTCACGATCATAATATCCGAGGTCTGACTGAGATATTTTTTTTTTATCAAAGCTGACCAAACTTGGTGTAGAATTAAGCCTTGGTTTTTATTGCATTGTGTTGGAATTCTAAGCATGTTTGCAGCTTTTTAAAATTTGTTTATGTAACAGTTTTTTTCTATAACAAGTTTTTTTCTATATAAGACATGTTTGTTTTCTGCCAGAGTACATTGTGGCCGGTGGAAGTGATATGGAAAGCTAGACCTAATTTGTGTTCTCTTCTGTTTTGTACATCCTTTTGGTGTTCATTCATGCAAATTTCCCCAGCTCTTCCTGTCTGTCCTACATTGCAGATGACGCAAGAACAATAAATTTTATAAACACCTGGTTTTTTTTAAAGGATGATGTGGAGGTTTTGGGGGATATAGAAATCTTGAAATTTTTTCCAGCAGCAGAAAGGCTGCTTTGATGTTATGTTTGCTTAGTAATTTAGCCATCTTGTCTGTAACATTCTTGATATATAGAAGCATGATGGAGTTTTTGAAATCTTGTTTCTGTGTGATGCTTGTAGGAGGTGTGTGGAGGATTCTTTTGATAGTCTTGGGTTCATAACCATTTTTTTTGAGGATCTGTGTTAAATATTCCAATTCTTCATTTCTCTGTGCTGGAAATATTATAAGCTCTGTCCCTCAGGGTTTTTATTAGACCTATTTTTTGCAAAGGGTGGTGGTGGTGGTGTGAGGCTGCATTAATAAATCTTCCTGTGTTGGTGGGTTTTCTATATATTGAGAAAGAAAGTTTACTATCTTTTTCATTGACTTCTAATAGGATGTCAAGAAAAGGACATCGTAGATCTTTATAAACATTGTATAAATAATACTTTTTTTCGTGTATCAAGACAAATTTTGAGAACAAAAAAAGAAGGATTGGCTATGGGCTCTTCCCTCTCTCTCCAGCTTTAGCTAACCTATTTATGGAAAATTTTGAAAATAATGCTTTAATCAATTATCATAAAAAACCAAAAATTTGGCTATGCTATGTAGAGGATATTTTCATCATTTGGCCAGGAACAACAGATGAACTCATTGCTTCCAAAAATTACCTGAATAATTTACATAAGAATATAAAATTTACTTTAGAACAAGAAGAATTTGGAAAACTTCCTTTTCTTGACATCCTATTAGAAGTCAATGAAAAAGATAATAAACTTTCTTTCTCAATATATAGAAAACCCACCAACACAAGAAGATTTCTTAATGCGGCCTCACACCACCACCACCCTTCGCAAAAAATAGGTCTAATAAAAACCCTGAGGGACAGGGCTTATAATATTTCCAGCACAGAAAAACAGAGAAATGAAAAATTGGAATATTAACACAGATCCTCAAAAAAATGGTTATGAACCCAACACTATCAAAAAAATCCTCCACATACCTCCTACAAGCATCCTACAGAAACAAGATTTCAAATATGCCATCACGCTTCCATATATCAAGAATGTTACAGACAAGATGGCTAAATTACTAAACAAACATAACATCAAAGTAGCCTTTCTGCCGCTGGAAAAAATTTCAAGATTTCTATATCCCCCGAAACCTCCACATCATCCTTTAAAAAAACCAGGTGTTTATAAAATTTATTGTTCTTGAAGCATCTGCTATGTAGGACAGACAGGAATATCTGGGGAAATTCGCATGAACAAACACTAAAAGGATGTACAAAACAGAAGAGAACACATATCAGGTCTACATACCACTTCCACTGACCACAATGTACTCTGGCAAAAAACAAATAAACTTAGCACTGCTTTGAATCTGCATTCTGATTTTTTAATTTTATAAACAGTCAGAACGGCTACAACTTTATAGTATGAACTATTAATTTTTTTTTTTTTTTTTTTAACTTTCAGTTACCTTTTACCCTTGAAGATGCAAGTGAAATGACTTACGAAACTTGTCGGGTTTTATTTCTTTATTGCGCTTTTAGCTTAATAAAAAAAAATGTGGTTCAATTACTGGAATATGCCTCATGAACTTCTAAACCACAGAAACCTCCACTTACAAAAAAGTATATATATTTTTTGGCATTTTTACAACATTATAATAAATATCAAATTTTTTTAATTATTAAATAGATTTTTAGTTATATGACTCCAGCATATAGCAGAAACAAAAATTAACAAATTTAAATTTTCAGTCATTTTAATAAAACTGGTGAAAATTAAGGGAGAGTTTCAACTGCATACTTGAAACTCTCAAATGGTTGTCATAGTTGAACTATTTGAATTAAACTTCTAATGCAAACAGTTCAAACCACAGTTAGAAGGCAATTGTTCCATCAACCAAATGCAGTCCTAAGAGAGATCAGTCAAATAGATCCCAAGACATACCTTTTGTTTTTAAAACTTCCTTTATATTTTTTAATTACTGAAAAATTAATCATAGAATAGACCAGCACTTATTAATGAAAATAGGTGTCAAAAATATAAGTTCTAAAAAAAAGTGCTTCATATCCCCAAAGGCCCTTTTGTGTATTGCTGGAGGTAAGCATATACAACACTTTGGGAAACATTACTGCAGTTTATTTTATGTCTCAGCAAATAAACTTTTCCATTTCACTAGCACTATTTGTAAAACTTAGAATTACTGTATTTGCTGGCCTATAAGACGCACCCCCCTTTTTTGTACACATTTTTTAGGAAAAATACTTTATCACTGAATATTATAATGAATTTACATAACGAAATTCAATAATATTTTCTTCATATTCAGCTTTATATTATATTCATATTATAAACAACTATTTTTAATCTGAAATCTTACAGCAAAAACTATCATATTTTTAATAAAAACTTACTTCTTTTTCTTCATCTTCTATGTCATCAATGACAAAATTAACAGTTGCTATGCGTTCTTCATTTTTCTGTTGCCAATTAAGATTATTATCCTGTTTTGCATTTTCTTGGAATAAGTTTTCTACATAACAACATAAATAACAGTAAATGTATTGCTATTTTCAACTATAGCGTGCGCACGCGCGTGTGTGTGTGTGTGTGTGTGTGCACGCATGCATATATATATATATATAGAGAGAGAGAGAGAGAGAAAGAGATGAATTCTAACCTGCAGCATTTGCAGTTACTAAGGTAGCTATTTCTTTCTAGGTGAGAGAAGTGTCATCTACCACACAGAAAAAAACTTTTCAGTTGAAGCTGAGTTAATCATTCTTATATAGAAGTAATAGGGATTTTTCTTCTTTTAATTTAATAAGGTGGCTAATGGTTAAGACAAAATTAGCTAATCTAGACACTGTATGTTCTTAAAAAAATGGTTGTAATCCATACATTCATCTCACTTTAGCACAATGACCTGTTAGTACATCATTTAGAAGACTTAAAACTTACTCAAAATAATAAAATAATATTAGTTTAATCCTTTATCCAAGTGTGAGCAAACAAAGTTTGCGCCTGAAGTATCTTCAGGACTAGGGTAAAGTGATACAACACCAGGGCAACTCGTTGCAAAGGTGGAGAAAGATACCAACACTCCTAACTCAGTATCTCCTATAATGCAAAACACATCTCCTTGCGGATATGTCTAATGTTATGCATTAAAGGAAGGGCCACTACCCAGACTAGTTTCGACCTTTATTGAGGTCTCTTCAGTGGGAGCCAGGCCCTAGTGGAAATACCAGGCAGAAGCATTAGCAGGTCATCTCTACCTATAGGAGTTGCCAAATGGTGTGCCACCCTTTTTTAATAAATTACTCTGGATTTTTCTGGAAACTTTCAACATCAAAATAATAAAATAATGATCTTTGACAGTATATCCTTATTCATGAATATAACATAACAGATTAAATGCTCACAACTTAGCAGTATAACAACACTAAACCAGCTAAATTATAAAAAAAGGATGTTTATTAACTGACTTATGTTTCACTGGATTTCCAACCTGCATCTTCAAAGTACATTACATGTTAGTTAGCACACGACAATGAGTAAGTGAAACAATTCAACTTGTAACAGAAACTGTCCATTCATCATCATCATGAACCATGGGCACACTGCCCATTGGTGTGTGATGCCTCCTTCACTATCTTCTTTCACCTTTCTTTGTCCAGTGCACAGTGTCGCAGTTTCTGTAACCCCATTCCACACCAGTGCTTTATGCCATCTATCCATTCTCTGTATGGTCGATCTCTTCTGTTTACACCATTCATAACACCAAAATATTTATTGTCTTTATCTTCCAATCCTTGCTCATTCTGCAGATATGTCCAAATGATTACAGCTTCTGTTGTATAATTTTCTGCATTAAATTCTCCTTTGGTTGTATCTTCTAATAAAGTATCTTTCAGAAGATATTTTGTATCTTTGCATTTTTGTTTGCAGGCTGATCACATTCTCATCATGTGTACTGATATTCCTTTTACATCTTCCTTCATTTTGTCCATTGCTCTTTCTAAATGTGTAATGAAAATGTTTGGTGATATTGGGTCCCCTCTGTCTAGTACCTCTGCTTGTTCTAAATCATTTTCCCAAATCCTCACCTATTCTAACTGCTACCATTCCATTCTTATAAACATCTTTTAATAAGGCTATTAGTTTTCTATCAATTATACAGGATTCTAACAAATGTCACTTTCTGGTCGATGCTGCCAAACACCTTCTGAAAATCAACAAAGCAAGTATATATGTTTTTGTTTTTTCTCCTAGCTTTCTCTGCTATTAAAAAAAACTATCCATTACAATTCAAATTATAACAAACATAGCTAGCATCCTAAAAAATCTAAACCACCTAAAAGCAATATACCACAGAATGAAACACCTGCTTCAAAAAAGGTTATATAAGAATAAAAATATTGTGACTATTAAAGCTGATTAATGATAAGGGTAATACCACAGTTATCATGAATGAAGAGGATTACAAATTCTACTTACCAAATTATTGATCGAGATCCCTTCATCAAAAATTTGGCTCAATCAATAGGCTCAAAATTTGGGCAAATGAAAATGGCTATCAGTTTAATGCTAGTATAATAAAATTAGTTTAATCCTTTTTCCAAGTGTGAGCAAACAAAGTTTGTGCCTGAAAGTATCTTCAGGACTGGGGTAAGGTGGTACAACACCAGGGCAACTCGTTGCAAAGGTGGAGCAAGCTACCAATACTCTCTCAGTATCTCCTATAATGCAAAACACATCTCCTTGCGGATATGTCTAATGTTATGCATTAAGGGAAGGGCCACTACCCAGACTAGTTTCGACCTTTATTGAGGTCTCTTCAGTGGGAGCCAGGCCCAAGTGGAGATACCAGGCAGAAACATTAGCAGGTGATCTCTACTTATAGGAGTTGCCAAATGGTGTTGGCAACTCCTGTAATGTGTTTTGCATTATAGGAGATACTGAGAGTGTTGGTAGCTTGTTCCACCTTTGCAACGAGTTGCCCTGGTGTTGTACCACCTTACCCCAGTCCTGAAGATACTTTCAGGTGCAAACTTTGTTTGCTCACACTTGGAAAAAGGATTAAACTAATTTTATTATACTCTAACCAAGTGAAAAATAAACTTTCAACATTAATGCTAGTAAGTGTATAGTTATGCACTTTAGCATATTGAAATTCCTAATGGCATATTATATTAGTGGTTTATATTACAAGAAACTGATGAGGCTAGGGATCTTGGCATAATGGCGGATAGGAAATTAAATTAAGTTCAATGGTCAACACAGCAAAAATTGCAAATTCAACTTAGAGGAGAATTGTAATATTGAAGCAAACCTTGACATGTAAGGATAAGGAAGTCATTTTGCCTCTTTACAAGGCCATGATATGACCATACCTGGACTACGGGTGTGCAGATTGGGTCTCCTGGATTCCAAGGGAATAAAGAAGCTGTGCAAAGGATGCAAAGAAGAGTTATAAAGACTATATCAGGATTATGGAATTTATGTCCGACAGACTGTGAGTAGGTGGATTAGAGACTGGTTAGTACGCTGATATCACAGGGTTGATATTACAGAGGTCTATAAACTTCTGAATGGGTATTATGGGATATCATCTGATGAAATTTTTCATTATGTGGAAGGTGGGGAGAAAACACAATGACATCCATGAAAGTTAAGTTTGTTTGAAGTAAAGAAAGGGGTAAGGGCTAAATTTTTCTCTCACAGAGCATTGAGCAAGCAGAACAGTTTGCCTGTTGAAATAGTGAGTGCATCCAGTGTGAATGAATTTAAGAGAAGGTATAATAGATGGTTTGGGTGATGTGTAGCCTCAATTGATGAGTCCTTGACTCCTTGGAGGTCTCAGTTAATAATATTTTCTAAGGTAAGCATTTTTTTCTTCTTTTGAACAAACTATGAATCTTTTTGAAACTTAAACCAAGTTCATGAACATAAATTTTTATGTCATTCTTCAGAAAAGATGAATGAAAAATGAATTTTAATATTACAATAAATTAAATTTTACAAGAGTACTGTATTAGTGTTAATACTGTATTAGTATTAAAAAAATTGAATTCTACGTTACATTACTGTAAAAATGAATGTGAAGTAAATAAAGTTCATCATGCCCTGGTTTCCAGAAACACAATTTAAATCTATTAGACACAAAAAAAAATATTTCACTTGCTGAAGGTATCAATCTATTTCATATAATATTGTTATAGGTGATTTAAAAAAAACTAAATGGTTTGTGGTATGATGAAAAACAAACTAATCTATTCTTTAATTCTTGCTACACATTACACGTAATTATATAGAAATATGCTTTTCTTTATGTGGGTGTAAAATTGATGACAGAACATGGCTTGTCACAACTCAGCTTGTGTTTTCTTTCATTTATTAAAGGAATAATAAAGGGTGCATGTATATAAATTAATCATAAACAATGATTTAATAGGAAAGACAAATAATAAAAATAAATTTCACAAAAAGAAGAAGGTAGCATTCAATGTGGAGCCACTCACTTTTCACATTCACTTGGATGTACTCAGTCACATGATCTGGTCTTTTACTTGTCTTTGCAAAATAACTGTACTTTTTTAAATAACAGTATTAAAAAAAGCATTTTCATTATGTAAAGTTTTCAGTTAATTACACTAAGCTGTGAAAATAAGCTTAGGGCAATACTAATTGTGAACCTACTTAATGAATAGAGGTGCTGGAAAAATATGATATATATATATATATATATATATATATATATATAGGTGTGTGTGTCTGTGTGTGTTATAATATTTAATTACATTGTGCCAATTTAATTTGTTTATAATTACCAGTTTATTTTGTTAATGAAATTATATAGTGAGAAAAGCACAATATTTTTAAATAGTAGGTTATGATTAATTACCTATAAATAATGGATTGTTATTACATATGTTGTAAGTACTGTATATAAGTGTAAGATTAACTGAACTAAATGAATGCACTGGTTTAATTATAAAATTTATTTACTGGTAATGATAACTGTAATTTAATTTATACGTATTAATGATATGAAAATCTTTCATAACATTAATGACAAAATACTGCTTTCTGACACATTTCAAGCATGCAAGACAAGACTGACTGTCTTGCATGCTTAACAAGATGGGTCAGGTGGCTCATTTTTCTCGCTTCGTGACTGAATGAAAATCCAAAGAGTGACGAGCAGGACAGCATGCATGGCATGAAAAGAACACTATTTATATTACTGTATGAGAAATTACGGGATTTTTGGAACTCAACAGTGGATTTTATGAACTCTTTCATACAGAAAGAAAATGTTTAAAGTTATCAATTGTCATGTTATGACGATGACAAAACAACTATGGGGGGGAATAATGGTTGAGTGAGTTTTTAATGACTGTTTTTTCATAATGTTTTATACAGAAAGAAAAATAAAGTTCTAAATTTTAATGGAGATAAAAGGACAGAAGAAAGTAAAGACTGGTTTACATTATGGCCTTTAGATAAAAATAAGTAATTAACTAAAATTGCAAGTGTTTTTCTGATTCTTTAAAAGGGAAAGCTAGTATTTGAATTAAGGGTTTCTGATCAAAGAGTTTTATTTCCAGTTCTCTGGAAATAAAACTTCTTTAATAAATTTATTGGAAGTCACCCGTGATCAAATAACTTGAAAGCGGATGAGAAGATGTTTTAAATTAGAAAAAAAAAAGTGTAAATTATGTGAAGAAAATAATATATTTTGACTGCATTAAGAAAGAGACCAAAATTCACTCACTCACGTCTTTGATAACTTGCCTGAGGCAAGTAGATTTCTGGAGCCCTGATTATGCCAATCTCTTTTTCTTACAGGAAAGATCATGATTTATGTTTCATTTATCTAAGATTATAATTAGATCACTGGAAAAGTTCAAATATCAGACACAAACATACAGCACCCATAGTCTCTTCAGCTTCTGAAAACTTTTGTATCAAATTTGACTTAAAATTACTTCTCTAGGTTGTGAGTTACCTAACACTGAATGGATTCAAGGAGAGGTGTGATAGGATTTGTGTATATAATGGTTAATTTTGGTCTACCACAATGAGTCTCTGGCTCCATGGAATTGCCATAAAATAATAATAATAATAAAATGCACAACTACTCATTTTCATGGGGAAATCAGTCTCCATCATTACTCTGCATTCCTTCTGCTTTATAAAGTACATGCTACTAGTCAACAACCATCCTTAAGGGTCAAAGCTGTATAACTGAGAGCAGACCTCAACATAGCCTTTAAAGGAATGTGGAGAACCAACCAGGGCTTCTGACCTAATGTGCACTCCTCACCTTCTCGTGGTACACCCTGTTAGGTATTTACCTGGATACTGAACTAATGAGGAAGGGCTGGCAATTTGGAATTTAGCTGACCACAATCTATTCTTATTGGCTTAAACCACAAATAAAATGATGGTACAACATGACAGAATTTCATGATGGCTGGGACGTAGCCCAATTAAACAAGACCCCCACCCTTGTTTTCACCAGGGAACCAGGGCAAATAGCAAAAAGTTAGCTACTGGAACAAAACCTGAAACACACCAAAACTCAACATCAACAGATGTTCAAGATCGGAACTATCAACATAAGAAACCCGAAAGACAAAGAAATGGAGCTGGATGAGGAAATGGATAAGTAGCAGATAGACATAATAGGGGTGACTGAAACAAAAAAGACAAACTGGTGAGATCTTTCTAAGCAATAAATACAAAATGCTATACTCAGACAGTGACAATCAAGGAAATGAAGGAGTAGCCATAGTATTCAATGCTAAATACGAGGCTAATCTTCTATAATGGCAGGCAGTCTCGAGTAGAGTGATGTGGGCAAATATTAGAATGGAAAATTGGACAATGAGACTTATTTGTGCATATGGTCCCACAGAAGGTACTACTAAAGTAGAAGTGGAGAAATTTTTTGAGGTTTTAGAGATGAAAAAAGAAAAGTCAGTCCTTGTTGGGAATCAAATAGCAGAGTAGGAAATGATTTTCAGACATACAAAAATATATTGGGAAACTTTGTAGAAAAGAGCAAAGCTAATAATAATCACAAATACCTGTTGGACTTCTGCTCAGAACATGGACAGGTTATTACTAACACAATGTTCCAACATAAAAATATGCACAAATTCACATGAAGAGAAGACACAAGGAATAAGGAAAGTCTCATGAACTATGTTATTGTTTTCTTGCTGGTGCAGGACACTACTAAACAAGATTTGAAATTGGAAGTGATCACCATTTAGTCTTGAGTAGGATAAAACTGAATTTCATATTGAAAAGAAAAACATGTAAGAAAGTTTTAAAGTGAATAAAAGTTGAGCAGCTCTCAGATGTGAATTGTAGAATAAATACACAAACATTATTCAAGAAAAAAAGTGAGAGTTTGAGAACAGGAATCAAACCTTGGAAATAAAGTGGCAAGCCTTGAAGAAAAGCCTGATTGATTCAGCTAGAGAGGCATGTGGTGAAGTTGTCTGCAAGGATGGGAAAATTAAAACTCCATGGTGGACACAGGAAGTTAAAGAGGTAGTGAAGGAAAAGAAAAGAGCATATCAAAAGTTCCTGGCAAATAAGTAAGTTTGTGCTCTTAGAGAATACAGAGACAAATGTAAGAAAGCTAAACACTGTGTAAAACTAGCTAAACAAAAGTCATGGGAAGACTGTGGCTAGAACATAGAAAATAAGTATCAAGAATGTGGCAGAGATATTCTGGAGGTTGTTGAAGAAGATCAGAAATTGACGAAAGAGATGATAAAGGTGACATGAAAACTGGAGGAAGAGATATCCTTGATGTATGGAGTAATTACTTGAAAAACTGCTAAATGAAACAATCAGTAATAGCACAGAGGTTAAAAACCCTTAACAGGCATCAATCGGGAATATATATCCATACTTGAAGTAGAAAAAGCCATCAAAATCCTGAAATGTGGAAAGGCGGCAGGAGTAGATGATATTCCACCAGAAATGCTTAAGCATGGAGGTATAAAAGTCTTACAGTAGCTGCACTGCATAGTTCAGAAGGCCTGGACATAGGGATGAATTCCAGATGATTGGAGTATAGCTCTCATAGCACCCATATATAAAAAGGGAAATAAAACTTAATGTGAGAATTAGAGGTGTTTCACTACTGAGTGTTAATGGTAAATAGAGGATTCAGGCCAAATACAGGCTGTCGGGATCAAATTTTCACTTTACAACAAATAGTTGAGAAATTGTGAGAATATAACAAAGGTATGTATTTTAGTTTTGTAGACCTGCAAAAGGCACATGACAAGATGCAAGAGAAAAGCAATTGAAAAAATGCTACAGTTATATGGTGACGACAGGGCATTATATCATGCAATACTTAGTCTTTGAGTTGTAAGTCATCATCATCATCATCAAATTTCTGACATGTACCCTCAAGGGGTGTACAGGATATGATAGTACTACATGAAATATTTACACCATTACTAACTTCCTATCTACAATTTTCCTTCAAATCAGTCTATTACTTGTCAAGACTCCAATATTATCATTATCAGATCTTATATTTCTATCGTCTAAGGCACATTGCACCATATCAATCCACCTATATCTTGGTCTTCCTCTGGGTCGTTTTCCTGCCAACCTGGCAGAGAACACTTGTTTTGCTAATCTTTCCTCACCCATTCTGTTTCAGTGACCATGTTAAATTGTGAATGAAGCTATGTTATGTAATTTATTATTTTCATTCACATTTAACATTGCCTATTTAAATATTAATCATGGTTTATATAAAATTGTTTATTATTCCTTAATTAAGAATTACTAATTAAATATTTACTGAAAACCTGACCTGCTATTAATTTATAAAATAATAATATGTATAGAATTTTGTATAACTAAATATATGTGGTGTAACGTAAAGTGTTAATTTATATTTAACTGTATACGTAATCAAAAAGTTAGAGAAGTAGCTTAAATATTCTGTTGTTCTTATTTGTCAAATATTTAATGTTATGTAATCATTCATGTAAGAGTAGTAACAGAGCATACATTACATTAGCGAAATGTTTACGTTTAGTCTGTTGTCATGGAGACGCACGCGTAAACAACCACGAATGAAGAGAGCGTGGCGTTCGAACGTAAGGTGGGAGTGAAGGTCATATATGAAGAAAAGAGGAGAGGATTATTAATTAGAGAGAAGAGAGAGTTTTGCGGAGCCTGAAGGAAAGTAGGATATAAGCAAGGAAGTGAAAGAAAATTATAAGTTCTCTAGGGCAGAAATTCATGAGAATAGTGTTGAGAAGTGAGCCAAAACATAGTGAATCATATACTTAGCTGCAAGTGAAATAAGCTGTGGTTATAGAGGAAAATTGATGTCGTAATCGGATAAATAAAGAACTGGACATTCAATGAAAAATTCTGATTAGTTCCAGTTAGTCTAGGATTACGTCTTAATTCTGTGTTGCCCTGAGAAGAATATAATGAATTTATCTAGTTTCAGAAAAGTAAACAAGGAAAGATATCAGTGCCTTATTGATGTGTTTTTTTTAGAATAGTGAAGCGCAGTTAACAAAAGTTCAGTTAAAGCGTAGAAGAATTTTATTATGTGTGTTCCGCTAATGTAAATAAGTTAATTCATAAGTGTACTCGCAATAACTTGATGTACTGAAGATTTTATCTGGTAAGAGTAGTTGTATATGTTTGTCTATTCTAGCATTAACTGTAATAGATCTCTGATGCTCAAAGTCCGGAATAAGCTTGCTTGGAATATTGTCTACCTAGATTAGTGCCTGCTGTGAACTTAAGCATTGAACTGACAGATTTGTAGAGACTGACTGATTGTGAAGTTTGTTATTTTAATCTGAGTTAAGAAAATATGTGTTTTTGAAGTTGCAAATTGTTTTTGAGAATTTAGAACATCGAACTGGAATGAGAGACTTAGCGAGTTGTATTGAGTTTATTGTATTGTTTCATTTAAAAGTAGAATTATTGTACTTGTTATATATCATATATTAAATGTTTTATTTTGTTAATCTAAATATTGTGTTTGCCTGAATTCCTTATTATTGCACCGTTCATAAATATTCGAATCTTGCGGGAACCCCAAGTGGAATAGTAAATAATTCGGCCTAAACTAATGAGAAGACTGCTAACTTAATTAAGAATTGATCCTACTATTTTATATAGACTAATCTAAAAATAGGGTGGCGCAGTATAATTATAAATTTCTTTACTTTTGGATCGGTGATCAATTTGCGATTAAGTGTTATATTGATAAGAGTGACTTGAACCAAGATGGTAAATTAGAACACACGACGAAAAAGGTCGTCACGACAAATGGCGCAGTCGGCAGGATGTGATTTAATCGATAAGAATTGAATTTAACAACTATAAGTTAAGAAATTGAGTTTAGTTTTAGTGATAACAATCATAGAAATGCTCCCTGAAATTTTAGAAAGTGAAATAAATAAATCACAGTGAACTGGTTATAATCTGGAGTCAGGCAAAGATAAAAGTTTATTTTAAAGTAGAAAGATTGTATTAATAGAATTAGTAATTTATTAATCACTATGGCTGTCACATCAAGCTCTGAAATGAATGACAGTGAATTCTTTCGTACGGTAAACCCGCAACAGGTTTTTCCCCAATATTCAGGTGAAGAATCAGATGATGTACTATTTTTCTTTACCTATGTTGAAAAGCTTAGAGAAATTGCAGGTTGGACTGATTTTCAACTGCTAGTTCTGATTAGAAGTAAATTGGTAGGTAAAGCAAGGACATTTTTGCATTCATCTCCAATACTTCGAGAAACCTTAGAATACAAGAAGTTTAAGGATGAACTAATTACTAAGTTTTCCCATACTAGGTGCTACGTTAAAACCCTTACAGAACTCCACAAGTGCATGCAAGATGACAAGGAAGATGTGACTAATTATTATAACAGATTGATGAACATTGCTAGATCTACGAGGGTGTCCCCTACAGAAAGGCCTCACTTAAATTGGATTGTCTTTCAACAATTTCGACTGGGACTGCATAAAAATTTAAGAGAGGTTATTTACAAAAAAAGGGCTGTCAATTTAGAAGCATGTTACAGTCTGGCCAAGCAAAGAGAGAAAATATTGGAAGAAATGCAACAAATATGCTCCATAAGACAATCACTCACTCAAGATTGTAATGATCAAGTTACACCTTCACCAATTCTTGAATGTCTTTCAAACTGTAAAAAAGGGAAAGAAATTAAGAATGAGGAAGTCAATGAAGATAACTCTATCACCTTAACTAACAAACCAGATTCACTAGACTACGATTTCCATAGAATGCAAAGTGTAACGATGGCCAAGGAGAATGGCAAATTGCCTTTAACCCTTGTACAAGGTCTGATTGGAAAAATTCCGTGCAATATTCTGTTAGATACTGGAGCCCATATATCAGTTATTTCTAACTCTATGGTGAATAAACTTGTTGATGACTTTTCTGATAACATCACCCTGATTCAGAGACCAGTAAAAATCACAGGAGTTGCTAAAATTGAACTGATTGCTACAAGAAAATTAAATGCTGAAATTTCCATACCTTGTTTTCCAGTAAAGTTTTCACATGATCTCATTATCCTTCCTGAAGTTGCTGACACAAATGACCAAATCATACTAGGACTAGATTTCCTAGAGAAAAATAAATTCATGTGTGACTTTGCCTCTGAAACCATCTCCTTGTGTGGCGTGAGTCATAAGTCAATATACAATGAAGACAATGAAAGGAAACTATGTGACAAGATGGAGATTGAGACCTTAAACCTTGAAGACGGATTGAGTGATAAGAAAAGAAAATTATTGCACGAAGCTCTTAATTTAACAGAATCAAAAACTGATAGAGCAGAAATAAAGAATTTCATTCTATTAATCTTTCAAAAATACCCTCAAACGTTCACTGAAGATATTAGCTCATTGACTTGTACAAACAAGGTAGAGCATTCCATTGAGATCACTTCAGACACGCCTATCTATACTAAGCAGTACAAAACCCCTCTTAAATATCTAGATAGACTTCAGATCCTTCTGAATGATTATGAGAAGGCTGGGATCATAGAAAAATCTAATTCCAGATGGAATAGTCCCTTTTTATTAGTAGAAAAGCCTGATGGAAGTCTCAGATTTATATTAGATCTGCGTGAGATTAATAAGGTCACTAAGCCCATTGACTTTCCTCTATGTAACATAGAAGAGCTCCTGGCTAGTCTAGAAGGAGCAAAATATTTCTCAAAACTAGACTTAAACTCTGGCTATTTCCAGATACCTCTTAGAAAACAGGACAGACAGTTTTTTGCCTTTACCACTCGATGGCAAAAATACCAACTCTGTCGACTTCCTCAGGGGGCCAGAAATTCAGCTATGAGTTTCCAATGTCTGATGAACACTGTACTCTCAGACATGTTAGGAAAGGGAGTCATATGTTTCCAAGATGACCTATTAATTTACACCCCAGATTTAACATCACATGAAGAAATTTTAGATAATGTGTTAAATAGATTAAATTTGTCACGTCTATCATTGAAGTGCTCAAAATGTAAATTCTTCATGAGAAAGGTTGAATACCTAGGACATGTTGTCAGTGAGGCTGGAATAATCCCTACTCAAGAAAACATCTCTGCCATTCTAAGAGCTAAAATACCCACCTCCGTGAGACAAGTACGAAGGTACTTAGGAATGGTAAACTTCTATAGAAAATTTATTCCAAATTGTTCTCAAATAATGGAGCCCATAATTAAGTTGACTAAAAAGGGAGAAAAGTTCGTATGGGGAAAGGAACAAGAGTCTGCCCATAAATCTTTAAATTTAGCATTAACTAGATCTCCTGTTCTCACTCATCCCACTCTTGGAGAACCCTTCTATCTTGCAGCAGATGCCTCGAATGATACTATTGCAGCTGTGATAGAACAGAAAAGGAGAGAAGAAATTAGACCCATTGCTTTTCTAAGTAGAAAACTATCTGCATCAGAAAAAAATTACTCAGTTATTGAAAAGGAAGCACTAGCTATTGTACATGCCTTAAGGAAATTCAGATACATGTTACTAGGACAAGAAATTTTTCTAAGATCAGACCATAAACCCCTAACCTTTTTATCCACGATGAAAGATAAAAACCAAAGGATTATTCGATGGGCATTAGAATTACAAGAATTCCAAATACAGATATGTTATATTCCTGGAAAACTCAATGTAGTTGCTGACTACTTATCCAGAGCCCTAGATGATAAAGTAGATGAGGATATCAGTGCAGAAGAAAAGATAGTGAACTTGATAGCTGAAGAAAATGAGGGACAAGAAAACATAAGGAAACCCCCACACCTTCAGAATTGGACCAAATTCTCCATTATAGAAGCACAAAAGTTGGATCCTACATGGGGAGAAATATATCGACGAATCAAAAATGGGGAAGGAGTCTTGGAGGAACACACGTTTTTGCAGTCCTTATATTTGGATGAAGATGGCCTCCTGATGGCAAAACATGATGTCACCGGAAATTGGAAAAACAAAATAGTAGTTCCTACTGTCATGGTACCGTGGGTGTTATATACCTTTCATGATGCTGATCTAGCAGGACACCAAGGGTTTTTCCGGACATGGGGGAGAATTAGAAATAGATATGTGTGGAAGGGAATGAGACGAGATGTTGAAAGTTATGTGTTTTCATGTCATCTATGTCAAAGGAAATCAAATTATGGAGGAAAGGCTCCTCTTCAACCTTTCCCTATTCCTACTCGCCCTTTTCAAGCTTTGGCCATGGACATTATAGGTCCACTCCCTACTACCTCTAAAGGAAACAAGTATATACTTGTTGTAATAGATATGTTCTCTAGGTTTCCTGAAGCCACAGCAATGAAGAATCAAACTGCGCAAACCGTAGCTGACAAGTTGTTTAAGATGATCATTTCAAGATATGGAACCCCCCAAACACTTCTCACTGATCAAGGTTCAAACTTTACAGCTGAAGTTATGCTTCAATTATGCAAGTTACTGAAGATAAAAAAGCTTTTCACTACTCCTTATCACCCCCAAGGAAATGGAATGTGTGAAAGGATGAATCGTACGCTGAAACAAACCCTATCCAAACTTGCTAATAATCACTTGTATAATTGGGATAAGTTCCTTCCACACACCCTTTTTGCCTGTAGGACAGCCCTGCATGCTGCCATAAAAGAAACCCCTGCTGTAGTTTTATATGGTTTTGAACCACTGTTTCCCAGTGACTTCAAGAACACGCATGCAAACTCAGGATTCCCAGACATTGATCAGTATCTTAACAATATGATCTCTGAAAACAAAATTGCATATGATCTAGTAGCAGAAGCCAGTCAAAACAGCTCACAAAAGGCTAGAGCGTATGTTAATAGACTAAGAACCTATAAGGAATTAAAACCTGGAAGCTTAGTACTTTTGCGACAAGATCATAGTAACAAGAGAACAGGAAAGTTTGGAAAATGTGCAATAGGACCTTATGAAGTTGTTGAAAAGACATCTCCTGTTAACTTTCGAATAAGAGAATCTACAGGAATGAAAAGAACTTTAGTTGTCCACTCAGACCGACTGAAATTGTACAAGAAGAGACCTGACAAATTAGTCTGCCTAGGAGATTCTCTAGAAGCAATATTGGGAAGGGAAAGGAATTACCATAGAAGAACTAATCACAGACGGAACACAAATATTACAAAACAGCCAAAACACAGTGATGCTAATACAGAGCATGAATTGAATTTGGAAGAGACGATCCCATACTACAGACATAAAAGACACGCGGAAATTGTTAATGACAGTAATAAGAAACTTAATGAGCAACAGATTATGAATAAATGCACAAATCATGATAAGGAACCAAATTTCATTCAAACTAGGTATTACTTGAGAAATAGAAAAGGAAATATGTAATCCAGTTTTTTTTTTGTTTAAAGGAGCCTAGTGTCAGAAGAAAAATTTTTCTTATAATAAAAATTTTTCAAAGAAAGGGTGAGCCTATGTTAAATTGTGAATGAAGCTATGTTATGTAATTTATTATTTTCATTCACATTTAACATTGCCTATTTAAATATTAATCATGGTTTATATAAAATTGTTTATTATTCCTTAATTAAGAATTACTAATTAAATATTTACTGAAAACCTGACCTGCTATTAATTTATAAAATAATAATATGTATAGAATTTTGTATAACTAAATATATGTGGTGTAACGTAAAGTGTTAATTTATATTTAACTGTATACGTAATCAAAAAGTTAAAGAAGTAGCTTAAATATTCTGTTGTTCTTATTTGTCAAATATTTAATGTTATGTAATCATTCATGTAAGAGTAGTAACAGAGCATACATTACATTAGCGAAATGTTTACGTTTAGTCTGTTGTCATGGAGACGCACGCGTAAACAACCACGAATGAAGAGAGCGTGGCGTTCGAACGTAAGGTGGGAGTGAAGGTCATATATGAAGAAAAGAGGAGAGGATTATTAATTAGAGAGAAGAGAGAGTTTTGCGGAGCCTGAAGGAAAGTAGGATATAAGCAAGGAAGTGAAAGAAAATTATAAGTTCTCTAGGGCAGAAATTCATGAGAATAGTGTTGAGAAGTGAGCCAAAACATAGTGAATCATATACTTAGCTGCAAGTGAAATAAGCTGTGGTTATAGAGGAAAATTGATGTCGTAATCGGATAAATAAAGAACTGGACATTCAATGAAAAATTCTGATTAGTTCCAGTTAGTCTAGGATTACGTCTTAATTCTGTGTTGCCCTGAGAAGAATATAATGAATTTATCTAGTTTCAGAAAAGTAAACAAGGAAAGATATCAGTGCCTTATTGATGTGTTTTTTTTAGAATAGTGAAGCGCAGTTAACAAAAGTTCAGTTAAAGCGTAGAAGAATTTTATTATGTGTGTTCCGCTAATGTAAATAAGTTAATTCATAAGTGTACTCGCAATAACTTGATGTACTGAAGATTTTATCTGGTAAGAGTAGTTGTATATGTTTGTCTATTCTAGCATTAACTGTAATAGATCTCTGATGCTCAAAGTCCGGAATAAGCTTGCTTGGAATATTGTCTACCTAGATTAGTGCCTGCTGTGAACTTAAGCATTGAACTGACAGATTTGTAGAGACTGACTGATTGTGAAGTTTGTTATTTTAATCTGAGTTAAGAAAATATGTGTTTTTGAAGTTGCAAATTGTTTTTGAGAATTTAGAACATCGAACTGGAATGAGAGACTTAGCGAGTTGTATTGAGTTTATTGTATTGTTTCATTTAAAAGTAGAATTATTGTACTTGTTATATATCATATATTAAATGTTTTATTTTGTTAATCTAAATATTGTGTTTGCCTGAATTCCTTATTATTGCACCGTTCATAAATATTCGAATCTTGCGGGAACCCCAAGTGGAATAGTAAATAATTCGGCCTAAACTAATGAGAAGACTGCTAACTTAATTAAGAATTGATCCTACTATTTTATATAGACTAATCTAAAAATAGGGTGGCGCAGTATAATTATAAATTTCTTTACTTTTGGATCGGTGATCAATTTGCGATTAAGTGTTATATTGATAAGAGTGACTTGAACCAAGATGGTAAATTAGAACACACGACGAAAAAGGTCGTCACGACAACCATACCATCTGAGATTAGCTCTGCTAACGCATTCCTGAATGCTAACAATGTCAAGTTCTTTCCTAATATCCTCGTTTTTAATATGATATTGCCATTGATGCCATCTGTTCATGCCTCTAATCTTTCTCAGGAATCTCATTTGCGGTCTCTAGTCTTTGGTCAAGTGTTTACTTCTCACCAGCTCTCAGATCCATAAGTTAAAACTGGTTTGAATACTGTCTTGTATACAGCTAATTTAGTGTTCCGACTAACTGCTCTCTTATTCCATGTGAATTTATTTAATTGACTTCCCACCATACCAGAATCAGCTTTGTTGATTCTGTTGTCTATTTCCATATTTAATTTACCATCTTCACTAAAAATCGTGCCTAAGTAGCTGAAATGTTTTACTTGTTCCAGAGGTTCCATGTTCAGAACACAGTTGACATTTTCAACAATTCTACCTATTTTCATTGTGTTTGTAATGCTGACCTTCATACCATATCTATTACAACAGTTATTCAATTTAGTCAGGGAATCTTGCAAACTTGTAGTGGATTTATTTAGAAGTATAACATCATCTGCATAAAGCGAAGAGCTGACATTAACATCTCCAATTTTGATATCATGTTTAATACCACTTTCCTTCATAACATGATCCATATAGATAATGAATAACAGAGGGGATAATGTACATCCTTGTCTCACACCAAAATTAACATTAAACCATCTTCCTGTACTTCTTTCAATTCTAACTGCTGACTCACAACTCAAATACAGACTAAGTATTGATTGATATAATGTCCCATTGACACCATATAACTGTAGCGAATTGAATAGCTTTTCTCTTGGCACCTTGTCATATGCCTTTTCCAGATCGACAAAACTTAAATACAGATCTTTGTTATATTCCCATGCTTTCTCGACTATTTGTCATAAAGTGAAGATCTGATCCTGACAGCCTCTATTTGGTCTGAATCCAGCTTGTTCTTCACCAAGCTTTTCTTCCACAATTCTTCTCAACCGTTTTTCAAGTATACTTGCATAGATCTCGCCAGGAACACTCAGTAGGGAAATACCTCTGTAATTCTCACATTCAGTTTTATTTCCCTTTTTATACGTGGGCACTATTAGAGCTCTAATCCGATCATCGGGAATTTGTCCCTCTGTCGAAGCTTTTTGAACTATGCAGTGCAGCCACTGCAAGACTTTTATACTACCATACTTCAGCATTTCTGGTCGAATATCATCTACTTCTGCTGCCTTTCCACATTTCAAGCATTTGATGGCTTTTTCTACTTCAAGTATGGATATGTATTTCTGACTGTATGCCTGTTGAGCATTTTTTACCACTGTGCTATCACTGCTTGTTTTATTTAGCAATTTTTCAAAGTATTTACTCCATACTTCAAGGATATCTTTTGTTCCTGTTTTCATGTCACCTTTATCATATCTAACTACTTTTACAGCACTCTTTCCTCCATTTCTAAGTTTCTTCAACAACCTCCAGATTATCTTACCACCTTTTTGGTGTTTATTTTCTATGTTCTTGCCAAAGTTCTCTCATGACTTTTATTTAGCTAGTTTTACACAGTGTTTCGCTTTCTTACATTTGTCTCTGTATTCTCTAAGATTAAAAGCTGACTTATTTGCCAAGAACCTTTGACATGATTTCTTCTTTTCCTTCACTGCCTCTTTAACTTCCTGTGTCCACCATGGAGTCCTGATTTTTCTATCCTTGTGGTGACAACCTCACATGCCTCTCTGGCTGAATCAGTCAGGGGTTTTCTTCAAGGCTTGCCACTGAATCTCCAAGGTTTGGTTCCTGTTTTCAAACTGTTTCATTTTTTCTTCAATAATCTTTGTATATTTCAGTCTACAGTTCACATCTAAGAGCTGCTCAACTTTTATTCGCTTTAAAACTTTCGTTGTGGCAGTTAGAATTCAAGGCAGTAGAGGAGGATGGTTTAATGTTAAATCTGAATTTAACATTCAGATTTATCATTACGAAGGAAAGTGGTATTAAACCTTATATCAAAATTGGAGATGTTAATGTCAGCTCTTTGCTTTATATGGATGATATTATACTTCTAATTAATCAGCTACAAGTCTGCAAGATTCCCTGACTAAATTGAATAACTGTTGTAATAGATATGGTATGAAGATCAGCAATAACAAGACAAAGACAATGAAAATAGGGAGAAGCATTGAAAATATCAACTACATTGTGAATGGAGAACCTATAGAACAAGTAAAACATTTCAGCTACATAGGCACGATTTTTGGTGAAGATGGCAAATTAAATATGGAAAGAGACAACAGAATTAATAAAAGTGGTATGGTTGGAAGTCAGCTGAATAAATTTATATGGAATAAGTGAGAAATTAGTCAAAACACTAAATTAGCTGTATACAAGACAGTGTTCAAACCAATTTTAATTTATGGATCTGAGAGCTGGGTCAGAAGTAAAACACTTGACCAAAGACTGGAGACAGCAGATATGAGAGTCCTGAGAAATATTAGGAGCATGAACAGATGGTATCAATGGCAATATCATATTAAAAACAAGGATATTAGGAAAGAACTTGACATTGTTAGCATCCAGGAATGCATTAGCAGAGCTAATCTCAGGTGGTATGATCACTTAAACAAAATAGGAAAGAAAAGATTAGCAAAACAAGTGTTGTCTACCAGGTTGGCAGGAAAAATACCCAGAGAAAGACCAAGATATTAGCAGATTGATACAGTAAAAAGTGCCTTAGAAGACAAAAATATAAAATCTAATAATGTTAAGGTCTTGACAGGTAACAGATTAATTTGGAGTAATATTGTTGATAGGAAGTTAGAATGATGTAAGTTCTTCATGCAGTAATATCATAATATACACCCTTGAGAGTATGTCGGGGTGCTTCAGGGTCAAAGCTGTATAACTGAAAGGAGCCCTCCACATAGACTTTAAAGGAATGCGGAGAACCGAAGAGGGCTTCTGACCTAATGTCCAATCCTCACCTTCTCGTTGTGCACCCTGTTGGGTATCTACTAGGATACTGAACGAACGAGGATGGGCTGACAATTTGGGATTTAGCCGACCAAATTGTATTCTTATTGGTTAAACCAAAATAAAAAATGATGGTACAACATGACAAAATTTCATGCCGGCAGGGGCATCGCCCGGTTAAACAAGGCCCCCCGTTGTTTTCGCCAGGGAACCAGGGCGAACAGCAAATAGTTAGCTACAGGAACAAATCTGAAAACAAACCCCAACTCAACATCACTGGAGTTAAAGATCGTACTATCAACGTAAGAAGCCTGAATGGCAAAAAAAATGGAGCTAGCTGAAGAATTAGATAAGTACCAGAACGACATAATAGGGGTGACTGAAACAAAAAAGACAAAAACTGGTGAGATCTTTCTGAGCAATAAATACAAAATGTTATATTCAGGCAATGACAATCAAGGAAAAGAAGGAGTAGCCATAGTATTCAACACAAAATACAAGGCTAATCTTCTTGAATGGCAGTCAGTCTCAAGTAGAGTAATGTGAGCAAATATGAGAATGGGGAATTGGACAATGAGACTTATTTGTGCCTATGGTCCCACAGAAGGTTCTACTAAGGTAGAAGTGGAGGAATTTTTCGAGGTTTTAGAAAAAGCAACTGACACAATGAAAAAGGAAAAGTTGGTCCTTCTTGGGGATCTAAATAGCAGAGTAGGAAATGATTGTGAGAGATACAAAAATATTTTGGGAAAATTTGGAGAAAAGAGCAAAGCTAATAATAATGGCAAATATCTGTTGGATTTCTGCTCAGGACGTGGACTGGTTATTACTAACACCATTTTCCAACATAAAAATGTATACAAATTCACATGGAGAGAAGAGGCTAGGAATAAGAAAAGTCTCATTGACTATGTTATTGTTGATAGTGATGTTTTCTCCCTGGTGCAGGACACCAGAGTGTACAGAAAATTTGAAATTGGAAGCAATCACTATTTAGTCTTGAGCAAGATAAAATTGAATTTCATATTGAAAAGAATAACATGTAAGAAAGTTTTAAAGCGAATAAAAGTTGAGCAGCTCTCAGATGTGAACTGTAGTCTAAAATACAGAAATATTATTGAAAAGAAAATGAAAGAGTTTGAGAACAGGAATCAAACCTTGGAGATTCAGTGGCAAACTCTGAAGGAAACATTGATTGAGTCTGCCAGAGAGGCATGTGGTGAGGTTGTGTGCAAGGATAAAAAAATCAGAACTCCCTGGTGGACACAGGAAGTTAAAGAGGCAGTGAAGGAAAAGAAGAAAGCATATCAAAAGTTCCTGGCAAATAAGTCAGCTTATGCTCTTTGAGAATATAAAGACAAATGCAAGAATGCTAAACACTGTGTAAAACTAGCTAAACAAAAGTTGTGAGAGTACTTTGGCAAGAATATAGAAAATAAATATGAAGAAGGTGGCAAAATATTCTGGAGGTTGTTGAAGAAGCTTAGGAATGGAGGAAAGAGTGCTGTAAAAGGAGTTAGAGATGATAAAGGTGACACGAAAATGGTAGAAAAAGATATCCTTGAAGTATGGAGTAATTACTTTGAAAAACTGCTAAATGAAACAAGCAGTGATGACAGCACAGTGGTAAAAAACACTGACCAGGCATGTAGGCAGGATACATATCCATACTTGAAGTAGAAAAAGCCATCAAAGGCTTGAAATGGAAAGTCAGCTGGAGTAGATGATATTCGACTAGAAATGCTGAAGTATGGTGGTATAAGAGTCTTACAGTGGCTGCACTGCATAGTTCAGAAAGCCTGGATAGAGGGACGAATTCCCAATGATTGGAGTAGAGCTCTCATAGTACCCATATATAAAAAGGGAAATAAAACTGAATGTGAGAATTACAGAGGTATTTCCCTACTGAGTGTTCCTGGCAAGATCTATGCAAGTATACTTGAGAAACAGTTGAGAAGAATTGTGGAAGTAAAGCTTGGTGAAGAACAAGCTGGATTCAGGCCAAATAGAGGTTGTCGGGATCAGATCTTCACTTTACGACAAATAGTCGAGAAAGCATGGGAATATAACAAAGATCTGTATTTAAGTTTTGTCGATTTGGAAAAGGCATATGACAAGGTGCCAAGAGAGAAGCTATTCAATACGCTGCAGTTATATGGTGTCAATGGGGCATTATATCAAGCAATACTTAGTCTTTATTTGAGTTGTAAGTCAGCAGTTAGAATTGAAGGAAGTACAGGAAGATGGTTTAATGTTAAATCTGGTGTGAGACAAGGATGTACATTATCCCCTCTGTTATTCATTATTTATATGGATCACGTTATGAAGGAAAGTGGTATTAAACATGATATCAAAATTGGAGATGTTAATGTCAGCTCTTTGCTTTATGCAGATGATGTTATACTTCTAAATAAATCCGCTACAAGTCTGCAAGATTCTCTGACTAAATTGAATAGCTGTTGTAATAGATATGGTATGAAGGTCAGCAATAAAAAGACAAAGACAATGAAAATAGGCAGAATCATTGAAAATGTCAACTGTGTTGTGAATGGAGAACTTATAGAACAAGTAAAACATTTCAGCTACTTAGGCACGATTTTTACTGAAGATGGTAAATTAAATATAGAAATAGACAACAGAATCAACAAAGCTGGTATGGTGGGAAGTCAATTGAATAAATTCATATGGAATAAGAGAGAAATTAGTCAGAACACTAAATTAACTGTATACAAGACAGTGTTCAAACCAGTTTTAACTTATGGATCTAAGAGCTGGGTAGAAGTAAAGCACTTGACCAAAGACTATAGACCGCAGATATGAGAGTCCTGAGAAAGATTATAGGCGTGAACAGATGGCATCAATGACAATATCATATTAAAAACGGATATTAGGAAAGAACTTGTCAGCATCCAGGAATGCAGTAGCAGAGGTAATCTCAGGTAGTATGGTCACTTAAACAGAATGGGTGAAGAAAGATTATCAAAACAAGTGTTCTCTGCCAGGTTGGCAGGACCCAGAGGGAGACCAAGATATAGGTGGATTGATACAGTACAAAGTGCCTTAGACGATAGAAATATAAGATCTGATAATGTTGGAGTCTTGACAAGTAACAGACTAATTTGGAGGAAAATTGTAGATAGGAAGTTAGTAATGATGTAATTTTTTTCATGTAGTATTATCATATCCTGTACACCCCTTGAGGGTACATGGCAGGAATTTGATGATGATGATGAGAGTATGTCAGGAATTTGGTGATGCTGTTGTTGACTATGGGTAATGAGTTTTTTGTCTTTTGCTGAAACAATCATGTGCATGTAATGTTACCTAACACCAACTGATTTCTCTTTTTTTTATACACTTGTCTACACAGGGCACTAGTGTGCGATAGGTTCTGCAACTTCTCACATGTGAGACTGATAGAAAAAAAAAAGAAATTTGGGTGGATCATCATGTGCTTCCTCAGATGTACAAAGTTATATTAAATGTAAGCACAAGTTCACTAATTATATAACAAAACGTTGAATACTGTGTGTGTGTGTGTGTGCGTGTGTGTGTGTGTGCGTGTGTGCGTGCGTGTGTGCGTGCGTGCGTGCAAGCACCTTTTAGTAAACCTAACTAGGATTTCATTTATAATTAGACTATGCTGCTCTATTACCACTCATGATTGTATATATGTATTGTTAAATTCTTCTAGTGTACATGCTAATACTACTGTTTCATTTTTCAAATCATATTGAGATGCCAATGAAAAGCTGATTGAAATAATTTTATAATAAAACAAAGGGCTGCTGTTATATAAGTAATTAGTTTATTATTTCTTTGTATAAAAAAATACTGTAAACAAACTTCTATACATTGTCAGTGTATAAAACTAAGAAAACAATATGAAATCAAAACATCATAACTGCATGCTATAACAGCAATGGTCATCTTGCTATTTTATTATTTTTTTTTAAATGCAGCTACATGTGTAATTATGCATGTTTAACTTATAGCACTATTGTTAAAAGTTTTTCCACTTGGTTATACTATAAATTAAAGATGCCAAGAAATTATATTCTTGGTTTAATCCTTTATCCAGGTGTATGCAAACACAGTTCGCACATGAAGTAACTTCACGACTAGGCAACTCATATATAGGAGCTGATGACTTCACATAACTTGCATTAGTATCCCATAATGCAAAGCACATATCCTTATGAATATGTATAATGCTATGCATTATCGGATGAGTCACTACCTAGAGCAATTTCAACTGTTATTGAGGCCTCATCAATGGGAGCCAGACCAAGACCATACTAAGGCAAGTGATGTGAAGTCATCAGCCTCTATATACGAGTTGCCCAGTCATGTAGTTACTTCACAAGCAAACTGTCTGCTTACACTAGGATAAAGGATTAAACCAAGAATGTAATATCTTGGCATCTTTAATTTATAGTATAACCAAGAGGACAAACTTTCAACATCCCTAATCCAGAGTATTTTAGTAATAAGGTGTGACACCTTTTGGCTACTTATATATGGAAATATGACTTCTGCAGTGGGAGCCAGATAAAGACCATACTAAGGCAAGTTATCTGAAGTATCACTTGGTATCACTTTTGGGTCTGGCTCCTATTGATGAGACCTCAATAAAGTTTGAAACTCGTCTGGAATAAGCTAGGATAATCCTTTATCCTAGCTTACACTAGGATAAAGGATTAAACCAAGAATGTAATATCTTGGCATCTTTAATTTAAAGAGGACAAACTTTCAACATCTCTAATCCAGAGAATTTTAGTAATAAGGTGTGACACCTTTTGGCTACTTATATATGGAAATATGACTTCTGCAGTGGGAGACAGATAAAGACTATACTAAGGCAAGTTATCTGAAGTATCACTTGGTATCACTTCTGGGTCTGGCTCCTATTGATGAGACCTCAATAAAGGTTGAAACTCGTCTGGGTAGTGACTCTTCCCATAATGCATAGCATTCATGTCTGTAGGGATATGTGCTTTGCATTATGGGATACTAAGGCAAGCGATGTCGAGTCATCGGCCTCTATATACAAGTTGCTTACACTTGGATAAGGGATTAAACCAAGAATATAATTTCTTGGCATCTTTAATTTATACTATAGTACTATTAGGATTTTTTTTTTTTTTTTGAAGAGAATGGTTTACTCAATTTGTAATTACAATTTCCCAACTTGTGGAACAGAATGTCTGTTGCTATTCCATCTTTCAAATCATATTAAAATGCCAATGAAAAGTTGGTTTAAAAATTTTATAATTAAAAATTGTTGTAGTTGTAACTGGTATTTATTATTTGAACAGAATAATAAAGCAGAACTTTCTTTGAACTGGAGTTCATATGCTGGGCCAATCCACACTTAGGAGATTTAATCAACCAAATGGCCTATTTGACCAAAGTAAGATCATTTACCGAAGCATAGGACTTGTTAAACAGCTGATAGCAGCAAAGATGTCTTTGCCTTTAAGAGAGAGAGAGAAAGAGAGAGCAATAGCTGGCAGATTTTGTTGATGGATTTCAAGGTAGCAATGAACTGAAACTTCATGAGAGTCACCAAAACAAAATGTTCAGAAGCTGCTTCTCATGGCTGACTCTCAGCACAACTTTAAATTTCTCTAAAGAGGTCAATGATGAGAGATATGAACTCCCATTCTATCTCAAGTTGCTAAGTGACTAATTTAGATAATTACAATATTCTACCTCTACACTCTTGTCATGTTTTTTTAAATTTGGTTATGGAAAACCCACAAATTCCTCCACATCATAGATTACCTGAGAAAAGTTATATAATGCATGTATATTACAAGAAGCTTAACCTGAAACCTTAAGTGATTGAACATAAAATGGTTATGAAAACATAATACTGCCAAGTGTACTACTTTCATTTATATAAATGACTAATACTGGAAAAACAAAAAAATGTAAAACATTAGTGTATCTTAATTTGCAATTTTTATATAACTTACATCTTAATTAACCAACTATAATATAATGATAATTACATACCCATACTTTCTGAATGGTCTGAATGATACTGTTGAGGAAGCAAAAAACATGTTAATACTTTCATTCCTGTCCTTTCATCTAAGTCTGTCTGGAATTTCAACATCGGCTGTGACTGAAAAAAAAGTTTCCCTATATACTTTAACATTCCACAAACAAAATTTTTAAGCCATGTAAATTGTCTAATTATGTTTATATTAGATTAGTTTAAATGAATTAGATTAGTTTGTAAAGGTCTCTTTTTCAAAAACTGATAGCACTCTGAATTTATAAGATATGTCTTTAAAAAATGCTCAATTTCAATTATTAACACAAATATTTCAGTTAAAAAATATTAACGGTAAAGCTAAAAGTAAATGAAACATAAATTGGCAGAAGATTTATTCGTAGTTTCAGATTTTTCACTTAAATATCCTTTGAATTTCAAGAGAAAAAAAAAAAGCTGGCTCTTGTTGGAAAATTACAGAGTACAGAATCAGTCATAGAGATCAAAAATGTTTTAAATAATTATGGAGGAAAGAGCAAATCTAATAATAATGGTAAGTACCAACTGGATTTCTGTCCAGGAACATGAACTAGTCTTTAATAATCTCCCAAGTGCCAACATAAGAATGTGCACACATAAAATAAAGTCACATTGACTATATTATCTTGATAGTATAAATTAAAGATGCCAGGAAATCATATTATTGGTTTCATCCTTTATCCAAGTGTAAGCAAACAAAGTTTGCACGTGAAGTCACTTCATGACCGAGCTACTTGTAAATGGAGGCTAATGACTTTACATCAATTGCCTTAGTATCCCAGAATGCAAAGCAGATCATTACAGACAAGTATAACAATGGATTATGGGAAGGGCCACTATGCACTGGTTTCAACCTTTGAGGTCTCATCAGTGGGAGCCAGACCCAGAAACGACACTAAGGTTAGAGTAATTCAGAAGTCATATTTCCATATATGGGTATTAAAATGATGTCACACCTTATTACTAAAATACTCTGGATTAGAGAGAGAGAGAGAGAGAGAGAGAGAGAGAGAGAGAGAGAGAGAGAGAGAGAGAGAGAGAGAGAGAGATGCTGGAAGTTTTTTTAGTTGGTTATACTATAAATTAAAGATGACAGGAAATTGTATTCTTGGTTTACCTTTATCCAAGTGTAAGCAAACAAAGTCTGCACAAACTGTGTTTGCTTAATAGTATACCAAGTGAAAAAATTTTCATCAATTTCAATATCTTGAATATCTTCACACTGGGAACTTGGAATATTATGGAATTACCATTTAGTTTTCAAAAGGATTAAAATATACATCACACTAAAAACGCATACAAAAGTTTTAAAATAGAATCAAAGTCAAGTGAAAAATTAAAGAACCAAACATTAAACCACCTAATAAAATATAAAGAAATTGACTGATTCAGCTAAGAAAGCTTGTAATAAGTCTGCCAAGATAGGAAAAGAAGAACTCCATGGTGGCACAGGAAGTTTAATATTCTCAAAAGTCATGAAAAGATTGCAGAAGATAAATATCATGAAAGTCAAAAATTCTGGAGGCTATTGAAAAATATAGAAATGGAGGAAAAAGAACTGTAAAAGGAATCAGAAATTATAGGAGTGATATCAAAACTGAAGATAAAGATATTCTAGATACCCAAGAGTAGTTGCTTTAAAATTATTACATGACATAAGCAATGAAAGAACAGCAATAGCAAATATCCAGCAGGAATGTGGTCAAGAGCACATTTTCGTACTGGAGGCAGAAAAGCTGTTGGAAAGCTGAAGTGAAGAAATGTAGCAGAAGTGGAAACATTTGATCAGAAATGCCCAAAAATTGAGCCACTTTATATGGCTACACTACATAATTTAGAAGGCCTAGTCACAGAGTCAAATTTTAGACAACTAGAGGCAAGATCTCCTGGTACCTATCTATAAAAGGAAAATAAAATTTAATGGAAGAATTAAAAAGCAATTTAACTACTGGGTATTCTGTAAGACTTATAGAAGTATACTTGAAAAGAGGCTAAAAAATAACTGTTGAAAAGAAAATTATGGAAGAACAAGAAGAATCAAGCTCAAACAGGGTTTATCAGGATTAGATTTCTATTTATTAAACAAAGAGCTGAAAAATCAATAGAATATAACAAGGATCAGTAGTTAAATTCTGTAGATCTGGAAAAGCTATATGAATGTCACAACAGGAAATTCTTGTGCAAGACATTATATAGCCTATACTTAAGTTGTGTATCAGTATGAGATGATGGTCTGATATAACAATCATGCTTTTCCTCCAACTCTCGCATACACAACCAAGGAAATTGTCTCCTCCTACCAAAAAGAGTTCACTGCATGCTTCTGATTTTTCTCTAGAAAAATGTCAGAAGAATCATTAATTAGGTTATATGCTAACAAGTCTTCAGGTCTATTCCCTCCATCAGAACTATGATTAAAATTGGTGTTCCTAAATTAATACTCATCATCCATTATTTTTACAATTTATCACACTCCTGAAGACAATATCATTGAAGCAAGTTTTTCCTTTTATGTGAATCTCACCAAAAAAACACTTAAACCCAACAATAAACTTCAAACTTCCAGTCTGTTGAATGGTGAGTGGTCATGTTATTCACGTGACCAACAAGGAATGCAAACTTATATTTAGTCCATACCCCCAAAAAAGAGAGGGACAGCCAAACTATCATTCCATTGCCATTACCTCAATTCTCTCAAAAATATTGAAAATCATTAACAACCAGCCTTTACCTGAAAATCCAAAAATTAATTAGTAAATTAATTAATTAGCTAACAAAAGCGCTGGCAAATAAATTAACTCAAAGAAAAATGGAGAGGTTGATGTTAAGCATCTCATTAAAAGATAAGAAGCAAAACACCTGGATAAGAAGCCAGACTCGCATCACTGACATCATTCTTCACCACAAGCAACTAAAATGGAAATAGGCCGGACATCTATCCAGAAGAGAAGATGAGCAATGGACACCTACTAATGAACTGGATTCCTAAAGAGGGGATACGAGGCCGAAGACGTCCTAAAAGAAGGCGGAGTGATGAATTGTCAAAGTCTGTGGGAGAAAATTGGTCAACAATTGCCAAGAACAGAGACAGGTGGAAAGAACTGGAGGAGGCATTTGTCCAGCAGTGGACAGAAAATGGCTGAAAAGAAGAACTTTATTACCAAATGACAGCACTAGATGACATGACACATCACCCCATTTTGAAATGGTGACTTTCAATGGGGCAGAGCATGCACGTTGTATGTTTTGGTTTGAGAAAACCAAGTCTTCAACAGAAGTTCAGAGGAATTTCCATACACAATTCAGCAAAGAATCTCCTAGTAGGCACATGTTCTACATGTGGCACAAGACTTTGGTGGAAAAAACAGAGGCTGTTCTGTGCATCAGCCAAGGTCAACGGCAAGGCCACGTGCTGCTGATGCTGTTGTGGAAGTTCAAGAAAGTTTCCAGAGAAGTCCTGGAAAGTCAACCAGATGGGTATCTCATCAAATTGGAATTCCACATGACTGTGTGGCATATTTTATGACAACATCTACATTTAAGGCTCTACAAATTTGCCCTCATATGGCATTTGAAGATAAGAAGATACACCAGCATTTCTGTATGGAAATGATCAGTAGAATAGAACAAAACGAGGACTTTTTTGGACACAATCATTTTCGGTGATGAGTACACTCTTCACATAAGTGGGCAAGTAAACTCACAACTGCAGAATTTGGGGAAGCAAAAATCCAAATGCCATCACAGAACATGTTCGCAGCATCCCAAAGGCGAATGTTTTCCCAAAGATCGCTCTCAGTTAAGGTAGGTTTCAGTTCATTGAAAGAATTATATTTTATAGTTAGCCTCTTTCTATTTTATTTTGTAGTTAGCTTATTTCTATTTTATTTTGTAATTAGCCTCTAAACAATGAGTTTTTTAAGTTTACGTTTTCTTTCTTAATCATTATAATTTCTGCATAGTTATATGATATTATAAAAACTTATAAAATTATTATCAATATTATACAATACAAACTTATAAATACGTGCTTTATATATTATAAACTTAAAGTTTTCATTTGACTTCTGTGTGAAATTCGTTCATGCATGCATTCCAAGTCTCTCGACTGAGTAATACAAGTTCTAAACATATTTAAAACCACTTTAACAGAAAATATAATTCGCAGCATTAAATATTGAATTTATCTGAGTAAATAATGAAAACATTTTTAAAGTTGCAATAAATTCAGTAAATTTTGTTAAATAATGCAAACAGTAACAACTTATGATGACATCGCAACAAAAGCTACTAAATAGCTACTATTTAGTAGAATGATAGAGAGTAAAACGTAACAAGGTTGCTACAAACATACTGGTAATAAAGCTGACAACCCTGCTGAAAGAAGTAGTGGTAGTCTTGCATGATCTGCCACTTAAGTAATTTGAGATGCTGGTGTATAATTCATTTCCAGTAATTGTTAGTTCTTATTAATTATTACTGCTTAATTACCGCTGTACATAATTGTGCTCTTTTTTAATTTGTGAACCCTTTTACAACAGCAGCTAGCACTAATAAAAAACTAAAATTATCACAGAAAGGAAGTGGAAGAAATTTCCAAGATGCCTGGACTGAACAATATGGTGTTATTGATAGAGGCAATAAAGTTCTCTGTAAATTGCGATATGTATTCTTTGCATTCTTCAAACATTTTTTCTAGGGGCCATTTGTGCTTAGTTTCAAAATGTCATCTGTGAGTAGAACTTGGAATGTAAGAAGACATTTTGAAACTAAGCACAAATGGCTCCTAGAAAAAATTTTTGAAGAATGCAAAGAATACATATCAAACATCTAAAACTGGCAGAATCACAATCAGGGACTTTAATTAAATTTATTTCAGGACCAAATTTAGTAGCTGCAAGTTACAGTATTTGGGAACCACTTAGTGATGGTGATTATATTAAAGAAGCTTTCGTAAAGCGTGCACCATTTTTATTTGAGGACTTTCATAATAAAGAAGCTATTGTAAAGCGCATGAAAGAGTTACCATTAAGTAGGAATACTATTAAAGACAGAGTTATATCAATGAATGCTAGTATAGAAAATCAAATACAACAAGACTTGAACTCATGTCAATGTTTTTCCATTTGTCTCGACGAAACTACAGATATTACGTCATCAGCTCGATTAGCTATTATTGCAAGGTATGTTTACGGTGATTCTATACACGAGGAATTGATAAAGCTAGAAAATTTACCTCAAAACACAACAGGTAAAGACATATGCGACTGTGTTGTTCAAGTGTTCTGTGAGAAACAGATAGATTTATCGAAAATATTTTCGATTACAACTGATGCCATGCCTAATATGGTTGGCAGTAATGTTGGTTTAATCAAACAATTTACAGAATATGTTGGTCATCCCCTGGTTTGTTTCCATTGTATTATACATCAGGAGACACTATGTGCGAAATTAGGCTTAAAGGATTTGGATGATGTGATGAGAATTGTGACAAATGTAACTAATTTTATAGCTGCCAGGGCTTTAAACAAACGAGAATTTAATTCACTTTTAAGCGAAGTTGAATCAGTGTACAATAGTCTATTAATGTACAATAATATTCGATGGTTGAGTCGTGCCCAAGTACTTGAATGGTTTGTTGAATATTTAAATGAAATTAAATTATATTTAAATACGAAGGGCATAAAGCACAAATTTTCTCAGTTAAACGATTCTGCTTGGCTCAGTAAGCTAATGTTTTTCACAGATTTTTCATTGCACCTGAATGAACTTAATATACAATTGCAAGATTTCGGAAAATCTGTCGATGTTATGTTTGGCACGATCAAGAGCTTTGAGAATAAACTCAAAATATTTCAACGTGATTTAGAAAGTAACAGTTTTAAATATTTCCCAAGAGTGAAAATTTTTTTAACGAAACCATCCCCAAAAATCGTGAACAACATATCAACCAATCTATCGAAGTTCTAAAGTCAGTAACTGAGCAATTTTCTTCTAGATTTGAGCAATTTCAAATATTGGAACAAACAATCCAATTCATAAAGTATCCTGATGAAACAGAATTCATGAATCTTAAATTAGATGCCTTTGAGTGGTTGGATTTAAAAGATCTAGAAATTCAACTAGCTGACTTCCAGTGTAATCCTATCTGGAAAAGAAAGTTTAATGCTCTAAGAAATGAATTAGAACTTGAGTGGGAACATCTGCATGATACTGTGTGTAAAAATTCAAATTGTGAAATTCTAAGCATGTGGAAGAGCCTTCCCGAAAACTTTCATGCTAACAATTTTCTCTTCTACATACTCTTGTGAAACTATTTTCTGCCTTAAATAATATCAAATCGAAAGGGAGAAATAGATTGAGCAATGATTTGAGCGCTGCCTGTGTAGCATTAAAATGTACACACTATAGCCCTTCTATAAAACAACTTTCTACCAGTACTCAGCAACAGAAAAGTCATTAAATGTAATGTAAGTTTGTAATTTCACTTTATTAAATTAATTGTATAATATGAATTCATAGATTTTATATCAATGTCCTATTAAATAAATAGCTTAATATGATATGTATAAGTCACCATCTATGATTATGTACTTAAATTTATAATGCATGTATGCAAGTGGCACATCAACAACGTCAATGTTTAAAAAAAAAAAAGATGTTTGACACAACTGGGTAAAAAGGTTTGCCATCACTGTGGTAAACTATCCCAGAGTACAAAGGCAGTGCCTGTGTTGTGGTTCATGTGATCACTTGGATGGTAACTGCCCCAAATCTAAATGTTTCAACTGCATGGAGATCAGACATATTGCTAATCAGTGTCTCAAACCCTGTCAGAAATGCAAAGGTTCTGAAGGGCGTATTAGCACCTGCCCTTTTAGAACTTTCGCTGAAAGAATGGGAGCGGCGGTAGAGCCAGTTAGAACACCATATATATCAGAGCCATAATGAAGAGTTCCCAGATCATCCAATTCAGTCTAGTAAAGCGATGCTTTTAAACAAACTACACTTGGTAAAATCACAAAAAGTGATTTTTTTGTGATTTTACCAAATAGACCAAATAGAAATTAGTCTCAAAATTCCAGAACTGCAGGAACTGCTTTCCCAGTCAAATATGGATGGAATAACATCAGATGAAATTACCAATAATGAACCTAGTATAACAAGTGAACAGATACAAGACAAAATGCAAAAACATGAAACTGTTCTGAAAAACTGTAGAAAAAACAGAAAAGTAAGACAACTGATATGCAGACAAGATCATCAAAAAGGAAAGATAAAAATAAAACATCTTGACATCAACATGTTAGATCAAAATCCAGTTCTACTTAAATTCAATTGCATGGAACAAGCAGAGATCAGTTCTGCACCATGGAGATTCCACCAAATTTTCCGTTGATCTTTTTTCAACCAAATTCCAGACCCTGTTTTACATCACATTCCATCATATTCTGACAAGCAGTAAAACAGAATATGATGGAATGGGGAAAGGAACAGGCTTTCCTCAAAAGAAAAAAGTTGAAAGACCTGTATAAAGAGAGAAGCTAGTTCCTAACAAACCAATGCAATGGTATAGAAGGTAGCAACATCATTAGAAACATTAACATAGAGATAGAAGTGGAAAAGCAGAAACGAGGAAGAAAGAAATTTTAAGAATACAGCAGCACTTAGCCCTTCAGCTGCATTCTTCAATATACAATTCACTAAATTCCGCAAAGAAAGGACTATCACTCAAATCTGCGTTGATGGTGAAGACACGTCCACCACTCAAGACATCTTTGACTCCTTTCAAAAACACTACAAAAATCTGTTTGAAGACAATAGTACTGTTGGATATTATAACTCTTGGAACATTAATGGCTTTTCTGTTTATATTCAAGATGGTCCTGACAGACCTATTACAGCATCTGAAGTTACCATAGCCTATAAAGAATGCCAGACAAGAAAATCCTGAGGACCTCATGGTCTAGGGATAGAAATTTACTGCAAGGCCTGGGATTTTATTCTTTCCATTCTAGTTATACTATTTAATTTATTTCTCTGATCAGGACACATACCAAGTGAATTTGTAGCAAGCCATACCGTCCTCATTCAAAACCCTAATACAGATCACACCTTAATCAGCAGCTGGAGGCCTACTTCTCTATCTAATACTGACTACAAGATATTTTTCTGCATTATCAATAACAGGCTCTGGGAATGTGATAAGGAGCCTATGCCAATTCAATAACCAGCCTCCTAGTTAATAGATTCCTGTCAGACCCGGTCAAAATTCAAAAAGGAGTCAAGCGAGGTTGCCCTCTTAGTCCACTGCTCTTTGCATTGGTTCTTGAACCCTTCTTAGAGGAAGTCAACAATACACATGCTGTGCGAGGAATAACAGTTCTTTCAACAAGTTCTTTCAAGGTAAATAAGGTATGTGCCGCATATGCATATGCCGATAATGTAGTGGGCACTTTGAAGGATAATGATTCCGTATATATCTTTTGTGGTATTTTGGAAAAATTCAGCAAGCAAGATCAGTGGATTAACTACTAATGGAGACAAAACAAAATTAAATGTTTTTGGAAAGTGGGATCTTGGAGGCATTCCTTTTGGACTAACCCCTAATTAACCTCTCATTATACTCAGAATTCCCTTCTCCACTTATCCAATATTACCAGTTCAAGAACTTATATAAAAGAATTTTAAAACCTTAAAAAACTGGAAAATAGGACCACTTTCCTTTTCTTCTGAAGCCATAGTACTCAAATCCATAATCTTTCCTGCTCAGTTGTACATAATAAATAATGCAGATATCACAGAAGCTGAAGAAAAGCTATTATATAGTAAGCCTGTGCAATTTTGTTGGTCCAGTCGATACCAAGAAGTTAAAAAGGAATTTCTTCAACTATCAAAGAAGCATGGAGGATTTGGGCTTCCAGTCTTAAAATTCTGTTAAGTAATACAGCTTCAAAAATCCATAAAATATAATGCAGACCAACCACACATGTGCAGACCTTCATCTGTATTACCTGGGTTTTCATCTTGGAGTAAATGAATAAAGCTCCAAAAGCTGAGATTTTTCCTGAATATTACAACACTCTGTGCTTAACTCTAAAACTGCTACAACACTCTGGCACTGACATTTTTTCCATTAAAAAAAAGGTAAAATTTGGTATAAAAAAATCTTTAATCTCTTTCACCACAAACTTCCACATTTGGGTACTGGCAACAATACTTTGTTGCCAGTACTCATAACTTATTGAAGTGCTAAGGATACCCTTACTGGATGGATCTTGCTTGGAGAATTGCCTACTATAACTGCCTTCCAATCAATACCATATAATGGAGGTACTTTAACATTGGAGATCCATTCTGTGACATTTGTTATCAATTGGAAACAGTAGAACATGCATTCTACAGCTGCCCTCTTGCCCTGCATATCTGGAACAGTGTTGGGCATTCCGTTACTTACAACAAAACAGGTTATTTTTGTAGTATCCACCAGCTGTCAGAAATGGAAAGAGAATTTTGATTTTTATAATTAATGAATCAAAACACCATTTATGGAAGGTTAGAAAATGCTTTATAATATTATATTGTGGAAATTTTATTGTTCAATCAGACGATTTTTGTATTTAGAAAAAAACATTCTAGGAGATATCAAATTTTTGACTAGCACATTATGCAAAATTCACCAGGGGGAGATAAATTCTGTCTATTCTTGCTATGAGAGTTTTTTTTTTAATAGTTCCATCCTCTTAATTCAATGTGGTCTTATAGTCAATTTCAAGGATGCTTGGAGAGCAATCCCAGGCAGAAAAGGCCAACTCAAAGTGGTTAATTCACATAAGGCTAACCACCTGGGTATCAGTCATCTTTGCACTTTAGTTTCAATTGGTCTTTTGGCTGTTCATCTATATGAAATTGGTGAAAAAGAAAAATTGATGGCCTTTGGCTATATGATGATATAAAAGAGCTAAGGCCTTTTCTCTATCTCTCTTACTAGCTATCTGTCCTTCTTTCTTCTATCAGACTCTCTTGCACCCCTATACTAACCACTCTAGGCCAATGATAATCATCCCTTTACATTTTCACTTCAATAAAGATTGAAACTGGTTTGGGCAGTGGTCCTTCACATAATACTATGCATTATGGGATGCTAAGACAACTAATGTAAAACCATTAGCCTCTACATACAAGTAGCCCAGTCATGAAGGTACTTCATGTGCAAACTTTGTTTGCTTATACTTAGATAAAGGATGAAACCAAGAATATAATTTTTCCTATAAATTAAAGATACCAAGAATAAATTTTTTGATATCTTTAATTTATATATAATTTAATTTATATTTAATTTATATATAATACAACCGACTATTATATATAACCAAGTGAAAAAACTTTCAATGAATATTATTAGCTATGTCATTTTCTCCAAATTTTCCCAAAATGTTAATATATGTGGGATTCATTTCCTACTGTTTAGATCAGGGGTCGCCAAACTTCTTTGACTGTCGACCGCTTCAAGAGTTTTTTTTGACTTTTTATAGACCCCCTCTATTTTACTATTACATAATTTTAATATTACCTAATATGTATGTTGATGAATTTTAGAACATTAACACTCACTTGTATGTCGATGCGCAAAAATAAGACTGGGTTAGAATACGTGCAAGTATAAGTAAATAAGCAACCGTGCACGTGTTGCAATCTCGCTCCTGCCGCGTGGGAACCACCAACATCTGTTTATTGGTAAATACATAATTTTTGGCCTACTTGATTGGCCTCTGTAACTATTTTCATGACCTTAGTCCATCTTACAGGTCCTATTCATGTCACTGTTCCCACGATTCACTCTTAATTGCGTTGTCATTCAGGATGGAGGTAATCCAAGTTAACCGAATTAAATATTACCCGTACAATGATGTCTTATATTTTTCTATCAACCCCTGAGCCTGAATCGACACCTAACAATGTTATATCGACACCCCTGGGGGTCGATATCAACCACTTTGGCGGTCGCTGGTTTAGATCATCAATATGGATCACTTTTTACATTTTCCTTATTTCAGCTGCCTACTCTAATATTAGACTTGAAAAATTCCACCAATTCTTCCTTAGGAGAATCTTCTGTGGGACCATAGGCACAGATAAGTTTGATTGTCCCTCTCTCCATTTTGAAGTTTGTCCACATAACTCTAATTGGAATCTGCAAATCAAGCAGTTTTTGTTAATGTTTTGTGTTGAATGCTATCGCTACTCCTTACTTTCCCTGAGTGTCAATACCATAATATAATATCCTATACTTATTATTTTATATCTTACTACAGCCCCCCCCCCTTGTGTTCTAGACTGGTAGGACAATTCTCCTTGAATTCTGATGACCCCGAAAGGGGATTCAGGCCAAATAAAGGCTGTCAGGATCAGATCTTCACTTTACGACAATTAGTTAAAAAGCATGGGAATATAACAAAGATCTGTATTTAAGCTTTGTTGATCTGGAAAAGGCATATGACAAGGTGCCAAGAGAGAAGCTATTCAATACACTACAGTTATATGGTCTCGATGGGGCATTATATCAAGCAATACTTAGTCTGTATTTGAGATGCAAGTCAGCAGTTAGAATTGAAGGAAGTACAGGGAGATGGTTTAATGTTAAATCTGGTGTCAGACAAGGATGTACATTATCCCCTCTGTTATTCATTATCTATATGGATCACATTATGAAAGAAAGTGGTATTAAACAGGATATCAGAATTGGAGATGTTAATGTCAGCTCTTTGCTTTATGCGGACAATGTTATACTTCTAAATAAATCCACTACACGTTTGCAAGATTCTCTGACTAAATTGAATAACTGTTGTAATAGATATGGTATGAAGGTCAGCATTATAAAGACAATGAAAATAGGTAGAATTGTTGAAAGTGTCAACTGTGTTCTGAACGGGGAACCTGTGGAACAAGTAAAACATTTCAGCTACTTAGGCACGATTTTTACTGAAGATGGTAAATTAAATATGGAAATAGACAACAGAATAAACAAAGCTGGTATGGTAGGAAGTCCATTAAATAAATTCATATGGAATAAGAGAGCAATAAGTCGGAACACTAAATTAGCTGTATACAAGACAGTGTTCAAACCAGTTTTAACTTATGGATCTGAGAGCTGGGTCAGAAGTAAAATACTTGACCAAAGACTAGAGACTGCAGGTGTGAGAGTCCTGAGAAAGATTAGGGGCGTGAACAGATGGCATCAATGGTAATATCATATTAAAAACAAGGATATTAGGAAAGAACTTGACATTGTTAGCATCCAGGAATGCATTAGCAGAGCTAATCTCAGGTGGTATGGTCACTTTAACAGAATGGGAAAGGAAAGATTAGCAAAACAAGTGTTCTCTGTCAGGTTGGCAGGAAAACGACCCAGAGGAACACCAAGATATAGGTGGATTAATACGGTACAAAGTGCCTTAGACGATAGAAATATAAGTCTGATAATGTTGGAGTCTTGACAAGTAACAGACTGATTTGGAGGAAAATTGTAGATAGGAAGTTAGTAATGATGTAAATTTTTCATATAGTACTGTCATATACTGTACACCCCTTGAGGGTACATGTCAGGAATTTGATGATGATGATCTTTCTGTTCACAACAAGTGTATGCACGTAAATGCCTGCATCTATGCAAGGACACAAAGATTTTGTAATATCAAACAATGTCTGAACGTTTTACTTTACCTGGTTTTCTGACAGCCAAAGTGCTTTTAAATTCAGTGCTGTGATAGTTAACGGAAGATACTGTAATCTGTAGGGGAAAAAAAAGTCCGAGTTATAATTTTAGTAGAAATATTAGAAAAATTAAATACAATAATTAAGAAATTCAAATAAAAAAGTAGCATTTTGTTTTACATTAATGTTCAGTTAAGCAGTTTATGCTAAAGCATCCTGAGGAACCCATTTTGATTAAAAAAATAATAATAATTATCTACATCTGAGTAACAATTATAACAACATTAGTTTATGAATAAAAAAAAATAATGTTTGTTTTCTTTCTTTTTTTTACTGCTGTTTCATTATTATTGGTTATTGGCTTATAACCTGCCAAAAAAACCCAATTCATCGTCAATTCCTAATATGTACCATCAAGAAGTATGATAGTTCTGCATAAATAAATTTACATTACTAATTCCGATAAATAACTTTCTTCAAAATAAATCTGTTATTTTACAAGTCTCCAATTTTGATCGATCTTATATTTCTGTCCTCTAATTCACTACAGCTGCATCAATCCATTGTAAATCCTGCTCTTTCACTTCATTTCTTTCCTGCCATCCTGGTATAAAAAAAAACACATGTATTGCTAAACTTTCCTCTTCTATTTTTCAAATGATCATACTACTTTAAAGAACTGTCACATTCTAAAATTGTAATGTTTCATGTTTGTTCTAATATTTATTTTTTAATATGACTGAACAGGTGGCATCAATGTCACAGTCAATCATTAGTCACTTATCGGTTGTCTCTAGTGGGACAACTATTATTATTACTATCCAACTCTCAAAGATGACTTAAGGGTCAAAGCTAGATAACTAAGAGCAGATCTCCATATTCTTTATCCTGTAAGGAAAGTGAAGAACTGACCATAGCTTCAATAAGTCCACTCCTCGCATTCTCTTGATGCACCCCCACCATTAGGCATCTACTCAAATATATACTAAACAAACAATGAATGGACAGGCCACTTGGAATTTAGCCAACACATCTGTATTCTGTATAAATCAGAACAAACATGATGGTACTAAAAGAGAATGTAATGTTGTGATGGCTGGGGCATCTGGTTAAACAATGCCCCAGTGTTTTCGTCAGGAGACAAGAACGAACAATAAGTTAGCTACTGATAAAATCTTGATATCAGAACTGAAGACAGGCAGCATCAACATAAGATTCACTGATAAAATAGTGGAACTCTCAGAAGAAAATAAGAGAGGCATCATGTTGACATAAATGGCATTAGTGAAACTAAGTTAAAAAAAGATGAAATATTGCTCAATGAGGATATAAGATATGTTCCAGCAGCAGAGATCAAGAAAAGGAAAAAGTAAATATAATGGTCAACATTCTGTGAAAATACAGTTTTTCATGGCAGGGAATTTCAAGTGGCAAGATGTAGACAAATTTCAAAATTGGATAAGAATTATTTGTGTCTGGTCACAAAGAAGGTCTGATAAAATCTTGATATCAGAAAGAAATCTGAGGAAGAACTGTAGAAATTTTAACAGTCATCATAGAAGGCAGCTAAAATAACGAAAAAGGAAAACATGGACTTGTTTAAGATCTGGGTAGAGTAAGAAATAAAACCAAAAATATAGAAATGTTAAAGGGGGGGGGGGGATTTTGAGAAAAGAGTAAGGCCAATACTAAAGGGAAGCATTTACGTAATCAGTAAATACAAAAAAAAAAACGCTCTCTCTTGATGCTTAACTCAAACTGAACAAGCAAAACGAGTATGTGGCAGGCGAGTAAAACAAACGCGAGACCGCCAAACAATTCGGCTGGTGGTGCGGTTGCCGCCGTGCAGCCTCGCCATTAGTTGAGCTACTTTACCATGAACAAAGAGACTGAAATGGCGATGCAGATGGAGCGCGTTTATCATCTCTGTTAATTAAATTTATTCATTAGTCCCTATTAAAATGCTATTTACTTGTATTTCAGAGTTTTGTGAAAAAAAGAAAACCCAAAAACGAAACACCTAGGTTTTCGAGAGTTTTTTAGGCGACCTGGCATTTGACTATCATGACCCAGTGCCAGGTCGTGACCCACCATTTGGAAAATGCTGGGTCAGAGTATTGAAGTGGAGACATTGGGGAAATTAGTAAATAAAAATATGATTTATTACATAATTAATTTCTAAATACAGAGCACTAAAAAATAAAGTTGATAACCTATGCAAAAAAGCCAAAGAAAATGGTTAGAAGAAAAAGTTAAGAAATGCCAAGAAGCATACCAACAAAACAACCTAAAAGTCTTCCATGATACTGCAAGAGAAATTACAAAGGAATTCTCAGCAAAAGCAATAACAATGATAAACAACAAGATGACTCAAACAAGGAATATTGAAGATAAGAAAAATCTGGTCAAACCATTTTAAGACTATCTTCTGCCAAGGAAACAAAACTACAATGCCAACAATAGAAGAAAATAATGACCACCCAAAAATTTCACAAGAAGAAATTAGATAAGCAATAAAACAGATGAAAAACAATAAAGCACCAGGCATTGATACTATCCCTACTGAACTGTGGTCATATGGAGGTAGCATATCAATAGAATATTTAACAACCCTATTCAATAAAATACTACAAACAGGAGAGATCCCAGATGACTGGAGAACTGGAAAGATCATCCCAATATACAAGGAAGGAGACAAGAGACTGCAGAAATTACACACATACACTAATCAATTTACTCTCCCACACCTATAAAACATTCGTAAGAATTATACAAAATAGATTAAAAAACACCTATGAAGAAATGATATGCATAGAACAAGCTGGTTTCTGAGAAAACTATTCAGCAATAGACCAAATTTTCACATTGCACAAACTAGCAGAGTTCAGCTGGGAAGACCATAAAGAACTATATTGTTGTTATGTGGACTTTAAACAAGCTTTCAATAGCATCAACAGAGAAATCCTTCTTAAAATTCTACTAGAAAAAGCAATAGACAAATATATAATACAGTTTCTGATAAAATATTACTCTAAGACAAATGCAATAATTAAAAAGGACACACTCACAACAGAACCCATAGAGATCCAAAAAGGAGTAATGCAAGGATGCCCATTATCCCCGTGCCTATTCAACATATATCTAGAAGAAGTTGTAAAGAAAGCAATAGACAATGAGCCTGGAATCAATGTCAATGGTTTAAACATAAATAATATCAAATATGCAGATGATCTCGTCCTTATTGCAAGAACTCCAAATGAACTACAAAAGTTGATAAACAAGCTAAATGAAACCTGTAAAACATATGACATGACAATAATTATACAAAAGACAAAAGTGATGAAAATAGGGAGGAACGGAACTACCATCTCAGCCACCCTAAACGGAGAACAAATAGAACAAGTAGAGAACTTCATATATCTTGGATCAAAACTAACAAAACAATAGATGAACTCAAAACAATCAAACACAGAATAGCAATAGGATGGACCACCAATGGAAAATTATAGAAAATCTGGAAAACAAACAAGATATATAAGCAAGCCAAAATCAAATTATATGAAGCAATAATTATACCAACAGTCATCTATGGAACAGAAGCATGGACAGTTAAGAAAAGAGAGAAGAAAAAACTGTTGGCATTTGAAATGAAATGCTTAAGAAAAATAAATAGAACAAGTTGGAAAGAAAAGAAAACAAACAGCACAGTCAGACAAGAATTATTGTATAAAAAGACAATAATAGAAAAAATTAGAACACAACAACTGAGATGGTTTGGACACACTGTATGCATGGATGCAGACAGACTTCCTAACGTCCTAATCAATACTTTTCCAACTGAAAAAAGAAGACCTGAAAGACCAAGAATTACTGGCTGAAATTAATAAGAAATTAATTTTGTATACGAAACATTGAATAAGAAATTAATAATAAAGATGGCATTGATGTAGATGTTGAACGTAGTAGTAGTTGGTGGATTGAGTGGTGGAGATGGAAAGTTTTGGAGTAGGTGCCCTCCCTAGATGAGTCTTTGGACTCCCTGGAGGTGCTATGTAATAATAATAACAACATCTCGGGATGCAGAACATATAAGAAACATTTTCGAACAGCAAGGAATAGAGAAGACTGGAAGTTCCTGCTCAAGAGGAGACTCAACCTGTCTTAGACAGAAGAGAAGACAGTATGTTCAAAAATTATTGACTGTAAATTAGAAATTCTGAAAGCAAAAAAGTTGTGTGCATATAGTTCACATGGCATGTGCATTCCCTATTTGAGCGATGTGCACACATGCACAGATTAGAGGAAATATTGCTCTCAAGTATGGTGTACAAGTCTACAGGATTCTTTAACTAAATTGAATAACTGATATAGCAAAGATGGCATTAAAATCAGTAATTAAGTAATAAACTTATGAAAACAAAACAGGAGCTTGGAAAATATCGACTGCATCCTGTTTGGAAAACCTGCAAAACAAGCAACATATTTCAGCTATTTAATCGCAAGGTTTAATGAAGATGAAAAATTAGATAACGAAATAAATAACAGAATAATTCTCATTAGATAAAAGTTAGTCAAAACACTAAACTAGCTGTATAAAATACAGCATTTGAACCAATTTCAACGTACAAATCTGAGCTGGTTTAATAGTAAAACAAATGATCAGAAACTAAAGACCACAGATATGAGAATTCTGAAAAATATTAGAGTGAAGAGGTGGCATCATTGGCAGACTCATTAAAAATAAAGATATTAGGAAAGAACCTAATACTGTTAGCATTTTCAAGAATGTGAACAGAACTAATCTAAGGTGAAGAAGTCACTTCAACAGAATGAGAGGGTTAATATTGCAAAACAAGTTTGATGACAAAGGAACAATCAAGACTGATGCAATTAGAAGTCAGAGAAGGCCAAAATAAGAGTATTATCACCGTCTACAAAAAAAAAAAAAAAAAACTCAGTCTACTAAATGACAAAAATATAGAAATTGCAGTTCTTACAGAAACAAAAAAGAAACTTAAAGGAACAAAAGAAAAAGCTAACTACAATATCATATATAGTGGAGTGGACAAACAAACACATGCAAAAGCTGGTGTGATGATTTGGATCCATAAATCAATTAATTAAAGCAAAAATAATTCATTATACATACTGGAATGAAAGAATATTAGAAGTGCGATTAAAATTAAAGAAAATTTAATAGTTATTGGAGTGTATGCCCCTGAAGAAGGAAAAGAAGAAGAAAACGATTAATTTTACAAAGAGTTGCAAGGAATATATGAAAAATTAAATAAAACAAACCATATAATTATAGCTGGAAATCTTAATGCAAGAATAGGAATGAAAAAAATTAACAATAATATACAAAAATTAGGACAACCAACAGTAAACAAAAATGGAAAGCAACTCATTGATTATACAATATATAATAATTTAAAAATAATGAATACATTTTACAAACATAAAAATATACATAAATATACGTGGTGTGCAAGAGGACAAAAATCAAAAACAGACTACTTTATAGCAAATGAAAAAGCAGCAAACCTCTTCCTAGACGTTAAAGTTAGAAAAGAACTAGAAATTGACACAGATCACTATTTAGTACAGGCAAAACTAAGATTTCCACCAAACTGGCTACAAAAAATAAACTAGAAAAACAAACTTAATTACAAAATAAGACAACTAAATGATTCAAGCATAAGAAATTTACATACCAACAGAGGTTTAATAACTACTTAGAAAAAATACAATAAAAGGACAAAAAGGACATTTGAGAAAGAATGGAATAATAAAAAAGAAATTATCGCATCAGCAGTATATGAAAGTCTAAGAACACACAAAAAATATCATAAAAATAAAAATTACATATATGGGACAATGAAATAAAAACAATAATTATTAAATCACTTAAGGAATTGAACAACATAGATAAGAATATAACCTAAATTACACTTTAATAAATATTTCCAATATTTCAGCAACTTTGTCACGTTGCCATCTTCAAAAGGAACTTATAAAAAAAGGCACGTGCACGTAGGCACTACAACACAGTAACTGAGAATGAAGAGATGAAGCTATTGTTCAGTCCTGATGGTGCCCTCCAGCGGGCTAAGTAGGTGTTCTTGGCCGTTGGGCTGAAGGTCTGCTGATGTAAGCCTCCCAAATTTGGGGCATTCGCATACAACCAAATTTGTTGAGGTTTGGAGAGTTTCTTAGGGCTGAGGCTGATTCCATAAATAGTCTTTCGAATTTGTATTTGCTACGGTGTATTATTGTAGCTTTCTTCCACCGTATTCTGTGGCATGTATCCAGAGCATGGTCTGCAAGACCAGAATGGCTGTACTTGTGAAAACGGATGTAGTCCTTGTGTTCAGAAATTCTGATATTTGTTGTCCTGCCTGTTTGGCCAAAATAAGACAGTTTACAGCTGCAAGAGACCTGGTATACACAAGGTAGATCTTTCGTGGAGCGGATAAGAGATGCCAATTTTCTGTATGGCCTGTAAGAGGAGGATAGGTCATGTTTTTTTAAGATTTTCGTAATTTTTTCCGAGGTGCCTCGGATGTAAGGAATGGTGATGGATTTAGAGCAATCTTTGTTGTGGAGGGGGAAGGGCGGCTGTGGTTTGTAGATTTTAATATTTTTCGGATTTTTTTCAGGGGGTAGCCATTGGCTGAGAGTGTTGAGGATGTGATTTAGTTCAGTGTTTAGGGCCATGTTGTTAGAACAGATTAGTTTAGCCCTGTTGTATAGTGTTTTCACCACTCCATATTGTTGTGAGGGGGGAGGGGGGGGGAAATTGTTGGTGAATGAATCTGCCTGTATGGGTGGGTTTTCTATAAACTGAGAAAACCAAGGTTTCATCAGGCTGGCGGGTGACTAGTGTGTCTAGGAAAGAGAGGCTGTTGTTTTCCTCTTTTTTTCCAAATATCAGAATTTCTGAACACAAGTACAGAATTCTGAACACAAGAATACATCCGTCTTCACAAGTACAGCCATTCTGGTCTTGTGGACCATGCTCTGGATACATGCCACAGAATACAGTGGAAGAAAGCCACACCAATACACCCTACGAAATACAAATTCGAAAGACTATTTATAGAATCAGCCTCAGCCCTAAGAAACTCTCCAAACCTCAATAAATTTGGTTGTATGTGACTGCCCCAAATTTGGGAGGCTTACATCAGCAGACCTTCAGCCCAACGGCCAAGAACACCTACTTAGCCCGCTAGAGGGCACCATCAGGACTTTTAGGAGAACAATAACTTCATTCTCAGTTACTGTGTTGTAGTGCCTACGTGCACGTGCCTTTTTTTGCAAGTTCCTTTTGAAGATGGCAACGTGACGTTGCCGAAATATCGGAAATATTTATTAAAGTGTAATTTGATTTATATTCATATCTACGTTGTTCAATTCCTTAAGTAATTTAATAATGCATAACCAACATATAAGCCTGTCTATGAGAATTAACATCATCCACGGAGATGCGATCGCACGGAAGGCCTGCCAATACGGTAAAATGAAGTTGTCTAGACAATTAAATCATCTAACTTTCCTAAAACGCTGCACGGATAATCAGGTAATCCCGAACTGTGTAAAATTCAAGCACCGTTTTGTTTCACAAAAAGCTCTCCATATATATAACCGCGCCAGCTATGCGTTGCTTCGCGAACAAATCACCACCACGCGGTTTCTCTTAGCGGACATTAACAAAGCTATTTGTGCCTTCGAAGAAGAGCTTTCGTGCGCTTTAAATCATGAGCTTTGGTCAATTTTATATGACGTCTCGTGTACTGCTGCAGACAAAGAATTTGAAAAAATACGACGCTGACAGATGAAAACATTCGAAAAATTAAAAAAGAACTCTACCGTCAATCCAAAACTTCCTACCAACACCGTAATCTACCTTTCTTCAGTCACCCTGAAGCACTCGACACGCTTTCACGTGGCCACAACATCGGCATTGCTCCCAGAAAAATACCTAGTGAGGATATTATGATCCAGATTGAACGCAGAATCTGCCACTTTGCACATCAAATGGCCAACAGTGTAAGACTGGATGTAACTTGTGTCCTCTCCAAAGCAAGACCACCAAAAACCAACATATCCAACAAGGAATATAAAGCTGTGCAAGAAATGAGGAATAATAAAGAATTAGTTATCACCAAAGGGGATAAGGGAAATGCAACTGTAGTACTTAACCAAAAGGACTACACGGGTAAGCTTAATGCTCTTCTATTAGATAGGGCTAATTAGCTCCATACGGAATACAATCCCCCCAACTCACAAATTAAAAAACTTCACAGGCTCCTTAAGAAAGTCACTTCTTGGCCTGTAGAAGTTATCAACAGATTAAAGAAGTTTAACTCTATACCCCCCCCCCAGTATTTACGGACGCTCAAAAATACATAAAGAAAATGTGCCATTACGTCCCATAGTGGATGGCATTGATTCCCCCACATACAAATTAGCTAAACATTTGGCCAAAGAGCTCACACACTATATTCGCAACACCCCATCACACAAAAAAAACTCAGCCCACTTCAAAGCCAGCATAGAAAACCTTACACTCCAACATACTGACATAATGGTCAGCTTTGACGTCTCCTCCTTATTCACAAATGTCCCAAGGAAACTTTAGAGCTAATCCAAGCTAAATTTTCTCCCGATATTTCAGCCATATTTCAGTTCACAATGAACTCAGGCTATTTCATTTGGCTGGGAAAATTCTACAAACAAATAGAGGGGACAGTCATGGGTTCACCACTCTCCCCATCCTTGGCCAATTTCTTTATGGAGACCTTTGAAGAAAAAGCGTTAGCCTCTGCCCCACAAAAACCAACCATATGGCTTCGCTATGTTGATGATGTGTTCGCTATTTGGCCATATGGCTCTGAAACACTCCTCTCCTCCTTAACACACTTAAACAACCAACACCCCAGAATCAAGTTCACCCTGGAAAAAGAGGAAAACAACAGCCTCCCTTTCCTAGACACACTAGTCACCCACCAGCCTGACGGAACCTTGGTTTTCTCAGTTTATAGAAAACCCACCCATACAAGCAGATACATTCACCAACAAATGTATCTGCCTGTATGGGTGTATCAATCTCCCCCCCCTGCCCTCACAACAACATGGAGTGGTGAAAACACTATACAACAGGACTAAAATAATCTTTTCTAATGACTTGGCCCTAAACACTGAACTAAATCACATCCTCAACACTTTCTCAGCCAATGGCTATCCCCAAAAAAAATCCAAAAAATATTAAAACCTACAAACCACTGCCCCCCCCCCCCCTCCACAACAAGAATTACTCTAAATCCATCACCATTCCCTACATCCGAGGCACCTTGGAAAAAATTACCAAAATCTTAAAAAAAACATGACCTGTCCTCCTGTTACAGGCCATACAGAAAAATTGGCATCCCTTATCTGCTCCACGAAAGACCAACCACTTCCCCTAGACCTACCTGGTGTATACCACGTCCCTTGCAGCTGTAAACTGTGTTACTTTGGCCAAACAGGCAGGACAACGAATATCAGAATTTCTGAACACAAGGACTACATCCATTTTCACAAGTACAGCCATTCTGGTCTTGCAGACCATGCTCTGGATACACGCCACAGAATACGGTGGAAGAAAGCTACAATAATACACCGTAGCAAATACAAATTCGAAAGATTGTTTATGAAATCAGCCTACTCTCCAAACCTCAACAAATTTGGTTGTATGCGACTGCCCCAAATTTGGAAGGCTAACATCAGCAGACCATCAGCCCAATGGCCAAGAACACCTACTTAGCCTGCTAGAGGGCACTATCAGGACTGAACAATAGCTTCATCTCTTCATTCTCAGTTACTGTGTTGTAGTGCCTACGTGCACGTGCCATTTTTTGTAAGTTCCTTTTGAAGATGGCAATGTGACGTTGCCGAAATATCGGAAATATTTATTAAAGTGTAATTTAATTTATATTCGTATCTACGTTGTTCAATTCCTTAAGTGATTTAATAATGCATAACCAACGTATAAGCCTGTCTATGAGTAAAAACAATAATTGAAAATAAAAAACTGACTTTTAAAAGATGGTTAAGTAGTAAAAAACAAGAAGATGAATAAAATATAAAAAAAGATGAGCAATAGCCAAAAGAGAAACCAGAAAGAGACACAGAGAAAGCTGGGAAAAATTTATATCATATCTAGAAAATTACACATACAAAATAAGACCCAGTGCATACAAAATACTAAAACACATGAATGCAGATATAAAAGAAACTGCAAATATAAATTGTGAAATAGATCTAAAAGAATTCTTGGATTACTTTACAGATCTTTGGATGGATAATACTGGCATCAAAAATAATTACACCAGAAACTTACAAAATACCTTAAATATGATAACAATGAAAGAATTCAATGACAACCAACTTTTCTCACACTGAAAGTGACATGCCTTATTATTATTAATTGATAACTTACCAACTTCTATGATTTCCAGCCAATCATTATTCTCCTTATATTTCTTATTCTAGAGCCTCTGTAGCTCAGTCGGTATAGATGAAGTCCTTTGTTCGATTTCCATCCATGACATGAGGAACCTTTATCTGATCTCTTTCGACTAAAGGCAAGTTAGTTGGTCTCATACAGAGGTAGAGAATTTTTTTCACCCCAAAACACTGGTTTTTGTCTCTTAAAACAGGCAAACTGGCCTTGTGAATATACACGGATCTACAGTCTTAAAATACATACTTAATCCATCTTTAGAAGGGCTCAACCCATCTTAAGTGGGGGGGGGGACACAATATGAAATAAATTTCTTATCCTGAATTTTTGTAAGGGTTTGAATTTTTTCTAACTCCTTGGTGTTCGTCGTCAAATTCCAAACGTGTACCCTCAAGGGGTGTCTAACTTCCTATCTACAATTTTCTTCCAAATCAATCTGTCAAGACTCCAACATTGTCAGATCCTATATTTCTATCTTTCATAATCATCAAATTCCTGTTAAGTAACCCCTTGAGGGTACTTGGCGGGAAAAATTTACATCATTACTAACTTCCTATCTACAATTTTCCTCCAAATCAGTCTGTTACTTGTCAAGACTCCATTATCAGATCTTATATTTGTATCGTCTAAGGCACTTTGTACCGTATCAATCCACCTATATCTTGGTCTTCCTCTGGGTCATTTTCCTGCCAACCTGGCAGAGAACGCTTGTTTTGCTAATCTTTAATTACCCATTCTGTTTAAGTGACCATACCACCTGAGATTAGCTCTACTAACGCATTCCTGGATACGGACAATGTCAAGTTCTTTCCTAATATCCTCGTTTTTAATATGATATTGCCATTGATGCCATCTGTTCATGCCTATAATCTTTCTCAGGACTCTCATATCTGCAGTCTCTAGTCTTTGGTCAAGTGTTTTACTTCTCAGATCTCAGATCCATAAGTTAAAACTGGTTTGAACACTGTCTAGTATACAACTAATTTAGTGTTCCGACTAATTTCTCTCTTATTCCATATGAATTTATTCAAATGACTTTCTACCATACCAGCTTTGTTGTTTCTGTTGTCTATTTCCACATTTAATTTACCATCTTCACTAAAAATTGTGCCCAAGTAGCTGAAATGTCCTACTTGTTCCACAGGTTTTTAATATGATATTGCCATCGATGCCATCTGTTCATGCTTCTAATCTTTCTCAGGACTCTCATATCTGTGGTCTTTGATCACGTGTTTTACTTCTAACCCAACTCTCAAATCCATAAGTTAAAATTGGTTTGAACACTATCTTGTATAGAGCTAATTTAGTGTTTTGACTAATTTTTCTCTTATTCCATATAAATTTATTCAGTCTATTTCAATATTTAATTTACCATCTTCACTAAATATCATGCCTAAGTAGCTGAAATGTTTTACTTGTTCTATAGGTTCTCCATTCACAATGCAGTTGATATTTTCACTGTTTCTACCTATTGTCATTGTCTTGTTATTGCTGACCTTATCTATTACAACAGTTATACAATTTAGTCAGCAAATCTTGCAGACTTATAGCATTTATTTAGAAGTATAACATCATCTACATAAAGAAAAAAGTTGAAATTAACATCTCTAATTTTGATATTAGGTTTAATACCATTTTATTTGATAATGCGATCCATATAGATTATGAATAACCTGGGATAACTTACATCCTTGTCTGACACCAGATTTAAGATTAACCCATCTTCCTGTACTTCTTCAATTCTAACTGCAGACTTACAACTCAAATAAAGACTAAGTATTGCATGATATAAAGTCCCACTGACATCATATAATAGTGATTTGAATAGCTTCTCTCTTGGCACCTTGTCATATGCTTTTCGCAGATCTACAAAACTTAAATGCAGATCTTTGTTATATTCCCATGACTTCTCAACTATTTGTCGTAAAGCTTGAATTCAGCTTTTTCTTCACAAAGCATCTCTTCCAGAATTCTTCTCAACCGTTTCTCATGTATACTGGCATAAATCTTACCAGGTACACACATTAGAGAAATACCTCTGCAATTGTCACATTCAGTTTTATTTCTCTTTTTATATATGGGTACTATGAGAGCTCTACTCCAATCATCTGGAATTCGTCCCTCTGTCCAGGCATTCTGAACTATGCACTGTAAGACTTTTATACCTCCATTCTTGAGCATTCTGGTCAAATATCATCTACTCCAGCTGCCTTTCGATGGCTTTTTTTAATTCAAGTATGAATATGTATTCCTTATTGCATGCCTGGTGTTGCACCTCAAATGAATTTTGATTCAGAACATGAACAAATCATTCAGGGCTCAACAGAATAACTACAAATTTAATGAAAGGAAAGGCTTGCATTTAGTTAAAACCACATAAGAATGTATTAATTATAAAGGGTGATGAGGTATAGCTTTGTATTAAAGTGGTATATTATTCAAAAATTTGTTAAGTGAACAGGAAATCATTTGTATTATATCATTCAGTTAAAATTAGCTTAAATAAGAATATTCCACTGGACGACTTATAAGAGTAGGTCCAAAGGTCTAATACTTGCTGGCGTAAAGCCCGAGGCTTCTTGATACACAGAAGGCGAAGTGCATAAGCAGTTCCGAGAAATCTGCCATAGCGAAAATGCTGAGATCATCATGAGGACGAGAATGGCATAGCGCCATGTAGGAGGTCCAGAAAAAAAAAAAAAAAAAAAGAGGGTGCTGTGCAAAGAAAATATAAGTGATTGCACATGGACATACAAGGCTTTTTTTTTTTCCGGACTGTTGGTTGTGGGCTCCTTTGATCAAGGAGTGGTTCCAGGTCGTGCGATAGGCAGAGGTATGTGTCGGTGGGAAAAATGAAGTAGTCTACTCGAAATACAGCAGAAGGAATTCCAGCGCAAGTAGGCGGACGCTTTCCTAGCAAGCACTTGTAAGCTCGTAGAAGTCCCCCGAATAATCTCCAGAAATGAAGTAGCCATAATGCGTATGAGGGAAGACCTATCCAGCAGAAATCTAACACTGCACGAGAAAGGATCCAGTTCTCGGGAACACCAAAGGCAGTACAGACCAGCAGACCTATTCCATACTCAGCGAGGGTAATGTAAAACTTTATTATAGAACTCAGAACTAGTTTGTAGGAAGAAGATTAATGTGAAAATTGTTTCATGCTAGGACATTACTAATTAGAGAACTCAAGTGATTAATGCAATAAGGTGCAACCTGATGTCCAGTTGTCGAATTGAATTAGACGAATTGTTAGAAGGAATTTAGGACCATATACATGTATTATGTGGGTTATGGTTAGAACTTAGATTGAAGTTAAGTTAACTTAGTAACCCCAATTTATAGGAATGCTAGAAGAATTGTATTGTTGAAAGCTACGGTTGGTACCTTGCTAGATATTGGTTTAATGCATGCACTGGGCAGTTCTTAGAATGAGTTATTATCTTTAACTTAGCATTGATATGTGTGATTTAACCTATTGAAAGTGTATCTAGGTAATATTGTATGTTGTATATAAGGTTGATAATAAACACGTATTCTCTCTTAAAATTGAGTCTTGCCTGATGTTGAGCATCAACTCACCACTTACAAAAGTATGAACGTAAGGCAGGAGGGAGATGAAACGTTAGATAAAATTTGGCCACGACTGATAGAAGCAATTAGTATCTATATATGTGTAGGATTACTGGTATTGTCTCTCTGAGTAGTATATTAATCTATAATAGGACATAGGCTGGTGCAGCTCTATAAATATAAATTTGTTTATGCCTGAAAAGGAGACAGGACCAGAATCTAAGCAAACACATAGGACGACTGCAAAGTAAGGGTGATATTGATAAGAGAAGTATAACAGGTATACAGAACGATAATTTCCATAGATAACGACACAACAAAATGGCGCAGTCGGCAGGATGTGATTAGCCCCGTAAAAATCAAAATTTAGTAATCGGGAATCACTGAGTCGGTATTGACCTTATATCAGGCAAAAAAAAAAAAAAAAACTTTTTTTTATATTGTTTTGTGACAGAAAATCTGAATTGATAATAATTGTAGCATGATAAACTAAGTGCAAGAATGTCTATCCCAGTAAGCTCAGAGAATATTGACTTTGCAACTTTTTCGGAGATTAATGATTCAGAATGTTTTAGAACTATTAATCCGCAACAGGTTTTTCCCCAGTTTTTCGGAGAAGAATCTGATGACGTATTAGCATTCTTTGAATATATTGTGGAATTAAGAACTGGTCGATGGAGTGAATCCCAACTGCTTATTCTGCTATGCAGCAAGCTAGTTGGAAAGGCTAAAACCTACTTTTACACCTCACCAGTTCTAAAAGAAACCCGAAATTATAACACTTTTAAAGATGCTCTAATATCTTGATTCTCGGGGGTGAGAAGTGTTAAACCCAACTTGTGGAAGCTTCAGAAGATAGTGCAGAGAGACAAGGAAGGTGTAACGGATTATTATAATCATATGTTGGCCCTTGCCAACACACTAAGTGTCTCTAGCACTGACCAACACCATCTCAATTGGGCAGTCTTCCAACACTTTAGAACAGGTTTAAGAATAGAGTTAAGAGAAAGTGCATTCGGAAAAGGAGATATCAAACTTAGATGCATGTTATAAAGCAGTGAGAGAGAGAGAACAGCTACTTGACAACATATGTCCCACAGCCACAGTAGGATCTGTTAACATAAGAGAAGAGAAAGATAACATCAACGGTCAGAATCTTAAGGAAGAACATCTAGAAAAAGGGGAAAAACAGAGAGCAGGGAGAAACGAGAGAGAGAGGGCAGAACCGAGACAGTTTGCCAATTATCCACTAACACTCCTAGTCTTGGCAAAGTTCGCTTGCTCATTAAACAGGAAATGGAAATATCACAAAGGCCTGTCTTGGATCGCCTAGATACTGTAATCAATAAGTTGGCAACAGCCTCTAAAACAAATCAGGAGAGCTCTTCCTTTCAGGAAGAAAGGACATCTGAATTGATTCACATGGAAGTTGAGAAACTGCAAAGACCGATGCTTGAGAAATTAGATTTAGTTATACAGAAACTAACGGAATTATCGACTAATGGCCATATTAACTCGCCTTTGTCATCGGACGGAGGTAGCAAGAGAAAATAACAGACAACCCCCAAGATGCTTTAGCTGTGATAAAATAGGACATCTAGCTCGAGATTGTTTTAGTAGGCAAAGATTCGCTAAGACAAAATTTTATACAGAGGCTAAAACTCTTCTTTGCACAAAATAAACATTGGGGGGGGGGGGGGGGTAAATAAAAATCAAAACCAAGATACAGGTATTACAGTGAATGGTGTAATCTGCGACAGAAGGGTCAGAGCTTTGATGTTATCGTTATCATCTCTAATTCCTTTTACAGCACTCTTTCCTCCATTTCTGAGCTTCTTCAACAACCTCCAGAATATCTTCCCACCTCCTTGATATTTATTTTCTATGTTCTTACCACAGTCTTCCCATGACTTTTGTTTAGCTAGTTTCACACAGTGTTTAGCTTTCTTGCATTTGTCTCTGTATTCTCTAAGAGCACAAGCTTATTTGCCAGGAACTTTTGATATGCTTTCTTCTTTTCCTTCACTGCCTCTTTAACTTCCTGTGTCCACCATGAAATTCTGATTTTTCTATCCTTGCAGACAATCTCACCACATGCCTCTCTGGCTGAATCCATCAATGTTTTCTTCAGGGCTTGCCACTGAATCTCCAAATCGTTTTTTTTTCCTGTTCACAAACTTTTATTTTATCTTGCATAATGTTTGTGACATGGTGTTTAGCTAGTTTTACACAATGTTTAGCTTTCTTACATTTGTCTCTGTATTCTCTAAGAGCACAAGTTGACTTATTTGACAGGAACTATTGATATGCTTTCTTCTTTTCCTTCACTGCCTCTTTAACTTCCTGTGTCCACCATGGAATTCTAATTTTTGTATCCTTGTACACACCTCACCACATGCCTCTCTGACTGAATCAATCAGTGTTTTTTTTACAGGGGTTGCCACTGAATCTTCAATGTTCGGTTCTTGCTCTCAAACTCTTTCATTTTTTCTTCAATAATCTTTGTGTATTTTAGTCTACAGTTCACATCTGAGAGCTGCCTCAACTTTTATTCGCTTTAAAACTTTCTTACATGTTATTCTTTTCAATATGAAATTCAATTTTATCCCACTCAAGACTAAATAGTGATCACTTCCAATTTCAAATCCTCTGTACACTCTGATGTCCTGCACCAGGGAGAAAACATCACTATCAACAATAACATAGTCAATGAGACTTTTCTTATTCCCTGCCTCTTCTCTCCATGTGAATTTGTGCACATTTTTATGTAGGAAAATGGTGTTAGTAATAACCAGTCCATGTCCTGAGCAGAAATCCAACAGGTATTTGCCATTATTATTAGCTTGGTTCTTTTCTCCAAATTTTCCCAAAATATTTTTGTATATCTGACAATCATTTCCTACTTTGCTATTTGGCTCTCCAACAAGGACCAACTTTTCATTTTTCATTGTGTTAGTTGCTTTCTCTAAAGCCTCAAAAAATTCCTCCACTTCTACCTTAGTAGAACCTTCTGTGGGACTATAGGCACAAATATGTCTCACTGTTCAGTTCCCCATTCTGATATTTGCCCACATCACTCTACTTGAAACTGCCTGCCATTCAAGAAGATTAGCCTCGTATTTAGTTGAATACTATGGCTACTCCTTGATCTCTGGTCAACTGTAATAATTCCTTTCAATCTGGAAATTTCATGTGTCAATTTTTCTTCATCTGTGTTATCAATATGATGGTTCTGTTCAGTGGGAGCAAAGGTTCTTACCTCCTGAATCTATGTTATTCTTTTTTTGATGCTGCTTTATTTTATCTAGGTTTTTGGTGCCATTTTTAAAAGCTAATTTAATTTAACAATATGTCAATAAATATTAATAAATGCACTAAATCCAATAATCATGTAAAAACAACGATGCTAAAAATTTAATTAATCTTAAAAAAAAACAATAAATAAAAAAAATCACCCATTTTGCAGGAGCTTCAAATAACACATCCACACTCAAAATAGGCTTAAAATATTAATGAAAAAAATGAAAACAAGAACTAAGCCCAGTAGCAAAATCTGAGTAAAACAATTAGTCAGAGAAACATGTGAAGCTGTTTGCAATGACAAAAGAATCGGTAACTGCATGGTAAAAGAGGTTCAAATAACAGTTTTTGCAAGAAAGACAGAATGTTCTTGGAAAGGAAGTCAGCATGTGTGCTGAGAGAATACAGAAAAAAAAAATGTAAAAATACTAAACTAGATATTAAATAATAAATCATAGGAAAACTTTTGGCAGAATCAAATTCCTGATAGGTACCCTAAAATAGCATATAGTACTACATAATTATATTTGCATTATTACTAATGTAGTATTAACAATGTTCTTCCAAATTAATCTGATTTGTCAGGTTTCCAATGCGATCAACATTAACATTTCAGTCTTCTTAGGCACTTCACTACATCAATTCACCTAACTCTTAGTCATCCATTGGATTTTTTTTTTCCTGGAATCAAACACCTGTTTTATTAGCCTTTCCTCTTCAGTAATATAACCATACTTACTAAATTAGCTCAGCTTTCATTATGAAATGCTAACAATGTTAAGTGCCTTTGTAATACCTTCATTTTTTAATAGATTCTGCATTGATACCATTTTCACTCAACTTTTCTCAGAATTCTCATACATTGTTTCTAGTCTCTAATCAATTGCTTTATTTTTAACCCAATTCTGAGATTCATAAATTAAAATGGGTTCAGCACTGTCTTGTATAATGCTAGTTTAATGTTTTGGCTAACTGCCCTCTTATTCTATATAGATTTATTTAACAGGCTCCAATATACCAGGCATGTTAATTCTGTTATGTATTTTGAAATTTAAACTGTCACCTTCACTAAAAGCTGTGCCTGAATAGCAAGCATTTTATTCTTCTACAGGTTCTGCATTCAGGAAGCAACTGATATTTTCCATGTCCCTGTATTTTCATAGTTTTATTATTATTATTATTGATGATTTTCAAGCCACATTGGTTACAGTTATTATTCAATTTTATTAAAGAATAATGAAGACTCGTACTCTATTTGAATGTATAATGTCATTCTGTATAAAGATTAAAATCCCATTTTATCCAGGTACCAGCCTCTAATACTAACAACCAATTTACAACTTAGTGACGGACAATATGTTGCTCTATATAATGTTTCATATACACCAAATAGTTGTAGTTTTTTAAAAAAAATAAATTTTTTTTTTTGTTATCTTATGTGTGTCCAGATCTACAAAACTGAAATACAGATCCTTTTTATATTATGATTTATTAACTGATTATCTTAAATCACCAAAATTAGCCTGAACCCAACTTGTTCTTCCACTTGATTTAATTTCTAGTATTTTCCTCAGTATCTTCTCAAATATGCTTGTATAAATTTTACCTGGCACACTCAGTAAGGGACTTACTGCGAAAATTTCACATGCAATAATATTTCCCCTTTTACAGATGGCTACTATGATATCGCTAATCCAATCATCCAAATTTGTTTTTTTTAACTGTGCCTTTTGAATTATGCAGTGAAATATACTATATACTGAATTCTATTCAGTTCCATATTTGCAACTTTCTAGCAAATATCACCTACACATTAACTGCCTTTCCACTTTTTTTTTGGTGTTTTTTTCTGAAGTACTGATATGTATTCCTGATTGCATTCCTCTGGAATATTTTCTACTTTGTCATTACCCTTTAATAATTATTTGAAGTACTCAAAGGCATCATTATCTTCAGTTTTGTTACATTATCATCTTTAATACCTTTGCAGTATTTTCTAAAATATTTTGTCACCTCCATGTTATCTTCTTCCCAAATTATTCCTATGATTCTGTTTAGTTACTTTTACATTTTTCTCTATATTCTCTCAGGGCACCTGCTGCCCTATTTGTCAGGAACTTTTGGTATGATTTCTTCTTTTCTTGAACTGCCTATTAGGATGGTGACACAAGTATTCAGGAAATTTGACATAGGAAATTATCACCATTCAGTTTTAAGTAGAATAAAAGTGAATATCATAGTGAAAAGAGAAATATATTTGAATGTTTTAAAAATAATCAAAGTTGAGAACCTTTCAGGGTTGAACTTAGACTTTGACATACATATATTATTTAAGAAAAAATGAAAGTGTTTTAAAACAAGAAACTATGCCTTTGAGATGCATTGGTAAAATATGAAGAAAACACTGATTCAACAACAGAATATATGTGATGAAGTTTTCTTCAAAGACAGAAAAATCCGAACTTCATGGCTTTCCCATCATCCATTTGTGTTCTGTGTTAAATACTGAACATGAAGTCTTCTAGTTACTTCCTCCCTTCCTTGATCATTATTGCTGAAATATACCATCTTATTATTAATTAGTAATATCTCACCTGTTTCAATTTTCCTGGTTTCAGTAACATGAACTATATCAACATGATACTTCTGATTCATCTGCATATTCCACTTCTTTACCAGTGATACATCTCATGCAGATGATATCTACAATTCTTTGTAGATACCAATTTGTATGCATCTACTTTATAGGTATCTTTGTAGCCATCTACTTTTTCACCATTCATCCTGTTACCTGATGAAAGGAGCTGTAACTTGCTTAACAGACAACGTCTGAGTCCTTTTGAAATTTTATCATGTTGTGCCATCATGTGTGTTTGTAGTTGTTTTAAATCAATACAGAATACAATTTTGTCAAACAAGTCTCAAACTGCCAGCCCAATCTTGTTCATTCCATATCTAAGTGGACACCTAATAATGGGATGTACCATGAGAATGCAAAGATTGGATATTCTGTCAGAATATGGAGATCTTATCCTATTTATTTAAGCAACTCTTTGGGAAGAATAAAGAAGATAAATCTCATTAAGGTAGCAAAATGTCTGAGACTACTGATAAAGATTAGAAATTAGAAAAAGAGAAATTGAAAAGGAATTCAAGGATATTTTGGATGTTTGGAGTAATTACTTTGAAAAATTATGAAACAAGTGGCAATAGAATAGTAGAAAATATTCAGTAAAAATGAAGTTATAAGAACATTACAGTAGTGGAAGCAAAAAAATATATATGATTTTTGCTTCCATATATATAACTGGTGCATATATATGATATATATGCACCAGTCATCTGAAATGGGGAAAGGGAGTAGATGATTCAATGAGAAATGTTCAAATGTGAAGATATAAAAAAAATTATACTGCATAATTCAGCAGACTTTAAGATGATCAGAGTTCAGTTCTCATAGTACCCATCTATAAAATGAGAAAGAAAACCGAATACAAAAATCAAAGAGGCAATTTTAGTACTGTGTTAACATGCAAGCATACTTGAAATGGGGCTATGAAAAATGGCTAACAAGAATCCTGGGGAAGAACTAAGGATGGGTTTGTGCTGCATAGTGGTTGAAAGACTGGATTACTTGTTGTTTTTTTTTTTTTTTAAGATAAACAGTTAAGAAATCATGGTAAATAAGTTTTGGATATGTGAGGTGTGACAATTTAATTCCCAGAATGGCCGCGTAGTGTCACCTGTATGGTGATTTGGTTGGAGTCACATGAGTAATCGTGTTTGTACATCTTTTAACTAATGTGTGAGTAAAACTCAAACCAAAAGAGCCATTTGCTAGTTGGCTATTGCTAAAACATGAATGCAAACTTTGGTGTAAAAATGAGTGATCGAAATTTGGAGCAGCATGTTAACATCAAATTTTGTGTGAAAATGGCAAAGCTGCTACTGAAATGTTGGAGCTGTTGAAAGTGGCATATGGTGTGGATGCTCTGAAAAAGTCAAGTGTCTTTGAGTGGCATAAGAGATTCAAAGATGGATGAGAAAATGTGAATGATGACCCCAGAAGTGGATAGCAAAAACAAAAATGATGGATGCAAATGTGAACAGAGTGTGAGATTTGGTATGGTCTGACAGACAATTAAGTGTGCAATTAATGGCTGATGAATTGCAAATGAATTGAGAAACAGTCAGGGTAATTTTAACTGAAGAATTTGATATGCGAAAGATTTCAAAAGAAATCACGACAATGCACCAGCCATAGCGTGCTCGTCATGAAAGCGTTTCTGGCCAAAAAATCGATTACCGAATTAGGTCATCCTGCCTATACACCTGACTTACCTCCCTGTGATTTCTAGCTGTTTCCAAAATTAAAGACTGCACTAAAACGACAAAGATTTTCTGACATTGCTGATATCCAGCATAATGTGATAAAGGAACTCAAGAGTATTTCAACAGTAGCCACTAATGTATAGTTCCAAATGTAGATGTTTTACAGGTACAGTCTGGGAATTAAATTGTCATGCCTGATATAAAAAAAGGCATATTATATAGCATATATATGATATATATGGGGTGCTTAAGGGTCAAAGAGAGGAGACCTCCACATAGCCTTTAAAGGAATGTGGAGAACCGACCAGGGCTTCTGACCTAATGTCCAATCCTCACCTTCTCGTGGTGCACCCTGTTGGGTATCTACTTGGATACTGAACGAACGAGGATGGGCTGGCAATTTGGGATTTAGCCAACCAAACTGTATTCTTATTGGTTAAACCAAAATAAAAAATGATAGTACAACATGACAAAATTTCATGTCAGCTGTTGCGTCGACCGGTTAAACAAGGCCCCCGTTGTTTTCGCCAGGGAACCAGGGCGAACAGCGAAAAGTCAGCTACTGGAACAAATCTGAAAACAAACCCCAACTCAACATCACCAGAGTTAAAGATCGGTACTATCAACATAAGAAGCCGGAATGGCAAAGAAATGGAGCTAGCTAAGGAATTAGATAAGTACCAGATCGACATTATAGGGGTGACTGAAACAAAAAAGACCAAAACTGGTGAGATCTTTCTGAGCAATAAATACAAAATGTTATATTCAGGCAATGACAATCAAGGAAAAGAAGGAGTAGCCATAGTATTCAACACAAAATACGAGGCTAATCTTCTTGAATGGCAGTCAGTCTCAACTAGAGTAATGTGGGCAAATATGAGAATGGGGAACTGGACAATGAGACTTATTTGTGCCTATGGTACCACAGAAGGTTCTACTAAGGTAGAAGTGGAGGAATTTTTTGAGGCTTTAGAAAAAGCAACTGACACAATGAAAAAGGAAAAGTTGGTCCTTGTTGGGGATCTAAATAGCAGAATAGGAAATGATTGTGAGACATACAAAAATATTTTGGGAAAATTTGGAGAAAAGAGCAAAGCTAATAATAATGGCAAATATCTGTTGGATTTCTGCTCAGGACTTGGACTGGTTATTACTAATGTAATAACCATGTTCCAACATAAAAATGTGCACAAATTCACATGGAGAGAAGAGGCTAGGAATAAGAAAAATCTCATTGACTATGTTATTGTTGATAGTGATGTTTTCTCCCTGGTGCAGGACACCAGAGTGTACAGAGGATTTGAAATTGGAAGTGATCACTATTTAGTCTTGAGCAGGATAAAATTGAATTTCATATTGAAAAGAATAACATGTAAGAAGTTTTAAAACGAATAAAAGTTGAGCAGCTCTCAGATGTGAACTGTAGACTAAAATACACAAAGATTATTGAAGAAAAAATGAAAGAGTTTGAGAACAGGAATCAAACCTTGGAGATTCAGTGGCAAACTCTGAAGAAAACATTGATTGATTCTGCCAGAGAGGCATGTGGTGAGGTTGTGTTGTGTCGCTTTCTTCCTTATCACAACTATTTTAACCTTTTATGCTATATCTCCGTAATACACTCTATCGGGTAGAATGTGGTACCTCTGAGGGACAATGGAATTTCCTCGAGAACGAGGCAGTACCAGAGTATCAGAGTGTCTGAGATTTACCTGTCGTAAAACACCAAGAAATTTATTTGTTTCGCTGCGCCACTTAGCACTATTAGATTATTAATATTAACAACCAAGAGGCAATCTCAGGACAGTACTTAATGATACCTATCAACTCTGCAGACCTGGCCAAAATATACCCTTTTTAATATCCCACATAGGTTCGCATTAATATTTTATAAGCGGTGCATCGGATTCCAGAAATCACAGAAAGTCTTTGTTAGAATCAAAAGCAAGGTTTATTAATTCTCAAAAGTAGATACACTTAATAACATTAATTCAAATCTCATCTTAAGGGAGATCCATACAAAGCATAGAACATTCAAACACTACTATTATACCTAAAACATATTATGTAGCAGCTATCTAAAGTAAGAATGCATTATTTATGTATTATTATCACAGTTATTCTAAAACTCCGTAGCTCTGTCAGACTACTCAAGATAACATTCATATCTTTCACAATCTATTTACAATTTGTCAATTCTTCACTCTAAACATATCCTTAATTTCATTCAATAAAAAGCGAACTTTAACACATCGACAGACAATAAGATTAAATTCAATATCCTTCTAAAGTGATAGCAATACAACCTTTCCTATATCATTAATGTTCCCTTTTATATAACATATTAACGTGGCACAAATCTTTCATTCAATATTCAGTGAAACACAAACAAAGTCTACTTATCTTCCTTTATGGTTCTTTATGGCATCATAGGTTCACAGGAAACTGGCCTTCTGTGGACAGCCGAACTTGCTTTTTTCGAGGAGATACTGCCGCAGAGACCTGCAACCGCCTTAATCAGAATCCCTCCGGTACGGGGGGGTGGTGGGGGGGGCACTGGCACCGTTCGCCACCACGTGAGGGTAACACACAGGAAATCCAGGAACAAAAAATCCCCGTTTCAGGGTCACATGACCCTTATATTTCCCTTTTTCTTCTCGGCATTTCTCGTCCTTTTCGATGTCTAGCGAACTCAGACGTGTTACTACGTCACGGCGTCCATCCTCTCCCCCGCTTATCGCACGCCCACTGATGTCACGTTGTTTGCTTGGGGCGAGCCGCTCCCTTGCGTATGGCTCCGTGACCTATGGACTTCACTCTCCCCCAACTGTTGAATTTGTGTTTACATTCCATAATTCTTTTATACATGTTAATTTATAAAGCTCCAGTAATGTTTTACATTTTCAATATTAATTTTACCTCATTCGCAAATGGCACAAAATATATACTTATCTAACCTTTTCATAACAGAATATACTTGATATACATATTACTTATTTTACACTTAGAGGCAATTTACTGTATTTATCTCCCTTTTTTGTTTGGGAAAGCATGTTAGATTGTGATAAGATAGGAGTTCATAAAATTCCACTCTATCACAATCCAACAGTTGTCTGCAAGGATAAAAAAAAAAAAATCAGAACTCCCTGGTGGACACGGGAAGTTAAAGAGGTAGTGAAGGAAAAGAAGAAAGCATATCAAAAGTTCCTTTCAATTAAGTCAGCTTGTGCTCTTAGAGAATATAGAGACAAATGCAAGAATGCTAAACACTGTAAAACTAGCTAAACAAAAGTCATGGGAGGACTTTGGCAAGAATATAGAAAATAAATATCAAGAAGGTGGCAAAATATTCTGGAGGTTGTTGAAGAAGCTTAGGAATAAAGGAAAAAGTGCTGTAAAAGGAGTTAGAGATGATAAAGGTGACATGAAAACTGGAGAAAAAGATATCCTTGAAGTATGGAGTAATTACTTTGAAAAACTGCTAAATGAAACAAGCAGTGATGACAGCACAGTGGTAAAAAACACTGACCAGGCATGCAGGCAGGAATACATATCCATACTTGAATTAGAAAAAGCCATCAAAGGCTTGAAATGTGGAAAAGTAGCTGGAGTAGATGATATTCGACCAGAAATGCTGAAGTATGGTGGTATAAGAGTCTTACAGTGGCTGCACTTCATAGTTCAGAAAGCCTGGACAGAGGGACGAATTCCCAATGATTGGAGTAGAGCTCTCATAGTACCCATATATAAAAAGAGAAATAAAACTCAATGTGAGAATTACAGAGGTATTACAGGAACACTGGCAAGATCTACTTGCATAGATCTTGCTAGTGTTCCTGGCAAGATCTATGCAAGTATACTTGAGAAACGGTTGAGAAGAATTGTGGAAGAAAAGCTTGGTGAAGAACAAGCTGGATTCAGCCAAATAGAGGCTGTCAGGATCAGATCTTCACTTTACGACAAATAGTCGAGAAAGCATGGGAATATAACAAAGATCTGTATTTAAGTTTTGTCAATTTGGAAAAGGCATATGACAAGGTGCCAAGCTATTCAATATGCTGCAGTTATATGGTGTCAATGGGGCATTATATCAAGCAATACTTAGTCTTTATTTGAGTTGTAAGTAAGCAGTTAGAATTGAAGGAGGTACAGGAAGATGGTTTAATGTTAAATCTGGTGCGAGACAAGGATGTACATTATCCCCTCTGTTATTCATTATCTATATGGATCACATTATGAAGGAAAGCGGTATTAAACATGATATCAAAATTGGAGATGTTAATGTCAGCTCTTTGCTTTATGCAGATGATGTTATTATACTTCTAAATAAATCCGCTACAAGTCTGCAAGATTCTCTGACTAAATTGAATAGCTGTTGTAATAGATATGGTATGAAGGTCAGCAATAAAAAGACAAAGACAATGAAATTAGGCAGAATCATTGAAAATGTCAACTGTGTTGTGAATGGAGAACTTATAGAACAAGTAAAACATTTCAGCTACTTAGGCACGATTTTTACTGAAGATGGTAAATTAAATATAGAAATAGACAACAGAATTAGCAAAGCTGGTAAGTCAATTGAATAAATTCATATGGAATAAGAGAGAAATTAGCTGGAACACTAAATTAGCTGTATACAAGACAGTGTTCAAACCAGTTTTAACTTATGGATTTGAGAGCTGGGTCAGAAGTAAAACACTTGACCAAAGACTAGAGACCGCAGATATGAGAATCCTGAGAAAGATTAGAGGCATGAACAGATGGCATCAATGGCAATATCATATTAAAAACGAGGATATCAGGAAAGAACTTGACATTGTCAGCATCCAGGAATGTGTTAGCAGAGCTAATTTCAGGTGGTATGGTCACCTAAACAGAATGGGCGAGGAAAGATTAAATGGGTGAGGAAAGATGTAAGTGGAAAGACAAAACAAGTGTTCTCTGCCAGGTTGGCAGCAAAACGACCCAGAGGAAGACCAAGATATAGGTGGATTGATACAGTACAAAGTGCCTTAGACGATAGAAATATAAGATCTGATAATGTTGGAGTCTTGACAAGTAACAGACTGATTTGGAGGAAAATTGTAGATAGGAAGTTAGCAATGATGTAATTTTTTCATGTAGTACTATCATATCCTGTACACCCCTTGTGGGTACATGGCAGGAATTTGATGATGATGATGATATATGACATTACACATAGTAATATATAGCCTATTGTTATGTTTTTATTTTTCCTTATATTTAGTTTAGTTTAATTACAATCTTGCCTCTCTACAATTACTATTAGACTCTTCCAATATCTTACTGACTTAAATATCTCTATCACTTCCTATGTTCTTACTCTATGTGGGAGGCAAACTAAACTACTCTGGCCAATCTCTAGATTGTACACGTGCTTATTCCAATTAGTAAAAATTAATCCTTAACAAAGAAAGAATCCTTTAATCTAGCTGTCTGGGGCAGTCCCCTTTCGGATTTTGGCAAAATTTTTTTTTTTCGCTGCACCAGCCAATATTCCTATAATAGAAGACTCGTATTCAGGGGAACTTTTCCAGACTTTAAAAAAGCACATTTGTGAACAATTTAGTACCCTCACTCATTGAACTAAACACTCTACTAAGTTATATAATTCTTGTTTTAAGTCGTGACCTTTATTACAACATATTATACTTTCTTTCCCCTTTCTCCCACTATGGTTCAGATTTTATGAGTGGTAGTTTTGGTTCATATTATAGGCAACACACAGATATACAAAAAACATCATATATATTGGGAATCTTAAATCATATACAGCTAATCATATCTCATATTCAACTAAGTCAATGCTATATTCAATCAAACTATGTGAAAATAACTGACATTCTAGCACATGAAAATAAACACAATCCTTTAAGTTAAATCATTAAAATACACATATTATATACACCAAATAGATCCAATTACCATTCTGCTTACAAGGTTAATTACACTCACTAAATATGACACAAACTTCTATAATCATTTCCATTTCTAAAGGAAACTATCTGCTACTAAACAAATACTTAAAATTCTCTAATTCAGTCCACGCTTGATTATTACTTTATGAACTTCCTTTTCTTATCTAACGAGGAACAAATATCAAAATCTCTACTTTATCATGTCTGCGATAGGATCTTCAGATCGGTCTGGTTCTACCTTCTTTGTCCTAACATGGCACGTGACTTCCGTATGCTTACTTCTACATGGTGGGAATTTAACTAGTCGTCCATTCAAACATCTGCTCTGCTCCTGGCATTATGTCCATGGCATTCTGGTTCTGCTTTCGATGATTCCTGGCATTCTGCCATAGGAACGTGGGATACGTCCGCAATTCATTTAGACAAAATCTCCAGCGAAAGAATGTGGACAGCACATGGCAATATCTTTCGCTTAGCCAGTCCGGAACTTCTATCATCAAGGGGATAAGCTCACCGTCTGACATCGGAATAATGTCTCTAATCCATTCAAGATCTGTCGGTCTGTGGGAGGGAACGAACAAGCAAAAAAAATGGAGCAATGGAGGGCGAGGGAGGGGTGCAAACTCCTTTTATTCTACCTTTTATCTTTACCCTTGGTGCCCTCTTTTGGCCCAAGACTGACCTTCACTGACCGCTGCGATACAGTACTTCACGTGATTTTCGAGTAGTGTCTTCGCAAAATTCAGCGTGCATCATCTTCCAAGATTAAAACTGCCGCAGGCTCGCCGTTTGCCCTGAGGGCTCACACATGGCCCTTGAACTATCGTTTACACTGTGCCTGTTCCTTCATCATATACAAAATACCTTATAAGAACTATACTTTATACGAATTCGGGGGGGGGGGGTTAACACTAAGTTCTTTAATTCTGCATAAAGAGGTAATATTCTAACATTATTTACAGCAGACATTTTATCAATGCTACTCGAGTACAAGCTCTTTTTCTTCTCTATTGTTTTAGACTTGTAACATCCTGAATGAATAAATTCTTTTCAAAAAATGTTTCATTCAGGATGTAACACTATACTTCAGGTATAAGTCAGTAATTAGATGGCTTAATGTGGAATAAGGTATAGAGAAAGATTGCATACTACCTTGCCAATGTTATTTATCATCTGGTAGTAGTTAGATGTATCCCTCGGTATAAATATGAATTGAATAATCCACAGAGTTGATGTCATTACCACTCCAGATGGATTTAAGTCTCCTAATGGAAGGTTGATAAAAATCATCAATACAGTTCTAAAGACTCTTTGTGTCTCCTGCCTAAAGTAAAGAAGTAAGTTTAATATCTTTTATATATCACATTTAATGCCACTTCATAAGCTGGACCGTATTGATTTTTTTTTTTTTTTTTTTTATCAGCCTTCCCTTAGGAGACTTACATTGGGAAACTGAATAAAATGATAGCAACAAAGCTGGTATGGAAATCAGCAATAATAAAAAAAAAAAATTGTGAAATATAGCTATGCAGAAAACATTTCAACTATTTAGGCACGATTTTTAGTAAAGTTGGAAATAAATATGGAAATAGAATACAGAGATCTAGCTGAATAAATTTATATGCAGTAAGGGAGAAATTAACTAAAACACCAAACTAGTTACATATAATACAGTGTTCAAACCAATTTTAACTTTATGGATTTGAAAGCTGGGTAAGAAACAAAACAGATGAGTGAAGAAAGACCAATAGATGTAACAGTTCTGGTAAAAATCAGAAGTGACCATACCATCTGAGCTAGCTAGCTATCTAAGATGGTACAGCCACTTTAACAAAATGGAAGAGTGAAAGGTTAGCAAACTATCCCAGAGGAGGAGAACAAGATCTAGGTGGGCAGTTAGTAATGACCTAAAAGATTGAACTGCAGATCTGAAAAATACTGGAGACCTGGCAAGTAACAGATTAATTTAGAAGAAAATTATTGCTAGTTAGCTAGTAAAATGATGCAAATTATTGCATAGTGGTATCATAGTAGCCTATACATCCCTTGAGGGCACACATCAAGAAATGATGGCAAAGATGACTTTTGATGCTATGAGTGGCAAACCTAGCAGGTGCACACAATAGATTAGGTTTACAAAACTTGTTCAATTTCTCATGTGAAATTGCCACAAAGCATTAATGTTTAATATTTTATTTTGTGGCAAAAACTTACCTATTTCCTGAGACATCTAAAACATGCAATTCTGTCAGTTTTCCCATATCTGGAGGTAAGTATAAAAGGCAATTTTCTCTCAATGAAAGTACACCCAGCTTTGACAGGTTACCAATTTGAGAAGGAAGTTCAATTAAACGATTCCTATCAACATTTAAATTGGTCAGCTTGACTAAATTTCCCATGGATGCAGGTAATTCTTTTAAGAAGTTTTCTGTTAAAATTAATTCCTGAAGATTCGTACAATTTCCAATAGCAGAATTTAAAATGATTAACCTGTTCTGATCAACCTGTAATTAAAAACAAAATAAATTAGAATATATTTTAAGTGAAATACAACTTAAATTTTTAAACAAGTTTCTATGAGCTTATACAAGCCAAAGAATTATGACAACCAATTTCTCCCCCCCCCCCCCAACTAGAAATATAACTTTCAAAGAAGTAGACTTTTGTTGAGTTGATCTGGATAAGAAATCAACTCAACAACACAATTTTTAACATAAAATTCATTTTTATCCTGCTCAAAACTAAGTGGTGATAATGTCCTATTTCAAATCCCATGTATACTCTTGTCCTGAACCACATCGAAAATATCACTATTGGGAATAACATATTGAGATATTAATATAATTAACGGCTATTGTAGCCTGTTTTTGTTTAGGAGTGTCCCTTATATTAATACATTGGCTAACATAACTCAAAAACGGGGGTATATATATATATATATATATATATATATTTTGGGGCATTATGGGTGAGTATAGAATGCAATTATGGCATTTTTATTCTGCCATAATTGCCTTCTATACTTACCCATAATGCCCTAAAATATATATATACCCCCTTTTTTTAGTTATGTTAGCCAATGTATTAATATAAGGGACACTCCTAAACAAAAACAGGCTACAATAGCCGTTAATTATATTATTAATAGTGTCTAAGAGGAGTAACATGGGAATTTCCCAGAAACTATACTTAATTTATATTGAAATATTGCCCCCCCCCCCAACATTTTAAATGTGAATTGGTGCACGTGGACTGAAGACACAAGAAAGTGCTATTTGGAACATGTTATTAGTAATGACTAGTCCATGTCCCGAACAGGAATACTGGACTAGTCCTGCTCCTATCTCTAAATTTCCCCAAAGCATTTTTATGTGTCCGATATTAATTTCCTATTCTACTGTTTAGATCTCAAAAGGATCCACTTTTCCTTTGTCAATTGCCTTTGCTTATTCCTCCATTTTTTCCTTAGCAGAACCATATGCATAATTAACTCTCATTATTCAATTCTCCATTTTGATGTTCACCCACATCACCATACTGTTGTCTGCCATTCAGTATGGTGATGTGGCACCATACTGAATGGTGCCACATCACCATAAGATTCGCTTCGTGTTAATATTGAATACTATAGCTATTCCATCTGTTCCCTAATCATTATTGCCAGAATATAAAATTATCTGTAATTTGGAAGAAACTCATCCATTTTTGCCTTCTTTGTTTCTGTAACACCAATTATGCCAGTGTGGTACTTCTCTAATTCTTCAGCCAATCCACTGATGCTACTTACAGTGATGGTATCTATTTTGAATTCTGCTGATGTTGGGTTTGAGTATGTTCCAATTGCTAACTTTTCACTGTTTGCCCTGGTTTCCTGATTAAAAGAATGGAGACCTACCGTATGTTATCACATATAATGCAAAAAATTTATGGTAAAAAATACTACTTAAAGTTAGGGATTTTAGGATCCGCATATAAAGTTCGCATTATATGCGGATCCTAAAAATATAACATCTTATTAGACTTGCACACACAATATATACTACCTAATGCCTATGCAACCAAATCTACTTGACCCACTCACATTCGGCGACCAAGTGGGTCAAGTCGCATCGTATCTGCGCATAAAGCTACTTACATTACTGGCATTATGCGCAGATACGATGCGCTCTCCGTCACCGAATGATAGAGCATGTTGAGATAGAGCACAGTTAGGTATATCGGTTTAACCACATTCATTTTAAATATTATTCGTTAAACAAACCTAGCCTGAAAAGGAGCCAACAGAAACGTAAACGTTCATCTTTTGAAGCAGGATTTAAATTGCATGTCATGCAGTTTGCAAAGGAACATAATAACAGTGTTGCTATGAGAGAATTTGGTGTAGCAGAGAGTAATATTAGACTTTGGCGTAAGCAAAAAGACAGTCTTGAAAAAATCCCCAAAACGAAACGTGCCCGTCGTGGAGATGTAGCATCCTTTCCAGAACTCAAAAAAGAGCTAAATGAATGGATTTTGATGCAACGGCAAGATGGCATTATAGACAAGAAATGCAATTCGTTTTCAAGCTCTACAACTCTAGAATGGTAAATACAAGGACATATTTTCTTGCTTTGCCTGGGTGGTGCAACAGATTTATGGAATGCAAAGCATTAACATTACGGCACCGAACAAAAATTGCGCAGAAGTTACCAAAGCAGCTTGAAGAAAAAGTGCAGTCCTTCCATAAATTTATCATAAAATTACAGAAGTGTCACGGATATGAACTTTCCCAAATTGGCAATATGGATGAGACGTCCATGTACTTTGATATGCCTGGGAATTGAACAGTAAACTCCGTTGGTGAAAAGGGTGTCTTCATAAAAACAATTGGACATGAAAAAACGCATTTTACTGTTGTTCTAGCATGCATGGCAGATGGAACCAAATTAAAGCCAACAGTGATATTTAAAAGGAAGAAAATTCCGAAGCATATGAAATTTCCACCAGGTGTAATTGTTTGCGCCAATCAGAAAGGTTGGATGGATGAAGAAGGTGTACAATTGTGGCTGGATCAAGTATGGAACATACATCCAGGTAGCTTGTTACGTCAACAAAGCATGCTAGTCTGGGATATGTTCCAGGCGCATTTAACAGAGGCAAGCAAAGAGAAAGCACGTGAGCTACATACAGACCTAGCAGTCATACCGGGAGGTCTAACTTCCGTTTTGCAGCTGCTTGATGTCAGCTTGAATAAGCCATTTAAAGATCACTTACGTGAAAAATGGAGAGAATGGATGTCATCGTTTGGTGAAGATGACAAAGGGTGGGAATTTTCAGAAGCCTGAGATCACCCTAGTCACCAGCTGGGTTAAAGAAGCATGGGATTCGATACCATCTGAAATGATTCAACGCTCATTTCTTAAATGTGGAATAAGTAATTCAATGGATGGATCCGAAGATCACGTCATATATGAAAGCGAGGATGACACACAACAAACTGGAGAGCATGAAGATGATGATGACAAGTGCTACACTGACGACGCAATCCCTACAGATGAATTTATAATTGAAATGTTTGATGACTCAAAAGATGAAGAAGAATTTAAAGGATTTTGACATTTTGTTTTAAAATAAATATTTCTTTCATTAATTCGTCTTGTATTATTTATAATGTTATGGAACAAGATGAACGGATCGCATTATATGTGGACATGGCATTTTAGGGCTAGTTTTCAAACAAAATTTCTAGTTCGCATTATACGTGGATCGCATTATACGCGATAATATATGGTAGTTTAAATGAGTGATATCTCAACCAGCATGACATTCCATTATGTTGTACCATTATTGTCTTTTGATTTAAACCAATACAGAATACAATTTTGACAGCTAAATCCCAAACTGCAAGCCCATCCTTATTTGTTCAGTATCTTGGTAGACACCTATAAAGGGATACGCCATGAAACAGTGTGAATTGGACATTAGGTCAGAAGCCTCAGTTGATTCTCTGCATTCCTCAAAATAATATGTAAAGGTTTTTCAAATGATGGGATATCAACTAGTGGCAAGTGAAGTAATCAGAAAGATTAGTTTTAATATTTTTACTTCAAGCATAAAATTGCACAAGTACTAATTCATTTTCTCTGATGGTGCCATTTGATCTATAACAGAGCTGACCCTTAGAAGAGCTATAAAAAAAAAACTTGCACTTGGATAAAGGATGAAAGAATATAATTTCTTGGCAATCTTAATTTATAGTATAACGAAGTGAGGGAGAGAAAAAAAAAACTTTTAATGTAGAAGAGCTGATGAAGCACTAAGGGCCTAATTAACCTTTTTCTTTCCCTTCATTCAGCTTAATACATGATTACAAGTTGATATTATTCAAATAAGTTATAATCCACCATATTAACTGGCATACCTATGTAATATTTAAGTAACAGTAGAATCTCAATCAAAATCACACTAAGATTTCTTGAGCCTCAGGAGGAAAAAGTATATATATATATATAATCAAATTAATGAAACCTAATAAATTTTTAACTTCAACTGGTAAGTTTTTTTACCCATTATTATTTTTATACAACTGGCACTGGTTGGAATTATGAATAATATAACTATGGAGTTGGTGTTTTATGTCTGTTAATAGTGCATTCTCTTGAGCCAGTTTGTCTATTCTGTGGAATAAAATAGCTTGAGAAAGGTATTCCTTTTACATTGCTGTAAAGGGACTTTCCTAGATGAAGAAAATTCCAACTAACCTCATTAGATGGTAGATGACTATCACCTGGTGAAACATGACTATCTTGCTTAAAGAGAACCTGAAATAGCTGATGTCGCAATTAGTTTCCAGAGAAGGGGTTCCAGTTTCTAGCTGATCACCTGGCACATAATCCTGCTTCCAGATTTTGTCTGGAAGAAGAATGTCATGTGTTGTATGTGGGGGGGGGGGGGCCTATATTGTGGGATGAGTGCCAATGCCTGTACTGCTCTGGACATATCTTAGTATTTCTTCTCACTGTATGTCCCTCTGCTCTTTTTTTCACCTTTAAAACACCAGTATCACAGTAAACAAAATACAGATAAATAAATGCATTAAAAAACCTCATCGACATTTGAGGGGAATGAACATTACATTGTGTGTACCACCATATATTGATATCTTTTCTTAACCAGCTCTCTGGAAAGATACATTACTCAGATCATCTCACGCCACATCTTGAACAAGTAACTGTTCTCTCAGCCTTTCTCAATCTCTGTCCTTTGATAGCATGGCAAGTAGGATGACTTCCAAGACCACCTCCTTTCTATTGAAAAAAATACTGTTTGTGCTATATGGATCCAAACTTATCTGTTTGAGTTGCAGAAATTAATCATGTTGGAATGAGAGTCTCCATTTCTAAGCCCTTATTCAAAATTCCTGTCTAATATGCAAACCATGTTTTTCTAATAAAAAAAAATAAAAAAATAAATGTTTTTTCTTATACAAATGGTTGTAGTATTCTCTAATCCCTAGCAAAGGGAATACATTCAACTAATGTTCATGTGTTCTGATCCCCTCCCCTCTCTCATTCAGATGACACCACTAACACAGTTAAAGATAAACCTGCCTCCTGCCATCATTCTTTTCTTGAAAATCCTGTAGACAACTATGGTAAATCATCTCTAGCCATATCAGGAACAATATACCCTATGCTCACTCTGTCTTTTCGTTAGAAATACATCAAAAGAACCTTTAATAATCATACAAAAAAAAAAAAAGCTTTGTGGTCCTGATGGTATCGTCCCAGTTGTATACAAAATGTGTCTTACACCTGTCCATCTTTACTATTAGAGTCAGCTGGCATTCATCTAACAGCTTGGATATAAGCTAATATTTAATCCAAAGAATGGAAATAAATGTCTGCCATCAAAGTATCAACTTATCACTCTCACCATAACTCTCTAAAGTAATGGAGATCATGAACAGTCAACTTCTTCAGGGTCTAAAGAACTACCAGGTAATCAGTGACCAGTAAGAACTTAATATGAATCAGTGGCAAGAACTCAAGATGCAAAGTATATCACTCATCTCTTGGTACATGCCATGGAAAGGTTTGAAGAAAAATGCTAATTTTGGATTTATCATAGCAATATGATGAACTGATGAATCTGATTTTAATAAATCAGATTCATCAGTTCAAATGTGAAGATGAAATTAAAAGAAAGATAATCATGGGGAAAAAAGCTAAGTTAAACCTGACAAAAATTATGAGGGAGGGAGGTGTGAGTAAGGCCACAAAAGTTATAATTGTCAAAGCAATGGTATTTCCAGTAGTGACATATGGATATGAAAGCTGGATTATTAAGAAGAAAGACAGAAAATGAATAAATTTGTTTGAATTATGCATGTGGAGAAGACTATTAAGATGACCAAATAAGATTTTAGAGAGTATAAAGACACAATGCTGCTTGGAGGTGATGATCACTTAACAGAAGCTGATGTACTTTGGGCATATTATCAAACTGATGAATCATTGGAAAAGGCAGCTATGTTGGAGAAGAAGAGGAAGACCACAAAAGAGTTGGATGGACAACATAAAAGAACTTACCAACTTGAACTTGCAATTGCTGAAAGAAAGGACAAGAGGCTGAGTGGGATGGAGAGTCTTTGTGCACAAGCTCACCAAGAGTCAAAAATGACTGAATGGCACATAATAACAACAGCATGTTTTGACCATGTCTTTCCAAAAGGAAATAGACGATCAAAGCAAAGTGAAATTCGGCTTTCCTTTATAACGCTTGAATATATGTCAAATCAAATAGCAATCCTTTACCTTTTTTCTACAAAAGCATGATATCTGTTTTATACCTTTATTTAGGTACTCAAAAGATAACATACTGTAATAATTTATCACAGTATACCATTTTTGTGAGTTCCTAGATAAAAAAAAAAAAATAAATAAATAAATAATAAGTTTTCAGATTTTCACTTGGGGCAGTAACAAAAGATTTTCAGGTACCCATGCAGATAACATTATCTATTTATGTCTTGACATTAGCATAAGCTTTACGATCCTCATAAGAGAGATTCGAATGTATACTCTAATAGTTGTGAAGAGGACCTTTGTATGCAAGACCTATAGCATATTAGTAACAGGTGTGGACAACAGGCTAGCCAGTATTCACACCTATCCCTTTTTCCTATACATCTCTCACTTAATACATACAATCCTCTCACTGACCTCAAACCCAAATCACAGTCTGCTGATTACAGTAAGCTCCATTATTCCCGACTTATTTGATAAACTGGCAGTGCTCAAATACCCTAAGCTTCAAGATTTTCTATAACTAGTGCCTTAAACAGTGATCTCCATACCATTCAATTCTATCTCCTTCTTGCAAGAAAATATATTAGTTCACCTCCCTTTACTTTTGTAATCCCCAGCTTGCCAGACAAGATCAAGAGAGAGAGAGAGAGAGAGAGACAAGGAGATTAGTGTGCTTTCATATAAGATTCAATTCAATATCAATAATTATAACTCAATTTTCCATATTACAGAAACTTAAGATTGTTGGATCTCTACTATTACCAAAAATCCCTAGTTTTCTTCAGTATTACAGCATAACAGAACTATCCAGTAACAGCACATGGCTTTTATTAGTCTATTTCAAGTTCTGATAACTCCTGACCTTACATCAGCGGCACAGACGTTCTTCATAAATCATAAGCCCTTGGAGGAGGAGGGAAGTTGTGTTTTTGTAGTGTGTGAATAGTATGGAGTGGAGGGGGATCTGAGTATTCTCAGATCCTCTTCATTCCATAAAAATTCATAACAGGTGATTATGATAATTAAAGAATTATTCATAATAAATGCTTTCTAAGTGAAACATGTGGATGAAAGACTAGTCTTAACTAGGCAGGACATCCTCTAAACTTTCTCTTCTAAACTTGCTGTGATGGAGTATGGTAAATTTTTCCAAGTTAATTCAATGTGAATTATCCAAAGCATGGTTTGTAAAACCTGATTCACCTTGGTCATGACTGCAGGTGTATTTTTTATGTTCTATTCAGATGGTAATTCCCGTCTGTCCATAATTGACCAATTGCAGGAGTAGGGAAATCTATATACACCAAGAACTGTGAGAGAAAGAATTTAGTTTTTAGGAAAATGAATAAGAGTAGTTAGTTTCTAGTGATGCTTGAAGGCTGTACAAAGACTATATTCCTTTAAAAATTTGGCTATTCTTTCAGATATACCTCAGACACACACAAGGAATAGTGACAGTATTACTAAAATACTTACTATAATGCTTATGAACAGAAGGTTATAGACTGGGGAAAGGATTTTTTTTTTTTTTGATTCTGTAAGAACTGTAGCCATTGGATAGAAGGATGTGGTGTATATGGCGGAGTTCTGCTGCAAGAAAAGCCTTTGAAACAAAGATTGTAGGCTATATTGGTTAGAGTTTTTATGATACCATATTACTGAGAGGTGGAATGTTAAGCTTGTGAATGTATCTGTTTGTGTGAGTGAGTTTCCTCATATACTGTGAAAGAGAGGTTACCATCAGGAATGGTGTATTACTGTCTAAGAAGGCTCGACTATTGCATTTCTTTTTCCATCAGAAACTGGATTCTAGGATTTGATTATTGAGGTGACAGAAGAAAGAGTAATGGTGTATGGGCCATGAGGCTAAACAGAGAACACATCATCATCATCATCATCTTCCTTATACCCTCTTTTACCTTGCGGTGTCGAGGGTTCATTGATCATCGGACCTTACTTTGTTTACAGGATAAGGTGGTCAGCCTTATGCCCCAGTGTATCCTATGGCCTGTAGTGTTGAGTTCTCAAGGCCAGTTTGCCTGCTTTGCGGGATGAAAAACCCCAGAATAAACTGGGGAAAAAACCCTGCTGTCCAAGCCCAAGACTGGCTAACTTGGCTATGGCTGAGGAAGATCCTTCAGCTCCTCACGTCACCGACGGGAATCGAACCTAGGACACTCCTTCCCCAGGCATATGGTTGCGAAGCGCATGGCCACTAAGCTAACTGCGCGGACGATCACTGTACAAGACTTGCTCCTTAATTTTTTTTTCTCTTGTTCGAGTCCTCATTTCTCTTCTCATAATTCCTTCTTTCTGTAATCAGCTGACTAACTTGCCAGACATTTCTGCATTTACCAAAATAAAGGGCCAAAAGGCTTCACTTTGGCGATGCAAAATTATATAAATTAAGTGGATATTAAATCCAACATCATTTCACTGGTCTGACAGTTGTCAGACCAGTGAAACCTTATCAAAATAGACCAATAGGAGGCAAATATACAGATGTATTGAGTGTTTGTGCTTCCTATTAGGTTTGGCTGGGGAAACTGGTAGTATGGCAGTGAGTATATTCCTGCAAGCTCTCTGGTCAATTTTTGCACAAAACTTTTATATTTTCTGTATTCGGCTTTGAAATGATGTTGGATTTAATATCCACTTAATTTATGTAATTTCTACATTTGCTCCAGCTCCCGCTTTGACCGGTGTATCACTCTGCATAACCGAGCTCTCTCTCTCTCTCTCAATACCGCCAACTTTTCAATCTTTACATCAGTCACACTACTCTTTTGTTCAACACATTTTCTTTCTCTCTTTCTATCGTGTCACATTTAATCTTTCTTTCAATCCTATTTGCTGTTATTACATCACACATATTTTCAAGTGTATTCTGAGTTCCATCCACTACTTCGATCTCGAAATCAATGCTACTAGCTTCATATCCATCCCATGTGCTCCAACTTTTATAACAGTTTTCCATGTGGTATTCTGTAAAATGCCTTTGTAAAGTCCAGCAGTATAGTTATGGTGTAGCCATTTCCTTTATCCAGTTCAGATGGATAAAGGAAATAAAATGTGAATAAATTACTATGGCAGATTCTACCATTTACAAAGCTGGGCTGCACATAGTGAGTATCTCATCCCAATCTACCCACTGTTGAATTTTTCCTTTAACTTTTCTAATACTCTAACAAAGACTCCTGATATATTAATTGTTTAGCAGTTTGCTATCTCTGTCTCAGAGTCACATTTATGTAATGGAACTATATCTTACCCTCTTTCCACTCCCCTGGAATCCTGCCAGAGTCTAAGTCAGAGCTCAGATTTAGACTGAACAATTTCCTCACAAGCAGTGCGAATTCTGTTGTTCATTCACATGGTGCACAGGCTAACATGCTATCCAGTCCTACTGCTGTGTTCACATCGATATTTTTCGATATACTGATTGATCTACTGTTTATCTACCTCAATTCTGATATGCATATGTCATATCAGGAACCGTAAAACCTCCACCTGGATGATACACCTCTGCAATACGATCACTCTGCAACTAAGTATTTCTTTGTGTTTGTCACCTTCCTACCATTAGCATTGTTTAAATTCACCCCACCAAAGTCATTTTTCCTCTTACTTGCTACATAACAAAGAAACTCTACTGGATTTACTTTGGTCCACTTAGCTAATTTTCTTTCATAATCTGATTCGGCCTTTCTTATCATAATAATCGCCATTCTTGATTGCACTTTAAACTGCTCATCAGGATCACTTTTTTCTTTATATTTCCACCACAGTGTTTTCTTTTTTTGCAGCTCTGGCTTTATATCTCTATTCATCCACTTAATCCCCACTTGTTTTTATCCTTCTGATCTTGGATACGTAAATCTTTTTTTGCAGCTCTGGCTTTATATCTCTATTCATCCACTTAATCCCCACTTGTTTTTATCCTTCTGATCTTGGATACGTAAGTCTGGTACTGCTTCTTACAAACAATCTCTAAAGACTCCCGATTCACTACGGACATTCTTTTCTTATAGCTTTTGTAGCCATGGCAATTCCAAGATGCATCCTATGTCTGTCATAATTACCAGCTTTATAATTCAACATAAACCCTTCTTTGACAGAGAATTCCACATGTTTAGCAACTTCCCAGAACAACATTGCATGGTCACTCTCCACAATTATAGACAGAGTGTCCACCTTGGTTATGGATATATCTTCTGATGCTATTACCAGATTCACCACTCTCAAACCCCTGGTCCCCTCTATAACATGTTGTTTCAGGTAATTATCCTTTAGCAACTGTATAAATTCCAATCAGAATGTTTGAATAAAACAATATGGAAAAAGAAGAATCTTTGAGTAGAGACAAAAACCAGAATTTATAAAGAGGCAATCAGGTCTATTATGACATATAATGCAGAAACAAGACCAGACACTAGAAAAACAAGACAAATGTTAAACACAGGTGAAATGAATATATTAAAAAAAATAGTAAATAAAACTAGACTAGATAAAATAAAAAATACAGATATAAGAAAACAATGTGAAATACAAGCAATAAACAATTAGGTATCAGCCCGAAGAATAAAATGGATGGAAGATGCAGAGAGAAGAAGTGAAGATAGAATAATGAAGACCTAGAAAAATAATAAAAGTTACCATTAAAGTAGATGAAGGCTTGGTCAGAACAGATATTACATCTAATGCGTGAAGAAGAAAAATTCCACTTACAACTTGCCATGCCCTTTTCCTCCTTCAAAATATGTCGCCATAGTCATCATCAAATTCCTGAAAATGTAACCTCAAGGGGTGTACAATATATTATGATAGTGCTACATGAAAAACTTATATCATTACCAACTTCCTATCAACAATTTTCCTCCAAATCAATCTATTATCTGTCAAGATTCCAACATTATCAGATCTTAAATTTCTGTCTTCTAATGCACTTTTCACTATATCAATCTATCTCTATCTTGATCTTCCTCTGGGTCTTTTTCCAACCAACATGGCAGAGAATACTTGTTTTGCTAATCTTTCCCTTCCCATTCTGCTTAAGTGACCATACCACCTGAGATTAGCACTGCTAACACATTCCTGGATGCTAACAATGTCAAGTTCTTTCCTAATATCCTCGTTTTTAATATGATATTGCCATTGATGGCATCTGTACAAGCAACTAATCTTTCTCAGGACTCTAATTTCAAGATTACATGCTTGAACAGAAAGATTAGATCTGTAGTCTCTAGTCTTTGGTCAAGTGTTTTTATTTCTAATGAAGTTCTCAGATTCATAAGTTAAAATTGCTTTGAATTGTCTTGCACACAGCCAATTCAGTGTTTTAACTATTTTTTCTCTTATTCCATATAAATTTATGACTTCCTACCACACCAGCCTTGTTGATTCTGCCGTCCACCTCCATATTCAATCCACCAACTTCACCAAAAATCGCGCCAAAGCAGCCGAAATGCTTCACCTGCTCTATAGGTCCTCCATTCAGAGTGCAGTTAATATTTTCAATTCTTCTGCCTATTTTCATTGTCTTTGTCTTGTAGTTGCTGACCTTCATACCATATCTATTAAAACAGTTATTCAATTTAGAGTAATTATTGGGACAATAGATCAAGTGTTAACTAATAAATATTTATTAAATCTACTAGTTTCACCAATCCTTAGCTGTTGGCATCTTCAGGGTACAAGCACTTAGGTTAAAAAACATTACACAAATATGAATAACTATAAAATTCTAACGATTATAGTTACAAACTAAAATAGCATTGAACGTGAGTGATACACGTATAGTGTGTACATGATTAACTAGTTGTTGTTAAGGAACGTTCTGTAGTTTGCATTGTGTGTTAAATTCATTTCCTGTGTGTTAAGAGATCTAATTAGGGTTTTCCATATCTCTAGGAGTATTAAATCCTGGTTCCTGTTAAGGTTATCAACAGAGCGAGCAACTGTAGCTGCTTCTTTAAACATTCGGGAGTGGTAGTCTTCTTCTATGTAAGGGGAACAGCTTTTATCCCTGCAGCTGCTTCTTTAAACATTCGGGAGTGGTAGTCTTCTTCTATGTAAGGGGGAACAGCTTTTATCCCACTCAATGACATGGTTAGTTATAGAAAAATGAGATGACAGGCCTGATATGTCTTCTTAACCAAATAGAAGGCTTAAGATTTGGGGGGGGGGGGGCTGAGCCAAAATGCAGTTACTACTTTGCTTTTTTTTTTAATATTTGAGAATAGGAATAACAGCAAAAGATTTTGATTAAAAATGAATGAAATGGCAAACAAAATACATGAATTAATGCAAACTGCATGTTTTTAACCAACCTCCACACAATAAATCTTTCAAAACTTACAGCATATTAGCGCCATTTGTGGATGCTGATATGCTGTAAGTTCATCACTGTGTCATTTGATGATGACACAATGATGAACAGAGGCCTTCAAGTGGCTTCACCTCCCCCACCTATTGAAGGCCTAAATGGCTTGAAGTTCCATGTTTGGTCTCTAGAGCAAGGTTTCTGGATTATGTTAAAAGGAAAGAAAAAAGAAAAAGAAAAAATCAATAAAAAATAGAGGGAAAATCCTACCCATGGTACTCATGTACTATAGATTTATAACCTTCTGTGAATGGAAGTCACATTAAAAAAAGTTCACGAGACAACCTTTAACTTTTGCATCTGCAAGTTTTCAAGCTTCTTTATGATGCAGTAAGCTGGAAACAACTGTAAACAGAATTCACTTACTGGAAATTTCAACATGAAAATAGTCTGCACATAGCGTCAAATTTTTGCTGCAATTTTGGACAGACTAAGTATTCCATTAGAGCATAATCTTTACTTGTGTGACTCCATATGGCTTTTTATTTTGCACAACTTAAGACAATCTTGAAAGGCATAAAATATAGTTAACACAATCATAAACAAAATGCAAAGAGAAGAACTGAATAATATCGAAAAGTGAATCTGAAAGAAGACCATCAGGAACACTAAATAAGCATTAGCCTACTCATGTTGGATTTAGTGAGAATTTTAAGGACAATATTTTAATTTTCACAGTCTCATACATTTTCAAATTATCATGTAATTAAAGAGACTTACTTTTGCTAATACATATTGTATCTGCAATATACCCTGTATAACTGAGATTCACTGTAATAAATCTTCATTATATAATGCATTCAAACACTTGCTGGTGCACTAAATAGGAAAGAATTATTATTAAGAGAGACCTCCAGGAAGTCAGGGACTCATCAAGGAAGGACACATACTACACACACCAGCTATCATACTTGCAGTATTCTTGACAGCACACATACACAACATCCAATGACAATCCATTCCAATCATGCACCACCCTATGAGAGAAAAATCTAGCCCTCATCCCCCTTCTTAGCAGCATTCATTCTCAGCTTCCATGGATGCCCTTGTGTCCTTTCCCCATCCTCAATAAATTGAAAAAATTTCATCAACTGAAACCCTGTATGATCCTTTCAGAAGTTCTTAAGTCTCCATCATATCACCCCCCTCTTTCTCCTGTTTGCTAGTATATGAAGTCTACAAATTCTCAAACTGTCTTCACAATCAGTATTCCACAATCCTGGTATCATTTTTAATGCTCTCCTTTGCACTTTTCCATTATAATAGAATCACCATGGAAAACAGAAGACCAGACCTGCACACAGTAGTCCAAGTGTGGTCTTATCAAGGCCTTGTAAAGAAGCAAAATGACATTTTTATCTTTACATGGAGTGCTTAAGGGTCAAAGCTATATAACTGAGAGGAGACCTCCAAATAGACTTTAAAAGGAATGCGGAGAACCAACCAGGGCTTCTGACCTAATGTCCATTCCTCACCTCGTGGTGCACCCTGCTGGGTATCTACCTGGATACTGAACGAACAAGGATGGGCTGGCAATTTGGGATTTAGCCAACCAAATTGTATTCTTATTGGCTTAAACCAAAATACAATATGATGGTACAATATGACAAAATATCATGCCAGCTGGGGCGTCGCCCGTTTAAACAAGGACCCCATTGTTTTCGTCAGGGAACCAGGGCAAACGGCGAAAAGTCAGCAACTGGAACAAATCTGAAAACACACCCCCAACTCAACATCACCAGAGTTAAAGATTGGTACTATCAACATAAGAAGCCTGAATGGCAAAAAAATGGCGCTAGCAGAGGAATTAGATAAGTACCAGATCGACATAATAAAAGACAAAAACTGGTGAGATCTTTCTGAGCAATAAATACAAAATGCTATATTCAGGAAATGACAATCAAGGAAATGAAGGAATAGCCATAGTATTCAACACTAAATACGAGGCTAATCTTCTTGAATGGTAGGAATTCTCAAGTAGAGTGATGTTGGCAAATATCAGAATGGGGAATTGGACAATGAGACTTATTTATGATTATGGTCCCACAGAAGGTTCTACTAAGGTAGAAGTGGAGGAATTTTTTGAGACTTTAGAGAAAGCAACTGACACAATGAAAAATTGGTCCTTGTTGGGGATCTAAATAGCAGAGTAGGAAATGATTGTCAGACATATAAAAATATTTTGGGAAAATTTGGAGAAAAGAGCAAAGCTAATAATAATGGCAAATACCTGTTGGATTTCTGCTCAGGACATGGACTGGTTATTACTAACACCATGTTCCAACATAAAAATGTGCACAAATTCACATGGAGAGAAGAGGCTAGGAATAAGAAAAGTCTCATTGCTATGTTATTGTTGATAGTGATGTTTTCTCCCTGATGCAGGACACCAGAGTGTACAGAGGATTTGAAATTGGGAGTGATCACTATTTAGTCTTGAGCAGGATAAAATTGAATTTCATATGGAAAAGAATAACATGTAAAAAAGTTTTAAAGTGAATAAAAGTTGAGCAGCTCTCAGATATGAACTGTAGACTAAAATACACAAAGATTATTGAAGAAAAATTGAAAGAGATTCAGAACAGGAAAACCAAACTTTGAAGATTCAGTGGCAAGCCTTGAAGAAAACCCTGAATGATTCAGCCAAAGAGGCATATGGTGAGGTAGTCTGCAAGGATAGAAAAATCAGAACTCCATGGTGGACACAGGAAATTAAAGAGGCAGTGAAGGAAAAGAAGAAAGCATATCAAAAGTTCCTGGCAAATAAGTCAGCTTGTGCTCTTAGAAAATAAAGAGACAAATGTAAGGGAGCTAAACACTGTATAACTACCTAAACAAAAGTCGTGGGAAGACTGTGATTAGAACATAGAAAATAAATATCAAGAACGTGGCAAAGATATTCTGGAGGTTGTTGAAGAAGTTCAGAAATGGAGGAAAGAGTGCTGTAAAAGGAATTAGAAATGATAAAGGTGACATGAAAATGGGAGAAAAAGATATCCTTGAAGCATGGAGTAATTACTTCGAAAAATTGCTAAATGAAACAAGCAGTGATAGCACAGTGGTACAAACACTCAACAGGCATACGGTCAGGAATACATATCCATACTTGAAGTGGAAAAAGTCATCAAAGACTTGAAATGTGGGAGGGCAGGAGGAGTAGATGATATTCGACCTGAAATGCTGAAGTATGGTGGTATAAAAGTCTTACAGTGGCTGCACTGCATAATTCAGAAGGCCTGGACAGAGGGGTGAATTTCCGATGATTGGAGTAGAGCTCTCATAGTACCCATATATAAAAAGGGAAATAAAACTGAATGTGAGAATTACAGAGGTATTTCCCTACTGAGTGTTCCTGGTGAGATTTATGCAAGTATACTTGAGAAACGGTTGAGAAGAATTGTGGAAGAAAAGCTTGGTGAAGAACAAGCTAGATTCAGGCCAAACAGAGGCTGTCAGGATCAGATCTTCACTTTACGACACATAGTTGAGAAATCATGCGAGTATAAACAAAGATCTGCATTAAGTTTTGTCGATCTGGAAAAGGCATATGACAAGGTGCCAAGACAGAAGCTATTCAATATGATACAGTTATATGGTTTCAATAGGGCATTATATCAAGCAATACTTAGTCTTTATTTGAGTTGTAAGTCAGCAGTTAGAATTGAAAGAAGTACAGGAAGATGGTTTAATGTTAAATCTGGTGTAAGACAAGGATGTACATTATCCCCTCTGTTATTCATTATCTATATGGATCACATTATGAAGGAAAATGGTATTAAACCTGATATCAAAATTCATCATCATCATCAAATTCCTGCCATGTATCCACAAGGGATGTACAGGATATGATAGTACTACATGAAAAAATTATATCATTACTAACTTCCTATCTACAATTTTCCTCCAAATCAGTCTGTTACTTGTCAAGACTCCAACATTATCAGATCTTATATTTCTATCATCTAAGGCACTTTGTACCGTATCAATCCACCTATATCTTGGTCTTCCTCTGGGTCGTTTTGCTGCCAACCTGGCAGAGAACACTTGTTTTGTTAATCTTTCCTTGCCCATTCTGTTTAGGTGACCATACCACCTGAGATTAGCTCTGCTAACGCATTCCTGAATGCGTTAGCAGAGCTAATCTCAGATATCAAAATTGGAGGTGTTAATCTCAGCTCTTTGCTTTATGTGGATGATGTTATACTTCTAAATAAATCTACTACAAGTCTGCAAGATTCTCTGACTAAATTGAATAACTGTTGTAATAGGTATGGTATGAAGATAAGCAGTAACAAGACAAAGACAATGAAAATAGGCAGAATCGTTGAAAAGGTCGACTGTATTGTGAACGGAGAACCTGTGGAACAAGTAAAACATTTCAGCTTCTTAGGCACGATTTTTAGTGAAGATGGTAAATTAAATATGGAAATAGACAACAGAATCAACAAAGCTGGTATGGTAGGAAGTCAATTGAATAAATTCATATGGAATAAGAGAGAAATTAGTTGGAACATTAAATTAGCTGTATACAAGACAGTGTTCAAACCAGTTTCAACTTATAGATCTGAGAGCTGGTCAGAAGTAAAACACTTAACCAAAGATTAGAGACCGCAGATATGAGAGTCCTGAGAAAGATTACAGGCGTGAACAGATGGCATCAATGGCAATACCATATTAAAAATGAGGATATTAGGAAAGAACTTGTCAGCATCCAGGAATGCATTAGCAGAGCTAATCTCAGGTGGTATGGTCACTTAAACAGAATGGGTAATTAAAGATTAGCAAAACAAGTGTTCTCTGCCAGGTTGGCAGGAAAACAATCTAGAGTAAGACCAAGATATAGGTGGATTGATATTGTACAAAGACGATAGAAATATAAGATCTCATAATGTTGGAGTCTTGACAAATAACGACGGTTTTGGAGGAAAAATTGTAGATAGGAAGTTAGTAATGATGTAAATTTTTCATGTAGTACTATCATATCCTGTACACTCCTTGAGGGTACATAGCAGGAATTTGATGATGATATCTTTACATGTGAATGTTCATTTCAGCATTGCAATTATCTTTTGAGTTGTATTTACAATCCTCATTACATGTCCCAGAATTTCAACTTCCTATCTACTAACTAACACACGACACTGGATATCTAATCCCACCAAAGACTTTACATTTCCTAACATCCATTTTCCCATGCTCACAATTCTAGCCTGTTCATCAAATCATTCTGCAAGTACTGCATATCAGCAGCATTCCTGATTACCCTACCTATATTTGCATCATCAGAAAATACCTGTATGCCACTTCCCAATATCATTAATGTGCAGATTGAATAACAGTGGATCAAGCAATGATCCTTGTGGTACACCACCAGACATTACCTTAAATTACCATTACCTTAAATCTTGCAGATATAAGGTAATGATAATTTAAGTAATTTAAGTAGATTTAAGGTAATGGTAACTCATATCCCCCCCCCCCACACACACACACACCACTTTTTGATAATGACTGTCAGTCAGCCATCCTCTTATCTACACTAATATTCTATAATGCAAATCCATAGTCTCCAATTTATGCAACAGTCTACCATGCTGTATTCTGTCAAAAGCCTTAGCAAAATCCAAAAGTATCATGGTGTATCCATTCCCCTTGTCTGGTTCAATGGTATACATTGTTATAGAATGTGAACAAGTTGCTAAAACATGACCTTCCCTTAGGAAACCCGTTACACACTGCAAAGTAGAGATTCACTGTCAACCCATTTCTGAACGCAAGCCCTAACCAATTTTTCCAAAATCTTCACCACCACACCCGAGATACTAATTGGTCGATAGTTAGATACATCCATATTATGGATGATAACATTGTTATAAGTGGAATTACCACACATTCTTTCCATTCCTGCAGAATCTTCCCTGTTCTGAGACTCATATTAAGCAGCCTGGTCAAAGGAACAGTTCAGTTCAGATAAACACCCTTTTAGCACACATGCTGATATCCTATCAGTCCCTATTGCTGAATTCTTATTCAGTTTGTGCAACAGCTCTAATACCTCATCCTCATATACCTAAGTTTTTTCAAAAAGTGAAGAGTAGCAGTGAGCTCAATGTTGCGTACACCAGTCTGATAGCTTTTAACAAAATGGGTACTCATTAGTTGAACAACCCCTTCTGCATCTGTTACCCTCATGGCATCTGCATTTAGAAGAGTTATTCTTTCATATTCATTCTTTCTTTTACTTGTAGCATAGCAATACAGGGTGTTCGGGATAAATTTGACAGTTTCGTAAGGAAAAAGAAAATCTTCTTTGTATCTATTAAATTTAATGAATTGACAAAAAACATTACAGGCAGAGTTAATTACAATACTATCAACAAGATTTACTCAAAATAACCACCATTAGCATCGATCACAGCTTCAATCCTGCTTCGGAACCTCGAACAAGCTGATGCTATAGTCTCCCTGGGAAGGGCCGCAAAAACTGTTTTAATTTTATCCATTAACTGGGCTTTTGTATTACTGGAAGTGCGATTGGTGTCTTTTTCAACTGCGCCCCATACAAAATAATCCATGGGGTTAAGGTCTGGGGAGTTTGGAGGCCAAACATTTGGACTGGTGAAGTCATAGAAATTTTCAGACAACCATTTTTGACTTTTCCCAGAGGTGTGGCAAGGGGCCGAATCCTGCTGCCATACATACGGCCTACCATTGGCTACCCTTGTTATCCAGGGCTTGACTACAGTGTTTAGCAACTCCACGTAGCCATCTGAAGTCAACCTGAGGCCCTCTTGGAAAAAATGCGGAGGCATCACATTGCCTTCAGAGGATACACATCCGAAAACCATCACAGTTTGGGGAAATTTAGTCTGCATTACACGAGGAATGTCCTTTGTACTGTATGCAAGCCATCTGTTATTCTGCGTGTTGTGTTTTTGATCCTGGCAAAAGTTTTTCTCATCGGAAAAGAACCAGATTGTTTGTGGTTCCGCAGGATGTTTCACTCTGCTTAGAAGTTTCTTCGCGTTTATCAAACGTTTTTCACGGGCCTTTTCTGTAAGCAGCTGACCTTTGCGGCGCTTGTATGAGTAGTAGCGGAGGTCTTCATTGAGTGCAAGCTTCATAGTAGAGGCTGCAACATTCATTTCACGTGACAAAGCCCGAATTCCAATGCCAGGGTTCTTCAACACCTGTTCCTGCAGATTTGCGAGGAATTCTGCTGTACGAACGCAATCAGATCGTCTGCTAGGGATCTTTCTTCTTGCTACATCCTCGTAGTCACCATTGCAAGTCTCTAGTTCATGCCTGATTGTTTTTACTGTATTCAGGGAGCATTGGGCAGCAGTCGAAATATCCTTATTTTGATGGCCGGCACGAATCATCATGATACAAGTTATTCTCTTCCATGATTCAGGTGGGTTCCAGCTATCCATCCTTTCTGACATCTTGTATATGAATGAAGAAGGGTCCAACCTTTTAAATGAAGAGAAGTGTGTGTTAATACATGTAACTTACGGAAAAATATAATTAATTATAAATATGTCAAATTTATCCCGAACACCCTGTAGAATTATTGTGGTTGTCTTTAGCATGCAGAGTCAGTTTCTTTTCATACTCAGACTTTGCTTTCTGCACAACAGTTGCGACTATTCTAGCCTGCTGCTTATAATTTTCATAACAGACCTTATGCACATGGTATTCTTTCCACATCATCCATTTCTTACGAATCTCTTGCTTAATAAGATTACACATCCATTTGACTTCTACCATATTTATTCTTTGAACTCTGGGGACACATTTGGATACTGCATCATTTAAGGATTGTTTAAATGCTTTCCATGAACTGTTGATATTCTTCCCATCCAGCAACCAATCCCATTCCAATGAACTCAGTATACTCCTCAGTTGGTCATAATTTCCTGCTTTGTAGTTCAGCATGTAACCTTTTCTGAATGGAACATTCATAAACTTAGTCACTTCCCAAGTGACTATCCAACAATCACTGTCAGCAACCAGAAACACTCTCTGATACTAAAATCAATTCTAACACTCTTTGACCTCAAGTTCCTTCTGTCACATGCTGAACCAATCCCATTCCAATGAACTCAGTATACTCCTCAGTTGGTCATAATTTCCTGCTTTGTAGTTCAGCATGTAATCTTTTCTGAATGGAACATTCATAAACTTAGTCACTTCCCAAGTGACTACACACGATCACTGTCAGCAACCAGAGGCAGAATAGTTACGTCTTTAACTGAAACACTCTCTGACGCTAAAATCAATTCTAACACTCTTTGATCTCAAGTTCCTTCTGTCACATGCTGCTTGAGGAATGTCCTGTAACAGCTCAATAAATTCATTTTTATTCTTCTCATGAGATTCTACTGCTACCCAATCAATATTTGGATGATTAAATCTCCCATTATGATTACTCTTTTCACACTCATCTTTTCTATTTGGTGATGCATTTCATCATCACTAGCAACCGATCCACCAGGTCTGTAACAACACCCCACTATGTAATTGATCTTGTTAGATTCCACCTCACACCAGATGGCTTCAAACTAACTGCCACATGAAATATTGTTAACAGTACTACAATCATAGGCCAACTCTAACTGATTCAAATCATCTGATATCATTAGCAGCATGCCCCTTCCTCTCTATCCTTCCTAAAAATGCTGTACCCTTTACACTCGATACCAGTTAATATGTCTGATTCTGATAGCCAGGTCTCACTAATGCCTACAATCTGAGGTCCCAATATATTGACCAAGGCAACAAACTCTACCTCTTTTTCTGATACTCCTAGCATTTGTGTACAGACATAATAATTTACCTGCATGTTCTTTTGTATACTCTTGTCTGCATGACAAAGTTGGACAACTTACAGATCTCTATCTTCTCTAATGCCTTATATATGTAGACATCTTTGCACACATTTAATGGATCCAAACCGGTGAACCCAAAGTCTGTTTTAAAAAAAAAAAAAAAAAAACTAAGAATGTTTTTACCTGGTCTTCATATTAAAGATTGCTTCTGTCCCACAGAATAATACATGCCCAGAGTACTACCCTAGAGTGCTAAAATTTTTACTGGGTATATGATCTGTATAAACAATTGCTGTTAATCACTGCTCATTATGTAAATCACAGGAAGAAAAATTATGATTACAAGTAAGCATATATCTCATCTTGCAATAGTTGTTAACATATGTGCAATAAAATTAATATACTCTCAGTAAATATATATATATATATATATTAAAATATCAAACAACATAAGAATATTTACCTTAAAGATTGTTAGTTTACGAAGACTTCCAATTCCATCTGGAAGAGTCTGAATATAATTCTGAGATAAATGTAAATCTGTTAAACTTTCAAGGCCACCAATTTCTTCTGGAATATATTCTATATGATTTTCACTGATATCAAGGCACACAAGTTTCTTCAAATTGCCTATTTCCTGTCAAAAAAACATTTATTTTGAACGAATATGAATAAAAATATTAATAGAATGCTCAACAGCTGTAATAAATGTAATTAAAACTAACAAGTAGAGATAGTTTCACTGATGAAATTAAACTACCACTGTTAATAACAGGTCTCTTTAATTCTGGGATGACTGTTTCAGCTAACTGCTTAAGGGGTTCATGCTAAGACAGAAGCTGGATAATTATTCTTTTGTAAACCCTCAGAAGTCTTTACACCTAACCTAACCTTTACACCTAATCTAACACTTCCTGGTCTGTATATTACACACAGACCAGGACCAATGATGTAATATACATATTCTGTATATTATATCAGTGGTTCTCGAGTTGGTTTACCTTCAGTAAAAGGAACTATGGTAGTTCCCCTTATCCGTGAGGGATACGAATAAGGGGGAACTTCCAAGATTCCCAGCGGATACCTGAAACCACAGATAGTACTGAACCCTACATATACTATGTTTTTTTCCCATACACAGATAAAGTTTAATTTATAAATTAGGCGCAGAAAGAGATTAACAACAATAAATAATAATAAAATAGAACAATTTTAACAATATACTGTAATAAAGTTATCTGAATGTGAATGGAATCTTAGTAACCCCAGCATATGTTTTCTTTATTATTTCTTTATTATTATTTTATGAAGCTGAGAACTTTCACACCTTTTCACTTAAAAGAAAGCACTTTGGACATGCCAAAGAGAACGGCTTCTCTTTGGCATATCCAAATTGCCAGCATCACTACTCTTGCACTTTGTGGCCTATTATTAAGTAAAATAAGGTTTATTTGAACACAAGCATTACGATACCATGACAGTCGATCTGATAACCAAGAACTACTCAGAAGGCATGCAAATTTTAAACATATGAATTACTTATTTCTGGAATTTTCCATTTAATATTTTCGGACGGCTACTAAGTGATTAACGGGTGGATAGCGTATAATGGTACAGTGTGGATATGCTGGATAAAAGTGATTCACATCCCAGGTGGGACAGCACGAGGTTTCATCACGTTACTCAGAATGGCATGCAATTTAAAACTTATAAATTGCTTATTACTAAAAAAGAGCCATAAGGCTTCATTTCGGCAATCTAAAATTACATAGGCAAAGCGGATACTAGATCCAACATTATTTCAAAGCCGAATATTTGTAGAAACTATGAAAGTTTCATAAGTTGATCTGAGAGCATACGAGAATACAATCCTCATCATTCCCGAGTTGCCTTAGATTGCACTACTTAAGTTAGTTCAGAGGCCTCTCTGCAAAATTCAACTTGGGGATGCTGAGGATTGTATTGTCATAAGCTCTCAGGTCAACTTAAAAAACTTTCATAGTTTCTACAAATATTCAGCTTTGAAATAATGTCTGCATCTAATATCCACTTGGCCAATGTAATTATAAATTGTTTATTTCTGGAATTTTCCATTTAATATTTACAGACTAGGGTTCATCATGGATGATAAGAGGGAACTACAGTAGTGAGATTTTTTTTTTTTTTTTTGAGCAAATACTGTGCCACAGATACAATACAGGATGTGAACGAATCCCATTGTGGCACAGATGAAATGCCTGACCTCTGAATAAACTTACTAAAGTACAGATAACAGCCTGTTCATATATGAGGAACAAAACAATAATTCAAGTTATATCAGAAGTGAATAATAAATAGAAGAAGAGGGAAATTAAATTCCTCTAGAAATATGAGCATTTTCATCCAAATATAATAGAAATGTATCAACTGTCACAACTACTAATGAACTAATAAATGTTGCTATGTTTTATCTTTACTCTAGAAGCACTGTTATATGAAACTTTTACTAGGATGAGAACTATACTCAACAGGCATTCACTCAACAGCGTTAAAGGTTGTAGCTTTGAATGAGTGCAACTATAAGCCTATTTCTTGTATAGTAAGACCTGTGAAATTTCCATAATCATACAATCAGATGTAATCCACAATAGAAAATTTATTTTACAAATCTCTGTAAAATAAAATAATTTTGCACTATGGCACACATGACTGTAGAATTACTTAAGGTCTGATCAGACTTGTTAGCCATTTTTCAAGTATAATTGCATAAATCTTACCAGGAACACTGAATAGGGAAATACTTCTGTAATTCTCACATTCAATTTCATTTGGATTTTTATAGATGATACTATTACAGCTCTGCTCCAATCATTGGGAATTCGACCCTATGACCAATTCTTCTCAATTATGCAAATATAGCCACCATAAAACTTTTATACCTCCCTATTTCAGCATTTCTGGTCGAATTTCATCTACTCCAGCTGCCTTTCCACATTTCTGGTTTTTGATGACTTTTTCTCCTTCAAGTATGGATATGTATTCCTGTTGGGAGTTTTCTACCACCGTGCTGACTCTGCTTGTTTCATTTAGCATTTTTCATTCAGCCAACATCTAGAATATTTTTATCTCCAATTTTCATGTTGCCTTTATCATCTCTGACTCTCTTTACAGTACTTTTTCCTCAATTTCTGAGCTTTTTCAATAGCTTTTTCATTTTTGGAATATTTTGCCACCTTCCTGATATTTATTTCCTATGTTCTTAGCAAAGTCTTCCTATGACTTTTGTTTAGTTAGTTTTACACAGTGCTTTACTTTCTTACATTTTTTTCAGTATTCTCTAAGAGAACAATCTGACTTACTTGCCAGGAATGTTTCATATGCTTTCTTCTTTTCCTTGACTGCCTCTAACTTCCTGAGTCCACCATGGAATTCTGATTTTTTCTATCCTTACAGACAACCTCACCACATACATGTCGCTTTGGTTGAATCGATCAATGTTTTCTTCAGAGTTTGCCACTGAATTTCCAAGGTATGGTTCTTGGTTTCAAACTTTTTCATTTTTTCTTCAATGATGTTTACGTATCTGAGTCTACAGTTCATGTCTGAAAGCTGCTCAACTTTGATTTGTTTTAAAACTTCCTTACACAATCTTCATTTCAATATGAAGTTTAATTTTACCCTGCTCAATATGAGATAGTGATCACTTCCTATTTCAAATCCTCTGTATACTCTTGTGTCCTGAACCAGTGGAAAACATTGCTATCAAGTATAACATCATCAATGAGACTGCTTATTTCTTTCATCTTCTCTCCATGTGAATTTGTGCACATTTTTATATTGGAATATGGTGTTAGTAATAAATAATTCATGTCCTGAACAGAAATTCAGCTGGCATTTACTATTATTATTAAGCTTTGCACTTTTCTCCAAATTTTCCCAAAGCATTTCTATATGTCTGGTAATCATTTCCCATTCTGCTGTTTAGATCTCCAACAAGAACCACCTTTTCCTTTTTCGTTGTGCTGCCAGCTGCCTTCTCTAATGCCCCAAAAAATCCATCCATTTCTTTTTTGGTAGAACCTTCAGTGGAACCAGTGATACCTAATTTGTGCTTATGGAAACAAAAATAAGTCTCATTGTACAATTTCCCATTCTGATATTTATTTGCCACATCACTCTACTTGATAATGCCTGCCATTCAAGAATATTATCCTGATATTTAGTGTTGAATACCATAGCTACTCCCTCTTTTCTCTGAGTGTTATTGCTTGAATATAGCATTTTGTATTTGTTGCTTAGAAAGGTCTTCTTTGTTTCAGTCACACCTATTATGTCGATCTGGTACTTATCCAATTCTTATGCTAGTTCCATTTCTTTTCCATTGATGCTTCTTATGTTGATAGTACCAATCTTGAGCTCTGCTGATGTTGAGTTATTATTATTATTATTATTATTATTATTTCAGGCGACTCCAGGAGTCCTTAGACTCATCGAGGGAGGCCCTAAACATCATGTCCACACAACTATGCGATTACATTCTCACAGTATCTATCATACCTTGTCTTGAACTCGTTCACCGTCATAGCACCCACAACAGACTCTGGCAGCTTATTCCACTCATTTACCACTCTAAAAGTAAAGAACCCAGCTCTAACACCCCTGCTAACCACACTCTTGCCCAGCTTCCATAGGTGTCCCCTAGTTCTCCCACCACCAGTCCTGATCTCAAAAATATCCTCTGAATTAATCCTATAGAATCCCTTTAGCAATTTGAATGGCTCAATCATATCTCCTCTTTTCTGCCTATCAACTAATTTCTGCAACCCACAAATCTTCAACCTGTTCTCATATGGTTCATTCCATAGACCTGTTATCATCTTAGTCACTCGCCTCTGGATCCTCTCCACCTCCTCCCCATCAAGAAGGAACCGAGGTGACCAAATCTGGGCACAGTAATCAAGATGAGGTCTTATCAAGCCTCGGTACAGAGGTACAATAACTTAATTGAGTTAGGATATTTTCTGGGATTTGTTCCAGTAGCTGATGCACTGTTCGCCCTGGTTCCCTGACAAAAACAACTTCGAGGATAATATCATACAGATGATGATTCATTTTTAATATCTGCTAAGGATGAGAATCTCCAAATTTTCTACTGTTTTTACAATCAATGTATTTACCTTGTATCCCATTTCAGTTAAATTGTCTATTCCATACTGATGATGTAGTTTATTTTTAGTATACACTCTTGCTAATTTTGAAATAATCTTGACTGCTATGGGAAATGTGCTTTTTTATAATTTTCCATGTGTAAAGATGAGCAGAACTGATGCTCTGAAACAAAAACACAAATTTTTGGTGTACAAAAAGAAACTGTTTGGTATAACAAAAAAAGCTCCTAACATTTACATTAGTATGCTTAGTTATACTATCAAATTTACATGGTAATCATTACACTGTGAAGGTGAGATAAATTGGATTACCTTTGGAAGAGTTGTTAGTTCGTTACAATCCAACCATAATTCCTGGAGACTGGACAACTGACCAATTAAAGTAGGCTATAAGAATAAATATGCATTAAATATGTATCAAATACTGACATACTAAAAAAATGTTTGAGTTATATTGCTTGACATAATCTTTTAGCTTTTCTATAATGTTGCAATGTGTTCAAAAGGCTGTTTTTTTCTTTTCCTAGTGGAATATATATTAATCATGATAATTAGTTATCATTCTTACCCTAGAATAATACCAATAAATAAATATAGCATACCAAATAAATGTAATCAGGTATGTTATATAAATTATTAAATTTGAAATCTTATAATATTTTATGAACATATTTCATGAACATCCAGCTATTGCTTTGAAGACAAAAGCACACAGTAAAATAACAACAATGGCAATACACCCAGTGCATTATGGTGTTTCACCTCACCAAAATCTGTGTTTGTACTGCATGACTTAAAAGATCAAACACAGAAAGATATTCTTTTTATATCCATCTGATTACCAACTTTTTTTTTTTTATTTTGAAACTTGAGATGTTCAAGCATGCTTCAGATTCAACCCATATGAAATTCAAAGTTTCTCTTCTCAGATATTGACAACATATTGCAACTTGGTCCAATGATCAAACTGAACATCTTTGACCACTTTTTTAACAACATGAACATAACAGTTCATAAGGAAATCTAAAAATAGTTTCTAGATCCATTCATCACATGCCTTCTTCCCAACTATCTGATATTAAGTTTGCTTCTTATCAGATAGTTGGGCTATGTTTTGCTTCTTAACAAATAAGAAGCAAAGCATAGCACAAGAAGAATAATACAATAACCACTGTTTCTCCTTCTGGTCAAAGGGTCACAGCCATTCCACACATAAAATTAAATGCAGTAATGACATACATTACATAAATGAAACAAAGCTCACAATCACAGATCAGATAAGGCAAAGATTAAATATAGTAATCATGGTGAACTAAGTCATCCTGAAAATTTTCAAGTAGAATTCAATGAAAAGGGTGGCCTGCCCTAAAAATATTATATACACATATTTAAGGAAGCCTGGGAGACCATCACTCTATCTACAAAATTATGGTCTAAAAATTTCCAAAATATAGACAATTCATAGTCAGCCATTACAACACTCCCAATGCATAAGCATAGACATTAACTTGTGTGATCTCTTTTCACATATGTAAAGTATATCACAAGAACATCCAACAATAATCCCCCAGCATCAATAGCCCTCCAGAGACAACCACTTTCTCCAATATATCACCATGTTCTCAATAAATATAAGCAAGATTCAAGCAAAGACTAGGCTAAAAATTAATAGGTGTTTAAGATGGTATACAATTTGGTTATTGAAATTGCTTAAAATGCAATACAGCAAGCTAATAACAGCATATATTAGGTGGTACATCTATATTATCTAAGAATTTTTACAGATTTTATTTGATTCACTGATGTATTTGCATTACTTTCATAATGAATAAATATGAAACCAATTATTGCAGATTAAAAGAAACAGGAAATTTATAATCACTGATCAAACATGAAAAGTAGAACTTACCAATTCTTCAATTTCATTACTTCCGAGATCTAGTCGCTCTAATTTAACCAAAAAGGCAAATGATGGTGGCAATGTTCTTAGCTGATTTTCTCTCAGCTCCAATGATTCTAAATTGCTTAAGCTAAAAATAAAAAAAATTTAAAATAAATGTCAAGTTAAGGGGATAATAAATTCCTCATTATTTTAAAGCCAGATGCGAAACTCAGAGATCAAAATCTAAGAGTTTCATGCCAAAGAACTATCGGCGAGTCCAAGCGTAAGTCAACACCTGGGTAATACAACACTAGGACAACTCGGAGCAAAGGTGGAGCAAGCTCCAACACTATCCTTAATATTTTCTCATAATGTAAAACACAGCTCCTAGGAGATGTATTACTGTTTTACATTATGAGGAGAAATCACTACCCAGACTGGTTTCGACCTTTATTGAGATCTCATCAGTGAGTAGGTAGACCTGGATAATACCAAGGTTTAAGTGAAACTTACATATACCCTTATTATACGAATTGCCAGAGAGGTGTACCTACAATAAAGAACCAAGAGGCTATTTTTTTTTCCGGAGGGATAAATTAAGTTAAGGGGATAATAAACCCGGGGTGCTTAAGGGTCAAAGCTGTATAACTGAGAGGAGACCTCCACATAGCCTTTAAAGGAATGCGGAGAACCGACCAGGGCTTTTGACCTAATGTCCAATCCTCACCTTCTCGTGGTGCACCTTGTTGGGTATCTACTTTGATACTGAACGAACGAGGATGGGCTGGCAATTTGGGATTTAGCCGACCAAATTGTATTCTTATTGGTTAAACCTAAATAAAAAAAATGATGGTACAACATGACAAAATTTCATGCCAGCTGGGGTCTCCCGGTTAAACAAGGACCCCATTGTTTCGCCAGGGAACCAGGGCGAACAGCGAAAAGTCAGCTACTGGAACAAATCTGAAAACAAACCCCAACTCAACATCACCAGAATTAAAGATCGGTACTATCAGCGTAAGAAGCCTGACTGGCAAAGAAATGGAGCTAGCTGAGGAATTAGATAAGTACCAGATCGACATAATAGGGGTGACTGAAACAAAAAAGACCAAAACTGGTGAGATCTTTCTGAGCAATAAACACAAAATGTTATATTCAGGCAATGACAATCAAGAAAAAGAAGGAGTAGCCATAATATTCAACACAAAATACGAGGCTAATCTTCTTGAATGGCAGTCAGTGTCAAGTAGAGTAATGTGGGCAAATATGAGAATGGGGAACTGAAGAATGAGACTTATTTGTGCCTATGGTCCCACAGAAGGTTCTACTAAGGTAGAAGTGGAGGAATTTTTTTAAGCTTTAGAAAAAGCAACTGACACAATGAAAAAGGAAAAGTTGGTCCTTGTTGGTGATCTAAATAGCAGAGTAGGAAATGATTGTCAGACATACAAAAATATTTTGGGAAAATTTGGAGAAAAGAGCAAAGCTAATAATAATGGTAAATACTTTTTGGATTTCTGCTCAGGACATGGACTGGTTATTACTAACACCACGTTCCAACATAAAAATGTGCACAAATTCACATGGAGAGAAGAGGCAGGGAATAAGAAAAGTCTCATTGACTATGTTATTGTTGATAGTGATGTTTTCTCCCTGGTGCAGGACACCAGAGTGTACAGAGGATTTGAAATTGGAAGTGATCACTATTTAGTCTTGAGCAGGATAAAATTGAATTTCATATTGAAAAGAATAACATGTAAAAAAGTTTTAAAGCGAATAAAAGTTGAGCAGCTCTCAGATGTGAACTGTATACTAAAATACAGCAAGATTATTGAAAAGAAAGTGAAAGAGTTTGAGAATAGGAATCAAACCTTGGAGATTCAGTCCCAAACTCTGAAGAAAACACTGATTGATTCTGCCAGAGAGGCATGTGGTGAGGTTGTGTGCAAGGATAAAAAAATCAGAACTCCCTGGTGGACACAGGAAGTTAAAGAGGTAGTGAAGGAAAAGGAGAAAGCATATCAAAAGTTCTTGGCAAATAAGTCAGCTTTTACTCTTACAGAATACAGAGACAAATGTAAGAAAGCTAAACAGTGTGTAAAACTAGCTAAACAAAAGTCATGGAAGGACTTTGGCAAGAATATACAAAATAAATATCAAGAAGGTGGCAAAATATTCTGGAGGTTGTTGAAGAAACTTAGGAATGGAGGAAAGAGTGCTGTAAAAGGAGATAGAAATGATAAAGGTGACATGAAAACAGGAGAAAAAGATATCCTTGAAGTATGGAGTAATTACTTTGAAAACTGCTAAATGAAACAAACAGTGATGACGGCACAGTGATAAAAAACACTGACCAGGCATGCAGTCAGGAATACATATCCATACTTGAAGTAGAAAAAGCCATCAAAGGCTTGAAATGTGGAAAGGCAGCAGGAGTAAATGATATATGACCAGAAATGCTGAAGTATGGTGGTATAAAAGTCTTACAGTGGCTGCACTGCATAGTTCAGTAAGCCTGGACAGCGGGACGAATTCCCGATGATTGGTGTAGAGCTCTCATAGTACCCATATACAAAAAGGGAAATAAAACTGAATGCGAGATTTACAGAGGTATTTCCCTACTGAGTGTTCCTGGCAAGATCTATGCAAGTATACTTCAGAAACAGTTGAGAAGAATTGTGGAAGAAAAGCTTGGTGAAGAACAAGCTGGATTCAGGCCAAATAGAGGCTGTCGGGTTCAGATCTTCACTTTACGACAAATAATCGAGAAAGCATGGGAATATAACAAAGATCTGTATTTAAGTTTTGTCGATTTGGAAAAGGCATATGACAAGGTGCCAAGAGAGAAGCTATTCAATACGCTGCAGTTATATGGTGTCGATGGGGCATTATATCAAGCAATACTTAGTCTTTATTTGAGTTGTAAGTCAGCAGTTAGAATTGAAGGAAGTACAGGAAGATGGTTTAATGTTGAATCTGGTGTGAGACAAGGATGTACATTATCCTCTCTGTTATTCATTATCTATATGGATCACATTATGAAGGAAAGTGGTATTAAACCTGATATCAAAATTGGAGATGTTAATATCAGCTCTTTGCTTTATGCAGATGATGTTATACTTCTAAATAAATCTGCTACAAGTCTGGAAGATTCTCTGACTAAATTGAATAGCTGTTGTAATAGATATGGTATGAAGGTCAGCAATAAAAAGACAAAGACAATGAAAATAGGCAGAATCATTGAAAATATCAACTGTGTTGTGAATGGAGAACTTATAGAACAAGTAAAACATTTCAGCTACTTAGGCACGATTTTTACTGAAGATGGTAAATTAAATATAGAAATAGACACCAGAATCAGCAAAGCTGGTAAGTCAATTGAATAAATTCATATGGAATAAGAGAGAAATTAGCTGGAACACTAAATTAGCTGTATACAAGACAGTGTTCAAACCAGTTTTAACTTATGGATCTGAGAGCTGGGTCAGAAGTAAAACACTTGACCAAAGACTAGAGAGACCGCAGATATGAGAGTCCTGAGAAAGATTAGAGGCGTGAACAGAATGCATCAATGGCAATATCATATTAAAAATGAGGATATTAGGAAAGAACTTGACATTGTCAGCATCCAGGAATGCATTAGCAGACCTAATCTCAGGTGGTATGGTCACTTAAATAGAATTGGAGAGGAAAGATTAGTAAAACAAGTGTTCTCTGCCAGGTTGGCAGGAAAACGACCCAGAGGAAGACCAAGATATAGGTGGATAGATATGGTACAAAGTGCCTTAGACGATAGAAATATAAGATCTGATGATGTTGGAGTCTTGACAAGTAACAGACTGATTTGGAGGAAAATTGTAGATAGGAAGTTAGTAACGATGTAATTTGTTCATGTAGTACTGTCATATCCTGTACACCCCTTGAGGGTACATGGCAGGAATTTGATGATGATGATGATAATAAACCCCTCATTATTTTAATGCGAAACTTGGAGATCGAAATCTAAGAGTTTCATGCCGAAGAACTATTGGCGAGTCCAAGCGTAAGTCAACACCTGGGTAGTACAACACTATATATGTTCATAATTCACAATTAAATAATTCATCACAGTATTCATAATTAAATGATTAAAAAAAAAAGTTCAATCTTCAAAATTTCAAAATAGTCAAGCTTATGTATTTTGGGGACAGAATCTTAAAAAAAAGTATATGTGTTTTATATACTTGTAAACAAATACTTGTATAAGTATCTGGTTACAAGTATGCCAAATTTGACATAAGCTTGACTATTTTGAAAATAATTAAAAAAAAAAAAATCCCAGAAGCATGACATAATGCATTAATTTTACTAATGCTTTATCAATAATAATTCATTAATAAAATTACAGGAAGAACATTAGAAGACCATTGGCAAAATAATAAACATTTACAAAAGTGAAATATAAGAATAATACATCAGCTTCTTCATATGTGATCAACAGCAATAGGCAGAGTTTAAACATAATTATTAGAGTACCAATGATCACATTCATACCCTCAGACAAATTACAGAAATGACAAACATATAATAAACCTTTATGTTTGGCTTTGTACGTTTTGAACAAGAATCAGATTCCATTAAAACCTCAACTATCCTAGAATCATTATTAAAACAAACCTGCAAAAAAAAAAAAAAAAAAAAAAAAAATATATATATATATATATATTTTTATGAAAAAATTGAATGACTAGAACCGAGATTTAATTAAAAAGGTTTTAATATAAACACACTACTAGTTTCGGCCTGTAACAGCCTTCTTCAGGTAACATTATAAAAGAAAAAACACTAAACATTGAGGGTTAAAAGACTATGAACAACATAGACAGTCTTTATACATAATTAGCATGAAAACATTGTAGTTGTATTTGAAGCTGTTCTTTCATTTGTTGCATTGTTGGGAGAGTGCATGCTTACTGCATCACGTGAACGCCAGTACATGATTACAGCTGAATGACTATCTGGGAGGTTGTAGCTTAAGTTGTTATTTAGATGAACAGGATTGAAGATGATTTCTCTAGTTCCACAATTTTTCTCTCTATTTCGTCACTGCAACGGAAGATGTTTGTAGATTTTTCCCAGCAGACTTTGTGACTTTGGTTATCATCATTAGGATTAGTCGAGAAAAGGATATGACTACTTGATAATGCAATTGCTCGCTGTATCTTGTAAGTAATGTCTCTCATGTGTTCTTCCATACGCATTTCGACAGATTTGTATGTCTGCCCGAAATAAGGAATATCGCAGTCACATAATATTTTATATACGCCAGGGTATTTGAGTTGATGATGGCAAGGTTTTGGGTGGCTTATTAAGGAACGGATCTTTGGAAGTGGAGTGAACAAGGTTCTGATATTGTATTTTTTTAGAACTTTTGCTAATTTATGTGTAACAGTAATTATGTAAGGAATAGATATATTGCCTTTGAATCTATTTGTTTCTTCTGAGTGATGTCTAGGAGGATTAAGAAGGAATTTGTTAATGATTTTCTTGGAATATCCATCAACTTCGAAAGAAGTTTTCAGATGGTTTATTTCTGTAAGCAGTTCATTTGGATCATCAAGAAGAGAACGGGCTCTATGTCCCAAGGTGGAAATTATTCCAAGCTTATGAGGAGGGAAATGATGGGACTGACTGTGCAGATATCTGTTGGTATATGTGGGTTTTCTATATATCGATATTTTTAGTTTACCAGAAGAGCGAGTCAGTTTGACATCAAGAAAAGGCAAGGAATTATCCGTTTCAAGCTCAGCAGTAAACTTATGTCGGCTATTGAGATGTTCGAGGAAAACCATAAGGGATTCATGTCCATAGCTCCAAACAATGAAGACATCATCCACATAACATTTTCAAACTTTAGGTGTTAAAATAAAGGAAGAGATAGCCTTGGTTTCAAAATCTTCTAAGTAAATATTTGCAAGAACCGGAGATAAAGGATTACCCATAGCCAGTCCATGATTTTGTTTGTATATATTATCTTGAAATTTGAAGTAACTGGACCTGATGCAATGTGTAAGCAAGGCTAGCATTTTTTTGGATAACTTGTCCTTGAGTAATGTTAGGACTTCATCTGTTGGGACATTAGTGAACAAAGAAGTTATGTCCAAGCTAGATATGATGTCATTTTCATCAACTGTAATATCCTTGATGTATGTAACAAATTCTGTAGTGTTCTTGATAAAGGATGGTGATTTCCCTGAAAAACTTTTGAGGTATTTGGCAAGGTATTTTGAAAGATTGTATGTAGGAGAATCGATACCTTCTACAATTGGGCGTAATGGGGTGTTCTCTTTATGGATTTTAGGAACACCATATATGCGAGGAATTAACGGATGGAGAGAGCGTAGAGATAAACGGACGTTTCGGGATAATTCAGTTGTTGTTTTTAATAAGTTGTTTGTACGACTTTGAAGTTCACGAGTTGGATCTCTCTCAAGTATTGAGTAGGTATCATTATGTAGTAATTCAATCATTTTATTCTTGTAATATTCGGAGTTCAGGATGACTGTTGCATTTCCTTTATCTGCAGGGAGGATGATTATATCTCTGTTGTTTTTTAAACTTTTAATAGCTTTGCGTTCAGTTGAAGTAATGTTATCTGCAGGTGGTTTTGCTTTATTCATAATAAAGATTGATTCAATACGTAGAAGGTGTGCATCTTGTGGAGGGAGAAAAGAAGCACCTTTTTCTATTTTTGTAAGTAGTGTCTCCTTTGGTATTAATTTTGGGGAAGGAATGAAGTTTAGACCTTTACTAAGGATGCTTTGTTCTACATCTGAAAGTATATAGGAGGATTTGTTGATAACGACTTTGTCAATATTGATGTGTGGTTTTGAGTTCCTATTATTCTGTAATCTCTTTAACGTTTCAAATTTTCTTATAAGATTTACTTTGTTATTATATTATAGCTTGAAACGGATAATTCCTTGCCTTTTCTTGATGTCAAACTGACTCGCTCTTCTGGTAAACTAAAAATATCAATATATAGAAAACCCACACATACCAACAGATATCTGCACAGTCAGTGCCATCATTTCCCTCCTCATAAGCTTGGAATAATTTCCACCTTGGGACATAGAGCCCGTTCTCTTCTTGATGATCCAAATGAACTGCTTACAGAAATAAACCATCTGAAAACTTCTTTCGAAGTTAATGGATATTCCAAGAAAATCATTAATAAATTCCTTCTTAATCCTCCTAGACATCACTCAGAAGAAACAAATAGATTCAAAGGCAATATATCTATTCCTTACATAAGTACTGTTTCACATAAATTAGCAAAAGTTCTAAAAAAATACAATATCATAACCTTGTTCACTCCACTTCCAAAGATCCGTTCCTTAATTAGCCACCCAAAACCTTGCCATCATCAACTCAAATACCCTGGCGTATATAAAATATTATGTGACTGCGATATTCCTTATTTCGGGCAGACAGACAAATCTGTCGAAATGCGTATGGAAGAACATATGAGAGACATTACTTACAAGAGACAGCGAGCAAGTGCATTATCAAGTCATATCCTTTTCTCGGCTAATCCTAATGATCATAACCAAAGTCACAAAGTCTGCTGGGAAAAATCTACTAACATCTTCTGTTGCAGTGACGAAATAGAGAGAAAAATTGTGAAATCGAGAGAAATCATCTTCAATCCTGTTCATCTAAATAACAACTTAAGCTACAACCTCCCAGATAGTCATTCAGCTGTAATCATGTACTGGCATTCACATGATGCAGTAAGCACGCACTCTCCCAACAATGCAATAAATGAAAGAACAGCTTCAAATACAACTACAACGTTTTCATGCTAATTATGTATAAAGACTGTCTATGTTGTTCATAGTCTTTTAACCCTCAATGTTTAGTGTTTTTTCTTTTATAATGTCACCTGAAGAAAGCTTTTACAGGCCGAAACTAGTAGTGTGTTTATATTAAAACCTTTTTAATTAAATCTCGGTTCTAGTCATTCAATTTTTTCATAAAACTATGTATGTTAACCGAGTCAATGATCATTCTGTCATATATATATATAGTAGATGTGCAGTATAGTAAATACCACTATAATGAAATGATGCACTGTAACAAGTTGTAGAAAATATCCAGGCCTAAGTCTCCAAGAACAGATTACAAATTTAAGCTTGGTATCACAAACAATAAAAAACCTTCACAATAGTAAACTGATGTCCCTGACAAATGAATTCATAATCACAAAGTAAATGGTGGGAAATCAAACATTGTTCTGTTATCAATGTATATGTATGAAGGAATCAAACATGGAAGGAAATGAACCAAGAAATGGAAGAAAATCTTACTGAAGACAGAACACGGAAGACTGTCAGGGACTAAACAAAGAGCATGAAAAAGTACAAATGCAAACAATAATGGAAAACATAAGAAAGAAACAGAAGATCAGAAATTTATAAAAAAAAAAAAGTAAAACAGAATTAATGTTTAAATTCTGAAATATTACATTAGAGCAGCGTTTCTCAACCTTTCTAAACCCAAGGACCAGTAAAATGCCTAAAACAATTCTACGGACCACTAAGTTATGTAATTTTTTGTAAATGTATGTGAGGATTATGAACATTTACAATATTTATATATATAGTAGATGTGCAGTATAGTAAATACCACTATAATGAAATGATGCACTGTAACAAGTCATAGAATCTTCATGCACTCTCTGATTCGACCAGCGACATGTAAACTGTTCGATTCACTCAATATTGGTCAACTTCAGTCAAGAAGAGCTGGGTCAGAAGTAAAACACTTGACCAAAGACTAGAGACTGCAGATATGAGAGTCCTGAGAAAGATTAGAGGAATGAACAGATGGCATCAATGGCAATATCATATTAAAAACGAGGATATCAGGAAAGAACTTGACATTGTCAGCATCCAGGAATGTGTTAGCAGAGCTAATTTCAGGTGGTATGGTCACCTAAACAGAATGGGCAAGGAAAGATTAACAAAACAAGTGTTCTCTGCCAGGTTGGCAGCAAAACGACCCAGAGGAAGACCAAGATATAGGTGGATTGATACAGTACAAAGTGCCTTAGACGATAGAAATATAAGATCTGGTAATGTTGGAGTCTTGACAAGTAACAGACTGATTTGGAGGAAAATTGTAGATAGGAAGTTAGTAATGATGTAAATTTTTCATATAGTACTGCACATCTACTATAAATAATACATATGGAAACATAATTAAGTTGAAAGTAAATGATTAAAAGTGTATCATTGCTAAACAAAGTTGTAATTTTTATTAAATAAATAAAGGTATCAGTTTCCGATTTGCTGTGGGCAAATGAATGGGTATATCAGCGCCGTCCCACTGATACCCCATTCATCTGCCCACACTCATTAAGCTCACTCCACAACTTTTTTAGTGCAGTTAGTCCCATGGGCAAATGAATGGGGTATGTCAGCGCCGTCCCACTGATACCTTCATTCATCTACACACAACGACATTTATCTTTAATCACCATTCACCTACTCACAGCAACTTTTATATTTTATATGTTATCCCATTCATCTGTCCATACTCATGAAGCTAGTGTTAAATTGTGAATGAAGCTATGTTATGTAATTTATTATTTTTCATTCACATTTAACATGGCTTATTAAATATTAATCATGGTTTATATAAATTTATTTATTATTCTTTAATTAAGAATTACTAATTAAATATTTACTCAAAATCTGACCTGCTATTAACTTATAAAATAATAATATGTTTAGAATTTTGTATAACTAAATATATATGGTGTAACGTAAAGTGTTAATTTATATTTAACTGTATACGTAATCAAAAAGTTAAAGTAGCAGCTTAAATATTCTGTTGTTTTTATTTGTAAAATATTTAATGTTATGTAATCACTCATGAATAATAATAGATCATACATTACATTAGCGAAATGTTTACGTTTAGTCTGTTGTCATGGAGACGCACGCGTAAACAACCACGAGTGGAGTAGAACGTGGCGTTCGAACGTAAGGTGGGAAGGAAGGTCATATAAGCAGAGAGAGAAAGGAGGTCATAGACAAGATAGGAAGGAAGAGAAGAATTATTATTAAGGAGTGAGGAGAGAATTTTGCGGAACCAAGATTATAAAATCCTCAGGGCAGAAATTTATGAGTATAGTGTTCGGAAGTGAACCTATAAGAAGTGAAACATAAAGTTTAATGTTATAAGCGAAATCTGCTGTTGTTATGAAGAAAGGTTGATGCCGTAATCAGATAAAAGGAAACTGGACAGTCAATGCGAAAATTCTGATTAGTTCTAGTTAATCTGGATTACGATTAAATTCTATGTTGCCCTAGGAAAAGGTTATATTGATTACTTGGAGAAAAGTGAACAGGAAAAGATATTAGTACCTAATTACTGTTGTTTGGAATAGTGAAGTGCGACTTACAATAATACAGTTTAAACTATGGAGAATATTTGTTATGTGTGTTCCGCTAATGTTAATTAAGTTAATTCATAAGTGCTCTCTCAATAATTTGATGTATTGAAGAATTTGTCTGGTAAGAGTAGTTGTATAAGTTTCTCTATTCTAGCATTAACTGTAATATATCTCCGATGCTCAAGGTCCGGGAATATATTTGCTTGGAATATAGCTTACGTAGTTTATTGCCTGCTGTGAATATAAACATTGAGCTGATAGATTTGTGAAGACTGAATAAAATTAGAAATTGTTATATTAACTTGAGATAAGAAGATTTGTGTTTTTGAGACTGTGAATAGTATATGAAAGTTAGAACATTGAATTAGCATCAGTGACCTAAGAAGATGTGTTAAGTTAATTGTATAGTTTCATTTTAAAATAGAGTTCTTGTATTTGTTAACCATATCATATATTAAATGTTTTATTTTGTTGATCTAAATATTGTGTTTGCCTGAATTCCTTATTATTGCACCGTTCATAAACATTCGAATCTTGCGGGAACCCCAAGTAAAAATGATAATAAATGATTCGGCCTAATGAGATGACTGTTAACTTAATTTAGAACTGATCCTACTATTTATATAGACTAATCTAAGAATAGGGTGGCGCAGTATAAATATAAATTTCCCTACTTTTGGATCGGTGATCATTTCGTAATTAGTTGTATTATTCATAAAAGTGACTTGAAACTAGATAGATTTAGAACACGACAGAAAGGAGTCGTCACGACACTAGCACCATAACAACTTTTATCTTCATGCACTCTCTGATTCGACCTGCGACATGTAAACTGTTCCATTCACTCAATATTGGTCAACTTCAGTCAAAGATTGGCACACACACGCACACACACACACACACACACACACACACACACAGACAATTTCTGTATTTTGTTTTTATTTGAAGAAGTGATGAAAATCTTTTCTCACAAAAATAGGCTGTGGAAAACTGCATGACGATTTTCAATGCTTCTTCAGATAATTCGGGAAATTCACTTCTCACTGAAGGCAAGATCCAGAATTGAGGCCAAACCAAGATCAAGGAATTGCATTTTAAGCCCACTGTCACTTGAAAGCTCAATTAACTGTTCTTTTTTTAATAACAAAAGGTCGTTTTCGTGACTATAAGCCTGAAATAGATCTCGAACCCACAGAAATTTCTTATAAAAGTTATTCAAAAAATATGTTTCAAAATTCTGTTTCAGAGTTTTGAGATGGTCACAAACCCTTTCCAGAAACTCAGAATCAAAAAAAAAGAGCATTTTCCACTAAAAAGGATTCCAATGTTAAAAGGCGCAAATGATCTGTCTTTTACATAACTAATGCACAATGCTAGTTGTTGTTGTTTTTTCTCTGATGCCTTTATTTTGTCGTAGGCATCAAGAACAGCTAAAGAATTTCCCTGAAGGGAGAGATTTAGTTCATTTAATTTTGAAAAAAATGTCTGAAAGATAGCATACTGTTGATAACCATGCTTCATCAACAAGGTGTGATGCAAAATGAGAATTATGTTCATTCACAAACAATAAAACTTCGTGCCTTAATTGAAATAATCTTGTTAGTACTTTGCCCCTGGAAAGCCAGCGAATTTCAGACTGAAGTTGTATATATTCATTCTCCATTTCATCGCAGAATACTGAAAATAACCTCTTACTTAGCAGTAGAGCCTTAATAAAATTAACTAGCTTTACAGCGTTATATAGCACAGTTTTAAATTCTGGTGGCATTCCTTTGGAGGCCAACCTTTCCCTATGTATGAAACAATATACCCGATTCATATCCGGAGCCACTTCCTTGAACAAAGAACAAAAAATGCCCATGCATTTTTCCCACTAGATCCCTTTGTGTATTATGTAATTATTGAAAGTGTGAAATATTTCTTCTCCAGTTGTTCGAAATGACAAAGTTATACAAAACAGAATATCGTTATGAATGTTGTTGTTGTCATGCGCATATCTTGCATATGCATATTAACTGCACATCATCTGTAACATAGTAGTCTCATCTATTTGTAACGCATAATAAGAGCTCTTTTTAACTCTTTCGATTAATTGAGATTCTACGTCACCTGCAATATCATTAATTCTGCGACCTACAGTGTCATTGAAAGAGGAGTCAAATCAACATCTTTTAGTAACTTGTTGCCAAACAGTTTTTACCACATCTTTTATAAATGGAAGTAGTCAATTTTTCCCGATAGAATGTGGTTTCCCTATTTTCGCTATGTGCAAACTTAAGAGATAGATGCTTCCAGTGCCCTGCTATTAATCGAATCCATGGCAAAAAAACTACATCTTTCCCATGACTTAATGTTGCTAAGTATCGCTGAAATTAGCTTTTTTTTTTTTTCAATTTGCTTATTTTTCACGTCACAGTGTTTAGTTTCTAAATGTCGGAGTTTCATAGGTTTCATGCACTTGTTCAAGAACACTTCATAATTTACACATTGAGGTTTCTGTTCACTTTCATCTCCACACCAAGTAAACCTGAATTCCAAATATGAACTGTTATATTTCCTACTGTATTTTTTCTTTGAACTGCTTGTTTCTTCTACTTTAATAGTATCAGATTTACTTGCTGTTACAACACTTGTATCACAATTAGGGTTAGCATCACCTGTTTCATTTGCTCTTCTTTTCAAAGTCCTACTAAGCTACTTTTCCATTATTAAAAAACGTTTCCAAAAAATATATAAATACTGTGGTTAACTCATGACACACTCTGTCCAAGTATCATTTATCACTTCTGAAGGTATACTGAGCCTTGGTTGAAGGAAGAAAACCTTCAGTAATAAAAATCAATAAACAACAAGCAATTGGTTGAAATGTGGATAACACATGTTCACTTCAAATCTGACAAAACAGCAAGAGACGGCGGAAGCAATAAAACTATACTGTTGTTCACTTCACCCCTCTTATTATTCGTCATTCTGCTGCTACAAATTATTGTAGTGCCAGAATGATGAGTAATAAAAGAAGGGTGAAGTGAACAACAATATAGTTTTATTGCTTCCCGCCTTTGAACATTCTGACGCTATTTGTTGTTTTTTTAAGTCTCCATTTGATTTCAATAATTTTTACTTACTTATTCAATTTTAATTTGTTTTGATAATTAAAAAATATATATTTATTTAATTAATTTAAGTCTGCCTGCAGACTACCTGTCCAATTGTCGTGGACCACAGGTTGAGAAACACTGCATTAGGGTAAATTACTGTCATGTACCTGAAATCTTCATACTGAGCTAAAATGGACTGCAAGTTTTATCCATAAATTTTTAGCTTATGGATAAAGAATCTATCAAGCTCAAAATTCAGCAATTGCCTGGGTATAAATTTGAATTTTAAAAAATACTGTGTACTGAGCCATGTTTCATGAATGTTTCTTTAAATTCATAAGTTTTAAGGGAATAGTATCAATTTATGCCAGCTGTGCCAATTACTTTTCCCAATCCCTTAAACTGACTAATGCTGACTACTGCAGACTAAGAAATCATTACTTGTATCCTCGACCACTTCATAACTGGAGGTGACCGATTATAAATTTGACTAACTGTTGAAGTTTTTTTTTTTTTTTTTTCCATTTTCAAAACAGAAAGATTGACATCATCTGCTTACAAGAGACAAGATGGGTCGTTGCAAAATCTAGAAACATTGGTGAAGGATATAAACTTATCTACTTTGGACAAAAGTCTGGGCAAAATGGTGGTGTTGCAGTAACTGTAAGCTAGAGGCTAAATAATATCATCACGAAGTAGCAAGGATATCTGACCAAATGATCTCTGTTAAGATCAATATAGGAACCCACAGTTAATGAGTTATATCTGCCTATACACCACAGACTGGATGCCCACAACAGACAAAGGATGAATTCTGGAATGACCTTGAAAGACATCTTCCAACTATTAATAGCAATGAACAGATATTCATTGGCAGAGATCTAAATGAACATGTTGGCTGCACAAGGCTTCAAATGGTTGACAAAGATATGGCATATGAAATAAGGTAATAGTACCCTAGAATATGCAGAAGCTCATGACTTTGCAGTTGCAAATATCTTTTTTCAAAAAGAGAACTCCACAACTAATTACATACAGCAGTGGAGGCTGAACCACATAAATTGATTAGTGGTTGGTTTGGAGTTTAAAATGGATAAATGATATAAGAATCATCCCATCAGACAATATAACAAACCCAACACTGTTTATTAGTACTAGGTACATGGATCCACCTACACCAGCAGACCAACCATAAAGACAAATCGTACAAAATGGTACAAATTAATGGAACATGAAACCCAGCTGAAGACCTCACTGAAGCACTAACTACAGATTTCAACCAAAACAAAACACAACATCTGGAACACATTAGCTGAGGGTGTTAAGAATAACTCGCTGCAGCCACACTGGGAATCCCAAAACCTGGTCAACATTTCACTGACAAGTACACCTGGTGGTGGAACCCTGAAGTGCAACAAACAGTGAAATTGAAAAAGAAAGCCTATAAAACCTAGCTAAATGCAAGAAACGCTGATAATTATGAAAGATACTGAAACCTAAAATCTGTAACAAAAGCAAAGGTTGCCTTTGCCAAAGCCAAGCACTACCAACAGATATATGATCGACTGGACACATCAGATGGTGAAAAGCAAATATATTACCTTGCCTAGGCACGTCAATGTTCTACACAAGACCTAGGGCACATTATGAACAAAGATGAAAACAGAAAGATGCTGCAGACACCGAAAGATATATTACATCATTGGCAAAACAAATTTGATAAGATCAGTAATGAAGCGTGCCCACAGCTGCCATTGCAAATAGCTACAGCAGTCCTTGAACCTGTGCCCCTTATCAGCAATGATTAAGTACATACTGCAGTCCATCAAATGCAAAACAACAAGGCCACCAACCCAGATGATATACCAGTTGAAAGCTACCCAGATCACAAGGAGCATAATGGCTGACAATGCTGTTTCACATGATCATAAATGAAATACCATCAATCTGGCTAACCAGTAAAATTGGTGACTACTCAAGACTACAGACCAATTCAGCAACTTTGACATAGATTTGAAGATTTTCAAACAGACTTGATGCATGCCTTAGTCATCATTGAAATTTCACCAAATCAGTGTGATTCATTAAAAATTGTGGAATGACAGATGCAATCCATGCTATTTGGATCTTAATGGAAAAACATCTAGAAAAGAAGAAAAATAAACACATGGGTTTCTTAGATCTAGAAAAGGTGTTCGACTGTACACCACACATCTCATCTGGAAAGCATTGAGAACACATTATGTACCCAAAACCTATACGCAATGCATAAAAATGATATATTACCAACACAGTAAGTACACTGCACACCAGGAAACTCTGAATTTTCGCAATAAAGGAAGAAGTTCACCAGGGATCTGCCCTCTCATCCTGCTCTTAATCCTTTGTATGGACACTGTGACCAAGGATATTCAGAATCTACATTCCTGGACACTATTATATGCTGGTGACATAATACTTAGCACTACATTGCAAAACGAACTTCAACATCTCATGCAGAAATGGAAACCTGCTTATAAGAGTGTGGAATAAGACTTAATACCAAAGAGATGGAATATATGTGCAAGGAGGTGACCAAACCGATGACACACTTGCAATAGATGGCATGGAGCTGAACAATGCACCCAATTCAAATATCTAGGGTCCACCATTAGCTACAATGGCAATACAACAACAGATGCTGAAGCCCAAGCAAACGCTGCCTGGATGAAGTGACAAGTCACTGGAGTTCTGTGTGATAAAAAGATACCACAACATTTAAAATCAAAGATCTACAGAATAGTTGTTAGACCAGTAGCCATGTTGTTGGCATCAGAATGATGGCCAACAACAAAGAAACAAGAACAAATCCTCCATACCATGGAAATTAGAATGCCGAGATGGACACTTGTCATCACTAGGCTCAACCGAATACCAAACCGACATACATAAGCTCCTCAGCATCGCATCTATAACAGAGAAGATGCAAGAGGCATGCCTAAGATGGTATGACCACGTGTTAGATAGCAGTGAAGACTCTGTGGCCAAATGACCAAGAAGGCGACCAAAGCCATGCGCACAGCAAATGTCAACAGTAGAATTGCCCAAGACTGTGCACACGAGAGAGAGAACTGTGCCTTAAAGGGGGACAAATACTAGGAGGAAGAAGAAGATTGAAAAGGAGGGTGTGTAAGAAAGTTTTGAAATGAATAAAAGTTGAACGGCTATTAAATGTGAACTACAGACTCAAATACACAAACATTATTCAAGAAAAATTGAAAGTATTTGAAAATAAGAACCAAACTTTGAAGATTCAGTGACAAACCCTGAAGAAAACTGATTAATTCAGTCAGAGAGGCATGTGGTGAGGTAATCTGCAAAGATAGAAAAATTAAAACTCTATGATGGACTCATAGAGTTCTGATTTTTTTATCCTTAGGGAATACAGAGAAAAATGTAAGAAAGCAAAGCATTATGTAAAATTAGCAAAACAAAAGTCATGGGAATACTTTGGTAAGAACATTGAAAATAAATATCAGGAAGGTGGTAAAATATTCTGGAAGCTATTGAAAAAGTTCAGAAATAAAGGAAAGAGTACTGTAAAAGGAATTAGATATGATAAAGAGAAGATGAAAACTGAGGAGAAAGATATTCTTGATGTATAGAATAATTACTTTGAAAGATTGCTAAATGAAAGGAACAATGCCAGCATGGTGATAGAAAACACTCAACAGGAATGCCATTTGAAATATATATATTGGTACATGAAGTAGAAAAAGTTATTACAAACTTGAAATGTGAAAAGACAGATATAAAAGTTTTATAGTGGTTACACTGCATGATTCAAAGGGCCTGTTCAGAGGGTCAAATTTGAAATGACTGGAGTAGAGCACTCATAAGTAACCATCTCTATCTCTTCCAAAAAAGGCCTATAAAAAAAAAAAAAAGAGAATAAAGTTGAATCTCAGAACTACAGGTGAATTTCTCTATTGAGTGTTCTTGGTAAGATTTAAGCAAATATTCTTGAGAAATGGCAAAGAAAAATTGTGGAGGAGAAGAACAAGCTTGATTCAGGCCAAGCATATATGTCAGGATCAGATTTTTACTTTAAGACAAATAATTGGGAAAACATGGGAACATAGCAAGGATCTGTATAGCAATCCTTCGATTAATGTGCCTAATACATTCTTTAAAACAGGCGCATTTGAAATAAACATGAGGCATAAATAGGTTAATCGAAAATGCACTAATCGAATATAATAATCTGTGGTAAAAAAAGTATAATTCATTCCTCAAATTTCTTTTTTTGACCCTTAATTTCTTTTATTAAAAAATTAGGGTAAGTTTCAGGGCCTAGGTTAAAGGAAAACCATGAAGCTGAAAGACAATAAAAGATATTCAAAATATAAATTTATTATTCTACTTCTTAACAAAGAATTAAGCTAACTTATTTTTGCAGGCATTCAGTTTCTTTTTTTTCATACAACTGATGGTATGACCCTATTGCCTCTTGTAGTACTTTTGCAAATTTTACTGTTTCTCTTCATCAGGGTCAGCCACAAAGCATTGCTGCTTAAAAACTTCAATTGTATGAAAAATATTTTCGAGTTGTTTCTGTGAAATCTCTTGGGGCTTGTCAGTGGTTAAATTTTCTTCATATTCTTCAGGATCTTCCGACTGTGCATCTAAATTTAGAAGGTCAGGAATCATTCAGTTTCTCAGAATGAGATTTAACTTAAATTTGTTTGGAAAGCCTCAAATCATTTGCACAATGTGGAAGAATGTGCTTCCAAATGGCTCATATTGCTAGCAGTAATTTCATTCGAATTTGTGAATAAAAGTATGAGATTTCTCTGATTTGGCCAGAAAAGTCTTGGAAGGCATTCGCTTCCAAAAAAGGCCGGTTTCATCGACACTAAATATTTGTTGGTCACAATAGACTCCTTTTTCCATAATTTTCTTCAAAATCTCTGGATAATTTGCAGCCACCTCCTTATCTGCAAAATGCAGCTTCGCCTGTGATTAGAACATTGTGTAGGCTATTTCTCTTCTTGAAACACTCAGCCCAATCAGCACTAGTATGGAACTCTTCTTTTGCATCATTGATAGTCTTTTTTCATTCAAGGCTGCAAAGAGACTTAATGATTTTGATTAAAGAAGGTTAGTGCTTAACAGGATCAATTTTTGATTACAATCTTCGATCCATGTACAAAAAAGTCTCTCTAATTTAATCATTATAATACTTTGATTTTGAGTGAGGGCATGCATAAAGAACTTGAAGCAGCCTTATCTTTCTCTTTGTATTCATCAATTTTGCATAATATTTCTCTTATAGCTGATTCACCCATTTTAGGTTCTTGTCCTATTTTTGCTCTGGACTCAGTTTTTTTTATCTATTATTTCAAATTTTTCATCCAATGAGATTACTTTTCAATTCATTTTCGCACTTAAACTTTTTTGTTCACTAATTCTTTTACTCACGATGAAATGCTGGAAAAATACTTCAAAATAAAAAAAGTAAGGAAAACAACTGCAAAGGAGGCATGAGATATGATAATCAAAATGCTATGTAATTAGCAGAGGACATAAATTTTGGCGGTAAATTTGGAATACAATGTACATAGAAATAGTGTAGTACTGTATGCCATTAAAATCATCATTATCAAATTTCTGATATATACCCTCAAGGGATGTACAGAATATGATAGTATTACATGAAAAATTTACATCATTACTAACTTCCTATCTACAATTTTCTCCAAATCAGTCTGTTACCTGTCAAGACTAAAACACTACCAGATCTTACATTTCTATCTTCTAAGGTGCTTTTTACTGTATCAATCCACCTATATCTCAGTTTTCCTCTGGGTCGTTTTCCTGCCAACTGGCCAGAGAATACTTGTTTTGCTAATCTTTCCTCTCCCATTCTGTTCAGGTGACCATATCACATGAGATTATCTCTGCTAATGCATTCCTGGATGACAATGTCACGTTCCTTCCTAATATCCTCGTTTTTAATATGATAATGCCTCTGTTAATGCCCCTAATTTTTATCAGGACTCTCATATCTGCTGTCTCTACTCTTTGGTCAAATGTTTTACTTCTGGACCAGCTCTCAGATCCATAAGTTAAAATTGGTTTGAACACTGTATTGTATACAGTGAATTTAGTGTTTTGACTAATTTCTCTCTTTTCCCATATAAATTTATTCAGTTCACTTCCTCCTACCATACCAGCTTTGTTGATTCTGTTGTCTATTTCCATATTTAATTTAAAATCTTCAATAAAAAATCGTGTCTAAGTAGCTGAAATATTTTACTTATCTATAGTTTCTCTATTCACAATGCAGCTGATGTTTTCAATGCTTCTGTCTATTTTCATTGTCTTTGTCTTGTTACTGCTTACCTTCATACCATATCTATTACAACAGTTATTCAATTTAGTCAGGGAATCTTGCAGACTTGTAGCAGATTTATTTAGAAGTATAACATCATCTGCATAAAGCAAAGAGCTGAGATTAACACCTCCAATTTTGATATCAGGTTTAATACCACTTTCCTTCATAATGTGATCCATAGAAATAATGAATAACAGAGGGGAATAAGGTACATCCTTGTCAGACACCAGATTTAACATTAAACTACCTTCCTGTACCTCCTTCAATTTTAACTGCTGATTTACAACTCATATAAGGACCAAGTATTGCTTGATAATATATTGCCCCATTAACTCCATACAACTGTAGCATTTTGAATAGCTTCTCTCTTGGCACCTTGTCATATGCCTTTTCCAGATCTACAAAATTAAATACAGATCTTTGTTATATTCCCATGATTTTTCAACTATCTGTCGTAAAGTGAAAATCTGATCCTGACAGCCTCTATTTGGCCTGAATCAAGCTTGTTCTTCACCAAGCTTCTCTTCACAATCCTTCTCAATCATTTCTCAAGTATACTTGCATAGATCTTGCCAGGAACACTCAGTAGAGAAATACCTCTGTAATTCTCACATTCAGTTTTATTTCCCTTTTTATATATGGGTACTATGAGAGCTGTACTCCAATCATTGGGAATTCGTCCCTCTGTCCAGGCCTTCTGAACTATGCAGTGCAGCCACTGTAAAACTTTTATACCTCCATACTTGAGCACTTCTGGTCGAATATCATCTATTCCTGCTGCCTCTCCATATTTCAGGCTTTTGATGGCTTGTTCTATGTCAAGTATGGATATGTATTCCTGACTGTATGCCTGGTGAGTTTCTTTTACCAGTGTGCTATCACTGCTAGTTTCATTTAGCAATTTTTCGAAGTAATTACTCCATGCTTCAAGGATATATTTATCTCCCATTTTCATGTCACCTTTATCATCTCTAACTCCTTTTACAGCACTCTTTCCTCCATTTCTAAGCTTCTTCAACAACCTCCAGAATATTTTGCCACCTTCTTGATATTTATTTTCTATGTTCTTAAAGTCTTCCCATGACTTTTGTTTAGCTATCTTACATTTGTCTCTGTATTCTCTAAGAGCACAAGCTGACTTATTTGTCAAGAACTTTTGATATGCTTTCTTCTTTTCCTGCACTGCCTCTTTAACTTCCTGTGTCCACCATGAAGTTCTGATTTTTCTATCCTTGAAGACAATCTCACCACATGCATCTCTAGATGAATCAATCAATGTTTTATTCAGGGCTTGCCATTGAATCTCCAAGGTTTGATTCCTGTTCTCAAACTCTTTCATTTTTTCCTTCAATCATGTTTGTGTATTTTAGTCTACAGTTCACATCTCAGAGCTGCTCAACTTTTATTTGCTTTAAAACTTTCTTACATGTTCTTTTCAATATGAAATTCAATTTTATTCTATTCAAGACAGTGATCGCTTCCAATTTCAAATCCTCTGTACACTGTGGCACAAGAGAGAAAATATCACTATTAGCAATAACATAGTCAATGATACTTTTCTTATTTCTTGCCTCTTCTCACCATGTGAATTTGTGCTCATTTTTATGTTGCAACATTGTGTTAGTAAAACCAGTCCATGTCCTGAGCAGAAATCCAACAGGTATTTGCAATTATTATTGGCTTTGCTCTTTTCTCCAAATTTTTCCAAAACATTTTTGTATGTCTGACAATCATTTCCTACTCTGCTATTTAGAGTTGGTCTTTGTTGGGGACCAACAAGGACCAACTTTTCGTTTTTCGTTGTGTCAGTTGCTTTCTCTAAATCCTCAAAAAATTCCTCCACTTCTACTTTAGTAGAACCTTCTGTGGGATTATAGGCACAAATACGTCTCATTGTCCAGTTTCCCCATTCTGATATTTGCCTACATCACTCTACTTGAGACTGCCTGCCATTCAAGTAGATTAGCTTCGTATTTAGTGTTGAATACTATGGCTACTCCTTCTTTTCCTTGATTGTCATTGCCTGAATATAACATTTTGTATTTATTGCTCAGAAAGATATCACCAGTTTTTGCCTTTTTTGTTTCAGTCACCTATTATGTCGATCTGGTACTTATCTAATTCCTCAGCTAGCTCCATTTCTTTGCCATTCAGTCTTATGTCTGTGCATAAGAAGTGCATTTTAGGATGTAAAAATAACTTAGGATTTAAAAAATAAAAATAAAAAAAAGCCATTAAAAATAACTTTGTAAAATGTTTTAAATCGGTAACTAAATTATTTCATCCAGGTGAGCGATTTTTTTTTTAAATAGCCATAAAAAATGCATACATTGAAAAATGTTTAAATCTGTAACATTTATTTTTAAATGTTACAGATTTAAAAATATATAGGCAAACTAATCGAATTTTAGAGGCGCACTAATCGAATTTGTGTATATAAAAAAAAAAATGACGTACTAATCGAAAATGCACTTATCAGAGGTGTGTTAATTGAGGGATTGCTGTATTTAAGTTTCCTGGATCTGGAAAAGGCATGTGACAAGGTGCATGAGGAAAGCTGTTCAAAACACTCCAGTTATATGGTGTAAATGGGACATTATATCATGCAATACATACTCTCTATTTGAGTTATAAATCAGCAGTTAGAATTGAAGAATGTACAGGAAGATGGTTTGATGTTAAATCAGGTGTGCAACAAGGGTGTACATTATCTCCATTGTTATACTTCATCTATATGGATCATTATGAAGTAATGCAGTATTAAACCTGATAACAAGATTGGAGATGTTGGTCTCAGCTTTTTACTTTATGCAAATGATGTTATACTTTTAAGTAAATCCAGTACAAGTGTGCAGGATTCCTGACCAAATTGAATAACTGCTGTAATAAATTTGGTATGAAAATCTGCAATAGCAAGACAAAGAAAATGAAAATAAGCAGAAATATTGAAAAAAAACATCAACTGCATCCTGAATGGAAAATGTATAGAAGAAAGAAAGAAAGAAAGAAAATATGAGAGCTGGGTTAGAAATAAAACTCTTGATTAAAAAGACTGGAGACCCCAGATATGAGAGTCCTAAGAAATATTAGGTGACTCAAACGATGGCTTCAATGGCAGCATCCTATTAAAAACAAATTTATTAGAAAAGCACTGGACACTGTTAGCATTCAGGAACGTGTTAGCAGAGCTAATCTCAGGTGGTATGGCCATTTAAACAGAATGGGAGAGGAAACATTAGCTAAACAAGTGTTCTTTGACAGGATGGCAAGAAAAAGATCCAAAAGAAGACCAAATGTACGTAGATTGATACAGCAGAAAATGACTTAGAAGACAGAAATATAAGATCTGATAATTAAATTATACGTTTTAGGTTGTAAAATGTTACAAAACATAAGACTTACTGTTAAACTGACCATACATTTTTAATTCGTATGTATGTTCGTAAAATATTGCCTACCAGTTTCGCTAGTAACTGACTAGCTTTTTCAAGGCTTGCACAGTACAAAAAAATGATAAATGCAAAAAAGGTTTAAGAATACAAAAAAACGTTAGTACCTGTTAGGTAGCTAAGGTAACATGTTCGCGTGACATTTCTTCTCAGTATCATGAACATGCATTACATGCAAATGCATAATATGATTATTCGCGTACTGTAGTTCTGTTGAACTGAGGGAATTAATTAGATTTTTCCGAGTATTGTTCAGTATGGCCCCTTGATTTCTGTTTAGGTTGCTGCCTGTACGTAGCACTACTGCTGCTTCTTTAAATAACTGATGTCTGTAATCTTCGTCTACATAGGGCATAGAACTGTTATTCCAGTCTATAGTGTGGTTCGAACTCGGAGGTGATCGTTCTGTTGTGATTTACATCGCCAACATGCAGGCTTCTTGAAGTTTGTCCAATGTAGGAAAGACCGCACGTTCATAAAACATTATACACACCTGGATATTTCTAAAATGGAACACTGTCTTTAGGAGATCTTAGAACCTGTCTGATGCTAGTAGTTGGTTTAAATACAACCCTGATGTTATGGGCTTTAACAATCTCACAATTTTGGTGGAAATTGAACCCATAAAGGGGATGACTGCTGTTGAAATTTGCTGGGAGACTGTTCTTTCTTGTTGGTTATCTTTGCGTTGTATAGAAATTTGTCGATGATGTTTCCAGGATAACTATTTTGCGATAGTGTTATAGCGATTTGGGACAGTTCTGTTTGAACTTCTTCATCCTCAGAGATAAAGTTTCTGGTTCGATTTCTCAACATGTGGATGATGCTTTGTTTATGTGACCTATGATGGTTTGAAGAGTAATGTAGATATCATCCAGTGTCTGTAGGCTTTTGTAAATGCACAGTTTGAAATTGTTACCTTGTCTTTTAACTAGTATGTCCAAGAAGTACAGCTGTTCGTTGTTTTCTACTTCTAGAGTAAATTTGATTTTATTGTGAAATGTGTTGATTCTATTGACAAACATATGTAGGTTTTCCATGTTGTCTTACCATATGATGAAGATATCTTTTTTTAAATCACGAAACCTGTGGCGAGATCATAATTAAAAGAAACACACGTATTAACCACATTGAAAATTATTTAATTGTAAATATTTCATCCTAAGTATCTTAGGAAATCATCAGTACAGTAGTTTAAACAATAATAGGAACAACATACAGTTAGGACGCATGATTACAATAGAATCTCATTAAACGTGCATAACATGTTACAGAAGTTTAAAAAAATAATAATAATAATTATTTTACAAAATTTTGTATGACAATTTCCCATACTTTAGGAATAGTAAGAACATCATTGCAGTTTAAATTTGGTCTGTGTAGTAGGGCTTCAGAACTTTCTTTATATAAATGTTCATGTTTATATAAAGTATATTAGGACATCATTAATACAGTAGTTTAAACAATAATAGGAATAACATACAGTTAGGATGCATGATTACAATAGAATCTCATTAAAAGTGCGTAACATGTTACAGAAGTTTAAAAAATAAAAAATAATAATAATAATTATTATTTTACAAAATTTTGTATGACAATTTCCCATACTTTAGGAATAGTAAGAACATCATTGCGGTTTAAATTTGGTCTGTGTAGTAGGACTTCAGAACTTTCTTTATATAAATGTTCATGTTTATATAAAGTATCTTAGGACATCATCAGTACAGTAGTTTAAACAATAATAGGAATAACATACAGTTAGGACGCACGATTACAATAGAATCTCATTAAACGTGCATAACGTGTTACAGAAGTTAAAAAAAAACTAATAATAATTATTTTACACAATTTTGTATGAGAATTTCCCATACTTTAGGAATAGTAAGAACATCATTGTGGTTTAAATTTGATCTGTGTAGTAGGGCTTCAGAACTTTCTTTATATAAACGTTCGTGTTTATATAAAGATCTATGTAAAAGTTTAGACTTTTCCCAACGGATCCTATGGCTTGGATTTTCAATTCAGTGTTGAGAGAGGCCAGATTTCTGCAGTTTAAAAAGACGAATGTGGTCTTGATGTTCCGAGATATATTTCTGAACAGACCTACCTGTCTGTCCAAAGTAAGACAATTTGCATGAGCATGAAATCTCATAAATGCCAGGCAACATCAAAGGTGAGAGTTTGTCCTTAGGAGAAGGTAACAAATTGTAAATTTGGTTGATAGGTTTGTAAGTAGTGGCAAAATTGTATTTCTTCATAATTTTAGAAAGACGTTCGGAGATGCCTTTGACGTGAGGTATGGGAATCCTATGGACTTCTTCTTGTCTGGTTTGATGTGTGTGGGAAAGTGACTGTTGATTTTTTTGAGTTGTTTTAGGATTATATCCATTTAAGATATAATCAAAAAACTTAAGACATACCATGCAAGACATCCTAGAATTTATGGCTTACCTAAGCTACGCAAAACTAATGTTCCACTCAGACCCATCGTAGACTGTATCAGCAGTCCAACTTACAAGTTATCAAGATTCTTATCTAACCTTCTCCGTTCTCACATAGGGCCACTCAGTCTCTTCAATCAAATATACAGAGTTTAACACAAAAATGAAAGATATTCAACTGTCAAAAATTGACTTGTTAATCAGCTTCGACATTGTCTCCCTCTTCATTCCCCATAAAGAAACAATAGAATTACTAACTCAAAAATTTCTGTCTGATATAGTTGAATTATTCAAGTTTGTTATTTCATCAGGTTACTTCACCTGGAAAGGTCAAATTTACAAGCAAGAAGAAGGAACAGCAATGGGATCTCCTTTATCACCAAACCTAGCAAACTTGTTTCTAGACCACCTTGAGGAAAAAATATTCACTTTTGAACCCAAACCAAAAATTTGTTAAGATATGTTGAAAACGTATTTGCAGTCTGGGATCATCCCGAACATGAATTACAACTGTTTCTAGATAAAATTAACCTTCTTCATCATCGCATCAACTTTATGTTAGAAAAAGAATCTCCACAGGGTATCTCCTTTTTGGATTTACACATTCAATGAAAAGAAGACGGTTCCATTGCCACTTCTGTCTTTCGCAAGCCTACATTCTCAGGTCGCTACATTCACAATTCTTCCGCTCATCATCCATCAAAGAAATCTGGCATTATTAAATCACTAGTTTCCAGAGCACACAAATTCTGCTCTTCTGAAGAATCTCTAAACCAAGAATTAGAAGTAATCAAAAATACAGCCATCCTAAATGGATATAATCCTAAAACAACTCAAAAAATCAGCCACTTTCCCACACATCAAACCAGACAAGAAGAAGTCCATAGGATTCCCATACCTTATGTCAAAGGCATCTCCGAACATCTTTCTAAAATTATGAAGAAATACAATTTTGTCACTACTTACAAACCTATCAACCAAATTTACAACTTGTCACCTTCTCCTAAGGACAAACTCTCACCTTTGATGTTGCCTGGCGTTTATGAGATTCCGTGCTCATGCAAATTGTCTTACTTTGGACAGACAGGTAGGTCTGTTCAGAAACGCATCTCGGAACATCAAGACCACATTCATCTTTTTAAACCACAGAAATCTGGTCTCTCTCAACATGGAATTGAAAATCCAAGCCATAGGATCCATTGGGAAAAGTCTAAACTTTTATATAGATCTTTATATAAAGATGAACGTTTATATAACGAAAGTTCTGAAGCCCTACTACAAAGACCAAATTTAAACCGCAACGACGTTCTTACTATTCCTAAAGTATGGAAAATTCTCATACAAAATTGTGTAAAATAATTATTATTAGTTTTTTTTTTTTTTTTTTTTTTAAACTTCTGTAACACGTTATGCACGTTTAATGAGACTCTATTATAATCATGCGCCCTAACTGTAGATTATTCCTATTATTGTTTAAACTACTGTACTGATGATGTCCTAAGATACTTAGGATGAAATATTTACAATTAAATAATTTTCACTGTGGTTAATACGCGTGTTTCTTTTAATAATGATGAAGATATCATCTACATATCTCCACCATATGAATGTGGTGGAGATATGTTTCATACATATCCATTTCGCTAGTCAGTTATTAACGAAACCGGTAGGCAATATTGTACGAACATACATATAAATTAAAAATCTATGGTCAGTTTAACAATGTCTTATATTTTGTAACATTTTACAACCAAAAACATGTATAATTTAAATAGTCTAATGAAACACAAAGTACGTTGCCTAGAAAAGGAAAAATGCAGCAAGACCAAGCTATTGAACCACTTAATATTCCTAAAAAGATGTAGGGATCTCTCTATCATCCCTAAATTTCTTATCATCAAAGGACATATTCAATCCATACAAGCCAAAAGAATTTACCAAAGGACTTCTTTGGCACTACTCAGAGAAAGAATCCAACACATCAGGTACGAATTGAATATAAGTGATGTTAATTGCCGCAACTATTTTGATGACATTTCTAATAGTCTAGATTATACGACCTGGAATAATATAGATCACATGATAGAACGGAGCTATGAAAAAACTTTCCAGCTAAATAAAGCCAAACAAATTAGAAAATTTGAAGAAATTTACAAGAAAAAAAATACCAGACACACAAAGGCTTCCCAGATAACAAAGTGATTTTCAACATGTCGCACTGCCTTTCGAACGACTCCAAATTACATTCCTAAAATGGACTTTATGTATGGAATTGAAAAAAGTCTCTACCCCCTACCACAAGCTGTAGCCAATGATATTATATTCCAAAGCACGATCATCTAGCAACAGCAAAACAACCAAAACTGAATACCACTCCATATGATAGGAAAGCTATTCGGAACTTGAGGAAGAACAAAGAAATAATAATAACTAAAGCGGACAAGGGGAATGCCACCATCATCCTAAACTCAAAAGACTATTTCGAGAAGATAAACGACTTACTATCAGACAGTTCCACGTACAAAATCCTCAACAAAGATCCTACCATGAAGAACCATAATGACACTAACTTCCTGATCTGTAACATGAATACTTGGCCTGAAGAACTAAAAAGAAAGCTTAAATCCTCATATCCCATTACTCCTAGACTGTATGGGGCACCTAAAGTGCATAAGGAAGAAGTGCCACTTCGTCCGATTGTGGATGGCAGGTCCTCCCCCACTTATCTATTGGCTAAGCACCTAGCAAACTTACTTAAGGGAAAAATGAGACAAACAGAATCCTACATAAAAAATTCTCAACACTTTGTTGACAAACTCAAAAACGTGAAGATAACACAAACAGACATAATGGCCAGTCTAGACGTAGTATCCTTGTTCACGAATGTACCAGTAGAAGTCATGAACATTATCAAAGATCTCTTTCCAGCTGATATTACAAAGATGTTCAAGCATTGCCTACAATGAAATTTCTTCCAAGTTAACAACAAGGTATATAAACAATTAGAAGGCCTAGCCATGGGCAGCCCTCTGTCAACACCATGTGAAGACCTTTTCATGGAGAAATTTGAAAATGAAATCTTCACCAGCTTTACTCCTAAACCTTCTATATGGTGGAGATATGTAGACGATATCTTCATCATATGGCAAGACAACATGGAAAACCTACATATGTTTGTCAACAGAATCAACACATTCCACAATAAAATCAAATTTACTCTAGAAGTAGAAAACAACGAACAGCTGTACTTCTTGGACATACTAGTTAAAAGACAAGGTAACAATTTCAAACTGTACATTTACAAAAAAACCTACAGACACTGGATGATATCTACATTACTCTTCAAACCATCATAGGTCACATAAACAGAGCATCATCCACATGTTGAGAAATCGAACCAGAAACTTTATCTCTGAGGATGAAGAAGTTCAAACAGAACTGTCCCAAATCGCTATAACACTATCGCAAAATGGTTATCCTGGAAACATCATCAACAAATTTCTATACAACGCAAAGATAACCAACAAGAAAGAACAGTCTCCCAGCAAATTTCAACAGCAGTCATCCCCTTTATGGGTTCAATTTCCACCAAAATTGTGAGATTGTTAAAGCCCATAACATCAGGGTTGTATTTAAACTAACTACTAGAATCAGTCAGGTTCTAAGACCTCCTAAAGATAGTGTTCCATTTTATAAATATCCAGGTGTGTATAATATTCCATGAACGTGCGGTCTTTCCTACATTGGACAAACTTCAAGAAGCCTGCATGTTGGCGATGTAAATCACAACAGAACGATCACCTCCGAGTTCGAACCACACTATAGACTGGAATAACAGTTCTATGCCCTACGTAGACGAAGATTACAGACATCAATTATTTAAAGAAGCAGCAGTAGTGCTACGTACAGGCAGCAACCTAAACAGAAATCAAGGGGCCATACTGAACAATACTCGGAAAAATCTAATTAATTCCCTCAGTTCAACAGAACTACAGTACGCGAATAATCATATTATGCATTTGCATGTAATGCATGTTCATGATACTGAGAAGAAACGTCACGCGAGCATGTTACCTTAGCTACCTAACAGGTACTAACGTTTTTTTGTATTCTTAAACCTTTTTTGCATTTATCATTTTTTTGTACTGTGCAAGCCTTGAAAAAGCTAGTCAGTTACTAGCGAAACCAGTAGGCAATATTGTACGAACATACGTACAAATTAAAAATATATGGTCAGTTTAACAATAAGTCTTATATTTTGTAAGATCTGATAATATTGGAATGTTGACAGATGACAAGCTAATCTGGAGGAAGATTGTTGATAGGAAGTTAGTAATGATGTAACTTTTTATGTAGTACTATCATAAGATTCAGTACACCCTCCCAAGAGTATATGTCAGGAATTTGATGATGATAAACTACCTTGGCACAGGCAATGAAAAAATCTAATGAAGTACTTTGGCCTAGAAATAAAGAAATTTATAAAATGTTAATGTGAGAATCACTGAACTGAATGGAACTTGATTCCTGGACATTTTTCTAGTGGTTCAGAAACTTAAAAGACTGCTCATGACAAAATCTTGGTCATATTTATAGACCTATCAATCTTACCCAATATACTTCACAAAAAACTCTTTCCAAATTTCTATACAGACAATTGTGGACATGTACTTACATGTCCACAAATGTCTGTGTAGAAATTTTGGAAAGAGTACACAAATGGATAAAAAAAATGGATGATATCTACATTACTCTTCAAACCATCATAGGTCACATATCGAGCCAGAAACTTTATCTCCAACGATGAAGAAGTTCAAACAGAACTGTCCCAACACTCAGTGTATAAACTTACACTGAGAAAGATAAAGATTGTGTCCATTAAGTGTCCAAATCAATAAATTAAGTTAAATTGTCATTCCAATTTAATTTTTAAACTTTTAATGACATAAATGTACTGAATTATTAATAGGATAAGAATTATCTTACATAGCAAAAAATTCCATAACTAAAAAAATAAAGATCTTTATCTATTGTTATGTGGTCAATACACATATAAAATTATACTTTAAATATTTACCTTCCAAAATCACTAGGTAATTGTGCCAGAGAAATATCATTAAGTCCTAAAACTGTTATGCTACGTAACTGAACAAATCCAGAAGGCAATCTAAAAAAGTGGAAAAAAAAATTAGATGCAACATACAACAAATTATAGAATGCACACTATTGAATACATAAACAAATATTTGTGTGAGTGTAAGCAAAAGCAAAAAGTGGGGGGGGGGGGATTACCAGAAATCCATTTCCTTGTTTCCAAGAAAAGTTTGAGCCATACACTATGGTATCATTTCTTATATGCGATCACATTTGTAGTACTCACAAAATGCAGAGAGTCAATGTACAATAGAGAGGTAAAAAGAATAGAATTCTGAGTGGGCAACAGATGCAAAGTTTGAAATCAAATAATCTACTTAAATGAAGATCAGTCATAACTTGTGCTGATGACATCGCAAAAAGAAAAAAAGAAGTCTGAGTTAACAGCTTTTAAGCTGTTAACGGTAACTGCTGTAATCTGATTAAGGCTACTGCCATAAAGATCTTTAGGCCAGCAACACTAATCAAATTCGTCTTGGATCTATACTCCTCTTCTCCTCAACAGTTAATGACACAAGAAAGAAGATCACTTCCTTATTTACAGTGCTGGAACACACACTACTTGGTCACTGTCAAACAGATTTTGAGATAAAGCTCAAAATTCTAGAATTTCCCTTACTTAAAAAAAAGACTGAAGTGCAACAAAATAATATATGTATATATTATTAGAAAAGAATATACTGGACAAATAAGAAAACTTCATAATACAGAGACTGATCAAGATGTTCTCTAAGCAATTTTCCTATGGAAAACCAATCATACAGCCAATTCTTGAGTTATCTGGCATCATAAGAATTCCAACAGCATGGTATTTTGTGAAAAACAGGCTTTATTTTTTTGGCTGGGTTTACCATTTCCAGTCTTCAGATACTAATGTCTGCAATGGACATGTGAGTGAAACTTTAAGATTTGAAAATATTCATCCCCCACTCCAATTTAATTTCTCATTGCTTAACTATGCTTCAGTTCTCCAAGATATGTGGTGAGGCTATTCAAAAGAAAAATACTATACATCACAATGGTTTTTATTGAAATCTCCACTTTTTTTTTTTTAAACTGTAACCTAAAGCTCAAATTAGTTGTAAAAAAAATTTAAAAAAATTACCACCGTTTGGAAGTTTTGAAAGGGGCAACTTGCATCACTTCCAAACGGTGGTAATTTTTTTTAAATGAAGTGATGTAATCAGTCTCATACAGATGTGGCAGGGTTTATCCTCATGGAAACTTTTTTCATATGACAAAACCAGTAGTGTTGCATGCCCATTTCGATTGGGTGTGCTATTGTGTGGGTTATGCAACCCGCACTAGAAAATTCATGTCAATTTGACCCTATAATTGCTTTTTTTTTTTTTTATATTGGTGTATGAAAGTTCTGATAGTGCATGGTACATCAGTGCTCATCTTAATTGAAACAATGCAATTAATTGTAAGCAAATCTGCATACAATCTGTTTGTGGTAGGATTTATTAGAAAACAACAATGAAGGGGAATGCTCTATCTGGTTGGTATATTTGAATTACTCAAAGGTAAAAATATGTGGACCATCATTTATAAGACATGCAAGGTTGGGAAATGAAAGAATAAGTGTGAGTAGAAATACGTTCATTAATGGCAAACAAATTATTAATAATTAACATTTATGATATATGTGTCCCATAAGTTGCTAGGTAGAGTGAATAGCATGTGATCCTATAAAGTCTAGACATGAATAAGTGAATTTATGATGGCATAATTAAAAAATAAAAATAAAGGACAAGAAGAGGAAAAGAGATTTGTTTCCAAAGTATAAATAACTAACCAATAATATCATGTTGGAGGCTTAATGGATATTTTTACAACACTTAAAAAGAATTAAAATAGACTTTAATGCTTCCTATATTTCGTCCTAGTCACTAGGACATCTACGGGGATTACAAAAACAATTAATGTAACATATGCACAAATAACAAACAATACTAAGCCCAACCACGTGGGTGACACTAAAGTCCTATCTAGGTAGAGCGCCCTCTAAGGGCAGTAGTAGGTGGCCTGGAATGTAAGGTGGGAACTCTGGTGATGAGTGTTTCCCAAATCTTCGGAAGCTTAATGCACCCATATTTATTGAGATTTGGTTGGTTTTTGAGAGCTGCTGCTGCTTCTAAGAAAAGTCTCTCTTTCTTGAATTTGCTGTGGTGGAGCATGGTGGTTTTCTTCCATGATACTCTGTGGGTGGTGTCCAAAACATGGTCAGCCAAGCCTGAATGGCCATAGTTGTGTTTGAAGATGTAAGACTTGTGTTCCTCTAGACGGATGGATGCTGATCTGCCTGTCTGTCCAAAGTACGCCAGCTTACAGGAACAGGGTACTTTGTAAACTCCAGGCAGAGAGAGAGGAGGGAGCTGATCTTTTGTAGAACGGATAAGGGTAGCCAGTTTGCAGTGGGGCTTGTATGCTGTGTGTAGATTGTATTGTTTTAGTATCTTGGCTATTTTTTCAGATGTGCCACGGATGTAGGGTATGGTGATGGCACTTTTAATTTCTTGTTGACGAGAAGGAAGGGGAATGGAGGAGGAGTTGATTATTTTTTTGATGCTGTGATCGCTGTAGCCATTGGAGAGGAAAGTGCTGTGTATGTGGTTAAGCTCATTAGTGAGGGCGGTTCCACTGGAACAAAGATTGTGGGCTCTCTTGGTAAGAGTTTTAATAATGCCATATTGTTGAGAGGGGTGGTGGTGGGAGAGTTTGTGAATGTATCTGCCTGTGTGTGTGGGTTTTCTGTATACGGTGAAGGTGAGTGTATCATTAGGCAGGCGTGTGACTAAGGTGTCTAGGAAGGGTAAACAATTGTTCTTTTCCTTTTCCATAGTGAACTGGATTCTTGGATGTAGACTATTGAGATGACTGAGGAAGGAGTCTAACGTGTCTGGGCCATGAGGCCAAATAGAGAACACATCATCTACGTATCTTAGCCAGATAGAAGGTTTGAGTGGGGCTAAGTCTATGGCTCGTTTTTCGAAATCTTCCATATAGAAATTGGCAAGGGGGGGTGAGAGGGGGGAACCCATGGCAGTTCCTTCTATCTGCTTGTAGATTTTGTTGTTCCAAGAGAAATATCCAGAGTTAATGGCAAAGGAAAAGAGATCTAAGATGTCAGAGGGAAAAACCTTTTCTAAGAGAGATAAGGTGTCAATTAAGGGAATATTGGTAAACAAAGAGGAGATATCAAAGCTTACCAATATGTCTGTCTTCTTCAAGGTTAAATTTTCTGTGAGGGCTTTAAAGTGGGTCGAGTTTTTTATATAGGAAGGGGACCTTCCGGTGAGGGGGATCAGAGAGTTGGCCAACTGTTTAGATAGTCTATAGCAAGGTGCATTGGTAGCATCTACTATAGGCCTGAGTGGGGAGTTGGGTTTGTGGATTTTTGGTAAACCGTATATTCGGGGGGGACGGGAGCGGAAAGGTTTAAGTTTTTTTGTGACATCTAGGGGCCAGGAAGATACTTTTTTGAGTAAAATTTTAAGTTTCTTAACTTGTGTTTTTGTGGGGTCGTGTTCTAGCGGGATGTAGGTAGCGCGATCGCGGAGGATGATGTTCATTTTACGCTTATATTCGCTGGTATTAAGAACGACTGTAGCGTTACCCTTATCCGCTCTGGTGATGACGATACTTTTTTCTTTACGTAGTTTCAGGAGAGCCGTGCGTTGGGCATATGATAAATTACTTTTTGGCGGAGAAGAATGCGCGAGGATGTTGGCTACGTCAAGCCTAATGTTGTTAGCTGTCTCCGACGGTAAGCGACCGATTCCACGTTCGATGTTCACCATTACGTCAAGCACCGGCACTTCCTTCGGAGCGACGGCAAAATTATGGCCGAGGCAAAGGGCGCTGACGGCATCGTTGTTGAGCCTTTTGGAAGAGAGGTTTATTACTGTCTGGAGAGGTTGAATTTGTGGTTTGTTTTTCACAAGGTTGCTAAATTTCTTGATATGTTTATTTTTTATTTTTTGGAATTCTCTCTGTGCAGAAGTTTCCAAAATGCCAGAAAGAATCGACCAAAGTTCAGGGTTAAGAACGGTGGAGAGCTCTGAATGTAAGGAGCCAATGGCGGCGTTCATCACTGCAAGGGTAGCACGTGTAGAGGCGATTTGCTCGCGGAGTAATGCCTGGCTGGCACGGTTATATATACTACTGCCCTTAGAGGGCGCTCTACCTAGATAGGACTTTAAGTGTCACCCACGTGGTTGGGGTTAGTATTGTTTGTTATTTGTGCATATGTTACATTAATTGTTTTTGTAATCCCCGTAGATGTCCTAGTGACTAGGACGAAATATAGGAAGCATTAAAGTCTATTTTAATTCTTTTTAAGTGTTGTAAAAATATCCATTAAGCCTCCAACATGATGTCCTCACAGCACTTAAGCCTCTACACACGTAACCAATAATAAACAGCCACTAATACATTTAGTAGTTCAGTTAAAAACTACTGGGAGAGGCTAATCCAATGAACTAATAATGTTGATTGGGTAATTCATTTAGGCATGGCAGGAATACATGTGGTTTGATGGAGCAGCAAATCTCATAAAATTTGTTGTGCATTCTATTAATACATAAAATGAGACTCAGTATTCATTCTATTAATACATAATTCATTATGTATTAATAGAATGCATAAAAGTCTAGACATGAATAATTCTGATCATTATCGGAATTATCAGCACTTATAGGAGTCCTACATTCATTCGTTTTTTTTTTTTCAGTGTCAGCAGCTCTTCTCACACATGCTAGTATTTTGTTGTAGGTCAAAAACTTGTTGTAGAACACAAAAGGATTCATTTTTAATCAGAAATGGATAAATTTTTACTGTCTGTTGTTTCCAAAGACTAAAATAAAAATGTCCTTATACCATTTCCAACCTCAACAGATGCTATACTGCACAAACAAGAAAAACAATTAGCTTTGTTTATCAGTAAATACAGTAAACAGATATTTAACATCTGTGTACTATATTTAGGAATAATTAGTGTAAGACAACTAAAATGACACTTAATGGAAAAACACTCCACTCCCACAGGCTATGCTGCATGCATATGAACAGAACAGATTTATTGTAGAACTAAACATAATACCTAATTAAACATATTGTCCTAACATCTGCTTTCAAATTTTCAGTTCCAGAAAATATGTGTAACAGTTGTTTGTAATACAGCCATTGGATACAAAAAGCACTCAATTTATGAAAAGTAAAATGAATATGTACAACTCGAAATCAGTTTGAATTGCATTTGAGATATTCAATATCATCCAGACACTTAACAAATGTTAATTTTAGAAATAAAATTCTATCACAGAAGTTGGATTAACATGCCATATAAGTTTTGTGAAAATGTGACCACATAACGTAGAAACAGCATACATATGCTAAAAGCTAGTACCTCCCAGGGAATAAAGGAACGACATACACCCAGGTGCAAACGCGACAGAAGTATTCATTTTTATGTTATATTATATTGTTATTTATATATTTATTTATATTATGTTATAGTATATTATGTTAATATAATTTTAAATATGGAAAGCATAAAGGTCAAATGAACAATAGCTATGCTTCACACACACTGTTTTTCTGAGAAACAAAGGGTTTATGCTTCTTGATGAGGTTAGATTATCATTGGGAAATACTAGAGTGAGACACAGATAATTTGAATTTTAATATGATTTTTAAATACAGCCATATATAATTCACACAGAAATCGGAATAAGTAATCACTAGATTGAATCAAAGAAAGGCTGAAATAACTTGTTTTACTTACTTTATTTATATACAAGTTCCAATCTTCTGTTTTTCTTTAGGAATTGTGTTAGCATTTTATGCTAACACATCATAAAATGTCATCATAAAATGAAGATTTTTCCTTCAGTTCCATCATCAATGTCTTTTCAATAGCGATTAAGCTTAGGCTGCACAGCCTTTCCTGTGTTTGTGTTTCCTCTATAACACATATCTATTATCTTCATAGCCAAAAAAGAACACTTGACTATAGCAGTAGAGCTTGGAATCGATATGACAAGTTCTGCTAACTTATAAATTTCTTTGAATGCAACCTGAAGTTGATTTTCTTGCATGAATTTTAATAGGTGATGCACTGGCTTCCCGGCAAATTCTTCAGAAGAAAATAATACTTTCAGTTCATTTTTCAAGCGAATGTAGTCAAAAACTGGGCCATAGAAATCCCTTAAGTTTTCTAAAATACCATCACAAAACATCTTCGCATACTGACCATATCTTTCACTACAAAGGAGTTATTATTATTATTATTATTCCGGGCAACTTCAAGGAGTCGACAGACTCATCGAGGGAGGCCCTAACATCATGTCAAGAACAACTATTCGACATTTGCACAATATCTATCACCTCGCCTTGAACTCATTCACGGTCGTAGCACCCACAACAGACTCTGGCAGCTTATTCCACTCATTCACCACTCTCCAAGTAAAAAAACCTAGCTCTAACATCCCTGCTAACCACATTCTTGCCTAGCTTCCATGTATGGCCCCTAGTCCTCCCACCACCAGTCCTATTCTCAAAAATATCTTCTGGATTAATCTTATAGAAACCCTTCAGTAATTTGAATGTCTCAATCATATCACCCCTTTTCCGCCTATTGACCAATTTTTGCAACCCACAAATCTTCAACCTGTTTTCATAAGGTTCATTCCACAGACCTGCTATCATCTTGGTCACTCGTCTCTGGATCCTCTCCGCCTCCTCCCCATCAAGAAGAAACCCTGGCACCCATATCTGGGCACAGTAGTCTAGATGGGGTCCTATCAAGGCTCGATACAGAGGAACAATAACTTGTTTGTCTCTGCTTGTTAGAGTATTTTTCAGAAGCCAAGTGATTTGATGAGCTGATTTAGCCACTTTTGCAATGTGCCCGCTAAACTTCAATTCCCTATCCACCAACACTCCCAAATCCCAGGCCTCATCAATCTCCTGGAGTACGGTTCCACCAATATGATATACTGCTGCTATTCTTTTCACCCCAAAATGCATAACCTTACACTTTGCCACATTAAATGGACATCCATTTTCCCTAGCCCAGTCCTCCAAACTATCCAAATCATCCTGTAAAAGTTTGACATCATATGCACTCACAATTGCTCTACTCAACTTTGCATCATCAGCAAACAAGTGAACACTTCCTCTCAGATCCTTTCCTATATCATTGATGAACAAATTGAAAAGTAGTGGTCCAAGAACAGAGCCCTGCGGCACACCACTAGTCATAAGCCATCTTTTGGACTCAACTCCTGAATAAACCACTCTCTGGGATCTCTCCATCAACCACCCTCCTATCCATCTCACCAACCCTATATCCATCCCCATCTGCTCCAGTTTACTGATTAGAGTTCCATGTGGTATCCTGTCAAAGGCCTTGGCAAGGTCCAGTAGAATCACCGTAAACCCATTACACTTATCCAGTTCAGCCATCACTGTGTTATAAAACATGAGCAAGTTACTGAGGCATGATCTACCCTTCACAAAACCATGTTGTCCCCCATACAATATCCCATTTTCATCTATCCAATCCTGTATTCTTTTCTTGACTAATTTCTCCAAGACCTTGACAATGATTCCTGATATGCTAATCGGTCAGTAATTTACAACAGCAGTCTTGGAACCTCCTTTATGCAGTGGAACTATTTTCCCCTCTTTCTACCCCTTGGGACTAATCCAGAATGGTCAAGGGTTCTGACAATTCTTTAGCCGCTTCACGTACAACACGAGATGGTATACCATCCAATCCCACAGATGTATTGACATTGAGATTATGCAATAGACTACTCACCTCCACTTTATTCACCACAATTCCCATATAATCTATTGGTTCATTCATTTCTGCAATGTCACCATCTGGATGATATATTCTTGCAAAGTGCTCACTCAGTAACTCAACTATATCAACTGATTCAGTTACCTCCCTACCATCGGCATTCTTTAAAATCATTCTGCCATATACATTTTTTCTTTTACTTGCAACATATTGAAAAAAAAACTGTTTAGGATTCTCTTTAGCCTGCATGGCCAATGTTCTTTCGTAATCTTTTTTGCTTTTCTTACCACACTCGTTACCCTTCTGGCCTGCGCTTTATACCGTTCGTGTGCCTGTCGGTCACCTTTCTCCTTAAATTCCCTCCATAGTTGTTTCTTTTTTTGCAGCTCAAGCTTAATGGTGTTATTCATCCATTTAACCCCTAGTTGATTTATTATTCGGACTCTAGGTATACAGTCAGCCATTGCTTCATGCAAACACTTCTTAACTGCCTCCCATACACTATCAACTTCTAGCCCTTGCAGTTGTACATGCCATGGCATTGAACCAATCAAACTCCTAAGCTTGTCATACTTGCCAGCCCGATAATTCCACATGTACCCTGTCTTAATTGTAAATTCCACACCTTTAGCCACCTCCCAAGTCAAGACCCTATGATCACTCTCACCAATTGGTGGCAATGTGGTTATATTTGTTACAGCCAAATCCTGAGATGCAATTACTAGGTCAAGCACTCTCTGACCACTAGTATTTTCCATTACATGCTGTCGCAGATAGTTTTCCCTTAATAACCACATAAAATCCAATTCCTTCCTCCCGTGTATCCTCTCCTCACTCCAATCAATGCGACCATAGTTGAAATCTCCCATAATAATCTATTCTCCTTGGATGCAACTCATCAGCTATCATCAACAACACTCCTCCCCCCCCCCATTTTATTTTCCCTGTCAATCCTGAACACACTATACCCATCACATTCAATCCCACTAGCTATATCATCTACAGTCAGCCATGATTCACTAATGCCAATAACCTGTGGTCTGGAAGTGCCACAATCATGGCCAAAAATTCTTCCTTCTTGTTCCTAATACTCCTAGCATTAGTGTACATGAATTGGAGACCCCCCCTGTTAGCCCCATCCCTACCTTGATGCCTTATACTAACTGTCCCATTCTGATTTGTTGTCCTTATTTGCTCGGGCATATTATACTCATTCATACATTCAACTGCCTCCCTAAGGTCTGCATATCTACTCCCCCCCCCCTTAATAAATCTAGTTTCCCTGATTCTGCACATCCACTTCATTCAACAACACTTTCTCAAGTCTTCTTACACCGTAACCATTCAAATGCAAGCCATCATCTTATATAGATCCTTTCGCCCATCGAACTCACTTCACGTGTCCACAAATTCACACACCACTCGTCATACATAACCCACGCATAAAGTCATTTGCAATTATGGCCCTCCTTTTAGACACGTCACTGTCATGCCGCAGCAAAAGACTAATCAACCTAACTCTCTCACTCTTTTCTTTTGCTACCGCAAACAATTCATTCAGGCCAGCTATCATTTCCATTTTATCTCCTTTCAAATCATTCGTATCGCTCCACTCAACAACGTGATCTCACTCACTGCATCTATCTCATCTTTTTTTATTTTCTGTTAAACAATTAATTTGCTCTGTATTAATACCATCATTCACACTTTCTAAATTCACGCCCTCACAGTTCTCTGGTACAACCTCGCCATTTCTTGTCATATCACTATTTTCTTCATTCTGAAGTTTGACAAAAATATCACACTCACGACCTGAAATACACTTTAATTCCTCAAGTTTGAAGAGTTGAAAGTTTTTCAAGAATGAATTGAAATGACTGACGAGAATGAATGACTTGAAGTTTTTCAAGAGTTGAAAAACTTCAAGTTTCAAAAATGAAGAGTATCTTTCTTCCATCTCCAGGCACATGCAGTTGACCTGGTATTCCCTAGCATAATCGAATGCACATGCTCTTCTCCACCTCTTCCAGTCCCTTTCGTCTCTTAGGTCTTGACTCATCATCTGTATGCTTCTCCTTTAATACAGAAACCCAAATATCATCAAATCCATGTTCTTTCCTAAGCTGCTTCATAGTGTCATGTACTTTTTTTTTTTATTTTACAACAGTACAATATATCATAGGATGAAGTTTGCAGTATATTATTCAAGATATCAGTATAAACAACAGAAAAAATTTCTAGCAAAAAAATTGTTGAAAATCTTGCAAGAAATGTGAAAAACCATGAGTTTTGATTACAGCATCCACATCCCATTCCCCAAAATTCTCCACTATGTGTTAAAAAAATTCAATGAGTTGATTTCCGTGATGTTTTACTGTGTTTGTTAAACAAGAAGGAAAGTTCCATCTGGTTGGTGTGACAGAAAGTAATTTTTTATCAACAAAATCTTGCAAAAGTATTTATTCTTTTCAATGATTTAGAAAAATGTGCTAGATCATTTGGAAAAATAATCTACATTCCTTGATATTCGAGATGCTTTGCTTCAGAACTAAATCCAAAATGGGCACAGCAATGTGTAAACATTGCTAAAGAATATACTTTGATAGCTTTACTCCGTAAGCTATTAATATGGCCACTCATTATACAGGCACCATCATAAGTTTGGCCGACTAACTTGTCCTTGATATTAAATTCCTAACTGTTTATAAATTGCTTAAAAAAAAAGACCATTAGACATTCTATCATTGCTTACATCTGTAAATCCGATGAACCTTTCGTGTATTTGCCCATTATGAACAAAACAGAAAACGGTTTGATAGCTGCGATTTTGACATGACATCAGATATTTCATCCAGAATAATGGCCACAAATGGTAGCAGCAGCAATTTCTTTTTTTATAGCATCTTTAACCACATCAGATATAGGGCTAATAATATCATTTTGTACTGCGGAAGAAGTTGCTTGAAATGCAGTCGAATCCTTTAAATAACTGTCTAAAAGAGGAATCATACTCATGGAGCACATTTAACCCTTTCTGACCTGTATTTTTTTTTACAAGTGAAAAAAATTTTTCTTTCTATTTATTTTGTCTTTAGGTCTAAAAAAGCAAGGATATCAAGTATTTTTCTGAAAAATACATTTTCATTTTTCAGAAAATGAAAATGTATTTTTTTTTCAATGATTCATGGAAATTTCATTTTCAATGAATCATTTCAGAATTGGAATCATTTGCCACGTAATATGGGCTATGAAGGCCAAGAAAGTTAGTGATTCCAATTGGAATCACTAGGGCAGAAAGGGTTAAAAATTCTATATAATTTACTCAATTAGTTGAATCTTCAGACTCATCATGACCTCTCAAAGGAAGCCCTTGCTTAGCCAAATAGCATATATCATCAATTAATCTTTTAAAAATGTCTCTATTTTTCTTTACCTGTTCATTATGATGGGTAACTACAATTTTTCTTTGTCAATGAGAGTGTCAATTCTTTGTTTTCCAAACATCTTGAGATTTAAAAATGATTGAACGTGTGATTAGGAGCACTCATGTTTTTGCACTGCTGCTCTTAAATGGCTAGGGTCAGAATATCCATGCTTATTCCAAATGCCTTTCTCTCTGGAGAATAATAAACAAGGCCAACAAAAAAGCCTTGACTGCACTTCACATCCAATTAACCATTTTACTGTACTATATTGTGAAATAGAGAAGTGTCTCACATACTCAGTTTTTGCATCTTTGTGAATGCTCTGTAAATTTGGAAGAGGAGGGCAGGGCTACCTCCTTCAAGTACAGTCATAGAATCCACAAGGTCTAGCAGAAAACGGGATATTCAGTAGATCGTGAACACTGTTTCCCGTTGTAAATATGAGCAAAAAGTTATAAATTTATGGAAAATTATATATTAAAAACTTGTTTACTATGTCAGTTCACACACACAAAACAGATGAAACTCAGAAAACAAAAACAGCAACTCATAACAAATGACAACATTCAATTGGATTGGTTGACACAATAACCAATCCTCACCTTCTCAGTGGTTTAAAACTACTAGAATGCCAAGAATTTGACCTGCTGTACCCTCTTTACATCTTTTCAAAGGGCTCAAAAGGTGTATGTATTTTGAAAGCACACCGGGGCTATTAACGCAAATGTGATGCAATGTTTACTCGTCAAAAAGTGCCCTCTTCATGAAGCGTTAGTATATTGTGTTTAATTTTAGGAATCATGCGAAGCCAGGAAACAATTAGGAGAGTCTTTAATGGGAATAAATGCAAAAATATAATATTGGTAATACTGATATTTCGTGGATGAACACCACACACCTGGAATATTTGCTTGTGGACAAAACAGATGCTGTCACAAAAATATGTGCTACTGATAGATTAACCAGCATATCAGAGCAGCAATTTGGTTCATACAAAGCCTATTACTTGGTCATGACTGGCCAATATGCCTAACAAATTAAAGGGATGGCAGTTTTTCTAATGAGTAATACCTACTAGTCTCTTTCAAAAGCTACTAGTCATAACTTCAACCTTAATTCCACTTCTTTTCCTATGCCACAGGGGAAAAAACACTCCTGGCTTCATGCTTTTTCCTGACTCCATGTTTTTGCAGTGGTGATCTTGATAAAGGTTCTCCTACCATTCCAAAACTCAAAACACTCAATGTTCCTTAATTATTATTTTTTACATTTATTTATTTAGTTAGTTATATACAAGAGAGATCAGAGAACCCAATATGGATACCTGAGAGTCCCCTTCAAATTGTGATAGCATTTCTATAATCAGCCTGAAGGGTTTGCATTCCAGAATTCATTGTTTTGTTACCCCTCCCCCACTTTTTTTTTCCTGTAGTATCCTATTCCAGTGGTAATTATCCTATAGCTCAGAAATTAGATCACATTCAACCTATTCCTAAGAAATGGAACAAATCAAATTACTCTCCTATTGCAATTCTACTTAAATTTGGAAAAAATTTAAGTTGTCAGAAAATCACCCAACTGATAAATGACTGCCAGTACAGATTCTGCTACATCAACCCATTTAGTGAATCTTATTGCTTATGTCACGGACCTTTGCTGTCTAGTTGGCTGAGTGGATAGCATCTCTCTAACAAGAAAGCTGAAGGCTTCAATTCCATTGTGTAAGCTAATGTAAAAAAGTCTCTGGTGATACAAGGATTATCTTTTTTTTTATATTGTCGAAGATGAGTGCAGGTTTATTTTATAATTAATTTTTCAATAACTAAAAATCTGAAGGAATTTGTAAACAAAATGTGTCTCTTGGCATGTCTTGAATGACCTCCATTAGGGTCCCACCTCCTTGATGACATGACCACATTCCAATTGTGTGGTTCAATCTGTTTCATTAAAAGTTTATATTCAAATAGTTTGAACCATGGGACCGGAATGCTCTACTTTTGGAATCATTCATACACTGGATAATATAAATATCCAGTGTATGAATCCAGTTTTGTATGATAATCATACAAAACTGGATAATGATGAATATCCAGTTTTGTCAGAAAAAACTGCACAGTATATTCTGCCATTCCCCAGTTCATCTTTTTGAAATGTTGGGTTTTCTGTACTTGTGGACCACACACACAAAAACATCTTGACGGTGCAGCTACAGAAATAACAAATATAAAACCAGATTTCAAATTCATTTCTTCCCAACAGAAATGACTTTATTTGTCCCATTAAATATTTTTATTCTACTGTATATGTATATATATAAAATTATACAAATCCAATATATAAAATATACTGAATTTGTATAATTAAAATTATATTTAATTTAAAAAAAAAATGTCTCATATGTATGGAATTATTAACACATTAAAAAATACTTTTCATAATTATTTGTGTTTGAAATTACAACTTCTCCCAAACTGCCTTTGCGAGAGAAGGGGTATGCCAGTGTTACTAAAATTTCAAAACAGATACTGAAAGTTTGGGAAACGCTGGAATCAGAGATATTTATGCAAGTCTTTGATTAGCAGATGAACTTCACCTCTCGCGAGAAGTGATGAAGTTCATATACCTGATGTCTTTCAACACTGAAAGATGCTATATGTTTCTAGTTTACAATGAAATTGACAAAAATTACAACCATCATGGACAAGTCTGGAGAAACTTAGTGATTGCTCTTGATCTCTAAAACCTCTAATTAGGTTTGACACACAGGAGTTCATCTCGTGGTCTCTCTCCTGATTTTTCCAACTAGTTACCAATTACCAGCTTTCTCTCTAGGTAAACATTATGAAGAGAGAAATGTCTGGTATTACAGGGTCTTGTACTTTCACCTATGTTCTACTACTGATATATATATATTAAAGCTTCTCCAGGTGATCATAGCCATTCATAGTTGTGCAGAAGACAGTATATGGCATCCCTCTTTTTCTTAGACAAATCTTGCACTATAAAAACTTCTAGAAAATTACCTCAAACCCTAAACTCAGATCTCTAAGCTATCTAATCATCACTCTGACAATTTTATTCAATGCTTACAAAACTCAATCCTATTTATTCTGCACAAAAAAGAATCCTTTTTTCTGTTTACTACACTCAAATCATCAAACTTCTCTTAATCTGAAATGTTTCCTGGCATAAATATTTCATGATATTGCCTCCTTAGCATCCCAGCAGAAATTAGAGTAACTCATTCACTGTAGGCATTACCTCTTTGCTTTCTTTGTATTAATTGTATATAATTAAATCCACAGAATAAATGAATAATGTTCTTGCATTTGGGTTGGTACACTGGAGAGCTACATAAAAATCAATGAAAGAGAGCAATTAAGGTGATTCATTTACTCATCTTTCGCCAATTCACTACACCCTTTACACAGATTTGTAGTTTCTGCTGTTAGCATTTTCTATAGATATTTCCATGGTCACTATTCAAAAATGCCATTAAGAACACTATTGCAATCCCTAAAATCAAAACTTGTATCAGGTATTCAACAACCCTATTCATAATTCATTCTCAAACTCCTCCTCAAAGCATAACATTTTCGTCCTGTTTGTTCAATCCTACAACTGACTTATGGAACAGTCTCTCTCTAATGCATTTCCTAAAAAAGATGTGTGGGTTCAAATCCAATATTAATAAGTTTCTTCTTTCTCTTCAATTTCTGCTGATTCATAGTACTAATATACTATCAGGTAAATAACCTCTCACTCTGAATTGTAATAAAAATAACTTTCTTGGAAATAATCAAAAATAAACAGTCTACAAGATGTAACAGGAGATTTTTGCCAAGAACATCAGGCATTAAAGAAATATAAAAGATGTGCTTTCATTTATTTTATAATTTTTTTAAAATAAAATTCAGGATACAAAAACAAACAAATAAAAACTGGGCAATTCTGCAATTTTAAAGGCGCATTGGCAAATGGAGAATAAAGCATGACTGCCACATGCACACAAGACAAATTTTCCACTTTTAACTTTTATTTCAGATTTGTTGAATCTGTTTATAAATATCTGAATAAGAGAAAAAGAAGTGAAAAATTCAATGAAATCTACACGTAAGCTTTCTTCTGATTTTAAACAGCTTTAGAATTGGAAAAAATCTGAAAACACAGGAATTTAATTTTGTGTTTTATGATATAATAAAAATGCAAGATGAAATCAATGTATTTCCTGATTTTTTTCCATTAAAAAAAATTTTTTTTTTTGTATTATATCTTGCTAAACTGAAAACCGCTATTTACTTATATTACAGTATGAACAATATTAAGAACATAGTTGGAAATAAATCTGACTAATTTTGAAATATTTTGTGAACTTTGCTAAGGCATTAAGGTATAGAATTACTTATAACAATAAATAAATAAAGTAAAAAAATGGAAGCAACAAGTAATCAGTCGAATAACATGTGTCTTCAATGGGCAATTCAAAGTGGCCAATACAGTCTCTTTAAACCTCAATTGCTATTGCCTTCTTTTTTTTTTTTTTTTTCAATATGACTCCCACATGAGAGGCTGAAAATCTATAACCCATTAGTGTTATGAGCATGCTGAATTTCTTCATTTGATTTATATATATATATATATATATATATATATATATATACACACACACACACACACACACAGGGTGTTCGGGATAAATTTGACAGTTTCGTAAGGAAAAAGAAAATCTTCTTTGTATCTATTAAATTTAATGAATTGACAAAAAAACATTACAGGCAGAGTTAATTACAATACTATCAACAAGATTTACTCAAAATAACCACCATTAGCATCGATCACAGCTTCAATTCTGCTTCGGAACCTCGAACAAGCTGATGCTACAGTCTCCCTGGGAAGGGCCACAAAAACTGTTTTAATTTTATCCATTAACTGGGCTTTTGTATTACTGGAAGTGCGATTGGTGTCTTTTTCAACTGCGCCCCATACAAAATAATCCATGGGGTTAAGGTCTAGGGAGTTTGGAGGCCAAACATTTGGACTGGTGAAGTCGTAGAAATTTTCAGACAACCATTTTTGACTTTTCCCAGAGGTGTGGCAAGGGGCCGAATCCTGCTGCCATACATACAGCCTACCATTGGCTACCCTTGTTATCCAGGGCTTGACTACAGTTAGCAACTCCACGAACAAAGCCCGAATTCCAATGCCAGGGTTCTTCAACACCTGTTCCTGCAGATTTGCGAGGAATTCTGCTGTACGAACGCAATCAGATCGTCTGCTAGGGATCTTTCTTCTTGCCATCCTCGTAGTCACCATTGCAAGTCTAGTTCATGCCTGATTGTTTTTACTGTATTCAGGGAGCATTGGGCAGCAGTCGTAATATCCTTATTTTGATGGCGGGCACGAATCATCATGATACAAGTTATTCTCTTCCATGATTCAGGTGGGTTCCAGCTATCCATCCTTTCTGACATCTTGTATATGAATGAAGAAGGGTCCAAACTTTTAAATGAAGAGAAGTGTGTGTTAATACATGTAACTTACGGAAAAATATAATTAATTATAAATATGTCAAATTTATCCCGAACACCCTGTATATATATATATATATATATTTAGTTTTATGAAGAATTAAATTATTAGAACCGAGATTTAAGTAAAAAGGTTTTAATATAAACACACTACTAGTTTCGGCCTGTAACAGCCTTCTTCAGGTGATATTATAAAAGAAAAAACACTAAACATTGAGGGTTAAAAGACTATGAACAACACAGACAGTCTTTATACATAATTAGCATGAAAACGTTGTAGTTGTATTTGAAGCTGTTCTTTCGTTTGTTGCATTGTTGGGAGAGTGCGTGTTTGCTGCATCACGTGAACGCCAGTACATGATTACAGCTGAATGACTATCTGGGAGGTTGCAGCTTAAGTTGTTATTTAGATGAACAGAATTGAAGATGATTTCTCTAGATTCCACAATTTTTCTCTCTATTTCGTCACTGCAACGGAAGATGTTAGTAGATTTTTTCCAGCAGACTTTGTGACTTTGGTTATCATCATTAGGATTAGCCGAGAAAAGGATATGACTTGATAATGCACTTGCTCGCTGTCTCTTGTAAGTAATGTCTCTCATGTGTTCTTCCATACGCATTTCGACAGATTTGTCTGTCTGCCCGAAATAAGGAATATCGCAGTCACATAATATTTTATATACACCAGGGTATTTGAGTTGATGATGACAAGGTTTTGGGTGGCTAATTAAGGAACGGATCTTTGGAAGTGGAGTGAACAAGGTTCTGATATTGTATTTTCTTAGAACTTTTGCTAATTTGTGTGAAACAGTACTTATGTAAGGAATAGATATATTGCCTTTGAATCTATTTGCTTCTTCTGAGTGATGTCTAGGAGGATTAAGAAGGAATTTGTCAATGATTTTCTTGGAATATCCATTAACTTCGAAAGAAGTTTTCAGATGGTTTATTTCTGTAAGCAGTTCATTTGGGTCATCAAGAAGAGAACGGGCTCTATGTCCCAAGGTGGAAATTATTCCAAGCTTATGAGGAGGGAAATGATGAGACTGACTGTGCAGATATCTGTTGGTATGTGTGGGCTTTCTATATATCGATATTTTTAGTTTACCAGAAGAGCGAGTCAGTTTGACATCAAGAAAAGGCAAGGAATTATCCGTTTCAAGCTCAGCAGTAAACTTAATACTTTGATGTCGGCTATTGAGATGTTTGAGGAAAACCATAAGGGATTCATGTCCATGGCTCCAAATAATGAAGACATCATCCACATAACATTTCCAAACTTTAGGTGTTAAAATAAAGGAAGAGATAGCCTTGGTTTCAAAATCCTCTAAGTAAATATTTGCGAGTACAGGGGATAAAGGATTACCCATAGCCAGTCCATGATTTTGTTTGTATATATTATCTTGAAATTTGAAGTGTATATATATATATATATATATATATATATATATATATTTTTTTTTTATTTTGAAATTCTTCTCTCACTTGAAAGATATTTACAAACATTCATGCAAACAGTAGGATTCAAACCTGCATCCTTGATTGGGAAAGTAAGTATGCTTACCACACTGACAAAATGCATACATTTGTTATAATTCTTTATTACCATCATACTATTCATGGTATGTACCCTCAAGGGGTGATATGACAGTACAACATGCAAAGTTTACATTCATTACAACTTCTTATAAGCAATTTTCCTCTGAATTAGTCATATCTGTCAGTACTCCAAAACTGTCAGATCTTATATTTTGATCTTCTAAGGCACATCTAACAACATCAATAAACCTAGATCTTGATCTTCCTCAGGGTCTTTTTCCTGCCATTCTGAGATTAAATACCTGCTTTAGTAACCTTGCACATTTTGTTTAAGTGATCACAGCACCTGAGATTAGCTCTGATGACAGATTCTTGAATACTAACAATGTCAAGTTCCTTCTTAATATTTCTCATTTTTAATATGATCTGCCACTGATGCCACCTGTTCACTTGCCAAATGTCTCTCAGAAATTTCATAGCAAAAAAGACCAAAGTGTGGTAATTGTCCAACGGTTATTTCTAAGCAAGCTGTCAAAAATCCATAAATTAAAATTGGTCTAGCATACAGCTAATTTAGTTCATTTATTTCTCTCTTATTCCATATACATTTATTCAGTTGACTTCACAGCACCCAATCTTTACTTATTCTGTTCTATTTCTATATTTAATTTGCTATCTTCACTAAAAACTGTGCATAAATAGCTAAAATATTGTCCTTATTGTTAATTAGCCAAACTGCCCTCTTCTGGACAGCATCAAGAATTTGAGATTTCGGGCACACCAACCCAAATGTAAACATAGATCAAATATACATTATAATTCTGATTATGAAGAATAAGTTTTTCAACTTTGTAGTGATTTGGAAAACCACATATTAACATCAGGAAAGCTCTCAATGGAAAAAAAGCTGTTTCCCAGATTATTTTAATGGTATTACCACCAAATATATATATATATGTAGGAAGTATTTTACCTTGGGTATAATAAATGTTAAAGATACCAAGCTATTTTAAACCTGGTTTTACTCCATTTCCCAAGTAAGCAAACAGACAAACAAATCAAGTTTGCGCCACTCTATACCGAGAAAGAAAAGTTTAATGTTAAGATATGACTAGTTTCGTTGAAAATTCAACTTCTTCAGGTATCACAGGCAAAGAATTAAATAAAAAATAACAGAGACATGATAAAATACATTAACAAATCTAGTATAAAACACACTGGTACATTTAAAAACAGGAATGCGCCAAAGAGTTCCAAATGAAGTTGACTACGTGCGTGAGTTGACACGAGTGCGCCAGTATTGGACAGTGGCAATGTGCGCATCAGAAATATTGTAGCTAAGGCTGTTATTAATATGAGATGAATCAAGTGATATTTCTCTAGATTCAACTATTCTTCTTTCAAGTTCATCATAGCATACATGGATATTAGAAGTTTGTGGCCAGTTTACAAGATGTTGGCAGCCTTCATCCGAGTTGATAGAGAAGAGAATGTGGCTAGAGAGAGCACTGGCCCTGGTTCTGTTGTAGGAAATGTCTCTTTGGTGTTCTTCCATGCGTAAAAGGATGGATTTAGCTGTCTGGCCATAGTATGCTTTGCCACAATCACACACAATCTTATAGACTCCTGGATACTGAGTAGGAAGATATTTCAATCTAGGTCTACTTAGTATGGATCGAAGTTTAGGAAACGTAGCGAAGCAAGTTCTAAGTGAAGGCAGATCTGGGCAAGCTATGAAAAGTATCATCATGAGCAAAAAAGCCAAGACTTTTGGAAGAAAGCCACGGATGTTATAGAAGTGATATGTTTGTGCTGAGAAAGACTAGTAGTTAGTGTCCGTAACAGAAATAAAATCTGGTCTTGACTGATAAGGGGAGAAAAATTAAGTTTTGTTTTGTTTGTTTTTTATGAATTTTATTTATTCATGTGGGATTCCCCCCATTCCTCAACCATCCCTTAGGACTGGTTGAGCCCTCCTAATGAGGAATTTTTTGTGAAAAAAAAAAAGAAAACTGTTTTCAAAGCATTGAAGTTGAGTAGGTTGTCATCAATTAACCCACTTATTTAGAGATTACCTTGAACTTGTATTGTATGAGCACTGAAGAATTTGTTTTCTTTTCGCACTACACTACTCTCCTTTCTTGGTGTTTATCAGGCAAATTCTTCACTGCTTGTGGTTGGTTGTTGAGCTATTTATATTCCCAAGTTCACTCATTTGAATGGACAATTCAAGCATAAGTGATTGTTTTGGCATGCTTTTTATGCAATGGAATTCTCTTTTTATGCTAATAAACTACACATACTGGCCACTGAATTAGAAATCTTTACAGATGTACATGAACATCACTGATGCAGTGTATATGCAAAATACTTGGTCACCTGCATCATGTGTTCTAGACAACTATTTAATAATGCTGCTGGACAGTAATTGTCAATAGCGTTGATTATAATGGAGAAAAACAAAGGATTTTTGGAGTTCGATAGAGAGCTTACTGTGGGTGCCCATCTAGCTGGAGCCACAATTTTGAAAAGAGCATAGCTGACTGGGTTCTCAAAAGATGAGATATACTCAGTGTTTAATCACTGAAAATATAACCCACATTGCTTGTCTAAGAAGCCTAACTATGGTCTTAAGATAGTCTGTCAGGAATGAGATTGGTGTCATCTGAGAACACTTGTATAGACAAACAGAACTTGCTGTGTGCAGCAATTTACTGAAGCATTTAATGGATGCTGTTCCCAAACCATCTCGCTGAACTATGCACAGTGAATTGAAAAGGACTGGCATTGGAAGTCACATGTCTATATGGAACCATTGATTTCTGTGATGAACTAGAAAGTTCATCTACAGTGGTGTCAGGAAATTCATGAATGGACCCTAGAAGACTGGAAAAAAGTCATGGTACACCTTGTTCTGTACCAATGGTATGCAAAGAGTTTGGTGGGAGCCCATGAAGCAATGAAACTAGCTTGCCTTGTAAACACAACAAGGTTCTGGAGGTGGTGTCATGATGATGTTGGGTGTTCTGTTAGTACAGAAGGGGATTCCTTGATATTGATGGAAGGTTAGGTGTCTTCCAATGAATATCTGAACTTTGTTACCAATGAAGTCCATCCTGCAATGTTAACTTTTTATCCAGCAGGTGATGGTTGTTTCACTGATGACAATGCTACTGTCATCATGCAAGAATTGTTCAGCAGTGGCTCAGCGATAATGAGAGCAACTTCCACTATCTTCCCTGCCCACCACAAAGCCCAGATCTGAATCCCACTGAGAATGTATGGGACATGTTAGTAAAGCAGATCATGGAGCAAAGTCCTCTTCTGTCAAAACTGAGCCAGTTATAAGAAACTGTCTGGTGAACCATATATGGGCTAAAGCAGTCAAACACAGTATTAAGTAAAAGTTTATAATTCAGTGGCTGGCATGTGTAATCATGAAACAGTTTCTGAGATATTACTCATCCTCTTTCAATAAGTTGTTTTATGCTCTAGTTTGAGTGCATTTTGTCTGCTATAAAACAGGTATTAGCAAACAGTATTCCATCACTTTCAAGACCACAATTTCTTACAATATAAAACGTATCTTCTTCTTCTTCTACGTGTTATTCCTGCTTCCTATGCAGGGTCCGCGTGTTACTTTTAGATGCGACTTCTTGTTAGTACTACTCCCAACCGACCCATCGCCTGGTCTGCCACTGGGGGGGGGGATATATTTTTGACTGTAGAGGCATATGTTCACGGGGCCAGTTTGCCTGTTTGCAGGATGAAAAATGCCAGATAAACTGGCAGAAAAACCCTACTGACTGCGCCCAAGACCGGCTAACTTGGCTATGCCGGAGGAAGATCCTCAAATTCCTCACGTCTACAACGGGAATCGAACCTGGGACACTCCTTCCCCAGGCATATGGTTGCGAAGCGCAAAGCCACTAGGCTAACCGCGCGGTACAATATAAAACGTATATACTATGCAATTAAGGTCAACAATAAGTATTTTCTTCCTACATAAGTTAAGCAGCACTGTTTTGGCCACTGACGTCAATCATCTTTGCAAGGTTAGAAACCAATGGTACATTTTAGCCTATCAATGGGTAGGATAAAATCTTCATCCTACCTATTGGTAGGCTGAAGATTATATAATCTTTAGCCAGCTAGTGTTGTAGTTCCTAGAGACCATGTGCTATGAACTCTGCTCTAGAGACTAAACATGAGCTTTTTTTTTTTCCAAGCTACTTCAAGTCTTCTGATCAGTGAATTTCATCTTGCAACAAGAGATGAAATTCATCAAATCACTTAAATAATTTCATAAACATCCTGTTTGTTTATAGCCAATTTAATTTACAAATTTTAGTATTTTACTCTATAGCTTCTTGTTCTTTTCTCTTTATATTTAATTGCTATTATATTCTAATTTAAGCTTTATTAGTGAAATTATTATTATTACAACTAATATCAAATATTACAGTGAAGTTAGTTATTATCAATAATCAATTTGCCACTTTAGAAATGGAAGATCCTCATATATAATATAACATGCAGATAAAAAAAAAAAATGGGTGCTGTACATGCAAAAGTATGGTACTCTATTACTAGCACATATAATACTTCATGATACATGCATATGTTCCTCCATCAAATTAACATATTCTAAAATAATTTTCCTACTTGCCATATAATGAGTAGTGAACAAGTTGTGCAACAAGCTTTAATTTCTTTGCTTTTCTGTGCACAGCTCTGTTATTTTCCAAACATAAAAGTAATTTGGTATCTCTAGATCAGTGAGCCCAGAGGCTCTCCATTTTGTGACTGGTTAACAAACTAGTAATGTTCATTACTAGTTTGTTTGTGATGGCAAAAGTAATCAGCTTGATAACTACTCTCATTGAAGTAATTTTTAAAATTATTAAAATGAATACTTTTACATAATGATTCTATTCACTAAAGACACATCATGAAATCATTCCCATTTCAAAATGGCATTCTGAAAGAAAAGCCTAGTCACTACTATCTCTAAATGAATATTATATGTTATGATTCATTAATGTTTAAAAAACAAACTAATACCTACTTCCCTAAGGGATTGGTACTAAAATCTGCATTCTGAAGAGACTTAAGAAATTTTATGTTTTCTGGAATTTCTGGGATATCTGAAAGAAAAATTATATTGTAAGAACATAATATGAACATAATGCACTACATAGTATTTCAATTTCACATTCAAACACTTACTCAACAAGAAAATATATATGGTGTCATTAAAGTATATATTATTGTTTTTCAGATGTGTACAAAGCACCTTCTAAAGGTAAGATACAAAATGTAATATACATTTGTAATTAGTAATATATAAAATGCAAAATGTGGAAGGAAAAAATGGCTTCTTCTTCCTAACATGGATTTTAGACCAGGTGGCCTGTTCTAGTCTCATGCAATCTCTTTCTTGGTCTTCTGATTCTTCTTTTTCCACTTATTTTATATCTGTATAATATTTTTGGTAGTCTGCTGTTGTCCATTTGATTTAAATGTTCTATCCATTTTTGTTTATACTGTCTCATGTAGTAATTAATTGGTTTTATATTCAGGGATTGTAAAATTTCTTCATTTGTTTTATGGTCCCACTTGATATATCCAGCAGTTTTTCTGAGAAATTTCATTTCTGTTGTTTGAATTCTTTTTCAGTTTTTCCTATTTTGGTCCATGTGTCCATATTTTTTGGTCCATGGAAAAAATGGCAATAAATAAAATTAAAAAATCTGCCACTACAGGTAAAGACTATGCTATTACACCATTATGAAGAAAAAGGTATTACAGATGCATGGTCTCTACAAAAAATATTTGATATGTATGCCACTGATAAATATGATGTGTAATCCAAGATACATAGTGACTAACTGTGTGACATATCAGAAATTGTTGCAATCATGTACTGTGATGCTCTCCTTCAGTTCAGTGAGAGTGTAGATTGTCACAACATAGCTAGAAATCAATGACTATGATCAAGTCAGAAAAAGTAGGTGGCCATGATGGGTAAGCCTGAGTGATCATTCTGTCACTGATGAAATGTTTTTGCAAAATGTTTGGTCAGATCAAACAATGCAAGCTGACACTTCCTGCCTTAAACAACACTGTTAAATTTAGACATTTCCCCATACTAGAGTACAGGAATTATGGTTTCTTGAAAGTGAAGGCCCTCCAGCTTGAATATCTTTTGATGAGAACTATTTGGAAGACTGGCAAATACAAAAGAATTTCATTACCATACAAGAATATTTTGATACTCATTCTACCTCCAAGAAAACAAACCATGCCTCTAATCTTTCACACGGGCATCTTTCAATCTATTTCTCACTCTTCCATTCTAGCATAATGAGAGACCACCTGCTGGTTTCTGCAAAGAGACACCTAAAGATGTTCTTCATGAAACATACTTGTAGGTCTTATGTATATCTACTTTCTTGTTGTAAATAAATACAGTATATATAAGCAAGTACTTTCTTTTATGTGAATCCCACCCAAGAAAGACAGGTTTTTGAACTTATAGTACATTAGAGCTGTGAAAGGACAGGTTTTTTTTTTTTTTTACCCCAACAATACCTGAAATCCCAATCTAGTGACACAAAACTTTAAAACTTTTTCAACCCACCTCTGGCATCTAATAAGAAGATTAGTGGTTTCACATTGTGCAAAGAAATTCATCTACACCTAAAGACATTCAAAAATTCAAATGACTATGACCACATTGGGATTCAAAAATATGCCTAATGGTTGGAGAACAGAGACCCACAATTGTTTTAAATTTAAATGATATTTGTCAAGTTTAAATTTTGGCACACTTGTAACAAAAGATCCCAAAGTGTTGAGAAGGAAGAATTTAAAAAAACAATAAGTTCTACTTCCAAATTCAATGCCCTAAAATGCATAGATTCCACTTCTGATCGGCTACAAAATCCTTGTTGATCAGCATTGTTAAAATTTATGGATATTATATATCCATTATTTTAATAAATTGCAAAAGATAATGATTTTAAATTTAATGTTGCAAATTGAGAAGTTATGCACTTTAGCTTGAAAATGTTGTGTATGGTGTATCATACTGATGGTACTGGATTGCAGAAAATTGATGAGGCTAGGGATTTCGGGATAATGGTGTACAGCATAACGTGATTTTTTACTAAGTAATTTAAGGAAATTACAACGTCATTAGGATATATATTAAAATAAATTTTAATATACTTCAATATTTCGGCAACGTCACATTGCCATTTTCAAGAAACTTAAGAGCAAGACACATGCACACAGGCATAACAAACAGTTATGCCTGTGTGCATGTGTCAATGAGGAAGAAGCAGGAAGCTATTATTTCTCCTCAAGTCCTGATGGTGCACCCTAGCAGGCAATGTTGGTATTCTTGGGTGATTGGGCTGAAGGTCTTCTGATGTAGGTTTCCCAAACGTGAGGCAGTCTCATGCAGCCAAATTTGTTGAGGTTCGGATTGTTTCTTAGGGCTGAAGCTGATTCCATGAAAAGCCTTTCATACTTGTATTTACTACGGTGTACTATCGTGGCTTTCTTCCACCGTATTCTATGGCAGGTATCCAGTACATGGTGAGCAAGACCAGAGTGGCTGTACTGGCGAAACCAGAAGTAGTCCTTGTGTTCTGAAATTCTGATATTGGCTGTCCTGCCTGTTTGGCCAAAGTAGGACAGCTTACAACTGCAAGGGACCTGGTATACACCAGGTAGGTCTAGGGGGCGAGGTTGGTCTTTAGCAGAGCAGATAAGGGATGCCAATTTTTATATGGTCTGTAACAAGAAGTTAAGTCATGTTTTTTTTAGGATTTTTGTAATTTTTTTCGAGGTGCCTCAGATATAGGGTATGGTGATGGATTTAGAGTAATCCTTGTTGTAAGTGGTGAGGAGGTTGTGGTTTACTGGTTTCAATATTTTTTGGATTTGGGGGGGGGGTAGCCATTGGCTGAGAAAGTGTTGAGAATGTGGTTTAGTTCTGTGGTTAGGGCATTGTCATTTGAACAGATAAGTTTAGCCCTGTTGTGTAGTGTCTTAATGACTCCATATTGTTGCGAGGAGAGGTGGTGGGATTGTTGGCGAATGTATCTGCCTGTATGGGTGGGTTTTCTATAGACTGAGAAAACCAAGGTTCCATCAGGCCGGGTGACTAGTGTGTCTAAATTGTTTTTTTCTTCTTCCAGGTGAATTTGATTCTGGGGTGTTGGTTGTTTATATGTGTTAGGAAGGAGAGGAGTGCATCGGAGCCATGTGGTCAAATATCAAACACATCATCAACATAGCGAAGCCAAATGGTTGGTTTTTGTGGGGCAGAGTTTAAGGCTTTCTCTTCAAAAGTCTCCATATAAAAGTTGGCCAAGGGTGGGGAGAGTGGAGAACCCATGGCTGTCCCCTCTATTTGTTTGTAGAATTTTTCTTGCCAAGCAAAATAGCCAGAGTTCATTGTAAACAGAAAAAGGGCTGTGATATTGGGAGGAAATTTAGCTTGGATTAGCTCTAAGGATTCTTTGAGTGGGACATTTGTGAATAAGGAGGAGACATCAAAACTGACCATTATGTCAGTGTGTTTAAGTGTAAGGTTTTCTATGCTGGCTTTGAAGTGGGCTTTGAATGTGTTGCCAGTATTTTGGCCAAATGTTTAGCTAGTTTGTATGTGGGGGAATCAATGCCATCCACTATGGGACGTAATGGCACATTTTCCTTATGTATTTTTGGGAGTCCATAAATATGGGGGGTATGGAGTTTAATTTGTTAGTGATTTCCACAGGCCAAGAAGTGACCTTCTTAAGGAGCCTGTGAGTTTTCTAATTTGTGAGTTGGTGGGATTGTACTCGATAGGACGGTAAGTAGCCCGATCTAACAATAAAGCTTTCAGCTTACCTGTGTAATCCTTTTGGTTAAGCAATACTGTGGCGTTCTCTTTATCAGCTTTGGTGATTATTATTTTCTTGTTTTTCTTTAATTCCAGTAGAGATTTAATTTCCTTGCTGGGCATGTTGACTTTTGGTGGTTTAGCTTTGGTCAGAACACAAGCTACATCCAGTCTAATATTGTTGGCAACGTGGTTTGGAAGGTGTCATATCCCACGTTCAATTCCTATCATAATATCTTCCTTTTGGTCACAATGGCGAAGTTGTGGCCACGTGCGCGGGTGTCAAGTGCTTCAGGTTTTACACTAATTGACGAAAGGTTGACTACCGTTTCGGTAGAAAGTTGTGGTTTCGAGATAGAGTTCTTTTTTAAATTTTCAAATTTTTTGATGTGTCGATCTCGTACTTTTTTAAATTCTTTCTCCGCTGCAGTGCACAAGATGTCGTATAAAACAGACCAAATTTCTTGGCTTAAGGTGCTTGAAAGGTCATCTTCGAGTGCCTGTATAGCAACGTTAGCATAATTCAGGAAACGGCAAGTCGCGACAATTTGTTCTCTGAGTAAAGCTTGGCTGGCACAGTTATAAATACGAAGCGCCTTTTGCAAAGAGAAATGGTGCTTGAATTTCACACAGTTAGGAATTACCTGGTTATCCCAGCAGCGTTTTAGGAAGGCGAGACGATTCAGTTGTCTTGATAGCTTTAACTTCATTTTACCGTAATGGTGTGCTTTATGTGCGATATCATCTCCGTGGATTATCGTAATTCTCGTGGAAAGGCTTAAATGTTGGTTATGCATTTTTTACTAAGTAAAACTCTATCTTGAAACCACAACTTCCTACTGAAACTGTAGTCAACCTTTTGTCAATTAGTGTAAAGCCTGAAGCACTCGATGCCCTCGCACGTTGCCACAACTTTGCCATTGTGCCCAGAAGGATACCTGTTATTACTGATATTTACTTACTGCTATTATTAAAGCTATTATGATAAGAATTGAATGCAGGATACGACACCTTCCTAACCACGTCGCCAACGATATTAGACTGGATGTAGCTTGTGTTCTGACCAAAGTTAAACCACCAAAAGTCAACATGCCCAGCAAGGAAATCAAATTTCTTAAGTTTCTTGAAAATGGCAACATGACGTTGCCGAAATATTGAAGTATATTAAAATTTATTTTAATGTATATCCTAGTGACATTGTAATTTCCTTAAATTACTTATTAAAAAAATGCATAACCAAAATCTAAGCCTTTCCACGAGAATATAACAGGATAATTGAAGTTCAGAGGGCATATTGCAAAAGTTGGTAAAATAGCTCAACAAATTACTTGGATGCTGAAAAACATGCTAACAAGTAAAGATAAGAAAGTTATTATCCCTCTTTATAAGGCTATGATTCGGCCACATCTTGACTACTGCACACAGATTTGGTCACCTGGGTTTCTTGGGGACCAGGAGGTGGTTGAGAGTATTCAGAGACAAGTGGCCAAGATGGTAACAGGTCTGTGGAATACTCCCTATGAGTATAGGTTTGGTTATAAAGTTTAGTTGATAGACAGAAAAGAGGGAAACTTGATACAAACTTTTAAGATATTATAGGTGTTTTATAAAACTGATGCAAGGAAAATGTTTCAATATACGACAAATAGAGAACTAAGGGGCATCTGTGCAAGTTGTGTAAAAGTATGGTTAGTAGGGGTGTGCGGACCAGATTTTTTGCATGGAGTGGTGAGGGAGTGAAATGGATTGCCGGAAATAGTTGCGAGTTCCCTGATAGTGAATGGATTCAAGGAGAGGTATCATAGGATTTGTGTGTATGATGGTTGATTTGGGTCTCCTGCAATGAGTCTCTGGACTCCAAGGAGATGCAGTAAAATAATAATATTTTAACAAATTTTGATTTTCAAATTAGAACCTTGCAGACTGTTAAATAAAAAGGCAAGCTCCATAAAACTAAAGAGCAGGCTTTTACAACTTTAATAGAAAGAAGCCACAGCCTCTTCAGTACCCCTCTTCATAAGTAGTGCCTGTTACCAAGTGAGCTATTCATGCATGAAAAATATTTTTTCAAGAATAAGCCACTCTAGTATTCTGAATTTTGACATTGGCTCTGAGGAGAATCTGTTGATTCTCCTCAGAGCAACAGTTTGAAATGGCTGAAAGGCCAGTGAGATTCTTCATGAAAAGCTCCAGTTCATTTCTGTAAGAAGTGCCATAACATGCCTAAGGTTTGATTCTGAATCATTTTCTGAATTTTTTTTTTAAGGGCAAATAATTTTTGTCTACTTGGTATAAAAGAATAAGGGAGGTTTATTATCCTTTATCTTAAAATTTTTCATTTCTAAGTTAAAGCATTTTAAGGCTCTTTTTTCTTTCTTTTTTTTTGTCTGCATTAGTTGGTAATAATACTTTAGGGGAATTTTTGTGTCATTTTTTGAAGTGGGAGTCGAGGTTAAAACACGTGTTCACTAGTTTCACATGAACTTTATCATACGAACGAAACCTTTCCTTCTTGTTTAATACTTACTCCCTACCAGTTCCTAACATGCACGAAATCACGATTCTTTAGGCCGTGCAGCACGGCTGAACGAATCGTGATGCTGTAGCATTATAACCGCGAAGTCCTAACGTGCCAAAGATCTGTAATCGAAGTACGCAAACAGCTGGATCCACAATATATACTGCAATTGTATTCTAGACTTGGCCCAGCGTCGTACATACTTTTGTCTATAGATGTAAGCAGGTGGGTGGTGTTATCGCGCACTATCACAGAAAGTATACAAACAAGGTAAACTAACGAAATGCCTAAAGCCACTTTCCATGAATGTATGCCGAAGCAGTATCAGCGTTAAGAACAGAACTGGTAGAACAGAAAACGGAGAGAAAGCAAGAACAACGCATATCTGAGTTCATAGGGAAGGTATCGTTATGAACTCAGAGATGCTCCTAAATCATGCCGATCAAAAAATTACCCAACACCAAATATCGAGGCCGAAAGTCATCGGGGTGATAGATCCGATTTATGATTAAACTAGTTGGAGAGATACAATTAGTGGCCAGCATTCCGACTTGACGGAAAACGTCTGATAAAATGAAAACAAAAACATCGTTAATATTAAAACAAGTGAAATAAAAAGGGTTCGATTATTTCAAGTGAACTAATTATTATATGCTGAATAAGCATATTTTATTGTAACAACGACTTTACGGCTATAAGTAATACAGCCGTTATAATATTACACTATAAGATGCCGCCTCTTAAGACAGTAGCAAAAAAAAAAAGAAAAGAATGAAAATGTTATCTTCATATACAGAGAAAATGTGAGATAAATTTAGTTTTGTGAACCAAAAAATAATAAATTCCATACATATCAAATTAAGCAAATAATAATCAGTTTTAAAACTCACTGTTTAAACTACAGTATACACTTTGCTCTGCAATGTGTTATTAATGTTTACGCACGTTGAGTAAATATTTTGATCGTTTCAAAACTATTAACATGAACAAATGATTTTTTTCTCAAGGTTTCGCGCTTTTTTTTTCATTGCTAATTTTCCCCCAGAACTCATCAGTGTTGACATTTAATGAAAAATAGCAAAGATGAAAATAAGTCAAGAATGCTAACACGCGCACGCACACACCCTTTCCGTTATAAATTTACAAATGTACTACGTTCCTAATACTAATTAACTGGTCATTCAATCATGTAGCTGGATGCAAAAAAAAAAAAGATGACTGATCATCTGGCATAACATATTCCAAGAGGGCACAAAGGAAATAAGCATGATATAAGAGTTACTGCTAATGACAGTGCAATAATTAAGCTCGCTCAAGGAACCTGGAAATATTGTCAAGTTTTGATATCGAGTCTGAAGTAAAAGGATGGTCAGAAATTATGCAAATTTATTTTGTACAAAAAGAAAAAAAGTAATTATAAACACGGTTGTTTTTTTTAACAACAGAAACATATACTACAGGAAGAGAAACAACAAACAGGAGTAAAGAATTTCTAGACTTTGATGGATAACTACATCTCATGCTGGATGAGGCAGCATGCAATAAAGAAAATAAAGGGGTGAAAGGTATTAATCCTTAACCCTTGTATTTGCTTTGCTGCATGATATCCAGAAGTGATGGCAAATAAGATGCCAAATTTAATCAAGCTGGCAAATAATTATGCAGTCAATCTGGAAGGTACACAGTATATGGAAGTTATCTATTAATAAAAGAAAATAACATCTCAAAAACTTTAGGCAAGAGATAGGAGACAATGTGTAGGAATAACATGAAAAGAGGAACCAGCAAGGGAAAATGATCATTGAAATTTGAGAGTTAAATATTTGAAAATGGTAATTAGAGATTATAACTCATGCTAAGTGTATGTGTGGGGGGGGGAATAAAACTCAAGCTACACCTCCAACTTGGTACCTCCCAGAAAACACTGGGTATACGTCCAGTAGGCTAACGTGGATGGTGAAGCATGTTAGGGACAATCAGCTGCTATGTGGATTTTTTTGATTATGAAAGGAATGAGATACAGAAAAACCATGCGTACAACCTCCATTCCATTTTCTCAAAGAAAAGTTATGAAGGCTGAAATATGCAACACTCATAACTATCTATCTACAGATAAATTTCCACACAAACTTGGAAGAAAATGGACCTGGGAACAGCAGAAATCACAAATTAATCATATTTTAATCAATTTGTAAGCTCAAAAAATTCTCTTACAATAGTGTACAACTCTGATCATAAGAATAACAAATATCACTGGAATGACCCAATTCTTCCTACCATACTAACTCAATATAAAGAACTACAAAACAAACTTACAGAAAATCTAAAGCATGAAGAACCATCCCAGAGCTTCACTCATACTGAACAATCCATCCAACAAAAACTTTGCTAAGAAAGACTTTCCTCTTCTCAAAGAAAATAGTTAATACAAACCACTGAAAAATTGATAAAGAAACATAATGATATTAATAATTTTAGTTTAATCCTTTATCCAAGTGTAAGCAAACAAAGTTTGTGCCTGAAAATATCTTCAGGACTGAAGTAAGGTAGTACATACCTTGGCAACTTGTAGCAAAGGTGGACCAAGATCTCATCACTCATTGTCTTAGTATCTCCCATTATGCAAAGCACATCTCCTTGCAGACATGTATACTGCTATACGTTAAGGGAAGGGCCACTACCCAGAGCGGTTTCGACCTTTATTGAAGTCTCGTCAGTGGGAGGCAGACCTAGAGTGGTGATATAAGGCAGCAGCAGCAATACAGGAAACAGAGGATGCACAATCTACATGCTCAGCTAAAAGAACTAAATGATCAAGTATATATGACCTTTCAAAATGACAAGGCCATATACAACCAACTAATATCCAAACTATCTGTCAAAGATTAGAGCTATATCAAAATATCCATAAAACCAAAGAAATGTATTAGGTAGTTACTTCCTTATGCACCAAAGGAAGTCCAAAAGACTAAGAATTAAAGCTAAAAATGAACTCAGTGTGGAAGAACCACAAAGAAAAACTGTTGAATTCATCTGTGAACTTCAGGTGCCTTGCCAGAAATAATAATTCAAAAAAGAACTTCTCATTATGTGTAACAATTGTACAATGCAAGAAATTGAAACTGCACTAAAAATCCAAAACTCCATAACACACATTGTATTATTCAGAACTTTTTTTTTTTTTTTAGTGCCATACTATATAACAGCAGAGGCTATTAAACATGGAGGAAAAGAGCTTTGGAAACAACTACTGACCATCTGTAATACAGCTCTGGCTACATACCATCACAATGGAGAGAGGGTCTAATAATCCCAATATCCAAAAAAGACAATTTAAACAACCCAAAAATATTACAGAGAAATCACACTACTTATTGCCACAGTGAAAAGTCTTTAACAATGCATTTAAAATGAACTGAACCATATGTAACACCTTTTCTGCTCAAAAATCAAGCAGATTTCTTGAAAAACAAACACAGTTCAACATCTACTACCTTAGAAGGTTACTAGAAGGAGCAAAGAGATAAAATGTTGTGTCCCTACCTATGATTATTAAACTTTCTTTTATCCTTTCAAGTGAATCACTACTTATCTTAATTCAAAACTTAACTATGTACGAGATATTACAAAATTTAAATATTTAAGCTTTTTCTCCCCTTAGTGTCCCTAATATTTATATTATACTGCGCCTTTCAGGACATTTAGTTTAAGATATATATTTCAAAAACAAGGAGCAATCACAAAAATATATCTGAGTGTGAAACCATTATGCAGTCATGACCCTTTATCTCGTAACTTAACACATTAATTTCCCGTGTAATTAGGTTCGTACGTTTTTCAAGTGGTGCATTAGGCAGCAAATTCAGACAACTGTATTATCAATGAACGAAAATTTATTTAAAATCTTAAACATGGTACAGTTCAATTTCTATTATATAAAACACAATTCAATACTAAGAATAAAACTACACAAACAAAATACAAGTACTAGGGCAAAATCCTATATGGGAATTTGCGATCATGCCATCATAACAGATTTTATACATATAATTATATACATATAATCCTGGAACAAATTTACACTTTACCTAACCTTATACTAATCAGAATGCTCTATATTGCTATAATACCATGGACGTTTATATTTATATTCAGTTTACCAGATTTCTTGAAAAACAAACACAGTTCAACATCTTCTACCTTAGGTTACTAGAAGGAGCAAAGAGATAAAATGTTGTGTCCCTACCTATGATTATTAAACTTTCTTTTATCCTTTCAAGTGAATCTCTACTTATCTTAATTCAAAACTTAACTATGTACGAGATATTACAAAATTTAAATATTTAAGCTTTTTCTCCCCTTAGTGTCCCTAATATTTATATTATACTGCGCCTTTCAGGACATTTAGTTTAAGATATATATTTCAAAAACAAGGAGCAATCACAAAAATATATCTGAGTGTGAAACCATTATGCAGTCATGACCCTTTATCTCGTAACTTAACACATTAATTTCCCGTGTAATTAGGTTCGTACGTTTTTCAAGTGGTGCATTAGGCAGCAAATTCAGACAACTGTATTATCAATGAACGAAAATTTATTTAAAATCTTAAACATGGTACAGTTCAATTTCTATTATATAAAACACAATTCAATACTAAGAATAAAACTACACAAACAAAATACAAGTACTAGGGCAAAATCCTATATGGGAATTTGCGATCATGCCATCATAACAGATTTTATACATATAATTATATACATATAATCCTGGAACAAATTTACACTTTACCTAACCTTATACTAATCAGAATGCTCTATATTGCTATAATACCATGGACGTTTATATTTATATTCAGTTTACCTTATCTAACTTACAAAACAAATCAATATAGGTTAAACTATCCTTTCAATATGCCCATACATACATTTGACCTTTAAGACACTCTCATATGAAATACCATGCGCATACATAAATCTCCAGCACATGAATGCTTATCAAATAATACAAACTAGTTTACTCTCATTCTACTTTGACTTGTACCAAAGTTCTAGTTTATCTTCAACTGTCCAGTAATTAACAATGATTGCAACTATATGCGACTTCAATTGAGACAAGATTTTACAGTACCTTTCTAGGACGAACCCTGGTTTTCATGATCTATACCTTTCGTGCTTGAATTAAGGACACACATAGGATCTTCTATATTATCATTATGGAACTCATCACATGGGCATGGACTTCGGTATGGATTTTCTTTCCCTTTTTTACGAGTACTGGATGATGAAATACATAGACAATTTCTTCCTTCTTGTAACTATACGGCGTTCCTCGTCTCTTGCAATAGGAATACAGAATCAAATTCCCGCACACTTTGTTTCCTTGTTGTGTCGGACGGAAATAACTCCTACGGCATCACTCAGGAAAACTGCGTGTTACCTATATGAAAATTTCGTGAAGAAACTCCAGGAAAAAAGCCTTGGGGGGGGGGATCCTAACCCTTTTATCTCTATGGCCCCTATTGGCACCTCCTTCAATTTCTTTTCTTTCCCCCCTACTGGAGTCAATCCTACTCACCAATTAAAGTCCCGTTTTTCTGCCCAAAACATGCTACGGTTCCTTTGCACACGACTCTCACGTGATGACGTCTCACTTCGGGAATTGACCTTGAACGATCGTCATTTGTTTTAAGCTAGCCTCTATACTAAATTAATCCCCTTTTTAGAATTTACTTGAATATTTTAATCTCCCTTTTTTAAGTGTTAAACTAGCCTCTCACATATAAATTCTTATCACTAATCTTCTTAGTCTTACTTAATCTATTTTTTCCATATCCTTTCTTTTTGTAATAAGATTCCCTTTTTTATTATTTAGTTAAATAAACAATTTCTGCTATAATTATTTTACTTGGATGCAAGCATATTTTCTGTCTTTAAATATTTTGTATTAGCAACTTACATAGGACTTTATAATTTTATTTATACCATAACTGAATTTTTTTTTTTACATTCTTGGTTATCAGGGTGTAACAAAAATCTTTCTCTAATATTAAAATTCATAGATTTCTCAAAAGCCTTCAATTCAAAACAGACAAAGAATGTTCAAAATTCTCAGTTATTATTTGAAGTGAAATGGATGTGCAGAACCAGGGAAACTAGAACTACCAAGGGGGGGGGGGGGGGAGTGGATATGCAGACATCAGTGAGACAGTTGAGTGTAAGAATGTATATAATGTACCCAAGCCAGTACTAAAGACAAGAAATCGGAATGGGATAGTTAGAATAACGCATCAAGATAGGGGTGGGACAAAGGGACCACTGCATTTCATGTATACTAATGCCAGGAGTATTAGGAACAAGAAGGAAAAATTTTGGCCTTGATTGGCTCTTCCTGGCCACAGGTTATTGGCATTACTGAAACATGGTTGACGGAAGATGATAAAGAGTTAGTGGGATAGAATGTGTAGGTTATAGTGTGTTTAGGAGGGACAGAGAGAATAAAATGGGGGGGGGGGTGTTACTGATGATAGCTGATGAACTGCAGCCAGGGAGAATTAAAGTTATATTGCAGGATAGTGAAAAGAACTCATTTGAAGCTATTTGGTGTGAGATTGAGACTGGCAGAACAAAATATACAATTGGGTGTTGCTATAGACCAGGTGATTAAATAGATGGTGGAGATAGTATGTGTAAACAAATTGATGAATTGAGTGGAAGGAGGGTAATTATTATGGGGATTTCAACTATGGTAACATTGATTGGAAGGAGGAGAGGACACATGTGAGGAAAGAAATGAATTTTATTCAATTATTAAGGGATAACTATCTGAGACAGCATGCAATTGAGAGTGCTTGACCTGGTAATAGCATCTGAGAATTTGACTGTAATTAATATGACCATGTTGCCACCTATTGGTAAGAGTGATCATAAGGTCTTGACCTGGGAGGTGGCTAAAGTGGAATTTTCGATTAAGACAGGGTATATGTGGAATTACCGTGCTGACAAGTACAACAAGCTTAGGAGATTGTTCGGATCAGTGCCATGGCATGTACAACTGCAAGGGCTGGATGTCGATAGAGCATGGGAAGTGGTCAAGGAGCAATTACAGGAGGTTATGGCTGATTGTATACCTAGGGTCCAAATAGTAAAACAAGTAGGGGTTAAATGGATGAATAACACCATTAAGCTTGAGCTGCAAAAAAAAGAAACAACTGTTGAGGGAATTTAAAAAAAGAAAGAGGTGACCTGTAGGCACACGAACGGTATAAAGTGCAGGCCAGAAGGGTAACGAGTGTGGTAAAAAAAACAAAAGTGGATTATGAAAGGAAACTAGCTATACAAGCTAAAGAGAATCCCAAACAGTTCTTTCAATATGCTACAAGCAAAAAAAAAAAAAAAAAACTGTACACAGCAAAATGATTTTAAGGAATGACGATGGTAAGGAGGTCACTGAATCAGTCGATATAGTGGAATTACTGAGCAAGCACTATGCAAGAGTATATCATCCAGGTGATGACACTGAAAAAATGAAGGAACCATTAGTTTATACTGGAATTGTGATGAATGAAGTGGAGGAATAGTCTATTACAGAACTTTAATGTGAATACATCTGTGGGATTGGATGGTATACCGGCACGGGTCTTACGTGAAGTAGCTAAAGAATTATCAGTGCCCTTGACCATGTTGTTTAATCTGAGTCACGGGTCTGGTTTAGTTCCAAAAGGTGTGGAAAGAGGGGAAAAAGTTCCACTGCATAAAGGAGGATCCAAGACTACTGTTGCAAATTACCGACTGATCAGCATATCAGGAGTCGTTGTCAAGGTCTTGGAGAAAGTAGTCAAGGGAAAAATACAGGAATGGATTGATGAAAATGAGACACTGTACAGGGGACAGCATGGCTTTGTGAAGGGTAGATCATGCCTCAGTAACTTGTTCAAGTTTCATAACACAGTGACGGCTGAACTGGATAAGGGTAATGGGTTTACAGTAATACTGCTGGACCTGGCTAAGGCATTTGACAGGATACCACATGGAATTCTAATCCATCAATTACAACATATGGGAATGGATATAGGGTTGGTGAGATGGATAGGTGGGTGGTTGATGGAGAGATATCAGAGAGTAGTTTATTCAGGAGTAGAGTCCAAAAGACGGCCTGTGACTAGTGGTGTGCCACAGGGTTCTGTTCTTGGACCACTGCTGTTTAATTTGTTCATTAACGATATAGGGAAGGATCTAAGAGGAACAGTTCATTTGTTCGCTGATGATACAAAGTTGGGTAGGGCAATAGTGCATGCAGAAGATGTCAAAATCTTGCAGGACGACTTGGATAGATTGGAGTTCTGGGCTAAGGAGAATGGATGTCAATTTAATGTGACAAAATGTAAGGTTATGCATTTTGGAGTGAAAAGATTAGCAGCTGTATACCACATTGGTGGAACTGTACTCCAGGAGATTGATGAGGCCAGGGACTTGGGAGTGTTGGTGGATAGGGAGATGAAGTCAGCTCATCAACTCACTTGGTTGTTGAAAAATACTTTGACGAGCAGAGACAAGCAAGTTATTGTACCTCTGTACCGAGCCTTGATAAGACCTCATCTCAACTACTGTGCCCAGATTTGGTCACCTAGGTTTCTTCTTGATGGGGAGGAGGTGGAGAGGATCCAGAGGCGAGTGACCAAGATGATAGCAGGTCTATGGAATGGACCTTATGAGAACAGGTTGAAGATTTGTGGGTTGCAGAAATTAGTTGATAGGCAGAAAAGAGGAGATATGATTGAGCCATTCAAATTGCTAAAGGGTTTCTATAGGATTAATTCAGAGGATATTTTTGAGATCAGGACTGGTGGTGGGAGAACTAGGGGACACCTACGGAAGCTGGGTAAGAGTGTGGTTAGCAAGGGTGTTAGAGCTGGGTTCTTTACTTTTAGAGTGGTAAATAAGTGGAATAAGCTGCCAGAGTCTGTTGTGGGTGCTATGACAGTGAGTGAGTTCAAGGCAAGGTATGATAAATACTGTGAGAATGTTGTATAGTTGTGTGGACATGATGTTTAGGGCCTCCCTCGATGAGTCTAAGGACTCCCTGGAGTCGCCCGTAATAATAATAATAATAATAATTATGCCATATTCCTGAAAATAATCAAAGCAATAGTAGAACCATACTAGTATCATGCAAGAACAATGCTTAACAGAGAGATGACAGAGATTTCCTATTCCTACCAGAGTTCTTCAGGGAGACTTTAACACTATGTCTTTTTATTATTACCCTTCATTATGTATTCAGACTCGCAGGAAATGGATATGGACCTCTCGAAGATTCAGCAAGACATACACAAACAGTGCCTGTTTTGCAGATGATGATGTGTTGATTGACTAACATTCACACTTCCCAAAATAATCTCGATAATTTATGTAAAAATACAGCACTGATTTGGTTGGTAGTCAACAACAATGAAACTAAAGTCCTAAAGAATAGAAGAAAATACTAGGCTAAATGACCACATTCTTGAAGACGCGAATGATTTTCAGTATCTTGGTTCCTATATCAATATTCTGACAGTGAAAAGAAAGCACAAAGCTCTTCAATTCAATAAGTCTAACTAATATCTGAAAATCCAATCTCCTCACTACAAATACTAAAATTCATCTGTACAAACTATCAGTCAAGTCATATTTACATATATTCTGACATGGAATATCAGTATTCAATGAGTAGTTAATATTATCAATAACTTTGGAACAGCATGCCTTTAAACAATACTAAGATATACACAGCAATATCACAATAATAATACTGTCATTCTTCAAGAAAGCCAGCAAAAATCCCTAAGAGAAACAATTAAAAAAAAAATAAGCTGAGATGGTGGGGATGACAACTTAGACATCCACCTTCACCTACATTCAGTGCTCTTGCTCTCTACAGGCCAGGTCAACTACCGGACACAGAGGAAGATCAAGAAAACAGTTCTGGCAATACATAAACTTTTTTGAAGATGAGGTTAATGAACCATCTGACATTTACCATTTGGCACAAAATAGAGCAACTTGGCTCATTTTCATAAAATAGACTATCTTCATGAGTTTTTTTTTATATATATTTCTGTAAATATTTCCCTATTCATACATGATGAACTCATGCTACTTCTTATCACCAAATGTCTCCAAATTATTTTATGAATTGTCATACTTCCAATATTGTCAAATCTTACAAGCTGGTCTTCTAAGGCACACTGCAGTCTAGCTACCATCTTTGTTGTCTTCTTTTTTCCCAAATCAGGTTTATCAAAACATCTGGTTTGAGAAAAAAAAAAAAAAAAAAAGGAGACAAAGATCAAACAAAGATTTATCAAGCACTTGTTTTCCTAGCCTTTTCTACTTTTAGTGACCATACCAACTTGGATTAGCTCTACTCATTTTCTTGAATGCCAATAAAATCCCATTCCTTTCCAATATTTGGCATGGATGTTTGCGATTGTCTGTGGAAATACTGGTGGTGGTGGTGGGAAATAGATGGTGTTGGTAGTTGTGGTTAGTTGTAGTCAGCGGAGAGAGAGTTGTAGATGAGTCCTTAGACTCCCTGGAAGTGTCATATAATATTTTTAAATATCATTTGGCTGCTAATATCTGTTAACTACCATAATTTCAGAATATTCTCATATCTGTGGTCTTTAGTCTCTGATAAACCGTTTTACTTCTAACTCCAATTTCAGATACTGGTAATTTGATGTTTGGTCTAATTTCTTATTTCATATAAATTTGTTTAATTGATTCTATTATCTATTTCCATATTTACTAAAAATTCTGAATAAACAGCTGAAAAGATGAACAAGAGAAATACACAATTTCTGCTATCTACACTGCAGAAATCTACATGGTTTGTCTTTTCATTTTTGATTTTCAAAGTGGCTACGCCAATTATTCAATTGAGTTAAAGAATCCTGAAGATTTTTGCTGAATTTATTTAGAAAGATAGCTGCAAGAAGCTGAGTTTGAGATTACCAAAACTGTTATCAGGTTTAATGTCATTTTCTTTCATAATGCAACCCATACAAACAATGAATAACACAAAAAAATAGTGTGCATCCTTGTTTTACAACTCATTTTACATGGAACAATCTTGTAGCTCTTTCATTTCTAATCATTTCCTTATCATATGCCTTTGCCAGATCTACAAAACTTAAATTCAGATCACTGTTATTTTCCCCAGTCCGCGTGGTTAGCCTAGTGGCTATGCGCTTCGCAACCATATGCCTGGGGAAGGAGTGTCCTAGGTTTGATTCCCGTCAGTGACGTGAGGAGCCGAAGGATCTTCCTCAGCCATAGCCAAGTTAGCCAGTCTTGGGCGTGGACAGCAGGGTTTTTTCCCCAGTTTATTCTGGGGTTTTTCATCCTGCAAAGCAGGCAAACTGGCCTTGAGAACTCAACACTACAGGCCATAGGATACACCGGGGCATAAGGCTGACCACCTTATCCTGTAAACAGAGTGAGGTCCGATGATCAATGGACCCTCGACACCGCAAGGTAAAAGAGGGTATAAGGAAGATGATGTTATTTTCCCTGCAATTTCTCATCTATATGAAGAAGATGCATCCATATGCAAGGTAGACACTCTGCTCATGCAACTAGGGAGATTGCCCGTTCAGTCTTGTTCTGGGAGAAAGCTAAACATATGGAATTCTCTGTCAAGAAAGTGCTATGGCTTGAGAAGATACAAGGGAAGAATTTCAGTAGTGCATGGGAAGTGGCAAGAGATTGTTTAAAAGAAGCAGTATCAAACTGCATACCCATGGTCATGAGGATAAACCAAGTGAGGGTTAAATGGATGAGTAAAGATATAAAGCAAGAACTAAAAAAAAATGTGGCGGGAATATAAAGAAAAACATGATCGGCATCCTCATGAGCAGTACAACTAAGTGCAGTCAAGAAGGGCAACTGGCATGGTAAGAAAAGCCAAATCAGATGAAAGAAAATTAGCTAACAGGCCAAAGTAAATCCAACAGTTTTTTCGTGTAAGAGGAAGAATGACTATGGATGGATGATTTTAATCAATGCAGATTGTAGGAAGGAGACAGAAGCAAAAAAAAAATAGTTGAGTGGCTGAGTACCACTTTATAAAAGTATATCATCCAGGTGGAAATTTTGCAACTGATGTGACAGAAACTGATGTTAGAATTGATGTAGGTGGATAGGAGGTGTTCAGCATATTGAAAAATATCAATGTGAATACAGCAGTGGAACTGGATGGCATGTCAGTCCATGTACTATGTGAATGTGCAAGAGAATCAGTTGCCTCTGATGAAGTTGTTAAATCTAAGTCTCAGTTGTGGCAAGTTTAGGGAGTGTAAAGATGGCAAGTTATTTCCAATTACATAAAGGCAGCTCCAAGACAGAAATAGTAAATATTACAGACCAATTAATATCTCAGGAGTAGTTGTTAAAGTATTAGAAAAGTTGGTTAAAGGTAAAATCCAGCAGTGTGTGAATCAGAATATGATACTCTATGGTGGGCAGCATGGCTCTGTCAAAAGTGAATCATGTTTTAGTGATTTACTCACATTTTATAAGAGAAATGGCTACACCACTGTTGGACTTTGCAAAGGTGTGACAGAACACTGCATGAGAAACTATTAAAAAAGTTGGAGCAAATGAGAATGGATATTGTGGAGTATCTGATGAGTTTCGTTCAGATACATTACATTTTAATTATTATTTTTTTTTAATTGGGTGACATTATTTGACACCTCCAGGGAGTTCAAGACTCATCGAGGGAGGGTACCTAGGCACCTATTCTACAACTCTCCATCTCCACCACTCAACCTCATCCGTCTGTCATCCACCAACTGCATCATCTACACCAATGGCATCTACTGTCTACCACCACCACTAGTATTTTCACAGACAGTCACAAACATCCATGCCCATGGCAGGATTCGAACCCGCAGCCTTTTGCCTGGAAAGTGGATATGTTAACCACTCGGCCAACCAGGCAGGCTTATTAGTTAAGCAATTTTAATAAAAAGAACTGGAAAGAAATAAGGTTTAATAAAACACAATATTTCATTCTATCCCCCCTTCCACATACTGTAATACAATAAATACCTTTGTAGAATTTAATTTAATGTTGTAATTAAATTCACTTGTCTTTGTTTCTCCACAAAAAGAATAAAAGTTATGCAATTCATATTATAAAATGTTGAAGTGAATTGTAACTTTAGTTTTTATGTTATAATGTTTTGCTAATTTCAGCAGCAGTTAGATAATGGTGGTGAAAAGATGAACTTGTCAGTATACTTAGTTTAAGGACTGTGTTGCCAATAACAGTGAGTTTGGCATGCATGCAAAAGGAGTAGAGAAGGAGAGATAAAAGATGGCCAAAGTAAACATAGTTACTGTTAGCAATTTTCAATGACAGGAACAGAACATATTTGGAGACTAATGGATTTTATCTGGAAGTATTTATTTCTTTCAAGTCATGTATGACCATGAGAAGATAATGTAGAAGGAGGCCTCGAGTATAGCTTTTGTTATAAGGAATAACAGTCGCTCAAAGTTGGAGAAAGCAAGTTTCCAGCATGAGGTATGTCTACCATTTGTTTATTATAACCCTGTTTTTGTTCCTGTCAATGGATGGAATAAGGATAGAACATTTTATCTCACGCAGAAAGTTATTTCTTCTAAACAGTATCTTTGTGATATTGTGTGTATTACAAAATAATGAAGTCAAGAAGAAAACTTATTCAGTTAAGAACAGGAAGTGGATACATATAATGAATGTATTTTGTCTTTATGTTAAACTTTCTGGAATGAAGTAAATATTATTGAGATTTGTTTGTATTCAAGTTACAGAGGTAGAATGTGTTCCTTAATTTGAAAGGAGTGTTTATTTTATAACGAGATTATGAAAAGATTCCTTAATTGGAACTGACTATTAATACAGAATAGTTTTTTAATCCTAGAAGGGATTACTAAAGAAATGTGTTTCCTTTGTTATTGGGTCATTGACCCAATAACTGACTTTTCACTGACTGCAGAAAAAGCTATGGTTATATTAATCCTAGAGAAGATTAGTAATGGAATTTGTTTTCCTTTGTTTTGTTGTTGGAATTCTTTAATTCCTGAATTTAAATTTAAGGTGGATGAGTGTGAGAGAGAAAGGTATCTCTTATAGTTTTCTTAATGTAAATAATTATGTTTGTGTAGTTATTCAATTAAACATTGTTTCTTTTGTATTACAATTGCTCGTCTTATTTAGAGATAAAGATAACTGAATGTAAGAATATAAGTCAGTATTTTGAAAATTCAAGATAGATGAATATATTGGAGGGAAGCCAGAGATAACTACAGAATAACTATAAAGAATTACCATGGACAAATAGGAAGATAAGATATACATTCAGAAATAAATGTATCTCTGAATATCAAAGACCACATCCTCTTATCAAACCTCACACAACATGGAATTGAAAACATTAACCACAGGATCCAATGGCAAAACGCTAAGATGCTACATAGATCCATATACAAACATGAACATTTATATAAAGGAAGTGCTGAAGCCTTACTTCATAGACCTAATCTTAATCCGAACGATTGTCTCACTATTCCAAAAGTTTGGGAAATTATCCTCAATTGTATTAAATAAATTTATCTGTTATATTTTAATTTAATGCAATTAGTTTTAATTTCAGCCCAATTTAATCCATGAACAAGCAACTATATACATATAGGGATTCCGATTTAAGCATGCACGCTAGTTTTTTTTTTTTTTTTTTTAATTCAATTCCTATGGTTGTTCAATCATTGTACTGATGAAATAAGACAAAATATTTATATAATAAAGTTATTTACTGTGTCATACATGTTATTCTATAGTTATGGATACTCTACAGGTTTCACTATATAAGAAAAAAAAAAAGAGAGGAATAAATAATACTAATGGTGCAAACCTGACTAACAACCTATAGTATATAAGATTTTTTAAATAGGATAAATAAACACAGGTGAGGCAGTAATCAAAACAGTTTGTTGAATATTGATCATATTGACAATATGATGCCTGTAGCATGGATGGGGGAGAGATGGCTGACAGGCATCAAAGAGTAGTATGTGGTGGAGTGGAATCTAGGAGAATGAGGAATTTACCAGTGGAGTACCTCAAGGTTTTGTACTAGGGACATTATTCTAATTTGTATATTAATGATATATGGAAAGATTTAAGGAGGGGAGGGGGAATTCAGTTGTGTGCTGATGATACACAATGGGAGAGGGCATTAGTTGATGAGGAGGATGGTAGATATCTTATAGGATGATTTAAATAAATTAACATTGTGAGCAAAGGATAATGGTTGTCAATTAATGTTGCAAAATGTAAAGTTATGCACTTTGAATTGAAAAGGTTACACACTGTGTATCACATTGATGGTACTGGATTGCAGGAAATTGATGAGACTAGGGACATGGTGGACAGAGTTGAAGTTCAGACGGCATACTGCAAAATTTATTAAAGCAGCTCTAAGGATTATGTGGATGTTACAAAGCATGCTAACAAGTAAAGATAGGGAAGTTATCTCTCTTCGTAAGGCTGTGATTTGGCCACATCTTAACTACTGTGCACAAATTTGGTCACCTGGGTTTCATGAGGATCGAAAGATGGTAGAGAGGATTCAGAGTTGATTGACCAAACTGGTAATAGGTCTGTGAAATGCTCCCTAAGTGTGAGCTGCAAATGTTTAGTTGATAAGCAGAAAAGAGAGAACATGATAGAAACTTATAAGCTATTAAAGGTGTTTCTATAAATTTGACAAAAAAAAAAAGGAAATTTTTCAATACCTGACAAATAGAGAACTAGAGTTGTGTAAGAGTGTGTTAGTAAGGGCGAGAAGACTAGATTTTTTTGCTTGGAGAATGGTGAAGGAGTGGAATGAACTGCCAGAATGTGAGTTGTGAGTGCCCTGACAGTGAATGAGTTTAAGGAGAGGTATGATAGGTATTGTGTGTATACTGGGTCTCTTATAATGAATCATCTGACTCCAAACAGATACCTGTATAATAATAATCTGTTCTTAAAATAAAAATCTAGTGCTGATGCCTAGGTGGCCTGAAACCAGCTTGTGATCTGAATGTCTCGAAGGGAAATTCTTGTGTTTAGTTTTAATTTTCCTTGTTGATAAATGAGTGTTATGAGAGCTTTTATCTGGAATTCAATCTCACCACAGGTTCTCTAAGTTGATAAATCAGTCCAAGATAAAAATGTACACCAGTTGGGGTTTTTGACTTCATGTACATTTAAAGATAACAGCAATGATATAGAGCAGCGATTTTCAACCGGTGCATCGCGAGAGGTCTTCAGGTGTGCCGCGCTATTTGTGAAAACAAATTAATTGAAAGATATGTCGTAATTTGTGCATTTATTCCCTTGAAGCTCCCAAAAAGGATAAGTAATTACTATTATTAATATCTTCTGTATGCATATCAATCAAAATTATGCCGAATTTTTGCCAGATTGTCAAAAAAATTAAAAGAATATATTTTTAGTGTTCCACAAAATTTTAATAATTAGTCTAGGTGTGCCATATTATGAAAAAGGTTGAAAATCACTGATATAGAGGACTGAGATGTGATGAGGTTATGGTTTTACTGTATAGAGGATTTTGATCAGGATGCACTTATGGACTATTATGGTCACCTGATTTTGAAGGAGAAGAGATTCTGGAAACTACCCAGAAAAGAACTGTAGTTATGCCAGACCTCTACAATGTTGGGCATAAGTACAGACTGAGGGAATAACTGCAGTCTGTTGTATAAAAGATGGAGATATAATACGATTGAGATATAAGTGAAGGGCTTGTACCAGATTAACATAGAAGAGATTTTTCATAGAGTAGAAAGGAGACAGGGACAATACAATAAGTCATTCCAGGAAGTCACATAATCAGAGATGGAAAAGGGCTTCGCAACTTTCTTTGAAAAGGTGTTCATATTTAAAACTGCTTCTATGGAAAAGATGAGCTTCATCCCACCAGATAATGTGTTTAGTGTCAATACTACACTGTGCCAGACCAGACATTTTGAGGTTTCACGTATTCAATGTAATAATGATGTTCATTAACTCTTTTTTTTCACAAAATGTCCTGTCTGCCCAAAGTATGTCAAATTACATGTTGGAGATTTAATAGAATAATTATCAGCACTGAGAAAGGATTAAAAATAATTTCAATACTTCCAATATTTCGTATCTGTCACAGAGACATCTTCAGGGATTACAAAAACGTTTTGTAACGACACACACACAAAAGCAATACAGTAGTTATTAGATATATGAAGAGCCAAAGGCTTCAATTCGGCGACATATGACTTGTTTAAGTTAAGGGATATTACATCCCATATCGTTTCTTAGCCGAATAAGAAACTCAAAGAGTTTCATGCCGAGGGTCAGTTGCTGCAGCATCCAGGTATTTGCTTACGCTTGGAATCGCCGAACTTTATTGAAACTCTTTGAGTTTCTTATTCGGCTAAGAAACGATATGGGATGCAATATCCCTTAACTTAAACAAGCAATACAGTAGTGAGTGAAACTCAAGTCCTTTCTAGGTGGCCTAGGATGTAAAGAGGGATCTCTAATAATTAATGTTTCCCAAATTTTGAGAAGTTTAATGCAACCGTATTTGTTTAAATTAGGTTGATTTCTGAGTGCCGATGCACATTCAAAAAACAGTCTTTCTCTTTTGAATTTACTATGGTGGAGCATGGTCATTTTTTTCCAGGAGATCCTGTGAGTAGTATCCATAACATGGTCTGCAAGGCCAGATTGACCATAATCGTGATTACAGATGTAAGATCTGTGTTCTTCTAACCGAATGGATGCTAACCAGCCTGTCTGTCCGAAGTAAGCCAGTTTACAGGCACAAGGTACTTTATATATTCCAGGCACTGAGAGAGGAGGGAGCTGGTCTTTGGTGGAACGGATAAGGATAGCAAGTTTACGGTAGGGCTTAAATGCTGTATGGAGGTTGTACTTTTTTAATATCTGGCTATTTTTTCTGATGTATCATGGATGTAAGGTATGGTGATGGCATTTCTGTAGGTTCTCCTGAAGAGATGGTCAGGGAATGGGGAAGGATTTGATTATTTTTTGAATCCTGTGGTCATTGTAGCCATTGGAAAGGAAGGTGTTGTGTATGTGTGTGAGTTCAGTTGAAAGGGCAGTTTCACTGGAACAAAGATTGTGGGCTCTATTGGTTAGAGTTTTAATAAAGCCATATTGCTGAGAGGGGTGGTGATGGGAGAGTTTGTGAATGTATCTGCCTGTATGAGTGGGTTTTCTATATACCGAGAAAGGAAGGTTACCATTAGGAAGGCGTGTTACTAATGTGTCCGGGAAGGGTAAACTATTGTTATTTTCCTTTTCCATCGTAAACTGGATTCTTGGATGTAGACTATTGAGGTGACTGAGGAAGGAATCTAATTTGTCTGGACCATGAGGCCAAATAGAGAACACATCATCTGCATGTTCATGATGTTCATGAGTTTATGATGGAAAAGGAAAATAACAATAGTTTACCCTTCCTGGATACCTTAGTAACATGCCTTCCTAATGGTAACCTTTCTTTCTCGATATATAGAAAACCTACTCATACAGGCAGATACATTCACAAACTCTCCCATCACCACCCCTCTCAGCAATATGGCATTATTAAAACTGCCCTTTCAACTGAACTCACATACACAACACCTTCCTTTCCAATGGCTACAATGACCACAGGATTCAAAAAATAATCAAATCCTTCCCCATTCCCCGACCATCTCTTCAGGAGGACCTACAGAAATGCCATCACCATACCTTACATCCATGATACATCAGAAAAAATAGCCAGATCATTAAAAAAGTACAACCTCCATACAGCATTTAAGCCCTACCGTAAACTTGCTACCCTTATCCGTTCCACCAAAGACCAGCTCCCTCCTCTCTCAGTGCCTGGGATATATAAAGTACCTTGTGCCTGTAAACTGGTTTACTTCGGACAGACAGGCTGGTTAGCATCCATTCGGTTAGAAGAAAACAGATCCTACATCTGTAATCACGATTATGGTCAATCTGGCCTTGCAGACCATGTTTTGGATACTACTCACAGGATCTCCTGGAAAAAAACGACCATGCTCCACTATAGTAAATTCAAAAGAGAAAGACTATTTTTTGAATGTGCATCGGCACTCAGGATTCAACCTAATTTAAACAAATACGGTTGCATTAAACTTCCCAAAATTTGGGAAACATTAATTATTAGAGATCCCTCTTTACATCCTAGGCCACCTAGAAAGGACTTTGGTTTCACTCACTACTGTATTGCTTTTGTGTGTGTGTTGTTACAAAAGTTTTTTGTAATCCCTGAAGATGTCTCTGTGACAGAGATGAAAGATTAAAATTATTTTTAATCCTTTCTCAGTGCTGATAATTATTCCATTAAATCTCCAACATGAATTCTGCACAGCACTTAAGCCTCAACACACGTATGTCAAATTACATTCACAAGGAATCTGGTAAATACCAGCTAACTAACAACAGAAGTGACAATTTGTCTTTCATTGATGGGAACAGAAGAGAAATTTTGTTGATAGAAAAATAGGTGGGAATAAGGCGATACTTCAGAATTCTACCAATAGGTTTAGAGATACCAGAAATATAAGGGATTGGAATTCTACGGTCTGTTGAAGATTCTTCAGATGTTGGAACACAGGAGTCAATTATCTGCTGGATTTGATGAAGGTTGTAACCATTTAATTTCATTAAAATTTTGATAGTGAGAAGTTCTTGTCAGCTTGAGAGAGAAGAGCATACATTATGTGCTCTATTAATTAGACTTGATGACACCAATTTTTCGAGATGTGTGATGAGCAGACTTTTGATGAATGTAACGGTCAGTAACACTGGTTGACAAAGTACCAGAGGCTGTGCAAGTAAGGATGTCCAAGAATAGTAAACTCCCAGCATTTTCTGTTTCCATGATGAATTGAATGCATGATGAAAGCTGTAGGAAATCCACTGTAAGAAAGTGGTAAGTTCATTTTCAGAATGAGACCAAACAGCAAAAACATCATCAATGTAATGAAACCAAAGAGGGTTCGAGATGAATGGATAAGAATAAGGTATTATTATTATTATTTGACACCTCCATAAAGTCCATAGACTCATCGAGGGAGGTCACCTGCTCTACAGCTCTGTCTCCACCCAGCATTTTCTGTTTCCATGGTGAATTGAATGCATGATGAAAGCTGTAGGAAATCCACTGTAAGAAAGTGGTAAGTTCATTTTCAGAACGAGACCAAACAGCAAAAACATCATCAATGTAAGGAAACCAAAGAGGGTTCGAGATGAATGGATAAGAATAAGGTATTATTATTATTATTATTATTATTATTATTATTATTTGACACCTCCATAAAGTCCATAGACTCATCGAGGGAGGTTACCTGCTCTACAGCTCTGTCTCCACCAACTGACTGCAACTACACCAATGTCATCTACTGCCGACTGCCACTGGTATTTCCACAGACAATCACAAACATCCATGCCCATGGCAGGATTCGAACCAGCAGCCTTTTGGCTGGAAAGCAGATACGCTAACCACTCGGCCAGCCAGGTTGGCAAAGACTCATCGAGGGAGGGGCACCTACTCCACAACTCTCCATCTCCACCATTCCACTAACTGGAACTACCTTCATCATCTACACCAACGCTATCTACTGCCAACCACCACCACTACTATTTGCACAGGCAACCACAAACGTCCATGCCCACAGGGGATTCGAATGCACAACATCTTGGCTGGAAAGCAGATATGCTGACCACTCGGCCAACTATGCTGGCATGCAGGTATCTTCCAGATGGTTCAAAAAATAGTTTGCCAAGGATGGAAACAGGGAGGCTACACATGGCAGTGCCATCAACCTGCTTACATATCTTGTTTTCCAGCTGAAATATCCTGACTGCATAACAAATTCAAAAATCTTCACAACATCAAGAGGGAAATCATGTAGTAAACTAATGGTATCAGATAATGGAATGTTGGTAAAAAAGGGAAACAATGTCAAAGCTGACTAACAAATCCAACTCTTGTATTTGAATATTCTTGATTTTTTTGAGAAAATTGTGGAATTTCTGATGAATGATCAAGATGGTCCAATATGGGCAGTTAATAAACGTGAAAGAAATTTAGCAATTCTATAGGTGGGAGAGTCAATACAATTCACAATGGGTTTTACTGGACAATCTTTATGAATTTTTGGGAGATCATATAAACTAATTTGTGGTCCTTTTTTGTTAATGTTTTTATTATGATACACTTACTATCAGGAGTAGGATCATCCCAAAGAGGCCTTCCAAAATGGCTTTTATAACTTATCCAAACTATTTTGATCCCAGCTAACAACTTCACCAAGGAGCTTATTTAAGCTTATTTCATTAAAGTTAATTACTGGTTATTGTCTAATTTGTTGTTTACAGTTATGCCACAGGTACATTTAAAGATGAGTATTGTATTGTCTTTGTGTGTGAGTTACAAATGTTATTTGTACTCTCTGAAGATGTCTCAGTGACAGATGAAATATTGAAAGCATTAAAATTAGTTTTTAATCCTTTCTTACTGCTGTTAATACTCCATCAAACCTCCAACATGATGGAACTTTTCAAACTATTTTTGGCCTCTGGTAAGCAGGAGTGGTTGCATACTAGATGATGAAATTCATCTGGCACTTAAAGATGCTTATAAATAACCATATCACAGTGAGATCTGAATCCACAGTCTTGGTTAGAGAGCAAATGCACCCACAAATACACAACAGCCAAACAGATCAGTAGTAAGCATAAAAGAGACCAACATAGGCCACTTCATCAACCATATCCTTTAGAGAATTTTTGTGGCATAGTTTGATTATGGGAAGATTTATTTTACCCTCCTCTTCCTTTAATGTTGGCTGTCCATCTTACCTAGACAAAGTAAGACGACTTGTAAGCCATCTTACTTTCTAGGGATCAGATCATCCTAGACCTAAAATGATATAGATAAACTGAATATAAGTGAGCAGATAAGAAATGCTAAATTTTATATCACATGAAAATTGTAAAGGTTTGTATTTTTTCAATGCTTTTTGAACTGCTTTTTTTTTTCCAGAGAGGTTAGATGAATATATATGTGGGATGGTTAAATTTACTATTGTTGGAAATTGGGAAAGAGCATTGTTTTAGACATCCTACAGAGGTCTGGTGAGAGCAGAGATTTCTGGTCCTTTTTGCTAATGTTTTTATTATGATATTAGGGTGGTCTAAAAAGTTCTCGGCCTAAAAATGAAAAAACAAATTTATAATTTCAAAATTATTTTTATTTTTCAACATAATCTCCCTTAAGACTAATACATTTATTCTAGCGATGCTCCAACGACATTATCCCGTCCCTGTAGTGGTTCTCAATAAGATCTGCAAAATACCCCTCTACAGCTGCAATCACCTCTTGATTCAAAGAAAAACGCTGACCAGCAAGGAAGAGTTTTAGTTTTGGGAAGAGAAAGATGCCTGAGGAAGCCAAATCTGGGGAATAGAGTGGATGTTCCAACAATTCATAATGCAGATCCCTTAATTTTCCCATTGCTAAAACATCTTTGTGGGCAGGTGTATTGTCCTGATGAAAGATGATTTTTTTTCTTCTGCAAACCGGGTCTTTTCTCAAGAATTTTTTCGTCTAGTCTGGTTAAAAGATCGGAATAATATTCCCTGGTTATTGTTTTATCCTTTTCAAGATAACTAATAAACAAAATGCCTTTAGCATCCCAAAACACTGATGCCATGATCTTTCCTACTGATGGAACCGGCTTTTTCTTCTTTGGTGCTGAACAACTGGCTTCTGTCCACTGTTCTGACTGCTGCTTGGATTCTGGTGTGTAATGGTGAATCCAAGTCTCATCCATAGAATTAAATCAATGCACAAAATCAATTTTATTCTTGTTAAAATGCTCCAAGCACGTTCAGAGATTTTCATGCAGGTGCATTTTTGATCTACTGTGAGCAAACGTGGCACCCATCTTGAGCAAAGCTTTTTCATTTGCAATTCTTCATGCAAAATATATCCCACACATTCTTTTGAAATGCCTATAGTCTCAGCAATTTCACACACTTTGACTTGCCAGTCATCCAATACCATATCGTGCACTTGATCAATGATTTCTGGTGTTGTTACACTTTTTGGACGTCCTTCACGTGGATTATCTTCAAGGCTGGTACGGCCACATTTAAACTCAGCAGCCCATTTCTTAATTGTTGAAAACAAAGGTGAAAGTGCCCATAAACTTTTATGAACTTCGAATGAATTTCGTTTGGCATTAAACCTTCTTTTACAAAAAATTTTATAACCGCATGATACTCAATTTTATCCATTTCAAAGGGATACAGACAACACTTTGGCTTCCAACAGCTGTATAAAACAAACTACTTGATAGAATGACTTGCAATTTCACATCAGTACTTATGACAGACCTACCAACTCATAAAAAAAATCTTGCAGATAGTGTTACCATTTATGGTCGAGGCCGAGAACTTTTCAGACCACCCTCGTACACTTACTATCAGAAGTAGAATCATCTCCCTAAACTGCATAGGTTAAGCATCTGTTATGTTGGCACATGAAGTAAAAAATTATCAACAGCAGCATCCTTGGTCCAGACTATTTAAATGCACTGGCCATTTCCAACATCTCCAAAACAATGAATATAACATTCCACGTGCAATTCAGAGCATACCTGAATGCTGGATAAATGAGGATGGGCTAGCAATTTGGGATTTAGTTGACCAAATTGTATTCTGTATTGGCTTAAAATAAAAACATGATACAATATGGAGAGAAAAAAAAATGTAGCTTAGGCTAGGATGTTGCCTGATTAAACAAAGTCCTTGCTGTTTTTGTCATGGAAGAACTAGAGTGAATAGTTACTCTAGTTCTCTGACAAAAATAGCAAGGACCTTGTTTAACCAAGCAACATCCCACTCTACATTATGACATTTCAGCTACAGAAACAAACTTGCATTCAACATAAGACGAATTCAAGATCGTACCATGAACGTAAGAGGTATTATGTAGAGGGAAAAAAGTGGAGCTGTCAAAGGAATTACAAAAAGTACCACACTGACATAACTGGTGTTAACCAGGCAGCAGTGATCAGGAAAGGAAGGAGTAGCTATAGTGTACTGAATACAAAGATAATCTTGAATGGCAGACAATTTCAAGCAGAGTAATGGGCAACATGCAAACACCAAAATGGTGAAGTGGACAATAGTTTGTCCACTTCATCTGAAGTTTACACTAAGGAAGAAATGAAATAATTTTTCAAGTCATTACAAAATGACAACTGACAGAGAAAAAGGAAAAATTAGATGACATAATCATATTAAAAATGAAAATATTAGGAGGACATTAAAGATACTGATTTAAGCCAAGAAAGAATGCAGTTTGGTCAACTAAATTCCAAATTGTTAACATTCAAGAAAGCATGATCTCAACTAAGCTAAGGTGGTAGTGATCACTTAAATAGAATGGTGAGAAGGGAAAGGTTAGCAAAACAGGTGTTTGATGGCTGGAAAAAGGTCCCAAGGAAGAACAGGATCTAGGTAGACTAATACAGTTCATTGATAGGAAATAAGTTATCACTTTTCATTGTTACCAATTACAACACCAAAAACACTAAACTATAAAAGGATGTTTATTAACTAGATTATTTGCTCAATTTCAAAACAGCATCTATCTTCGGAACAAAACAACATTTACAGTTTGCATGCAACAATGAGTAAGTGAAGCAATTCAAATTGTAATGGATACAAGATGTAAGTCCTGAGTTGGCCTCCTATAGACAGATAGGAAGATCCATTAACATCCACCTTAAAGAACATATGAAATATATTCACTATTATTATTATGGAGAGTAAAGACTGCAGACTATGTTTCGGGCATCCCTTCATACAGGATTAGATGGAAGAAAACCAATGTGATATATAGAAGTTGTTACAGGTCAGAGAGCTATGTTTAGAATCAGCAATGGCTATGAAGCATTCTCCTAAAGATGTTAGAAGTATTTTTCCACTTGGTTAGACTATAAAAAATTTAGTTTAATTCTTTATCCAAGCGTAAGCAAACAAAGATTGCACCTGAAGTATCTTCAGGACTGAGGCAACTCATGGTACAGGTGGACCAAGCTCTCATCACTCCTTGCCTCAGTATCTCCCATAATGCAAAGCACATCTCCTTGCAGACATGCATAATGCATGTATGCATTAAGGGAAGGGCCACTACCCAGACCAGTTTCGACCTTTACTGATTGTTCAAGTAGAGGTCAAACTCCAAAAACTCAGTGATGATCCCCTCAGTAACAGGCTCACCCTGCCACTGAGAAGAACTCTCAGTGTTGGCTCTACCCTTGGCAGGCTCACCCCACCACTGAGCAGAGCCACTCATTTGCTCCTATGAGGGGTAATAGCAACAGCTGAGCCTCAGTTAAAACTTCATGGGCTACAGCATTGCCATTCATCACCCAAGCTTCCAACCGGTTTCGACCTTTATTGAGGTCTCGTCAGTGGGAGCCAAAACAGAAGTGGTGATACTAAGGCAGAAGCAATGGAGAAGTCATGTTTACCTAGTCCAACCAAGTGGGAAAAAACTTCCAACATCTTTCTCTAAATCCAGAGTAATTTAATAATAAGGTGGTACACCTTTTGGCAACTCGTATAGGTAAATATGACTTCTCCATTGCTTCTGCCTTAGTATCACCACTTCTGTGTCTGGCTCCCACTGACGAAACCTCAATAAAGGTCAAAGCCAGTCTGGGTAGTGGCTCTTCCCTTAATGCATACCATTATACATGTCTGCAAGGAGATGTGCTTTGCATTATGGGAGATACTGAGACAAGGAGTGATGAGAGCTTGGTCCACCTGTACCACGAGTTGCCTCAGTCCTGAAGATACTTAAGGCACAAACTTTGTTTGCTTACACTTGGATAAAGGATTAAACTAAATTTATTATACTGCATTCTCCTAAACTTACGCATGCCTGCCTTAATTTGCCAAAAATCAAATTAGGACTTCAGATCTATTTTGTGTCCATTACAATCTGAATTGTTTCACTCTGAAGATGCTGGTTTGAAACCTACTGAAATATAAGCTAGTTAATATACATCCTTTTATAATTTAGTGTTATAATACCATTAAAATAAGTGATGAATAATGTTCAATACTAAAGACTGTCACCAAGAAAAGTTATCATGAAGCACTATCATAGTATCTGCGATGATTCATAACCAGAATTTGATAATGAAATCTGGGCGTTCAAGATGCTAAAAGTGGTCCTTTTCAACCCAGCTACCTATTTGGGAAATGACTGATTAATTATGCCACACCATACATACTTATACACTTATCATTAGTAAGCCTAGTACAATGAGCCTAAATGTTTGGTGAATACGAATCAATGACACAAATTTTGCATATCAAATTATGTACATGCTGACAGAGTCACTACTTCTATGATAGCTTCCCAGGTGCAAAATTAAAGATATAGCAAATGTAACAGAGAGAAACAAAAGGAAAGCAAAAGAGATGATAGTGCTTGTTGGAGATAATGATTTACGCAGTGATAAATATAGTATGCGATGATGTGAAAGGACTGTTCTAAGAAACGAGAAAGAAAAGTGAGACAGTAAAAACTGTCTGCTACAAAGATGCAATGGTACCAAGTTAAGAAGGGGACGCTATGATAGCAAATGATTCAATGCTCTGTCTGTGTCTCTCTCTCTCTCTCTGTGTGTGTGTGTGTGTGTGTGTGTGTGTGTGTGTGTGTGTGTGTGTGTGTGTGTGTGTGTAGAAGAAGAAGAAGAAGAAATGGGTGCAAATTTTTGGATGAGTGGAGTGAGTTTGAGGATAGAAAAGACTTGTATAAGAGGAATGGTCTGCACTTGAATAGATTTGGCATCAGGAGCCTGGAGATGTTATTTATTAGGTGGAAACCTAATGCAGAGAGTCAATGAAACTATATTATCATGGGAAGAACAGTGTGAATGTGTGTGTTAGTTCAGCTATGGTATGCAAATGCGACAGTGATATAGATGTCGTTTAGCGTGATTATGAATGTGACGAAATGGTGTAAATGTAGCTTTTAGGTTCAGACTTTTTGAATATGTCTGGGGATGGAAAATAGAAAATTTCCAAATGAAAATTTTTCCGGAACTGTACGAGTCCTGCTACATTCCCAATTGATATAGCCGAAGCCAAAATTCCAGATGAAGATCTGAGATGAAAGAATTGCCATAGAACTTTTAGTGAAGGACTTTTGACTAATTGTGAGATACAGAGCCTTTGTAAGTTCAAATCTTTTATTAATTCCTCTTATAGTTGTATTAGAAAGACTTTTAAGATATATGTTTAATGTTTAATAAGGTTAAGAAGTGTCCTTAAGAGAATCAATTGACATGTTAGAAGTTGATATCAAATTTGTAAAATAACTTAACAGAGAGATTTAGGTAACCTCTTTGCGAGTAAGCTTGGAGTTTAATAAGTAAAATTTGTAAACTGAGAGTAGATAACGTTTTGTGTTAAACAAAGTATTTTAAAGGTTCTAAATTTTGCTAAAGAATTTTTAGATAAAGGATAGATAAAGCAATCTCCCTAATGTTTAAATTCGTGTACATTTCATAGTAATGTAAATAAATGTTATTTGACTTTCTTGTAAACATAGTATGTAATAATATAAACAAGAGAGATTCTGAGAGAGAGAAATCGTGCACAGCTACATTAGAATAATGGAGAATAAAGTATAAAGTAAAGAAAAAAGACATCACAAATAATTAATAGAAATTACAAGTATACAAAGTTTAAAATAATAATGAAATTTGACAATGTTGCAGTAATGACAGGATAGCACCAGTAGATTTATAGCAGTACGCATCTCAATAGGCTACTGACAGTAGCGCAGTGCGGACTATTGTTTCGTCTCAGTGTAGTGTTGTGTAATAATTTCTTGTGGGTATAAAATAGAAATGGAATCAAAAATTAAAAAAAAGTTATCTGGTGCACAAAATCGTAAGCGTCATGCTGCAAAAGAAGAAGCAGATATTAAGAAACAAACTGGGGCTCTTAATAAATTTGTTAAGATGTTAATATATTCTGATGCAGATTGTAACCAACTCGATACATCAGAAATCAGAGTTGATGAACCGTGCACATCATCCAGTTTGCATGAAAGTACTATTGCAACTATTGAACAAGATAACAAGACACAGGATTTAAGTGAAAAACAGTTAGGAGAAGATTTAGTTGTAGTTGACCACGAAACTGACACATTGTTAGTCTCTGTAAATTTAGAAGATCCAGGTGAATGTGGAAATATTAATGAAAAATTACGAGTTGTTTTAATTGAAATGGGGCCTGTTCAAAAGAAAAATATAACATATCCTAGAGATACATATGGTCGTACATTTGGCGACACGTATTATAATAGAACAATGGAAAAGGCAGCTCATGCCAAGAACATGGCTCATTTATTCCGAAAGTTTAAATTCTGTTTTTTGCTTTTGTTGCAAACTTTTCGGACCTACTGAATCAAGTAGCCTTGTAGGTTATCACGATTGGAGAAATGTAAGTATAACTTTGCACAGACATGAGACTAGTTTAACTCATATGAAAAATTTCTTAAAATGGATGGAACTTGATAAAAATTTAAAAAACAAAACTACTATTGATTGCCAGACTTAAAGCATGTATGAAATGGAAAAGAAACATTGGATGAATGTTTTAGAATGCTTGATTGAAATTATAAAATTCCTTAGTAGCCAAAATTTAGCTTTTCACAGATCATCTGATAAATTATATGAAAGGAATAATGGCAATTTTTTAAAATTAGTCGAACTGTTTGCGAAGTTTGATCCTGTTATGGAAAATCATGTTGAAAGTCCCTACAAGGAAACAATAGAGTACACTATTTGAGTAAAGACAGTCAAAATGAAATATTGGAGACTTTAAGTAATGCAATCAGGGATACAATTTTATTATCGATTGGAAAATCTAAAATTATTCCATAATTTTAGATTCCACATCTGATGCAAGTAAAACAGAACAAATGACCATTATTATTTGATTTGTTTCCTGTGACAATGGAATCGTCAAGATCAGCGAAAACTTTTTAGGTTTTACAGATATATCAGATTCTACAGGACGTGGTTTATGTGCAACAATAATGGAACAACTGGAAAAATGGAATATTCCCATTGAAGACATGCGAGGACAAGGGTATGACAATGGGGCAAATATGAAAGGGAAAAAATATGGGCTCCAAAATTTGCTTTTGAATAAAAATCCTCGAGCTTTTTACGTGCCATGTGCTGCTCATACTCTAAATTTAATCATTAACATGCATCCAAAGTTACAATTAGTTTCTTTGCAATTATTCAAGAAATATATAATTTCTTTTCATTCTCTTACAAACATTGGGCAATCCTTTTAAAGTTCGTAAAAAATTTAACATTGAAACAGCCATCAGAAACGCGATGGGAAAGTAAAATTAATGCAATCTGCCCTCTACGATATCAGTTAGGAGAAATTTACGATGTACTTTTTGATATTTTAAATAATGAAAATTTTAATAAACTCAGCATGAAGCACAAACATTATGTGCTAAAATAAAGGACTACAAATTTATTTGCTTTCTTATAACTTGGCATGATTGAACAGAATAAACCCTGTGAGTAAAATGCTTCAAGACAAAAATATGAACATTACACTTGCTTTAGAATCTATCGAAAACTTAAAAATATTCTTACAAGAGTATCGATCAGATACAAATTTTAAAGAAGTTCTAAAACGGCAAAAGAACTGAGTGAAGAGGTGGACGGAAAACAAGAATTTAAAACTGGTACGGAAGTCCGACGATGAAAGAAGGCACGACAATTTGACTACGAGCATAATGACGAAACGCCACAATTGCTAGAAGATAAATTTAGAGTGAATGTGTTTTATACACTTCTAGACGTTGCAATCTGTTCGTTAATAGAACGTTTTGAACAGCTAAAAACATATTATGATAATTTCAATTTCTTGTATAGATTACTACAAATTAATAACTAAGATTTACTAAAGATTTAGAGATTCCCTTGAAGGACGGCGACAATAAAGACGTAAATGCAATAGAATTATATGACGAGTTATGTGCTTTCCGGGATATTTTTCGGAAGGATAATTTAAATATTCAAAACCCTTTCGATACTCTTAATTTTATTGTGTCCAATAATTTATCTTTCCCTAACTTTTCATTAACCTTACCTGTTAGTGTAGTGAGTAGTGAACGTTCCTTTTCCAAGTTGAAATTGATTAAAACCTACTTAAGAACAAGTATGTCACAAAAAAGGCTTGTTAGTTTGGTGTTAATAGCTATTGAAAATGATGTATGTGCGGAATTAGACGTTAAGGCCATTATTTCTAATTTTATGAATATGAAATCAAAAACCCTTAAATTTTGATTTAAAAAATTTCAAGTATATTTATGTAATTTAATTTATTTTCTGTTATTCTGTAAAGATTTTATTTTTTGAATACTTATATTAATAAAATGTTCTATTTATTATTTCTGAATTCTTTTCTTATTTTCTCATCTATCTTGAGTTTCTTTTATTTTCCTAAAAGACAGTTCCACTTATAAAAATGATTAAAAAATTTTTACAACTTACTAAGAATTTAGTAAAATGCAAGAATTTTTTAAACTTTAGTTCAAATAAATTTTAACTTTAATTAAAAGTCATTTTAATTTTGTTAACGATTTGGGTCAGTGAGAAGGCTATAATCCCTGTATCATTATATTCAACGATTAAAGTGAAGTGGCTTTGTCAAAATTTGCTTTAACTTTTGAGAATTTTTTGAATATTCGGGTTTTTAATGATTATCCTGCCTAGTCAACACCCCCCGGTTCGTTACATTTAGCAAACCAACGTGTGGCTGTTCTGTCAAAATTTATTTAAGAAATTTCAAATAATTTAAATTTTTATTATCATAAAAGAACCACACGCCTGGATCGTTACAGGGTCGCTTAGATAGACATTACATGTGGGCGCAAAGACCCTAGCGACGGCTCTGTGTGTGAACAAAAGAGTGAAAAATAGGTTCTTTACATGGAGGATGGTTAGTGAGTGGAATGCATTGCCTGAGTGTGTTGTGGATGTGGACACATTGAATCAGTTTAAGATGCAGTTGGATGTGCATTGTATGCAATAGTGAGTACCTCCCACGATGAGTCTCTGACTCCATGGAGGTCGGGTGTTGATAATAATAATAAGAAGAAATAATGCGGATGGCAAATTGCTACTTCTTCCAGAGAAACATTAAGCTGAACATGATGGAAAGAAATATGAAACATAAGCAGGGGGACCACCTCTTGTTCTCCTTGTATACAACAGTGAAATTCCTTAAGGTATGGTCCTCATTGGGTTTTAAGCATGCTTCCTGCAGCCAGGAAAAAAAAAAAAAAAAAAAAGGAAGGCTTGTGTTTCTGAAGCAAAATCTTGATATCATCCTTATACTGGCAAAACTCGTGACAGTTCCATTTTAAAAATTTTCTTATTGTTTTGGCTTAGTAGTCTTGTCCAATTTCTGGGAGGTTGAGGACTTACCTTTGTTAGGTTTATGTTTATCAAATGATTTTAGGAAGTATGGACAAGTGTACATCTCTTCCTTTGGAAAAATATTCAATACATCATCTAGTGTGTCAGGATCATTTGGTAAGTTTAACTTACTCTGAGCGGAGACCGAGGTATCAGTTTTTTCTGTGGGGGTGTCTGGTGGTTTATCTTTAAGTGATACGCTTGCCAAAATTTTTTTGACGAGTGGGCTCTCATTGAATGGAACCATTCAATGAGAATCCACATTGCTTGTTTCTGGAGTGAGAACTGTAGGTTGTGTGACTGATGTGCTCAAGAGAAGCGCTCAAGATTATAAAGTGCAGGTATGGTGAAACAGACATGTTTGAGATGTAATAGACCTTTTCCTTAAATATCATCTTCTCAGCGTAAGAGGTTCTCAGGACAGGTGTAGTGTGAGTAACTTCCTTTTTGCATCCTGATATGATATATTTTATTCTGTTTAAATCTTTTGTATTTCTTTTTCATCTTTCCACTGCTGACATGCACAGGAGTAAGCTGGATGATCTTCCTGACACTTAACACATTTTGCTTTCATTGCAAAGCAAGATTTGTTATCATGCTCTTTACTAAAACATTGAGCACAGATGGTGGAGCAGCCACAACAGGCAGTTTGGAAGAATGTTGCTGACATGATGTTTCCACAAGGATATCACCAGAATGAAGTTTCTAAACTGTTTTGGGAGAACCCACCAGTCCTTCTAAATCTTTTTGAATAAAGAAAGGTGGTGTTTTTCCTTTTGTGAATGTGGCTTTTCACTTGTTGCATGGATGATGAAAAAAACTGGTACATCCATACTAGTATCCCATGTCTTTAGTTTCTTATTTCTGTTATCAAATGATGTATGATGAAATGCAGTATCCGTACTCAGCTGGAACTATAATAGGGACCCACAAAACATTTAAAGATGAAGTCAGGCTTAGATTTTTTTTTTTGGGGGGGGGGGGGCATCAGTGCTCCTCACCCACTACAGAGCCACATATGAATGCCCACTAAATAGCAAATAATGACTACACTCAGGTGTGGAACAACAGGACTACCTTGGATGCTATACTGCATCAAGCCTTGAGCCCAGTCACCAAACCATGGGACAGGAGACTTACTGTGACACCACTGACTCTTGAAGGAAGTCCACTAGCCAAATGATCTAGGACTGCCCATCTTGCTGAAGCAAAAGTAGTGCAAGAATACCAAGATTCCCCCACCCCACTTCAGGATGTCCACAGGCTGCACCACAAAGCAAACACCATGACAGCATGTTGGATCTCTGATGTGGTCTAGAAAAAAAGGTAGTAAGAAAAGAAAAAATACGAAGAATAAAAAGCATCACGACTGGGAGGTCCCAAACATCATGAACACGTGTCCCACATATTTTATGGATGTATGTTAGAGCTTCTTTTTCTTTCACATTAACAGGCATTTAAGCGCCCATAGCCTTCCAAGTATCCTTGGATTTCCTAACCGTAACACAAGGATAAGGCAGTTATTCCTATGCCTCCAAGTATTCTTGTCTGTAAATTGTGTGTGTTCTATTGGTTGGTTTGTCTGTTCTGAGGGACGAAAAAACCCTCTACCTCCATATCAGACTGGCTAACTCATCTCTAGTCGAAAGAGACCAGATAAACATTCCTCACATCATGGGCAGGAATCGAACCCAGGTCTTTCCAACCAAAGGGCTTCGTCTATCCCGACTGAGCTACAGAGGCTCATATGTTAGAGCTTACTGAAGTTTAATCTATATAGCCTATCAGCACTTTAACTGTTCTTCACATCAGCTGAATTTAAGAAACTGATATCTTATGATATGCATTTAACAGGAGCTAGAATATTTTTTTTAACAGCAATGATAAAGATTTTCAATATTTTAATTGCATAATAAGTAAAAGTCGTAAAATTTATTTGAGTAGACAAAACTTTAAAACATAATCAAGTAACTGGAATGAAACTTTTTTTTATGTTGAACAAAATTACAGAATTAAGTTAAACTCATAGTAAAATCAGAAGTATTGTTACTGCTAAATGATAATCAATTCACATAGAACTAACTTACATTTTTTTTTTCATTATAAAAAAATAAAATAAAAACTCTTTTGCATTTATTTACACCAGTTACTAAATATCAAGTGTAACGATGGAGTAAATTTAAATCACCTAATAAGGAACTTAATTCATCACAAATGTTTAATTACCACATTACTCTTGACAATTGTTTTTTGACAACACTAGAGTATTCTTCAGAACAGCTCACATAAATACATAATTTATGCGAGTTATTTATAAATTATAGAATTGTAATAGATTTAGTAACTTATTACATAATGGGCACATTTTTATATTTTAATTATTAACATTTTTATATGCTTTTAGCTGGAAAACAATTGAGATGGAAAGGTAATGAATACTTACCATTTTTGCTGACATCAAGTTCCACAAGATTACTCAAATTAGCAACTTCAGAAGGCAAGCGTCCAATTTCATTATCACTCAAACTTAACTTTCTTAATTTAACCAGTCGAAATAAACCCTATTAATACAAAAACTAGTGATTATTTGTTCCTAGATACAATGCAAGTCATTCTAGTTAACATAAGTAACAGAATTCAGTAAATAAGTGGAAACTAGAAAATCAAAACTATTTAACGGAAAGAATATGAGACTAGTTATATCCCACTAAACTAAGCATACATTTTCTCCAGGGTTTTAAGTACCAACAAAGCAAGTTTTTAGCAACAGGTGTCATTCCATCAGTGTGAAAAAAAACTTCACTATTGTAATTTTCTAACTGATTATAATGAATTTGTTGAAAGTTTTTCCACTTGGTTATACTATAAATTAAAGATACCAAGAAATCATATACTTGTTAATCCTTTATCCAAGTGTAAGCAAAACAAAGTTTGCACCTGAAATAAAATCAGGACTAGGGCAACTCGTATATAGAAGCTAATGACCTCACATCACTTGCCTTTGCATCAAAAGTTGTAGTCCTGGTTATATTTCAGGTGCAAACTTTGTTTGCTTACACTTGGATAAAGGATTAAACCAAGTATATAATTTCTTGGTATCTTTAATTTATGATTATAATGAAGTAAAAACGACTATTGGTAAAAAATAAAAAAAAAAAGATTTTATTTCATGAAATAAATTTTCTGTATTTTTAAAAATTCTGAAGTAATAAGAAGGCAAATCAGCAAGAGAATGGTAAGAGTGCTAAAAATGTTCTTGGAAAAACCAAAGAACTAGTTCTGTCCTCTGTTCACACAACACATATCCATGCACAGTTATAATGCAAAATTTTTTACAACCCTTTGCTTATGAGAGAAAGCACATGCACATACACAGAGGCGTAGCTAGGGGAGAGCGAAGGGGACGGTTCGCCCCAGGCAGCACTTGGAATCCTTTTGAACTTTTGCAATTAATTCTAAAATAGTCTCCGAACTCATTTCCAAATATTGTAATACTACTGCGAATTTTCCTCACAATTGTTGTAAGTGTTGCTAGTTGTGAGAGGAGTTTTTCTAAATAAAATTGATTAAGAATTACCTACATTACTATGAAATGGACTTCGCCAATGTCATCGACGATTTTGAATGTTGGAATTAAAGTTTTACTTCAAAAATAAACAGTGTTTTCATTTATTTCCCTATACGTCATTTTGACTTTTTGTAGTATATTTAATGTGTATTGAGAGGGACGGCAAACTCAGGGATTGCCCTGGGCAGCAAAAGCTCTAGCTACACCACTGCACATACATACATATATATTGAGTCCACAAACAAAGTTTGTAGAATCTAAAGAACACTACAACTAGTAGAAATAAGTTAAAGTTGTGTAGGGGCACAAACCAGCTGGAAAATCTTAAAATAACTGAAAACATTTGTGAGTGCATAACACAAAGAAAATAGCTGACCAAATCTGAGCATATTCATCTAATTGGATCCTGATCAAAAACTGCACAAAATATTATATGAACATCTTCATACATTCATTATGAGAAGCACACTAAACATTATACTACACACTAACTGTCAATCACAAAATAACTGTCACACTTCACTTTGAAGTCATTCCTCAACAAAGCACTCAAAAACTAGAAAGCCATTCTACTCATTCACCACTCTCCAAGCAAAATATCCAGTCCTTGCTAGCAACACATTCACTCAATTTCCAGGGACGATCCCCCATTCTCAACCCAGGAGTCATATAGCAGCAAGGTGAAAAATTTTTCCTATATCCATCCTAAAACATGGGTGCCTTTTATATTGCATTTTTCCTCAGATACTGCTCCCTTTGATAATCTGGAAATGTCAACTATCACATGGCTGGTTGGTTGGTTGGTTTATTGGTGCAAGAACTGCAAAGGTCATACTGCACCATAGCAAAGGTTACAGCAGTACACAAGGCCTATCACACAGCAAATTATAGTATAATTTGCTATACTATAATGGACAATAGTACAATCCATTTTATATTTTTGTCTTCTCTGGACCTTTTTCACAGCTGCATTCTTAACTGATTTAATTTTTTTAATTATTGATGATTATCCTTTATAAATGATTTTTCATTCTAGGTTGCTATAGAAACAATATGATTTAATGAGATTTGCAGAATATGTGTAAGAGTATGATGACTTTTTTAGATAAAAAGATATGACTTTTTGTATAAAAAGAGAAGTACCCTTGTTTCAGTAACCTGATTGTCTTTTACAATAAAGACAGATGAGCAGCTGACTAGTAAAAGGCATATATTGCCATTTTCTGGAATGCTATAAAGGTATTTAACTGGACGTCACATGATAAACTGATATTTAAGTTACAGTATATGGGTATAGATATCAGGTGAACTGGAAAGAAAAAAAAGACAGATACCAGATAGTTGTGTACCACGGAGCAGTATCAACAAACAGAAGGTGACAAGTGGGGCTCCACAGAGATCAGCAGTGGAACCTCTACTTTAACCTTTATGTCAGTGACAGGAAGCTATTCAGCTTGTTTGTAGATGATGCAAAGCTGGAGAGGGTTATTAATGATAGTGCTGGTGTTGTCGATCCTTCAAGTAGGATTTGAATCAGTGGTTAGGTGGGCATAGGATGTTAGTTTAATGCAACAACTCAGATTTTGAAATCTGAGATTTCAACAGAAAGTTGCATACTCTATTGGTGGAGGAGGCAAGGGATCTTGGGTGATGATCGATAGATATTTGAAGTTAAGGGGACATATCTTCAAAGGTGTTGATGATAATCCAGATGATTCCTGCAATACTAACCAGCAGAAATAAAAGAATAGCATGGGCCAGATATCCCATGCCAAAGGTTATCAGACCTGGAATCCCCTTTATATACTCTGCATTGGCTTAGAGTTCATTACCTCACTATGTTGTATTCATTTGCTGCCTCTATCATTCTCTAATTTCAATTACTTCAACAACCTATTTGACTATTTCTGAAAGTTGATCACATAGTCTAATTACCCTAATAATGAGATAATTCTCTTTGGTGATTTCAATGCCCAAGGAAGTCAGTCAGAATTTCAATTCTGACTGGCTTACTTTTTCCAACTTCACAGATCCAGCTGGAAAAGAAACCAAATTGTTTGTCATCAGTAATGATTTAACACAAATTGTTCTAAGTTACAAGAATTCCTGAAAATCCTCATTCTCCCAATACCCAGGACCTTTTGTTAATCAAGATTCCCCTCCAAGTACACCACAGATGTTAGCTCTTCTTGGAAAACTGACTATAACCTTGTCCATGTCTCCTTTTCTATAGATCATCCTTCTCCCAGTTCTCAACCTCGTATTCTGTGGCACTACAATGGTGCCAACTGGGATGACCTTTGAGAACTTTTACCTTGTTTCTATGGTCTGATTATTGCTGACACTCTTCTAATCCTAGCATTTGCTCTGATCTAATGAGAGAAATTATTCTTGATGAGATGAGTGCTTTTATTTCAGACTCCACTCAAAACCTTGACTCTCTTAACAAAACCCTGGTTCTCCAAAACCTGTACTAAAGCAGTCAGAACCCAAAAATTCAGTGGCTCAAGTCAAAATCTCAGGCCTCTTGCTGAGTGCTTATGCTACGAATTACAACAAATGCAGCGCGCACACACACACACAACTGACTGCTCTTGGTGGCTTCAATTCATCTGCTATGTCAGCAGTACCCTCCCCCTCTCATTCTATTAACGCTATCCTCCTTGAAAATACTAAATCCATGTAACTATGCCATTTGCTATTAGTCAAGCTTCACTAATGCCTATAACTTATTACTGATACTTCTGGCATTAGTATATAAAATACTGTATATAGTATGCTAGAGTATATAGATACTGTAGCATACTATATACAGTATAGACAGTTGGGGAGGGATGCTGCAGTATAAAGATACTGTACCATCCCCCCCCTTAGGTCCCCAACCACCTTTATATCCTGAATTGACTATCCCATTCAATACTGTTGTATGAGAGACTAGTCTACATTTTTTGTTCATTTACTTCATGGGTGCCTTCAGACACTTGTCCACATCCACCCTAATTCCTTTAGTTTTTCTTAACTTTGCAGTTCCACAATGTCAGTGAACAAAGATTTCTCCAGACACCTAACTCTGAATCGATTCAAGTGCAGTGCATCAGCATTGTATAAATCCTTCCATCTGTCAAACTCAGACCATAGGTTCACAAACTCCACATCAATCCTTTTGCACAGCTTGTGTATTGATTCATTGGCTATTAACACCCTCCTTCTCTTTGCCTCTATCATAGCATGCAGCAGACTTACAACCTTCACCCTCTCGCTCTTCTTTTATTATTATTATGAGAGACCTCCAGAGAGTCAGAGCCTCATCGAGGGAGGCCACATACTACTCACACCAGCTATCATACTTATTCTTGAATTCGAAAGGAGATGTGTTTTCGCAAGGAGATGTGTTTTGCATTATAGGAGATACTGAGATAGGAGTGTTGGTAGCTTGCTCCACCTTTGCAATGAGTTGCCCTGGTGTTGTACCACCTTACCCCAGTCCTGAAGATACTTTCAGGCACAAACTTTGTTTGATCACACTTGGATAAAGGATTAAACTAATTTTATTATACTCTAACCAAGTGAAAAATAAACTTTCAACATCTTTCTCTAAATCCAGAGTAATTTATTTAAAAAAGGGTGGCACACCATTTGACAACTCCTATAGGTAGATATGACCTGCTAATGCTTCTGCCTGGTATCTCCACTTGGGCCTGGCTCCCACTGAAGAGACCTCAATAAAGGTTGAAACTAGTCTGGGTAGTGGCCCTTCCCTTAATGCATAACATTAGACATATCCGCAAGGAGATACTGAGATAGGAGTGTTGGTAGCTTGCTCCACCCTTGCAACGAGTTGCCCTGGTGTTGTACCACCTTACCCCAGTCCTGAAGATACTTTCAGGCGCAAACTTTGTTTGCTCACACTTGGATAAAGGATTAAACTAATTTTATTATATTCTTGAATTCATTCACACTGCTTGCACTCACAACATCCAATGGTGATCCATTCCAATGACACACCACCCTCTATATATAAATTATTTTATTATATAAAATGTTCAAGTATGACTTTGCAAACAACTAGAAGAAAAACGACAACACAATGATAAAACATCATACATTAACTACAAAAGAGGAATTCTGGTACAGAAATTGAGCAGTGTTAACAGCCAACTTGAAAACCAAAGTACAAGTACTGCATACTGAATGTGGGTGACAACTAGGTCAACATCAACAAATCCTCTCCCCACACAAGCACACTTTCAGATAGTGTCAATAATTAGTATTGACACTAAACACAGTATCCAGTGGGATGAAGCTCGTCTTCTTCATAGAAGCAGTTTTAAATATGAACGCCTTTTCAAAGAAAGTTGCAAAGTCCTTTTACATCAGCCAAATCAGAATCAGAACAATCATCTCTCTCTCTCTCTCCCAAAAGTTTGGGGGATTTTCATTTTATGTAACCATCAAAAACAGTTTTAATATTACATATTAATATATGAATTTCTAGCATGCAAAAACCATTTTTAATTGGTAAACTGATTGTTGTATGTACCTTGTATTCCCGTTTCTTTGCTTGTTTCCACGCACTGATGATGTACTGTTATTTTCAGTACAAAATATCTGTACTTTCATTTCATTAAAGTTAATTACTGTGGCATGTAATTTGTTGTTTATTATTATAGAATATGAGCAAGTTGCTAAAACACAACCTTCCCTTAGTAAACCCATGCTGTTCATTGCAAAGTAGAGATTTTCTGTCAACCCTAACCAACCTTAAAGATTTTCTGAATGTGAGCCCTAACCAACTTTTCCAAAATATTCACCACCACTCCTGAGATACCAACTGGTCGATAGTTGGATACATCAGTCTTTGCACCACCCTTGTACAATGGGATTACCATAAATTCTTTCCACTCCTGCGGAATCTTCCTTGTTCTGAGACTCAAATTAAATTATATAGCCTAGTTAAAGGAATAGCCAGTTCATCTGAACACTCTCAGCATCCATGCTGGTATCCCAGTTCCTATTGCAGAATATTTATTCTGTTTATGCAACAGCTCTAGTACTTCCTCCACATACACGAGTTTCCTCATACAGTGAAGAGGTAGCAGCGAGTTCAATGTTGCAAAGGTTGATAGCTTTTAACAAAGTGGCTACTCATTAGATGAACAATCACTTCTGCATCAGTCACCTGCATACAGTTTGCATTTATATAGATATTCTTTAAAATTCATTCTTTCTTTTATTTGCAGCATAAAGATAGAATTATTTTGGGTTGTCTTTAACTTGCAGAGCCAGTTATGTCTTATCATATTATCTTATGATAACTCATAACTGACATCATTCTAAGTACACAGTGCATAAGGATGATGAGCCTAACATCCACATCTTTTTCTTAGGAATCTCTTGCTTAATTAAATTACACATCCATTTCACTCCTTTGTTCCTCTAGTTCTAGGGACACATTCCAATATAACATCATTTAAGTATTTTTAATCACTTCCCACAAACTGTTGATATCCTTCCAAACCCAGCATGTGGTTTGGAAGGCATGTGGTACTCCTCAAGTGGCCATAATTTCCTGCTGCTCTGTAGTTTCCTGCTTTGGTTTCTGTGGTGATTCTGATATTGTGAAGATAGTGCAAAGGAGAGTGTCAACAATGATATCAGGACTGTGGAATACTGATTATGAAGACAGATTGAGAATTTGTAAGCTGACACTAGCAAACAGGAGAAAGGGGGGCGAGATGATTGAGACTTACAAACTTCTAAAAATGTTATACAGAATTTCAGTTGATGGAATTTTTCATTTTATGGAGGTGGGAAAAGGATGAAAGGGCTTCCTTGGAAGTTCCTAATGAATGCTGTCAAGAAGGTGATGAGGGCTAGATTTTTCTCTCAGAGTGGTGCATGAGCGGAATGTATTGCCATTGGATGTTATGTAAGTAGTGTGAATGAATTCAAGAACAAGTATGACAGCTGGTGCAAATAGTATGGGCTCCAATTAGGAGTTCCTGACTATCTGGAAGTCTGTTTTAATAATAATAATTATAATAAAATATGAACTTAAACAAAGCAAAGTAGCTAAAAATTTTTACTACTCTTTTTTGGAACATAACAGACAGTGTAATTGTTTACTGTTCAAACCTAGCCAACATAATTTATAAGGACCAGCCAAGTACAAAACTGTACATTCTCAAGTATTACTACTTTCCTATGAACAATTTTCTTTCAAGTTAATGTTATCTGTCAGATCTCCAACACTGCCAAATCTTACATTTCAGATTTTAAGGACAATGAACTGCATCAATACACCTAGACTCGTCTTTTCACTACTATCCTAACATCACAGACTATTACATGCTGTAAATATAAGCAAATGTGAAAACTGTGGCATGAATATATATATTATCTGCCCAATGGCCACTCTTATTCAAGAGGCCAGTGGACTGACAGCTTTGATATTCTGTTCATTTTAAATGTTATATTAAAAATCATATTCTAAAAACTTCAGACATGATTAATCTATTTACTAGCATAGGGTACCATTTATGGCTCTTTGCTTTACTAGCAAAGACTCCTGATTAAGTGCAATTTCCCCCTAGACATAATTTGAATTACTCAAATTTATAGTTTACTGGCTATTTAACATGAAAGGGAAAAATATACAAATTGATGGGATGACAATAATCCTCTGCTAGTACATACAGCAGCAACAGATTGTGATAACTCAGGTAAAAAGGGAAGAAAAAAATGAACATCAGATTATGTAAAATGTGACAGTGGATCTAGTTATCATATATAAATGAGTACTACTATCAGGAATATATGCAAATAAGTCATGGCATAAAAGCATGTATTTTGGAGGGGATTTCCATTACTGGAGTAAGAAGTCTGGAGTGAGAAAAAGATATTTTATGATAGCAAAATTTACAGATATGGCTGCAAGACATCATTTAACCAATGAATTCATGTGGGCAAATCATTGCAAGACTAGAGGCCTGCCAAAGTCAGTTGGAGATAACCAGATAGTTGCATGTGATTTGTTCCGTGGTTTACAGACTATGGTTTACAACCAATTTTGACACTCACAAATAGCATCCTGGAGATGCAGTGAAAAAAGGCCACAGGCCACCAATAAACCATCTGTGTTAGGACTGATGGCAAATACCTCAGCATCCCTGAAAGTTGGATAAGTGAAACCAGAGAAGGGAACTTAATTTGAGTTGTGGATGCCGAAGTCCTCAAGGAAGACTGACCTCTCTATTTGAGCATTTTGAATGTAAAAAGAATCGAGCTGCAGGGTGAGATATCCAAAGAGGTCAGAGTAGTTATCAAAATTTGGAGAGTAATAGATAGCAAATGAATGCAACATGATTTTGCAGGAAATTCTGGACCAAAACAGTTCTGGGGGGGGGGGGGGAGTTGCATTCTCTGATAATGGATGTCAGCTATGATGAATGTACATGTGCTGCCCTTGTGAAAGAATGAAATGTATAAAGGTACAGATTTGACAGCTGAGTGAACAGTGATTGTTATGGTCACCAGCTAATGTTCTGTTAAGAATAATAAGTCTGGTTTGGATGATGATTAGTCATAATGCATATCACTTATATTGTTGTTAATCTGGAATAGGCACATTGGGCACAAGAATGCATGCCATTTACAGACAAAAAAATACTGGTAGTTAGTAATATATGGCACCATGTGTTGATGGTAGTAGTGTCGTTGTGTAGTTGGATGAATAAATAAGGGTGATGCTGAGTTGTGTATAGTGGACAAGAGTACTTGCCTGTAATGAGTCCTTGACTTTTTCGAAGTGTCACATAATAATAATAAGTAGCACAAATATACACAAATCGGCCTTCAGGACATATGCAATTTACATACAAAAAATACTAGTGGTGGTGGGCAGTAGATGGCAGTGGTGTAGATTATGGTGACGGATGGAAGTGGTAGAGACGAAGTGTTGTAGAGTAAGTGCCCTCCCTTGATGAGTCTTTTGGACTCCTTGGAGGTGTCACGAAATAATAAAAAAGTAGTAGTATTAATATTTCTTGGGGATGGGGGTTGATTTTTGTTATGTTTTTTTAGAACTTTTTGTAGGAGTTTATAAGCTGCAGTAAAATTATTTTGTTGAGTTGCCATTCATTATAAGGAAGAGATAAATAAAAAATAGAGACATGCATAACTGGAGAAAAGATGATTTGCAAACATATCATATACAGAAAGAATGCAGTCTTCTTCCATGTCAGCTAGTGAGACTAGGCTAACACCAGATGGTGTAGTTACAGGGATTGAATGTGAAGAGTTTAGTATTTTCAAGAAGATAGAATGGGGAGGAGTACTGCTGATAGCAGATGAATAGCAACCAAAAAGAACAGGATACAGGCAGGAGAGTGGCTGTTCATTTGAAGCAATCTGGTGTGAGATTAAGACGAGTAAGACAAAATATACAGCTGATTGTTGCTATAGACCAGGGAGTTTCACAGATGATCTGAAAGATATGCATCACCAAATTAGTACAGTAAGTACAGGTCAAGTGATTATTATTGGGGACTTCAACTATGGAGATATAGACTGGAAGGAAGAAAGATCACATGGCAGTAAGGAAATACAATTCATACACCTGCTAAGAGATAATTACTTAAAGCAGCATGTGATGAAGGGAATTAGGGGTGAGAGAGTATTGGAAGTGGCCAAATGATAAGAAGAGCTATACATAACCAAGGCGACAACATTGTCTCCAATTGGTGAAATTGACCATGTAGTCCTGACTTGTTGGCTATCAAGAAGACATATTTGTGGCACTTCAAGGCAGGTGATTACAACATGCTTAAGAAAAAGCTTAAATCTGTACCATGGCATAAAACACTGCAGGGTAAGGATGGTATTAGTGCATGGGATATATTAAGAGTCATCTAGAGGAAGCAGTATTAAATTATAAGGATGGTTAATCGAGTAGGAGTTAGATGGATGAGTAATATCATTAAGCACGAGCTGCAGAAGAAGAAAATAATATGGATGGTATATAAAGGGAAAGGTGGCCAGCAAACTCATGAACAGTACAAGGCTCAGGCAAGGAAGATGACCAGCATGGCAAGGAAGATAAAATCAGATTATGGAAAGAATTTAGCCAAGCAGGCCAAAGGAAATCGCAAAGAGTTCTTCCATTATATGGCAAGTATGAGGAAGAATGACAATTGAAATTTAACCTTCATGAGTGGTCACAAGGAGACAGAAGCAGATAAAATAGTTGAATTACTGAGTGACCATTTTGCAAGCATATATCTTCCTAGTGAAGTTACTGCTTTAACCCATGTGACAGACACTAATGCAGGAACAGAAGTGAGTGAACTGCAGGATTCTTAGGATATTGCAGAATCTCAATGTAAATAGCTGTAGGATCAGATGGGATATCAGCTAGGGTTTTGCAAATATGTGCAAGGGGAACTGACAACACCTTTGACTAGGCTGTTTAATTTAAGTCTCAGCTCTGCTAGAGTTCCAAGGGATTGGAAAGATGACAAAATTATTCCTTTGTATAAGGGAGGTTCTAAAGACTACAGTAGCAAATTATAGACAATCAGTATCTCAGGTGTGGTGGTAAAAGTAATAGAAAAATTGGTAAAAAAGAGAATTCAAGAATGGGTAGATAAAAATATGATAACATATGGGGGTCAACATGGCTTTGTGAAGAGTCAGTCATGTCTTAGTAATTTACTAACGTTTTATAACAGAGTAACAGCCGAGTTGAATAAAGGAAATGACATGATGATTTTGTAAAGGCATTTGACAAAATACCACATGGAACACTGTTACACAAATTAGAAAAATTGGAAATGGATATGATGCTGGTTAAGTGGATGAGAGGGTGGCTGCTGGACAGATATCAAAAAGTGGTATATGGAGGGACAGAATCAAGGTGAAAACAAGTGACTAGTGGTGTGCCACAAGGTTCAGTGCTGGAACCATTTCTGTTTAACACGTTCGCTGCCAACTACGAGTATACTCGTAGTTGGTATATGAGCCATACAAGCCAGCTACGAGTATATTCGTATGACGCTTACCACCGGCAACGAGATTATCCATACTGACCTGGAAGAAGTGAAAATGCTTGGCTTGTGGAGCTAGCAGCAAAACTGCGTATATTCGTAGACGGTATATGCTCTGCACAAGCCAACTACGAGTATACTCTTATGTCACTTACCGCCAGCAACAAGATTACCCGTACTGACTTTGAAGAAGCGAAATTGCTTGGCATACGGGAACAAACTATGACGAAGTACGTGGCAGCAAATGTATTAATTTGTACATGAATGATATAAGAAATAACCTGAAAGTAAATATTCAGTTGTTTGCAAAATTAAATAGAGTAATAGGTAATCAAGGCAATGTGGAGAGCTTGCAGAATGATTTAAATAGGCTGTTAGTATGGGCAAAAGTTAATGGGTGTCAGCTTAATGTCGAAAAATGTAAAGTTATGCATTTTGGGATAACTAGATTACAAGCTATGCATCACATTGATGGCACTGTACTCCAGGAAATAGATGAAGCTAGAGATTTAGGGGTGGTGGTAGACAGAGAGTTAAAGTTTAGAGGACATATTGCTAAAGGTAGTACATAAGATTACTTGGTTAATGAAGAACACATTTAAAAGTAGAGATAAGGAAGTTTAATTCCTCTTTATAAGACCTTGATACACCCACATCTAGATTACTGTCCTCAAGTCTGGTCCCTGGGTTTCTTGGGGATGAGGAAGCAGTGGAGAGGATTCAGAGGCGAGCGACCAAGATGGTGAGCGGCCTGTGGAATTTTTCCTATGAGGATAAATTGAAGGTGTGTGTGTGTGGCAGGGGAATGTTTCAGCATTTGGCTAGAGGGACCAGAACAAGGGGTTATCCCTGGAAGAATAAAGGTGTGGTCAGTAGGGGTGTGAGGACTAGATTTTTTTGGTTGGAGAGCAATGAATGAGTGGAATGTGTTGCCAGAATCAGTTGTGAGTGCTTTTTCTGTTAATGAGTTTAAGGAGAGGTATGACAGATTGTGTGGATAGATTAGGTCTTCTGCAACGAGTCTTCGGACTCTATGGAGGTGCCCATATAATAATAATAAATAAAAACTTTCAAACCATAAGCTAAATTCAGTTTACACCCCCCCACCCCAAACAGCCATGACATCTATAGATGTAAAGCTAAATCTGGATACAATTCTTTAACACCCGCTGAATAAGATGGATCTTCTTCTTCTGCAGCTTGTCCCACTTAAGTGGGGTCACTGTTAATGATCAGTCTCCTCCACATCCTCCTGTCTTGGGCTGTCACCACATCCACAAGTCCTCTTCTACCAGCTCCCTCCATCTCTTCTTCGGCCGCCCAAGCTTCCTCCTTCCTTGCACATCCATCTGCATGACCTTTCTTCCCACATATTCGTCCTCCTTCTTCATCATATGACCAAACCATCTCAACCTTGCTTCCTGTATCTTCGCTCCTAAGTTCGTAGCTTTCACTGTTCCCCTCACAGTCATTTCTCAGATGATCCTTTCTGGTCACACCGCACATCCACCTAAGCATTCTCATCTCTGCTGCCTCCATCCTGCTGATGTTATTTTCCCTCAGGGCCACAGTTTCCATAGCATATGTCATAGCTGGCCTCACTACTGTCCTATAGATTTTGCCTTTCAGATTATCGCATAGCACTCCAGCCATCTCTCCAGTTCCTCCAACCCGCTTGTATCCTGCATCCCACTTCCTTCTCAGCCCCTCCATCTTCTTCCACTGTTGAACCTAAGTATCTAAAGTCCCTCACCTTCCTGATGACATTTCCTTCCAGCTCCAGATCTGTCTCCTGGCCGCCGTTCACTTTGCAACACATATACTCTGTCTTACTTCTGCTCAGTCTCATACCTCTCTCTTCAGTACTTTCCTCCAGCTTTCCAGTTTAGCTACCACTTCTTCTCTTGAATCTGCACACAGCAAGATGTCATCTGCATACAACATTGTTCGATGCATGTCCTCCATCACCTCCTTTGTCTTCACCTCCAACACAATATTAAACAGGAACGGACTTAATGCTGACTCTTGATGCAAGCCAACTGTTACTTGGAAAACTTTCTGTCTGTCCCAGACAGGTCCGAACTCTTGTCTTCACATTTCTGTACATCTCCTGTACCAACCTGACATATTTCTCTGGTACCTTCTTCTCCCTCAGACACCTCCAGACTTCCTGCCTTGGCACTCTATTGTATGCTTTCTCCAGATCAATCAGATGTAGCTCTCGTTGTTTCTCTCGAAACTTTTCCATCATCTGCTGTAACCCAAAGATAGCATCTGTTTTGATCTACCAGGCATGAAGTCAAATTGTTCCTTTGCTGAATAACATGGATAAGAAGTGTAATTTGATCTCACTATTTCATCCCCCTCGCCAATAGGGAGGTTAAACACTGAGCTATATGTTACTAGTGTAGTGTTTTTGCTAATGTTTCTTATTACAAATAAATTTATTCACCAAATTTACCGATACCAAGCTTGCTTAATTCTATAAATTTATCTCCATATTGAATTTTCCATCATCACGGAAAATTGTGTCTAAAAAAAGCTTTAAGAGAAATCTCAAAGAAATTTGACATTTCTCTTAAAGAGCTAGAAGTTGTAATAGGGGAAACACTCACGATCAAAGCCGTTTCATAGAACAGAAGCAGATGGAATAAAAGAGAAAGAAGCATGGGATGGGATTACCAGAATGTGCAAGGGTCCATCGAGGTACCCGAGAAAAAAAAAAAAAAAAAGCTGAAACAGTACATCACGTAACTAGCATAAGTCAGTTAGGGAGGGATCATCTATGAGCTGAATTGCTCTCCTCTGACAAAGACAGAAAAAATTTTTAGGTGAAACAAACCAAACATGTAAACAATATTCTAAGGGTTGATGGATTTAGGATGTGTATAGTTAGTATCTGGATGGTGAAAAGCTGCATCTTGAAAAAAAAGAATGCCTAGTTTTTTGGAGGCTGAGAAATCTAATGAGTTACTAACAGACACAATAGCTTTTTCCTGTCCAACGTCAACTCTGCTTTCTCATGGTGACCTATTTCATAAAAGGGACAGCAGTGTATCCAGTGAGCATTCTGGCTGCTAAAGGATTTCAGAGAATAAGTGTTATATTCATATTTCTGTATATATTTACCTATTGATATTTGTTAAGTCATACATACTGTGGTGATGCAAGACACTTGAAGCCCTGCTGCAGATTTATTTAATAATGCTACACAACATAATTCAGAAGGAAAACCTACTATGTGAACCCATTATAACTTATATTGTTATCTGAAAGATATTATATAATTTATCCTATTAACTTAATCTAACATATTACATTATCATCATGGGTAGATTAGGTATTAGATATTCCAGAAATCTTACTCTATAGCTACCACCTAATGACATTCACAAACATACACAAAAAATAAAATATAAATAAAATAAATACATTTATAAAATATAAATAAATAAAACTTATGAATATAAGAACCAGGCCTCTTAGTGTGCCAGGTAAGATTAATTTGCAAGTATAATTGAAAAGACTGTTGTTCTTTTACAGATATTTGTGCCATATGGTTTCTTCAATTCACACAATAACACAAGGAAAGGAGTGAATAACATTTATTCAAAAAGCCTTATATTTCAATCTGAAAATTACAGGCCATCATTAGTGGCAAACAATAGTTTAATACAAAGCAGAATGCAAACAATAGATTGATTTGAAACAGTGAGAGTCAAATGTTATATAAGAAACAATGCAAAGGCATAAATGAAAACTTTGTATTATTAGTTACTAACTGTATTCATCATCATTAGCATTCTGTCTCTTGACAGGTCCAATGGTATCTCAGCAAATTCTCTTCCTCCAATTTCCTCTGTCTCTCTTGCTTCCTCCATTTCTTGATATCCTCTTGTGCCCATATATCATCAAGCATCATTAGTCATCTGCTTCCTTCAATTTTCCCTTCTATCATTCTTTTCAGTAAGCTGTCTCCTCTTAATACATGTCCTATCCAGTTATGCTTTCTTTGTCTAATGGTCTTTAGTAAATTCACTAACTGTATTATTAAAACATTAATAATGTGTAATTAAAATAAGACTCTCCCATATCTTTAATAGTGAGAGGCAGTTCGTTCCAATTCAAGTTTGGACAACGAAGTAAGGCTTCGGTGCTTTCTTAAATAAACTTTCAAATTTATAGCAAAAATAGAAATTAGCATGAATAGGAGAAAGAGAGAGAGTGGACTTCCCATAGAAGATTCTTCAACTTGCCTTTTAGATACATACCGTTTTGACAAAAACAGAGTAAATTAAGAAGAAGTAGAATAATTTCTCTATGTTGTTGTTGTCGAGTCCGTTGAAGAGCTTCTAGATATGACAGTGGATCTGTAGAACTGCTTTGGCAATCTGTTGAACTTGGATAGAGTAGAGCTTTTCTCTAGGGTTATTGTCAATTTTCTGTAGAGCAGCAGCAATTGCTGGACAAGAATAAATATGGACAGGTATTAGTTCAACTCCTGGAACTAGTTTTTGCATGTTTCATAACTCCTACTACCATCTGGCTGAATTTTCATGCCTTTAAAACGTTCCATCCTTAGTCTGGTGATGACTGTGGATATTTCTCTATTTTCGTTAATTTCACTGATTTCATTCTTCTCCTTCTTCTTCTTCTTGATAGTTTGTTTTACCAATCTTATTTTGGCGGCAGCGTTAGCATCAGTTAGTGATAGTGGGTGTAATTTTTGAGGTGAGTATCTTGCTTCTTCGGCTAGTCTGTCTACTCTTTCATTGTCTTCAATATTTACATGGGCTGGTATCCACTGCAGTGTGCAGTTCTTATATTTCAAATTTAAGATATTTAAGGTAATTTAAGTTAGTACTTCATAAATTTCCTGTGTGAGATTTGTTTTTCCATTTTAAGTGCCTCAAGAGCAGATTTTGAATCACTGGATGGTTATTCCTTCTGTAATGTATTACTGGATTTGAGAGATAGAATTTGAGAGCTGTTTGTATGGCTGTTAATTCACAAGTGAAGTTTGAAGCTATTTTGCCAGCTGTGGTTTTGATTTGCATTTCCTCGCCTGCAGGTAGAGTTAGAAAAACCCCTGAACCTCCTTGGTTGAGTGCTTCATCAGATGATCCATCAGTGTAGGCAATGACATGGTTTGGATTGTTTAAGTGATATAGTGTCAAGTCCTTTTATTTTCTTGCTGTCAATCCTTTTTTTTGAACAAGGTTCGAGGAGATTTAAGTTTATCATTGTGTTTTTTGGTAGAATAATGGAAAAGAATGGCTCTTTACTTATTTCAATGGATAGGTTCTCTAAGTCAATGTTTTTCTAATTTCTTGATCATATTTGTAATGTAGATGATCTCTTTGGTCTAATTTTTTTGTCCAGGCATCAAAAGTCCTGAGTGATACGTGATCCTGTTGGTGGCTCCTGATTCTGTTAGTGAATTTAATTGTGGAGAGTTTTCTTCTGTCTTCTAGTATATGAAGTCCACACTCTTGTTGAGCTTTTAAATTATTTGTGGATGAGACTGCACCTATGATAATTTTTGCTGCTCCTGATTGTACTCTGTCAAGTTTTTCTTTTGCGCTAGTAGAAGCTGGAGCGCAGACTGATGAGGCATATTCCATAGTGGGTCATATGAGTGCCACATATGTAGTTTTGAGTGTCTTCGGTTTTGCACCCCACCTTGTTCCACGAGGCCTTTTGATTATATTAAATTTTTTAAGAGTTTTATTGGATATAGTTGTAATATGAGTTGTAAATCTCAGTTCAGTATCTAGGATTAGGTCTAAGTATTTTGGGGAGACTGTGTTTTTCTATTTTGGTATTATATATTTTGATTTGGGGGTTGTAATTGTGTCTATTTTTTCTATCAGTGGAGAAGATGCTCGGTTTTGTTTTTCTGGTTTATCTGTAGTTTAAGTTCCTTTGCCCATTTTTCTAAGCCTGAATTATTTAGGACTTTTTCAGATTGTTGAGGATTACTGCTTGTGTGCCATATATCATCTGCATAGCATGCTATTTTTGTGTCATTTATTATGCGAGGATGGATATTGTTCATATGGACGAGAAATAGGAGTGGACTTAAAACAGAACCTTGTGGGACTCCACCCCCAAGTTGAATGCATGTTAGAATAAATTCCATTAACTTTCACTTTCATTTTTCTTCCTTTCATGAAATCCAAATTAATGCATTCCTCCTTATTCCTACATCGTATGCAATTTCTATTAATTTTTGTCTCCAGACACGATCATAGGCAGCTGTGAGATCCAAGAACATTGATGTTGTCTTCTTTGGTGGTTTTTCTTGAAAGCCATCTATGACTGATTGGCAAAGATAAAATAACTGATCTTCTGTACTGTGTTGAGACCTGTATGCAGTTTGGTGGAAGTTGATCTTGTTTTCTAAGAGCCAATTCATAAGTCTGATATGTATTATTCTTTCATTTAGTTTACAGAGAGTGCTAGTCAAAGCTATTGGTCTGTAGCTTTTACAGTCACTACGGTTTTTGTTAGGTTTTAGTAAGGATATAATGACTGATGTTTTCCAGATTTTTGGTAGTTTACCTGCATTTCAGGAAGTGTTAAATATCTTCAGAAGGCAGTTTTGGGCTATTTTTCCCATGTTTTTAATCATATGTCCAAGGATAAGATCAATTCTGGGTGATTTATCAGGGTCAATTTGACTAATTGCTGCTTCTAATTCTGTCATTGTGAGGTCCTGAGTAAAAGTGTCTTCAGAAGAATAGGTTCTGGATTGTATTAGCAGATGTTTTGCAATTTTCCTGCACTTTTTGTCTTCTTTGTTGTATTGCAGCTTGCTTGCATTGGAGTAATGTTTGTGGCAAATAAATTTCTGTTTGTTTGTTGCTGTATTGGTTCCTGAGGCGACTGTGTTTGAAGAATGATCAGTATCCAGAAGTGTTGTGCTGTTAATAATCTGATGGTGTCCCAGTGTTGCAAGTCTTTTCTTGGATCTAGTCTATTGCAGAATTCTTCCTACTTTTTTTGCTTGTAGTTAGAAATTTCATCTTCTATGTTTCGAGTTAATTCTATTAACTTCTTTCTGTTGTCTGTATTATTTTGTTTTAACTGTTTGTTGATAATATCTCTTTCAGTGATCATAACATTGATATTATGATCTTTCCAAAATGGAACCCAATTGTTTTTCCTGAGTCCTCTGGGAATTGAATTTTTTGCAGCTCTCTGTATGTTGTTAGTTAGTCCTAGTAGTTGCTGATCAAGTTCTTTACTAGTGGGTGTGCTCGTGCAATATGTTTCTAATAGTTGTGTGTATTTAGGCTAATTTGCTTTTCTGAAGTTCCAAGATTTCTTTGTCTGTGGTTTTTGGTCTAACTGCAAATTAATGGTTGTAATAATAGGTCTATGATTGCTGATGGCATTCTTTAGTATTTTCCACTGGGTAAGACTCGCAGTTTCACAATCTACTGCTTAGATGTCTAATGCTGATCCTGTGCCTGTTGTTTTTGACAGGCATGTATTTTGGTTGTTGTTTATGATCTCGAGGTTTAGATCATCAATTATGTCTTCTATTCGTGCTCCTTTCCGATCTAGTTGTGGGGAGCCCCAAGTTGGGCTTTTGGTATTTAGATCTCCTAAAAGGATCTTTGATGAAGAGCGTCTGTTCTGATAATTTCTCTATGTCTGGTGGAAAAGGCTTGGGAAAGCAAATGACATATCTTCTCGAGATACATTAGTAAAAAGTGATTCAATATGAAAACTGCTCAAACTGTTAGGCTGTATGGAAAACATTTTTCACTTTATCCAGAAAATTTGACAGAATTTTTTTTTATGAAAAAGTGAAAATTACCAATATCAGCTTTTAATAAATATGCTAAAAACTGCTATACAATATGTTGGATAATCTACACAGTTTAATCTACTGGATGAAGAGGAATGCCTTCCTTGTGACTATCATCTTTTGTATTTTGGACAAACTGTACATTCAGTGGAAAAATGAATAAAAACACCTGTTTTATACCATCAATAGGAAATCCAAGAAATCTGGCCATGCCGAACATGGAATAGGTACAGACTACAGCGTCCTGTAGTCTAAAATACACTTACACTATTGTTGTTGTTATAAATTCAAACATTTAATTCAAACTCCATTGTTGTTGTTATAAATTCAAACGTTTAAAGAAAGCACAGAAGCCTTACTCCATCATTTGAACTTGAATTGGAACTGCCTCTCACTATCAAAGATACAGGAGTTATTTTAATTACACATTGTTAAAGTTTTAATTAATAATACATCTCTTCAGTTACGCCTTTGTGTTGTATCATGTATCATATGGCTCTCACTGTTTCAAATCTTTAATACTTTCTATTAAACTATGTTTGCCACTGATCGTGGCCTGTAATTTTCAGGTTTAAATAAATGGCCTTTGAATAAACATTATTCATTCCTTTCCTTGTGCCATTACGTGAATTGAAGAAATACTTAGAAAAGAAATGAAAAGTTGTGGAACACCTTCGTATTTCACATAGTGTCAACAGTAAAGCTCTTCAAAACACTAACTATATGGTGTAAATTGAACTTCATAGCGATATACAGCCTATACTTCAACTGCAAGTCAGTAGTCAGAGGTGAAGGATCTAGAAGATGGTTTCAATTTTGTAACTGGGTAAGGAATAAAAACAATAATACAATTTCTTATCAAGTATAATTTGCTACTTGCTACAAGCAGTAGTGCACTCAGGGTTTAATCTTGGGGGGGGGGGGGCATTGAGTAGACGATTTGAAAATACACACTACGCATCACATACGACCTATGACTGAGCATCTGCAATGATCGCTAATTCATGAGTAGTATACAAATAGAAGACACAACACAACATAAATTTAAAGAAATGAATTTTATTAATTAGGAAAAGATTTTTGGAAAATTTTCTAGTGTTTTTTTTTTCCCTTTATCTTTAGGGGTGGGGGAAGGGCTCCCTGCCCCCCTCTGGATTCACGCCACTGCTACAAGTGAGTTGGTCTGATGTAAAATAAGTTGAATGCTATCTCAACTATCATTCATCATCTAGAGACCACATTATGAATTTGTTAATAAGAAATTTGGGATGAAAACTGGCATAATTTCATTTCTTTATAGAATTGAAACTATGAAAATATACAAGAATATGGAACACATTAACTGCACTCACAATGACAACCTACAGGTAAGCGCAACATTTCAGCTCTTTTAAGAATAATTTTTTTATAAAGATTGCAAATTCCTATACATCCCTTGAGGATGTACAGAAAATTTACTTCATAATTACTTCATAAGTAATCATGAAGAAGGGGTAAGCAAAGGACTAACCTAATATCTTGTATTTGAATATCAGGTTTAATATCCCGATATTCAAATACAATACCCCTTATAAAACACAATAAAAATAATAAAATATAATACCCCCCCCCCTTAATTATGTGATTCATAGAGATTATAAATAAAAGTGTTAGCACAATTCTGCTTTGTAGAGAGGCGTGATATTAAAAAGGAGTTTTACTCTGAAATAACTTAACTTTAGCTGGCTGGTTGGCCAAGTGGTTAGCGTATCTGCTCTCCAGCAAAAAGGCTGTGGGTCCAAATCCTGCTGTGGGCATGGATGTTTAAGATCGTCTGTGAAATTAGTGGTGGTGGGCAGTAGATGGTGGAAGCTGCAGTAGGTGCCCTCTCTTGATGAGTCCTCTGGAGGTATTACGTAATAATAGTAATAATCATTACAGAAAAGAGCAAAAATTTATGGCAGTTTGTTGATCTAAATGCATCCTAGATCTGTTTCTTTTCCTTCATGCTGACACAGTGATCAGAATACATTATCAGAAAACAAGCTGCACTACAATCTACATGGCATGCTAAAGTTACTGACCAACCGTTACAACTATTGGCCTGACCTCTGGCGAAAAGAAAAAAAAAAAAAAAAAAAACCTTACTACATTAAAGCTAGAATCCTATTATTATCGTCGTCTATTGGGTTATAAAATTAAATGAAGCTGGAGAGCAACATGTTTACAAAAAGGAAAAAATTAATAAATAAAAATAAAAATTACTTAGTATACATATATGTTAAAAGCTACTGGTATGGATAGTGCCCAATTAAAGCTAAAAATTTGCTTAGAGTCCTAAAGTCAAGGTTTCCTGGAAACTAAGTGGGCTGAATGTATGCCATCTGAATTTTTGGGATTTTTATGCCACCATTATTGTTAAGATTAGGGTGGTTAATCAAAATTTCACAGGCTTCTTTAAATTTCCATTCATACCAGGTTTTTGTATGATGTAACGAGCAAGTACTTTTCCGATCAATTTGGTGTAGGGTGTGATCCGAGAGGCCTGCTTCATCAAAATTGTTAAATTTAATGCGTCTTTGTGCTCTCTTTTTTTTTTTTTTTTAAAACAGATAAGGGTTGTACGTCCAGTTTTCCCAATATATAAGGTAAGTTACAGTGCAATAGATGCAATAAATTCCAGGATGTACCAATGGGGAAAGAGGATCCTTAGAGGAGTTGAATATGTTTTTTAATTATTAGTAATACATTTATAAATAATAGCTATAGCAAAAATACTATTAATAAAGTTCTTCATAAAACTTCATCAAAAAATAATATAGATTACAGTAAAACCATAGCTATCCCATACATTAAAGGGTTACCAGAAAAAATTAATAGAATCCTACACCATTATAATCTTAATGCCACTTTTCAGCTCACTTAGTTTCCAGCAAACCTTGACTTTAGGACTCTAAGCTTTTAACTGTCCATACCAGTGGGTTGTAACCTATGTATACTTATATAAGTAATTTTTATTTATTAATTTTTTCCTTCTTTGTAAACATGTTGCTCTCCAGCTTAATTTAATTTTGTAGCCTAATAAATGATGATAATAGGACTCTAGCTTTGATGTAGTAAGGTTTTTTTTTTTTCACCAGAGGTCAGGCCAATAATGATAACGGTTGGTCAGTAACTTTAGCATGCCATATAGATTGTAGTGCAGCTTGTTTCTTTGTATATATACGTATACTCCAGATGATGACCTTAATGAGAAGGTCAAAACATCAAGTGTATTTTTGTTTATATTAAACTAAAGTTTTACTCCAACAAGGTAGTTGTTTCCATAAGTTTCATAATGCATCCTAGATCTGTTATTTTTTAAATTCCTAACATTATTACTATTATGTGACACCTCCAAAGAGTCCAAAGACCCACTGCAGGAGGGGACCTACTACACAATTCTCTGTCTCCACCACTTAATCCACCAATTACAATGAATTGGCCATTGCCATCATCTACACCAACACCATCTATTGCCCACCACAACCACTAATATTTTTTTGTCTGTAAATTGTGTGTTCTCAAGGCCAATTTGTCTGTATGAGGGATGAAAAACCAGTTTCCAGGAGAAAAACCCTGCTACTTCTGTATGAGGTCGGCTAACTCACCTTCAATTGAAAAAAAAAAAAACACAAATATTTTTATATTTATATGTTTTGAACAGAAGCAGGCAAAATAGCCGTAAATATAATACATATAAATATTCCTCTCATCATGACAAGAATTGAACTTAGCCTTTTCCAATCAAAAGCACAATGTACTGTCATTCTTTCAATTGCGATACAGAGACACTGAAATAGGGTTGAAAGAAAAAATTAATCAACAAAAATTACACAATAACCACAGTAATGAACTTTAATAAGAAGTACAAATACTACATATTGATATTAACAGTACATCAGTGTGTGTAGGAATAAGCAAATCAAAGAAAAGGAATAAAAGGTACATACAACAATTGGTTTACCAATTAAAAATAGTTGTCGCATGCTAGAAATTAAAATTAAAATAATTTTTGATATTTACAATAAGATGATAATCTCCCAAACTTTTGGGAGAGAGAGAGACAATCATTCTGATTCAGGTTAGGCTGATGTAGTAAAAGAGCTTCAAAACCGTCTTTGAAAAGGTGTTCATATTTAAAACTGCTTCTATGGAGAAGTGCTTCATCCCACAGGATACCATGTTTAGTATCAATACTATGCTATTGCCAGACAGACTTTTGAGGTTTCAGGAATTCAATGTAAAACTGAAGTTCATTAATTCTTTATTCCATAGACCGACCTGTTTACCCAAGGCACGTCAAATTACATTCTCACAGGGGGGGGGGTCTGGTAAACACCAGCGCTAAAGATTATTATTATTATTTTTTATTATTATTATTATTATTACGGGTATCTCCATGGAGTCAGTAGACTCATCGCGGGAGACCCAAACTAGCAAAACAATATCTGTCATATCTCTTCTTGAATTCATTTACAGATGAAGAGCTCACAACAAAGTCAGGCAATGAATTCCACTCATTCACCACCCTCCAGGCAAAAAACCTTGTTCTGACACCTTTGTTAACCACACTCTTCTTTAATTTCCAGAGATGACCTCTTGTTCTTCCATCACTATCACACAGCTGAAACATTTCCCCTGCATCAATCCTATAAAAACCTTTTAGTAATTTGAATGTTTCTATCATATCCCCTCTTCTTCGCCTATCAACCAATCTCTGCAATCCACAAGCTCTCAATCTTTCAATGTAGGGAGCATTTTTTATATCACTCACCAACTTGGTCACTCTTCTCTGAAAGATAGAGGTGATAGTTTGTCATTTGCAGGCGGTAAGAGATGATAAATTTTGTTGATAGGAAATCATATGGGATTAAGGTGAAAGTTCTTCAAAATTCTACCAATAGGTTCAGAGATACTAGAAATTAGAACTCTGTGGTCTGTCAAAGAATCCTTTGATGTTGGAACATAGGCATCAATTACTGTTGGATTTCATGAAGGTTGTAACCATTTAATTCCACTAAAGTTTTGAAAGTGAGAAGTCCTTGTAATTTTTTTGGCAGGTGTGATGAGCAGACTTTGCCAGCAATGGTTGGTTTTCAGTGAACACTGGCTAACAAAATACCAGAAGCTGTACAATTAAGAAGGATGTTATTTTCACCCAAATGGGTGAAAGCTATTGATCCAATGCATGAAAGTGGTAAGTTCGTTTTCAGAATAAGACCAAACAGTAAAATCATCATCAAGGTAATGAAACCAAAGACATGGTTGGAAGTGAATGGATGAAAACAAGGTACCTTCCAGATGGTTCAAAAAATAGTGTGCCAAGGGTGGAGAAAGAGGGCTACCCATAGCTATACCTTCAGTCTGCTGTAAATCTTGTTTTAACAGCTGAAACTTGATTGTATAACAAATTCAAAAATCTCAACATCATCATCAGGAGGGAAATCATCATATAGTAAAATAATAGTGTCAGATAACAGAATGTTGGCAAAAAGAGAAACAATGTCAAAACTGACTAAAATATCTGACTCTTAAATTTAAATATTCTTGATTTTTTCAAGAAAATGGAATTCTTGATGAATGATCTGGAGTGTCCAATTTGGGCATTTAATAAACGTGAAAGCAATTCTAAACTCAGCAATTATATATACGGAATAGTCAATACAGTTTCTACTCTAAATCAGGAACGACTCTCTCTCTCTCTCTCTCAAAAAAAAAAAAGTTAAGGGATTCTAATCTTATCATCATCATCATCAAATTCCTGCCATGTACCCTCAAGGGGTGTACAGGATATGACAGTACTACATGAAAAAATTACATCATTACTAACTTCCTATCTACAATTTTCCTCCAAATCAGTCTGTTACTTGTCAAGACTCCAACGTTATCAGATCTTATATTTCTATCGTCTAAAGCACTTTGTACCGTATCAATCCACCTATATCTTGGTCTTCTTCTGGGTCGTTTTCCTGCCAACCTGGCAGAGAACACTTGTTTTGCTAATCTTTCCTCTCCCATTCTATTTAAGTGACCATACCACCTGAGATTAGCTCTGCTAACGCATTCCTGGATGCTGACAATGTCAAGTTCTTTCCTATTCATGATGCTATATGATGGTACAACATGACAAAAATTTCTAATCTTATGGAAACATTAAATGTAGTTTTAATATTAATTTCTAGCATGTGACAACTATTTTTAATTGGTAAACTGATTTATGTATATACCTTGCATTGATGCTCTTTGATTTGCTGTTGTTTCCATGCACTGATGATGTACTGTTATTTTCAGTACAAAATATTTGCACTTTTCATTTAAGTTTATTACTTGGTTATTGTGTAATTTTTGTTTTTATAGTTATGACACAAGTACCTTTAAAGGTTGAAGAAAAAGTAAGTTACTAATGTATTTTCTAAAATCTGTTAAGATTGTGCATAAACATAATGGATAAATTATTTTGCAAAATGCTTTGAACCTTTCGCTGCACCAGTTAAATGGCTATCAAAATAAATAGTTGAATTATTTTGTTAAAATAATTCAACTACTCCAACAGGCATTTTTCACAAAGTATATCAAAAATGAATTTGTCTGCATAAACTCCTTTTGTTGGCAGTGATGGAATTCTGGCACACATGCAAATTGAAAACACGTGAAATGCACACCAAAAGCATGTGAAGGATGAAACCTACAGAAGTAGCTCTGAACCGATTTATATGAAAGATAAAATAAGTTTTCAGCTTTCAGATAAATTGGTTCAATGTGAAAACCTACTTCTCAGCTTTATGCTAAGCTTAATATCTAGGTCGTAGGTCTTGTGGTGGTGAAGCTAAACTTGAATGAAAAAAAAAAAAAATTAAAATCAATACATACAATGGCAACATATCATACAAAACTACCTGAAAGAAAGAGGAAGGGGGGGGATCACAAAAAAACCATCCACAGAGTCAAAATTATGGAATTTCTCTCTTCACAATAATTATGGAAAATTATTGTAAATAGAGAAAAGAATAAGTCAGAACAGGCATATACATATGCCTGACTGAAGAACTTGTTGTACAGGAAACTCTGACAAGGCCCCAAAGAAGCAAGCATGCAAGTCAGCACTACAGCACAAGAATGATACCAAAATTGAAATAAGCAAATTATAGATCAGTTACTAATTTTGGTAAATAATTGTCTTTAAGAAGTTTGAGAATAAGGAAAATGGATACAGAGTAATATTACATGACTTTACGTAGACCTCTGACAGAATATCCCATAGCATATTGCATAAATTGTATAAATTCGTTAGGGTGTCCGCTCTCCAGTCAAAAGGCTGCGGGTTCGAATCCCACCGTGGGCATGGATGTTTGCAATTGTCTGTGAAAATGCTAGTGGTGGTCAGCAGTAGATGCCGCTAGCATAGATGATGAAGGTAGTTGCAGTCAGTGTATTGGTGGAGACAGAGAGATGTAGATGTAGAGTAGATGCCCTCCCTCGATGAGTCTTTGGACTCCCTGGAGGTGTTAAGTAATAATAATAAGTTAAACTCATGGCACAGATAATAGTATTGTACAACAGTCTAATAGATATCAAATTTGGAGCACTGCATACATGCAAAGAGTTAAAGAGAATGAAGAACTGCTGCTATTCAAGTTGCATAGAAATTACGTTATGGATGAACAGAGGGGAAACATAGTTGTTGAGTTTTTCCACTTAGTTATACCATAAATTAAAGATGCGAAAAATTATATTCTTGGTTTAATCCTTTATCCAAGTAAAAGCAAACACAGTTTGCGCGTGAAGTAACTTCATGACTAGACAACTCGTATATAAAGGCTAATGACTCCAGATCACTTGCCTTAGTATCCCATAATGCAAAACATATCCTTACGAACATGTATATGCATTATGGGAAGGGTCACTGCCCAGACTGGTTTAGATCTTTACTGAAATCTCATTAGTGAAAGTCATACCCAGAAGTGATACCAAGGTTGAAGTAATGCAAAAGTCATATTTCCATATGAGTAACCAAACGTTGTCACACCATATTACTAAAATACTCTGGATTAGAGAGACATTGAGTTTCGAATTTCATGGAGTTATACTATAAATTAAAGATGACATTATTAAATTAATTTCTTGGCATCTTTAATTTATAGTATAACCTTTTGGCTACTTGCATAGCATTATACATGTCCAAAAGGATATTTGCTTTGCATTATGGGATACTAAGGCAAGTGATGTGAAGTCATTAGCCTCTATATATGAGTTGCCAAGAGGTTTACTTCACTGGCAAACTTTGTTTGCTTACACTTGGATAAAGGATTAAACCAAGAATACAATGTCTTGGCATCTTTAATTTATAGGGAAACATCATTCCTTGCCAATGGAGCAGGTTTGGGAAGTGTGATGTGAAAGAATGATACTTCCCTTTCATAAAAACTTGAGAATGGATGTTATAATTCGTAGAAGCAAGTGTACACTTTTGCATTTTGAGAAGGCTGTATTATACTGGTTACCAGATAAGCTAATAAGACTTATAAGATGAAGAATGGAAAATTCAGAGCACAGGTTAAAATACAAAATGATTGAATAGATCCCTTTCCAATAATTCAGGGATAAAACAAGGAGAAAGTCTAGGATGCTTTTTGACTTGGCTCTGGAATATATTATCCAATCATTACTAGTAGATACTAAAAGGCACTCTAATAAACAAATCCATACAAACTAAAATATACAGATGACATTAACATCGTGTAAAGAACCAAAATAGAAATACCAGGGTGGTCTGAAAAGTTCTCTGCCTAACAATGAAAAAAAAAAAAAAAAAAAAATTTCAAATTTCAAAATTATTTTTACTTTTCAGCATAATCTCCCTTAATACTGATACATTTATTCCAGCGATGCTCCAACGCCATTATCCCGTCCCTGTAGTGGTTCTCAGTAAGATCTGCAAAATACTTCTCTACCGCTTCAATCACCTCTTGATTCGAAGAAAATGTTGACGAGCGAGGAAGAGGTCTAGTTTGGGGAAGAAAAAGAAGCCTGAGGGAGCCAATCAATCAAATCTGGGGAACAGGGTGGATGTTCCAACAATTCATGGTGCAGATCCCTTAATTTTCCCATTGCCAAAACACCTTTATGGGCAGGTGCACTGTCCTGATGAAAGATGATTTTTTTCTTCTGCAAACCGGGTCTTTTCTCATGAATTTTTCGTCTAGTCTGGTTAAAAGATCGGAATAATATTCCCCTGTTATTGTTTTACTCTTTTCAAGATAATTAATAAACAAAATGCCTTTAGCATCCCAAAACAGCAATGCCATGACCTTTCCTGCTGATGGAACAGACTTTGTCATCTTTGGTGCTGAACAACTGGCTTCTGTCCACTGTTTTGACTGCTGCTTGGATTCTGGTGTGTAATGGTGAATCCAAGTCTCATCCATAATAATAAATCAATGCACAAAATCAGTTTTATTCTTATTAAAAGTCTCCAAGCACTATTCGGAGACTTTCATGCGAGTGCGTTTTTGATCTGCTGTGAGTAAGTGCAGCACCCATCTTGCGCAAAGCTTTTTCATTTGCAATTCTTCGTGCAAAATATATCCTAGATGTTCTTTTGAAATGCCTATAGTCTCAGCTATTTCACGTACTTTGACTAGCTGGTCATCCAATACGTATCGTGCAATTGATCAATGATTTCTGGTGGTGTTACACTTTTTGGACGTCCTTCACGTGGATCATCTTCAAGGCTGGTATGGCCACGTTTAAACTCGGCAGCCCATTTCTTAATTGTCGAAAACGAAGGAGAAGAGTGCTCAAACTTTTATGAACTTTGAATGAATTTCTTTTGGCATTAAACCTTCTTTAACAAAGAATTTTATAACTGTACGATACTCAATTTTATCCATTTCAAGGGATTCAGATAACCGTATGAAACAAACTACAGGTATCCCTCGATTAGCGCAGTTACTTAATCCCTCGATGTCACTGCATACACCAAAATTGCATTAATCAAATCTAATAATCAATGGTAAAAAGTACAATTCGTCCCTGATCGATTACTGTACTAATAGTTCGTTTTATATGGTACTCTTTTAGGAAAGATAAAAAATGAATGCAAAGTAAATGTTTAATAAATACTTGTACCTACATTAGTTACTGCAATTTTTTTTAATCAAAAGAAGTTATCAAGAGTTATTTGAATGGTTTTAGTTTTTTTCTTATTGGCATAAATTCTACGATAACAAACAAAATGACTCTCCGGACCTCAGCAAACAAGCATTCTTCGATTAACATCTGGATCCGTATCCATTACTTGCTGCTTAAGCGATTCTAAACTGCAAAATATTCCATCCAGTTCTTTGACTATTATTTCCTTTGGAACCTCATCTTCACATTCCATTTGTTCATTGTCTTCATATGTGCATTGTTGTTCAATTTCAAGAAGATCGTTGTCACTGAAATCTTTTGAATTTGAATCCAATAATTCTTTAACATCTTCTGCATCAACACCATCAAAACCATCAAAACCGAGGTCTTCACCAATTGCAACGATTTCTTTGACCAGGTTGTTCAGAGGATTTTGAAAACAACCTAGGTCATTAGCGCATTCTGGCAGAAGGTTTTTCCAAACAGCTTTCATGCAACTAGAAGACACTTGCTCCCACTAGTCACGAATGTTCTCAATTGCGTGTTTAAATGTTAAATTTTTTCCAAAATTCGTGGAGCGTAATCGCATTTTCTCCCATTGTTGTTTCTACTGCCTTTGAAAATGTCTTTTTAAGAAAATAGGCTTTGAAAGTCGCAATGACGCCCATGTCCATGGGTTGTAGCAATGATGTCGTATTTGGTGGAAAAAATAAAACTTTCACATTCTCACACAGATCATTAAGAGAATTTGGATGACCAGATGCATTGTCTAAAATCAAAAGAGCTTTGAAAGCTAAGTTATTTCTCTTGCAATTAATTTCAATTGCCGGGCAAAAATAAGACAAACCAATCTTCGAATAGACTTTGGTTAACCCAAGCCTTCTGATTCGCCTACCAAATTACAGATAAAGAGTTCTTGTTACATCCTTTTAAAGCCCTTGTGTTCTGAGTTTGATAGACAAGCAGCGGCTTCAATTTAAAATCTCCATTAGCATTCCCTCCAAGCATAACAGTTAAGCGATCTTTTGATACTTTATAGCCAGGCTGCGCTGCTGCTTTTTTTGATATAAAAGTTCTAGATGGCATTTTTTTCCAATAGAGTCCAGTTTCATCTACATTGAAATTTTGGCATAATTAATCGTAATCATTTTCTTCGATAACTTTCTGCAGCTCAGCAGGAAATGTGGATGCAGCATCACCTGTTATTTTCGCATTCTTTAGTCCAGCTCTAGATTTAAAATTTTCTAGCTAGCCTTTGCTAGCTGTAATTTCGAATTGTCTTCTTTATATTTAGTCTCTTTAAGTCTTGAAAACAGGCTTAGAGCTTTGGCCATGATATTATAGGCACTAATTAGAATTCTCTATTGATCGCAGCCTTCCAGCCAAATAATCAACAGATCTTCCATTTCAACCATTATAGCACTCCGGTTACATGTGCATTGCATACTTGCAGATGTAGATGCCGCTTTACCTTGCTCGCAATGCTCATCAGCTTTGGATAAAATAGTCCATATTGTAGACTCATTAAAATCAAATTCACATCCGATCTTACTTTCACCACGTTTAAATCTTTTAATTATATCAAGTTTTGTATCTAAGGTTTGTATCTAACCTAACCTTCCTCTTTTTTTTTTTTTTTTTTTCACTTAATGACCCTGTTGTGGGATTGCTCTTATTCTTCAACATGATCAATGGGCTGTAAAATTTATGAAGAACGTGATTTGTAAATATGCACAACAGAACAACTTAAGCTTGTAATGCACCCACTCTTAATGCTAGCAGCGAAGTAACTGGCTGGGACTCAGTCTCGTGGCATGATTTTCTTGGAATTTTCCCAGCCTCGTGGCATGATTTTCATGATTTTCACCCATTGTTTTTTCGACTGCCTTCGAGAATGTCTTTTTAAGAAAATAGGCTTTGACAGTTGCAATGACTCCCATGTCCATAGGTTGTAACAATGATGTTGTATTTGGTGGGAAAAATAAAACTTTCATATTCTCACACAGATCATTAAGAGAATTTGGATGACCACGAGGCTAGCAGCCTCGTGGCGTGAGCATGATTATGCGTGGTAAATTTAAAGGTGCGTTAATCAAAACTCTTGCCGCGTATATCAAGGGATTGCCGCAATTACTTTCTCCGCGATAATCAATTCAGCATTAAGCAAAACCACGTTAAGCAAGGGATATCTGTACTTGATAGAATGACTTGCAATTTCCCATGGATGTTTATGACAGATGTACCAACTTAGAAAAACAAAATCGTGCTGATAGTGTTGCCTTCTGTGGTCAAGCTGAGAACTTTTCAGACCGCCCTCGTATTTAAATTAGCATGTGAGATAGAGCTAAAAATTAAGCAACCAAAAAAAAAATATATATATATATATATATATAGTAATAAATAAAAAAATTATTAATACTAAACAGAATAAGTTAACTGATACAAGTGTGAAAACTGAGAAGTATGAAACAGAAAAAGTGGAACAATTCAAATGTTTATGAGTAATAATTATAAACCAAATGAGATGGCAGAAGTGCATAATCGAATATTTTATTTATTTAGTGTATGGATCACACACGAAAAATTACATTAATCTTTAGTTTAAAATAGACAAAATGCTTAAACGTGATATAAAACAGTCATAAAGAAGACACTCAGGAATAGATTACAGTTATATCTAGGTTGCTTATCCAATCAACTGCACTTGGTGCAGTGTGGATGAATAAAAAGAAGTAGCGTAATCAGAATTTTTCTGTCTGTCTATTAATAATTCACCTGTCTGTAACCTATAGAGGGTAGAGAATACAATTTCAGCTTTTGAAAGGAATATCCTAAGAAAAATATCTGGCCTAGTGAATGATGCAGGATCAGATACAACCAAGAGTTATATCACTCTTGGTTGTATACACAAACTACAATACCTAGTTTAATCAAGTTTAAAAAATTGTAATGGGAAGGAGGTGTTTTTTTTTAAAAGAAAAATGATGGTATTCCGAAAATGTTGAGAGAAAATGATATAGCTACAGGGATAGAATGTAGTGTATTGTATTTTCAGGGAGGACAGAGAGAATAGGACAGCTGGTGGGATATTGCTGATGATTGCTGAAGAACTACAACCAAAAAATTGGAAGTTAAAAGAGGATTTTAGGTCTGAGAAAGATGGTTCATTTGAGGCTGTCTGAGTGAGAAAGAAGCCAATAGGACAAAATATATTGTTGGGACCAGGAAGAGCCAGAGGATGATGTAGATGCCAAGCATCAGCAGATTAGCACAATGCGTGCAAGCCAAGCAATTATTATGGGAGACTTCAACTATAGGGACACAGGAGGAAAGGGAACATGGCAAGATGGAAGTGGGATTTATACAATTGTTAAGGGATGATTAACTGAAGCATGTTATAGAGGGGACCAAGGATTTGCGAGCCTGGATCTGGTAATGACATCAGAATATATCCATAACCAAGATAGATACTCTATTTCCAATTGGGGAAAGTGAACACACAATGTTATTCTGAAAAGTTGCCAAACGTGAAATTCTCTGTCAAGAAAGGATTTATGTTGAACTATAAAGTTAGTAATTATGACAGACTCAGAAGTCATCTTAGAGCAGTGCCATGACTTGAGAAGCTACAAGGTAGTTTGTCAAGTAGTACATGGAAATCAGAGATTGTTTGACAGAAGCAGTATCAGACTGCAAATCTAAGATGAGGTGCATAAACCAAGTGGAGATTAAGTGGATGAGTAAATATATAAAGCAAGAGCCACAATAAACTAAAACACTGTGGAGGGAATATAAAAGAAAAGGTGATCAGCATATAAGCAGTATGAAGTGCAAGAAAGAAGGGCAACTAGTATGGTAAGAAAGACCAAATCAGATGAGAGAGAATTAGCTAAGCAGGTCAAAGTAAATCCAAAAGAGTTTTTTTTTTTTTTTTTTGTTATATAGCAAGTAAGAGGAAATATGACTATGGAGGAGCTATACTGGAGAAAGTAGGGAAAACAAGAGATCTGAGGTTGATGAGTGATAGAAACCTGAAATTCAGGGGACATATTGCAAAAGTGGTGAAGGTAAGACAGAGGATTGCTGCAATAATGAGAAGGATGCTGACCTGCAGAGATAAAAGTGTTATCATTTCGTTGTATAAGACCCTGATCAGACCACACTGAGATTATTGTTCTCAGATTTGGTCTCCAGGATTTGAAGGGGATAAATTAACTGTGGAAAGGGTACAAAGGCAGATAACAAAAATGGTTTCAGGACTGTACAATGTTAGTTATGAGGATCGGCTGAGGGAATGTGGACTGCAGAGTTTGGTAGATAGAAGGAGAGGTGATATGACTGAGACGTTTAAACTGTTGAGAGGTGGTTACAGGGTTGACACTGGGGAGTTCTTTCGCTTGGTAGAACAGTGGGAAAGGAGTGATGATAAGGGGCCATCCCTGGAAGTTACGAAAGGAAACCTGTGAGCAAGAGGGTGAGAAGTGGTTCCTTTGAATGGAGGGTGGTTGAACCGTGGAATGTACTGCCTGATAGAGTGGTGAGAGTGAGAATAGTCAATGTTTAAGGAGTGGTACGATGGACTTTGTGTTTCCTAGAAGGGACCTCCCACGATGAGTCTTGATAGACTTGTGTTTCATAGGAAGGACCTCCCGCGATGAGTTTTTTGACTCCTTGGAGTCAAAAGAATAATAATAGTGACTGTGGTAGGAAGACTTTTAACAATGCTGATAATAAGAAGGTGACAAAAGCAAAAGAAATAGTTGAGTTGCTGAGTGATCATTTTGCAAAGGTGGAAAATTTCCAGTTGCTGATGTGACAGAGATGCATACCAAATTGACATATATGAACAGGAAGTGTTCAGCATATTGAAAAATATCAATGTGAATACAGCAGCAGGACTAGATGACATGTCAGACCATGTACTATGTGAATTGGCATTTCCTCAGCTCTGGTAGTGTTCTAGGGGAGTGAAAAGAGGGTAAGATAGTTCCACGGTGTAAAGGTGGCTCCAAGGTAGCAAACTACAGACCAATCAATATATCAGGAGTGGTTGTTAAAGTATTGTAAAAGTTGGGTGAATGAGGAAGAGCTACTCTATGGCGAGTAGCATGGCTTTGTAAAGGGTAAGTCTTAAATAAATAAATCAGCTAACACCTTTTATTCCAGTATAGGGAGTAGGTAACCGTTTTAGTCTTATCTAACTTTTGACTGAGTGGGCAGTTCAATCTCCACTGGTACCCAATCAGAGAGATAGCTGGCCCAAGGCTATCACTAATTAAGCAGCATGCAGTGAAGAGACGGCTCAACAAGTGCCACCATCTTGTGGTCCCTAACACAATATATTTAATGTCTGAAATAGTGTGGGTTCTACAGTCAATTTTCTTGAGTTTATGGGACGAAAAACCAGAGTTTCTGGGAGGAAAAAACCCGTTTGCCCATGCCAGAGATCGACTAACTTGGGAACTGGTCAAAAAAAAGGCTTAGAAAAACTTCCTCTAGTCACCGACTAGATTTGAAACCCAGTCTTTCTTTGTGTGGTTAAACGCCATGGTGTACAAATGCCACATCCACTGAGCTACACAGGCTTGGGGTAAGTCTTGTCTTAGTAATTCATTCACATTTTATAACGAAGTGACAGTGGAATTGGATAAAGAAAATGGTTACACTGTGATACTACTGGATTTTGCAAAAAGGCATTTGGCAGAATACCATATGAAAGAGGAAAAAAAAAAAAGTTGGAGAAAATGGGAAAGGATTATGAAGCTAGTAGCATGGATAGGAGATGGCTGACAAACACCAGAGTGGAATCGAGAAGAATGAGGGCTCATGGAATACCTCAGAATTCTATACTAGGGCTGCTATTCTTTAATTTGTATATCAATAATATATGGAAAGATTTAAGGGAGGGAGGATTACTATTATTATTATTACTATTATTATTTGACACCTCCAGGGAGTCCAAAGACTCATTGAGGGAGAGCACCTGCTCTACAGCTCTGTCTCCACCACTCAATACTCCAACTGACCACTACTACACCAATGCCATCTACTGTTGACCACCACCACTACTAGTATTTCCACAGACAATCACAAACATCCATGCCCATGGCAGGATTCGAACCCGAAGCCTTTTGGCTGGAGAGGGGATATGCTAACCACTCCGCCAGTCATGCTGGCTAACCGAGTGGTTAGCATCAGGGAGATCAGGGGTGGTAGAGAGGATTCAGAGATGAGTGACTAAGCTGGTGACAGGTCTCTGGAATGCTCCCTATGACAAGAGTTTGAATGTTTGTCTGTTACAAATGGATATTCATTTGTTTGCTGATGATGCAAAACTGGGAAGAGATAATAGATAAAAGGTGATGTAGATATCCTGCAGGATGATTGAAATAAATTGGCAGTGTAAGCAAAGGATAATGATTGTAAATTTAATTGCAAAATATAAGGTATGCACTTTGGGGTGAAAAGGTTACACACAGTGCATCATATTGATGGTACTGGATTGCAGGAAATTGATGAGACTAGGGACATGGTGGACAGAGTTGAAATTCACAGTACATATTGCAAAAGTTGGTAAAATAGTTCCAAGGATTATTTGGATGTTGAAAAACACACTAACAAGTAAAGACACGGAAGTTATCATCTCTCTTTATAAGACTATGATTTGGTTGCATCTTGACTTCTGAGCACAGATTTGATCCCCTGGGTTTCTTGGTAGATCAAGGGTGGTAGAGAGGATTCAGAGATGAGTGACTAAGCTGGTGACAGGTCTCTGGAATGCTCCCTATGACAATAGTTGAATATTTGAATGTTACAAAGTTTGGTAGGCAGAAAAGAGGAAAGAGGTTTTATAAACTGATGCAAAGAAAACTTTTTAATACACAACAAATAGAGAATTAGGAATCATCTTTAGAAGTTGTGTAAGAATAACTTAAAAGATGCCAAGAAATTATATTCTTGATTTAATCCTTTATCCAAGTGTAAGCAAACAAAGTTTGTGAGAAGTATCTTCAGGACAGGGTAACATGTATATAAAGGCTAACGACTCCACATCAATTGCCTTAGTATCCCATAATGCAAAAAACACATCCCTTTGGATGTATATGATACTAGGCATTATGGGAAGGGCCACTACCCAGACTGGTTTTGGCCTTTATTGAAGTCTCACCAGTGGGAGTCAGATCCAGAAGGGATACAGTCATATATTTTCCATATGCAAGTATTAAAAAGATGTATCATCTTATTATTCACTTTCTCTGGATCAGAGATAATGTTGAAGGTTTTTTCATTTCTGGGTATCCCTTCTGGCTCTGGCCTCCAGTGATGAGGCCTCAATAAAGGTCGAAATTGGTCTGGGTAGTGGCCCTTCCCATAATGCATAGTCATACACACCTGGAAGGATGTGTGCTTTGCATTATGACATATTAAGGCAATTGATGTGAAGTCATTAGCCTCTATATATAAGCAGCCCTGTCATGGAAATGTTAAGTTATAGTATAACCAAGTGAAAAAACTTTCAGCATCTGTTTGGGTAAGAGTGTGGTTAGTAAGGGTGTGCAGACTAAATTTTTTGTGTGGAGAGTGATGAATGAGGGGAATGAACTGTAAAATTAGTTGCAAGTTCCTTGACAGTAAATGAGTTGAAGAAGAGGTCTGATAGGTTTTGTGTATAAAATGTTTAGTTTGGATCTCCAATGATGAGTCTTTAAACTCCATGGAGATGCTGTATAATAATAATAATAATAATTCTTAAAACTACAAACAGTAAAATTTGTGGTAAAAAATCAAAAGCAAAACCAAAAACAAGATAGACAGATAGATACCAATAGTCAAGACTGCAATATCATATTGCAATGTCCAAATCAGAAAAGGTCTGTGACAGACAGTGTTGGAAACAACAATTTCAGGAAGCTAAAATTTATTCTTCCTATGGCTGTTCAGCCCAAGTAAGTATTATATTATACTGGTGGAACTATGTGATTGAAGCTGACGAGGTGAGAGATAAGTGATTATGGAAAGAGTTGATGTTCATAATTAGAGAACTGAAAGCAGATATAATCAAAACACACAGCAAACATGATGAAGAAATATATAGAATAACCATGAATACTACCAAGAATGTTTAAGGATGTTAATATCCTTCTTTATGAGGTGCTAATACAATCACATCCAAATTAACTGGCCAAGACCTGGCAAGCATTCTGGAAGGTGGTGGTGATGAAATGATAGGGGGGGAGCAAAGAGAGAATGTTGTATTGAGAATCCTCAATACAACAAATATGAGGGGAGGCAGATTCGATTCTTGTCGTGATGGGAAAAATCTTTATATGGATTTTATACTAGTGGTGGTGGTGTTGGGCAGTGGATGATAATGTGGATGATTGGTAGTAGAGGTTCGGTTTAATGATGGAGACGGAGGGTTGTAGATTGGCATCCTCCGACGTATTATTCGTGACTCCTTGGAGGTGTCACGAATAATAATAATAAAATTAAGAGAATATGAGAAACAGTTAACAAGGAAATATCATTAGATAAGAGAACGAGAATCCTCTTTTATGCATTATTACAATATAATAACAGGTCTATGGAACATCAGCTACATGGAAGATTACGAGATATAATCAACAGATAATGGGGGGGGGTGACAGATTAAGAGAATATGAGAAACATAGCTAACAAGGAAATTTCATTAGATACACGAAAACTTTTAATATACGGCAAGAGAAAGGAACGATCCCTGGAATATTTATGGGTATGGTTAGCAAGATAAAGGGAAATTTAAATTTTTCTCGTGTGCCAAGTAATCTATGACTGGGATAGTCTGTCAACAGTAATGTCGAGTGCTATATACGTAAATGATTTTATTTATTTATTTATTTTTCAAAACTATGTGTGAAAGACAATGAGTCTGGAGTAATTAGCTTCCGGCAACTGCTCAGTCCTAATTCGGCTTAGAGGTATTCAAAATTATAATACAATGAGAGGCTATAACAAGAGGAGTTAACAGCATATCATGTTCAAGCTTCGTATATCATCCACACATGGCAACATATACATACTAACGCTGACAGTACTTAAATCTAAATGCAATGTGTCAATACAATAAAAAGAAAAGCTAAACGACTTCTGAAACAACCAGATACACGATCTGAGACATGATGAATCGTAAGCGTGCCGGTGACTTTTAAATGTTTCTAATGCGACCCAGATATTACACAATATCAAACATGATGAATTACTGCTAAAGAACATAGGGAACGTTATCTGGGACATTTTCTTTCCTTGTTTTGATGTAGCTTTTCAATTTATATCGCAATAAAAAAAAAAATTTTAAAAATACTTACTTTTGGAAGATCCCTAATGTGATTCGCATCCAAGAGAAGTTCTTCGAGAGTACGGGCGTAGCGTAAAACATCATCAGGAATACTAGATAAACTGCAATGCCTTTTATCGATATACTCAACCTGACGATTGCAGCCTCTAAATAGCGGTATACAACGAAACATGACTTCTCACTTCACATTCACAAAATAAAAACAATCACATGAACACATCAAGAAACTTTACCACATTTTATTAACCACGTAAGCCTCAAATCGACATAACACTATATAATTTGAACGCGAAAACTAGATGAATGACGTCAAAATTTCTTGAAATAATGAGCGCCGCCTAGGAAGTATTGCATACACGTCGAATATCACTTTAAAATATAGAATGCCCACAAAATTGACAATTTTTCTCTTACATTGACAGAAAGCTTTTATGCAATGTTTGATTAAAATAATCTGGAAGATGAGAGTTTTTGTTGTTCTTGTTGTTATACTTATCTTGAGCCATAAGTTCTAAAATAATATAGTTGCTGGATGTCATGATAACCGATCACTCATGGATCCTATACTTACTTCCTAAAAAGGAAACTTTTCTTATTACATGAAAAAGACTTTCCGCCTACTGTGTACATGCGGTTACATATTTATTTATTTTTGGCAAGTTCACCAGAGGAAGACCGAGAAAACCCAGTGCTGTAAAAAAATAAAAATAAAATAATTAATTAATTAATAATATCACTGTTCAGGACTAATTGGGCAGATCTATAATATGGATTTAAGGTTTTATTAGAAATTAATTTAGTATTTTATTAAATGAATTTAATATTTTATTAGTTAATAAATTTAAGATATGCTTATTTGTTGACCCACTAGTGGAAAACTTGAAATATACGGTGTTGTTGTATACTAATGCATAAAGCAAAAAGACTAAGCTTTGTAGTTTGTACTGTTAATCAAAGAACTTTAGCTTGATGTCACAGCAATTTTATCCACCTATCTTCTTAGAAAATATTCCAAGAAAATAATTTATATATATAATATAAAAATATCAATTTAATATAAAAATATTATTTTGATCTGTGATATCAGGAAGATTTTTTAACATTTAATTTTGTTAATTATATGTCATCCAAATTAAAATGTATTTAAATTTTATTTTTAAATCATATTTCTAGATATAATTTGTGATTTTTTTTATAATAACGTGCATCACTTGTTCATATTACTACATTCGCTATATGAACCATAGCGAATGCAGCCTTTAGGTGATCACAGAAGCTAACTCAGCGCTATCTCCAGAACACATTTCACTTTGAGTGATGAAAGCAAAAGGAACGTCTATATAAACATCTAAAGATTTCTACATGACAAGAAAACTATATAATTCATTTATTCCAATACAAAATCACTGATTTAGTGTGCTCACATGCAGAGTACACGAAAATTCATTTCAATATTATTATTATTATTATTATCATTCCTGATACTCCCAAGGAGTCCAAGACTCATCGCGGGAGGACACCAACTATACAACTGTCCAACCACAATAATAACAACATGTTGAGAGAAAGAGTGTATATATAGCAGACGACTACTGTCAATTAATGGCCCTAACCCTCGTGTTCGGCTGTGAGTATATAGTCAATTTTGAGATGACAGATTAAAATCCCGAGTCTCCTGGAGAAAAATCCTAGCAGTCCTTGTCAGGGGTCGACTAACTCGGGAACTGGTTGATGAAAGATTTTAAAAAATTCTCTAAATCAATTACTAGAATGGAACTTTTATTATTATTATAATTATAAAACCTCATCGGAGTCAAAGATTCATCATGGGAGGTCCACTATTATACACACAGTTTATCATACCGTGCCTTAAATATGTTCACTATCTCTGCACTCACCACACGCTCGGGCAATGTTTTCCAATCTTTCACCACGCTCCATGCAAAAAACCTGCTCCTCACTCCCTTGCTCACACTCTCCTTATACAGCTTACAAGGATGACCATTTGTTCTCTTCCTATCACATTCTGTGCAAAACTACCCCGACATTAATCTAGTAATAACCTATTAACAGCTTATACTGTCTCGATCATATCCCCTGTCCTCTTTCTATCCACGAATTTCGGCAACTGCATTTTGTCAATCTGTCTTCATACTCAACATTCCATAGACCAGATGTAAAATCTCCCGCGAAAAATTTGTATTAAATTGGCGAGATCGAATTTACAGAGATTTTCCGAACACATAGAAATTAGAAGTTCTAACGCATTTAAATGAATGCTTTACCTCTACTGTTAAAGTGCATAAATTAATGTATATTTTATATATATTGTATAAAGTATAAGTAAAACTGAAAATTAGGAATTAACCCAGATTAGAGATGAAGCAGTAAGAACGAAAGTTTGCAAGGTCATATAGAAATATGCCCCAAGAACTGAGGAGGACGAAATGATGTCATCGTGCTCAGGGAAACTACATCAGAAGAACAAAGGATCAGCTGTGGTATAAAAAGGCTCTAGGCTCTCTCAGTTTTTGTCGTTTCCAGATTTGGTTCCAGGTACGTAACCCCAGGTGCGGGGGGGGGGGAGTAAGAGGAGAGGCCGTCGTTATTTCTATGTATTTCCTGTAGATGAAAGGACGTGCTGCGAGAGTGTGGTTACCCGTTAGAAATTGCGGTAACTTCGGCCATTCGATTCCAGTTTCCCGACGGATAATCAATCTAAAGCTTTCCCAGAAAACTTGTACAGCAGGACCGTCCAGGCAGCAGCCAGTACTCAGGAAGGAAAGCAACGTCAAGCAAAACTAACTGAGGTTTGTCCAAGTTGATAGAACTCTGTTTGTGAAAGTCAAATGTAAGTTAACGCTACTTTGTTAAAGTCTTAAAAGCTTGTAACTGAGAATTGTATGTGTGCTTACAGAAAAATATTAGTATTTAGTTAGTTAATAAGTAGCGGCAATTAGAGAGAAATCGAATGTTAACCTATATGGTTTGTGAACGAAGTTTGCTAAGTATAACCTAAGAAACAGCTACATGTCCAGCTTGATAACTAAGTACTGTGTATGTGTGTATTGTTCAATTGTATACGTTGCCTACTGTGTATGGCTGTACAATAGACCGTAGAGAGTTAATGTCACCTACTTGTGTGTGATTTGTACCATTTAACCAGGTTAAAATAAAATGTTTTGTTTGTGTAACTATCTTGCCTGATCTATTTGCCAACGCAGTCTCCAAAAAATAAGTGAACCTGCGAGCCCGTTTAAGTAAGAATTGCCACGACTAGCTGTGAAGGATTGTATATGTTAAGTTTAATCTTGTATATGTTCCATTCTTAGGCTATATTTATAAATTAGAATAGCGCAGTCGTAAAAATAATAATTTTTTCTAAATTACATAGTTTGAGAGTTGGTAACCTGCTTATCGTGAATAGACTGAAAACAAACGTCGTTCACTAGTAGTACGGACATATAGAGGATTTTAAAGGATTAATAGCGGAGTCTATATTAAGCAGAGTATAGTTTTATTTGAGTAAAGTAGAAGAAATAAGTTAGACCTCAAGTACAAGTGCAAAAAATAAAAATCGCGGTTGATAATAATAGAATATTAAGACCAGGGCCGACGGAAGCGGGCATGCCGGCGTCGGTACAAAGTGGGCGTCGCTGCCGGAGCACCGTTCATAAGTTCATTTTTAAGAAACAAACTTTTTATCATGAAAACAAAAAATTCTTAGAATGATCAATACTAAAATAAATAAGGCCGGATACACCGAATAAAAATTTTAAAAAATTGTATATTGTCGCCTCTTTGATCAACCGGCTGTTTACAATTTTGCAACGAGAGCGGACGCTTGCCTGCAGAATGTTGTGTCTACTGCAGTCTATTTAAAGTGAAACGGTGAACATGCGCAGAAAAATTTTCGTACAAAACATTTATTGCTAGGTAAACCAGTCATATGGTACGCATCTCAGTAGGCTACTGACAGTAGCGCAGTGCGGACTGTTATTTCGTCTCTGTGTCGTGTTGTGTAATAATTTCTTGTGGGTATGAAATAGAAATGAAATCTAAAATTAAAAAAAAGTTACCCAGTGCACAAAATCGTAAGCGTCATGCTGCGAAAGAAGCAGATATTAAGAAACAAACTGGGGCTCTCAATAAATTTGTTAAAATATTAATATATTCTGATGCAGATTGTAACCAACTCGATACATCAGAAATCAGAGTTGATGAACCGTGCACATCATCCAGTTTGCATGAAAGTACTATTGCAACTATTGAACAAGATAACAAGACGCAGGATTTAAGTGATAAACAGTTAGGAGTAGATTTAGTTGTAGTTGACCACGAAACTAACACATTGTTAGTCTCTGTAAATTTAGAAGATCCGGTGATGGGGAAATATTAATGAAAAATTACGAGTTGTTTTAATTGAAATGGGGCCTATTCAAAAGAAAAATATAACATATCCTAGAGATACATATGGTCGTACATTTGGCGACACGTATTATAATAGAATAATGGAAAATGGGGAGCTCGTGGCAAGAACATGGCTCATTTATTCCGATAGTTTAAATTCTGTTTTTTGCTTTTGTTGCAAACTTTTCGGACCTACTGAATCAAGTAGTCTTGTAGAAGGTTATCACAATTGGAGAAATGTAAGTATAACTTTGCATGGACATGAGACTAGTTTAACTCACATGAAAAATTTCTTAAAATGGATGGAACTTGATAAAAATTTAAAAAACAAAACTACTATTGATTTGCCAGACTCAAAGCATGTATGAAATGGAAAAGAAACATTGGATGAGTGTTTTAGAACGCTTGATTGAAATTATAAAATTCCTTAGTAGCCAAAATTTAGCTTTTCGCGGATCATTATATGAAAGGAATAACGGCAAATTTTTAAAATTAGTCGAACTGTTTGCGAAGTTTGATCCCGTTATGGAAAATCATGTTGAAAGGGCCTTACAACGAAACAACACAGTACACTATTTGAATAAAGACAGTCAAAATGAAATATTGGAAACTTTTAACGTAATCAGGGATACAATTTTAGTATCAATTCGAAAATCTAAATATTATTCCATAATTTTAGACTGCACACCTGATGCAACTAAAACAGATGACCATTATTATTCGATTTGTTTCCTGTGACAATGGAATTGTCAAGATCAGCGAAAACTTTTTAGGTTTTGCAGATATATCAGATTCCACAAAACGTGGTTTATGTGCAACAATAATGGAACAACTGGAAAAATGGAACATTCCCATTGAAGACATGCGAGGTCAAGAGTATGACAATCGTTCAAATATGAAAGGGGAAATATATGGGCTCCAAAATTTGCTTTTGAATAAAAATCCTCGAGCTTTTTACGTGCCATATGCTGCTCATACTCTAAATTTAATCATTAACGATGCAGCCAAAGTGAATACAGATACAATTAGTTTCTTTGCAATTATTCAAGAAATATACAATTTCTTTTCATTCTCTTACAAACGTTGGGCAATCCTTTTAAAGTTCGTAAAACATTTAACATTGAAACAGCCATCAGAAACGCGATGGGAAAGTAAAATTAATGCAACTCGCCCTCTTCGATATCAGCTAGGAGAAATTTACGATGCATTTTTTGAAATTTTAAAAAATGAAAATTTTAATAAACTCAGCATGAAGCACAAACATTATGTGCTAAAATAAAAGACTACAAATTTATTTGCTCTCTTATAACTTGGCATGATTTAACAGAATAAAGCCTGTGAGTAAAATGCTTCAAGACAAAAAATATGAACATTACACTTGCTTTAGAATCTATCGAAAACTTAAAAATATTCTTACAAGAGTATCGATCAGATACAATTTTAAAGAAGTTCTTAAAATGGCAAAAGGACTGAGTGAATAGGTGGAAGGAGAACAAGAATTTAAAACTAGTACGGAATTTCGACGACGAAAGAAGACACGACAATTTGACTACGAGCATAATGACGAAACGCCACAATTGCTAGAAGATAAATTTAGAGTGAATGTGTTTTATACACTTCTAGACGTTGCAATCTGTTCGTTAATAGTACGTTTTGAACAACTAAAAACATATTATGATAATTTCAATTTCTTGTATAGATTACTACAAATTAATAACGAAGATTTGCGAAAAAACTGTGACGCCTTAAAAAATCTTCTTGAAGGACGGCGATAATAAAGACGTAAATGCAATAGAACTATATGACGGGTTATGTGCTTTCCGGGATATTTTTCGGAAGAATAATTTAAATATTCAAAACTCTTTCGATATTCTTAATTTTATTGTGTCCAATAATTTATTTCCCTAACTTTTCAATTTCTTTAAGAATACTATTAACCTTACCTTTTAGTGTTGCGAGCGGTGAATGTTCATTTTCCAAGTTCAAATTGATTAAAACCTACTTAAGATCAAGTAGTCTTTAATTTACAATTAAAGACAACTTTTTTTTTAGTATGTCACAAAATAGGCTTTTTAGTTTGGCGTTAATAGCTATTGAAAATGATATATGTGCAGAACTAGATGTTAAGACCATTATTTCTAATTTTGTGAATATGAAATCGAAAATCCTAAAATTTTAATTTAAAAAAATTCAAGTATATTTATGTAATTTAATTTATCTTCTGTTATTCTGTGAAGATTTTATTTTTCTAATAATTATATTAAATGTTCTAATTATTTCAATTCTTTTCTTATTTTCTCATCTATCTTGAGTTTCTTTTAGTTTCCTAAAAGATAGCTCTATTTATAAAAATTATTAAAAAATTTTTACAAGTTACTAAGAATTTAGCCACTTGTAAATTGCAAAAATGTTTTAAACTTTAGTTCAAATAAATTTTAACTTTAATTAAAATTCATTTTAATTTTGTTAGCGATTCGGGTCGGTGAGAAGGCTATAATCCCTGTATCATTATATTCAATGATTAAAGTGAAGTGGCTTTATCAAAATTTGCTTTAAATTTTGAGAACTTTTTGAATATTCGGGTTTTTAACGATTATCCTGCCTAGTCAACACCCCCGTTTAGTTACATTTAGCGATCCAACGTGTGGCTGTTCTGTCAACATATATTTAAGAATTTTCAAATAATTTAAATTTTTATTATCGTAAAAGAACCACACATGCCCTGATAGTTACAGGGGAGCTTAGGTAGAAATTGCATGCGGGCGACAAAGACCCTACCGCCGGCACTGTGTAAGGTCATGAACTTTGGTGTGATTAGATGTCCAATGGCGTATTATATTGTTGGTATCAGGGGCGGTTCGTGCATAGGCACACTGCAGCATCCCCAATTTTTCTCGATATATAAATATATATTTACTTATATTTGCTTGTAATATTTAATTTTATCATCAACAATCGCATGTAATTCTCTTATTTTGTAAAAAAAAAATAATAAAAATCCATCTTGTAGCACTTAGGAGGGCGAAGGACGCTAGCGGCACTGTATTTTCCACAGTGTCATATTGCTACGATCCCAAGCATATGCACGTAAGTGAGATGCGAGCTATTAGTGTAATGTGGCACTGTCCATCGCGCAGTTCCACTGTTGTATATATGTAGTTTGCCTAGTAGTAGAGTGTTTGTTTACTCCGTCTCTTTAAATATTTGGAAATTACAATTAAAGACAACATTTTTTTTGGTAATTTTGAATTATACTAATTATAATTTTATCGATAATAAACAATATTTTTTCATGTTTAATTTTTTTTAAAATTTTTACCATAATTTTGATATTTTATCCAAACATATGTGTTTGTGTTATCAATTGAATAATGATAATATTAATAATAAATTTTTCAAACTTTGTTATTTATATATCATCATCATCATCATCATCATCAAATTCCTGCCATGTACTTTCAGGGGGTGTACAGGATATGACAGTACTACATGAAAAATTTACACCATTACTAACTTCCTATCTACAATTTTCCTCCATATCAGTCTGTTACTTGTCAAGACTCCAACATTATCAGATCTTATATTTCTATCGTCTATCTTGGTCTTCCTCTGGGTCGTTTTCCTGCCAACCTGGCAGAGAACACTTGTTTTGCTAATCTTTCCTCTCCCATTCTATTTAAGTGACCATACCACCTGAGATTAGCTCTGCTAATGCATTCCTGGATGCTGACAATGTCAAGTTCTTTCTTAATATCCTCATTTTTAATATGATATTGCCATTGATGCCATCTGTTCACGCCACTAATCTTTCTCAGGACTCTCATATCTGCGGTCTCTAGTCTTTGGTCAAGTGTTTTACTTCTGACCCAGCTCTCAGATCCATAAGTTAAAACTGGTTTGAACACTGTCTTGTACACAGCTAATTTAGGGTTCCGACTAATTTCTCTCTTATTCCATATGAATTTATTCAATTGACTTCCCACCATACCAGCTTTGCTGATTCTGTTGTCTATTTCTATATTTAATTTACCATCTTCTGTAAAAATTGTGCCTAAGTAGCTGAAGTGTTTTACTTGTTCCACAGGTTCTCCATTCACAACACAGTTGACATTTTCAATGATTCTGCGTATTTTCATTGTCTTTCTCTTTTTATTGCTGACCTTCATACCATATCTATTCCAAGAGCTATTGAATTTAGTCAGAGAATCTTGCAGACTTGTAGCGGATTTATTTAGAAGTATAACATCATCCGCATAAAGCAAAGAGCTGACATTACATCTCCAATTTTGATATCAGGTTTAATACCACTTTCCTTCATAATGTTATCCATATACATAATGAATAACAGAGGGGATAATGTACATCCTTGTCTCACACCAGATTTAACATTAAACCATCTTCCTGTACTTCCTTCAATTCTAACTGCTGACTTACAACTCAAATAAAGACTAAGTATTGTTTGATATAATGCCCCATTGACACCATATAACTGCAGCGTATTGAATAGCTTCTCTCTTGGCACCTTGTCATATGCCTTTTCAAAATCGACAAAAATTAAATACAGATCTTTGTTATATTCCCATGCTTTCTCGACTATTTGTCGTAAAGCGAAGATCTGATCCTGACAGCCTCTATTTGGCCTGAATCCAGCTTGTTCTTCACCAAGCTTTTCTTCCACAATTCTTCTCAACCGTTTCTCAAGTATACTTGCGTAGATCTTGCCAGGAACACTCAGTAGGGAAATACCTCTGTAATTCTCACATTCAGTTTTATTTCCCTTTTTATATATGGGTACTATGAGAGCTCTACTCCCATCATCGGGAATTCGTCCCTCTATCCAGGCTTTCTGAACTATGCAGTGCAGCCACTGTAAGACTTTTATACCACCATACTTCACATTTCTGGTCGAATATCATCTACTCCTGCTGCCTTTCCACATTTCAAGCCTTTGATGGCTTTTTCTACTTCGAGTATGGATATGTATTCCTGACTGCATGCCTGGTCAGTGTTTTTTATCACTGTGCTGTCATCACTGCTTGTTTCATTTAGCAGTTTTTCAAAGTAATTACTCCATACTTCAAGGATATCTTTTTCTCCCGTTTTCATGTCACCTTTATCATCTCTAACTCCTTTTACAGCACTCTTTCCTCCATTCCTAAGCTTCTTCAACAACCTCCAGAATATTTTGCCACCTTCTTGATATTTATTTTCTATATTCTTGCCAAAGTCCTTCCATGACTTTTGTTTAGCTAGTTCATCAGAACTCCCTGGTGGACACTGTTTAGCTTTCTTACATTTGTCTCTGTATTCTGTAAGAGTAAAAGCTGACTTATTTGCCAGGAACTTTTGATATGCTTTCTTCTTTTCCTTCACTGCCTCTGTAACTTCCTGTGTCCACCAGGGAGTTCTGATTTTTTTATCCTTGCACACAACCTCGCCACATGCCTCTCTGGCAGAATCAATCAATGTTTTCTTCAGAGTTTGCCACTGAATCTCCAAGGTTTAATTCCTGTTCTCAAACTCTCTCATGTTTTTTTCAATAATCTTTCTGTATTTTAGTCTATAGTTAACATCTGAGAGCTGCTCAACTTTTATTCGCTTTAAAACTTTCTTACAGGTTATTCTTTTCAATATGAAATTCAATTTTATCCTGCTCAAGACTAAATAGTGACTTCCAATTTCAAATCCTCTGTACACTCTGGTGTCCTGCACTAGGGAGAAAACATCACTATCAACAATAACATAGTCAATGAGACTTTTCTTATTCCTAGCCTCTTCTCTCCATGTGAATTTTTGCACATTTTTATGATGGAACATGGTGTTAGTAATAACCAGTCCATGTCCTGAGCAGAAATCCAACAGATATTTGCCATTATTATTAGCTTTGCTCTTTTCTCCAAATTTTCCCAAAATATTTTTGTATGTCTCACAATCATTTCCTACTCTGCTATTTAGATTCCCAACAAGGACCAACTTTTCTTTTTTCATTGTGTCAGTTGCTTTTTCTAAAGCGTCAAAAAATTCCTCCACTTCTACCTTAGTAGAACCTTCTGTGGGACCATAGGCACAAATAAATCTCATTGTCCAGTTCCCCATTCTTATATTTGCTCACATTACTCTACTTGAGACTGAATATATATAATATTTATAATAACTTAAATGAACACAATTTTACATAACAGACACTTGCACGTACATAATATTTTTAATTAATTAATAATAATAATTGTTTAATTATTATATTTGCATAATATAATAATTATATAAAATATATATACATGTAATAATATAAAAATGTTTATATATATACAATGACAATAAATATTATTTCTCTATATAATAATTTTTTCTATCATTGTCATACAGAGTACAGAGAAGATTCACAAATGTAGTCAGTTGTCTTTGGAATGTGGAGTACGAGGATAGATTGAGAGAATGCAAGTTGCAGAGCCTCGTGAATAGGAGGAAGAGGGGAATATGATTGAGACATATAAGCTGGAATAATTTTTTCTGTTTGTTATACAGAGTATTTACATACGTACAATTAAGGCATATCTGTACAAAATACACAGTTTAGAGTATCTCATTTCTTTTTAATATTTTTCTTTGAATATAAATACACATTTCTTTTTTCATATCAGTATCATCTTTTATTATTATACACCGTATTGACATATATATTACAATAATTTGTAGTCTATGATTATGAGGATTAGTTAAATGAGGTGGGCTAATCCCCTACTTTGAAGATAGGGTTAGCTTTTACAAAGAAAGTGGAATTAGCCTTCACTATTTATGTTGTTTGGTACTGTTTATGGATGGAATGTAGTTGAGATGCTGGTGATTTGTGATGTGTAATAATAATAATAATAATAATAACAACACACTTCGAAGGACATAGCATGTCCTCTTCGATCCACAAGACTTAAGTTCGATTCTCGTCACGAGAAAAATAATTATATGGCTAATTATATGAAGAGCCAAAGGCTTCAATTCGGCGACATGAACTTATGTAAGTTAAGGGATATTACATCCCATATGGGATGTAATATCCCTTAACTTACATAAGTTAAGTTAAGTTACGTTTATTTCAATTTCAGTGGAAATCATCGAAACTTCATACCATTTAATGGTTACCAGTATTAGATGAATACTATATTATCGCGACAACTACAGTAATTGGAGTTATGTCAAGGAAAAGCTCAAGAATTGCAAAAGCAATATGTCTATTTATAATAATATTATGAGGAGTATATTTTGGAGCCTCCGTAGCTCAGGCAGTATAGACGAAGCCCTTTGATCGAAAAGAAAGCCGTAGGTCCGATTCCCGTCCATGACGCGAGGAACCTTTATTAGATCTTTTCGACTAGAAGGTGGGTTAGCCGGTCTCATATGGAGGTGGGAGATTTTTTGCCCGGAAACTCGGAATTTTCATCCCTCAAAACTTTAAACCGGCCCCGTGAATGCATACGTCTACTGTGATAAAATATTTACTGTGCAAGGAAGGCAACGAGAAACCATCTTGTTCCATAACCGCTTCTCTGGTTAAGTAGCATACTGCCAATAGGTTGATAGGGACTACACACAAACAAGTATATTTATGCATAATCGGCTACTCGATATAACAGCAAACAAAGTAAGAAAATCATTTATCTAACTAGTCAACGAGCCAAAGAATAGATAAACCAATCGAGCCGATTTGTTAAGATGCCGTAGGAAACTGTTTCGTCGTTGTAATTAGTTCCATAATGAAAATATATTCACACTTAAGCATTAGTATGAAGATGTATCAAGAAACCAAAAGCATCCCGTGGCTTACCACATTACAATACAATATGTGTGTGAGACAGATCGAATATTAGTATTTATTTTAGACATGAAAAAAAAAACTGTCGAGGTGTAGAATGCTGGTTTGTACGTTTGCTTTTATGGATGAAAATTTCATAACAGCACTATCGCACACATAGTACTTACATATAATACCGTATACGTCGCGAATGATCGATATTTTCTGCTTTTGACTTTTGACAAGGACAGACGTATTTTTTTAGATTGAGCCTGATTAGATTGCATACAAGGTTTTTCAAGAATCTCACATGGCACTGGTGCTGACACAGTTTGATTCCTACTGTCTTCCCGTCTGCATGAAACATGCAATAGGTCTGATAGCTCGCAGGCCCACGCGCCATGAGGACCAGTGGTGGATTTAATATATTATAAGGAGGTAGGCTTTCAATCTGTGGCCAAGTGAGATACTGACACTCCTTTCCCCATTTAATAGGAAGCTACAAGACTAAATATTGCTAGTAGACCACCTATGCGTACAGGATTTTTTACTGGCAGGCCCCTAGCCCTGCGAGATTATATATACTGCTCTCAAACAATTTTAGCCGGCAGGAGACCTCCACTGCGATATGGAAAACATTAAGAAGCAGATCCGGATCCTTAATAAGGAGCAGTCCCTAGAGGTACTGAAGCTCATAATGGACAAGCTTGAATCTGACTGGCCGGTTATTATAAACCAGTACATTCAAACTAATGGCCAGGATGGAGAGGAGGAGGAGAAATCACAATGGAAATCATTACTGTTCTGTCACCAAAATCCCCCTGTCAAAACAACTCACATGGCAGCATTCTAACAAAAGATGTAGAAGTACGGAGGACCAGATGGATGAAGACTCACCGACACCAGATGTCCCGAGGAACACTGAAAAGGTTCCACCTGTTATATTAAGGGACAATGACAAATGGACCATTCTCTCATCAGCCCTTAGGGAACATCATCATCATCATCATCATCATCATAATCAAATTCCTGCCATGTACCCTCAAGGGGTGTACAGGATATGATAGTACTACATGAAAAATTTACATCATTACTAACTTCCTATCTACAATTTTCCTCCAAATCAGTCTGTTACTTGTCAAGACTCCAACATTACCAGATCTTATATTTCTATTGTCTAAGGCACTTTGTACCGTATTAATTCGACCTATATCTTGGTCTTCCTCTGGGTCATTTTCCTGCCAACTTGGCAGAGAACACTTGATTTGCTGATCTTTCATCACCCATTCTGTTTAAACGACCATACCACCTGAGATTAGCTCTGCTAATGCATTCCTGGATGCTGATAATGTCAAGTTCTTTCCTAATATCCTCGTTTTTAATATGATAATGCCATTGATGCCAACTGTTCACACCTCTAATCTTTCTTAGGACTCTCATATCTGCAGTCTCTAGTCTTTGGTCAAGTGTTTTACTTTTTATCCAGCTCTCAGATCAATAAGTTCAAACTGGTTTGAACACTGACTTGTATACAGCTAATTTAGGGTCCGGACTAATTTCTTTCTTACTCCGTATGAATTTATTCAACTGACTTCCTACCAACCAGCTTTGTTCAATCTACTGTCATCATCATCATCAAATTCAATTTAGTCAGAGAATCTTGCAGACTTGTAGCAGATTTATTTAGAAGTATATCATTGTCTGCATAAAGCAAAGAGCTAACATTAACATCTCCAATTTTGATATCATGTTTAGTACCACTTTCCTTCATAATGTGATCCATATAGATAATGAATAACAGAGGGGATAATGTACATCCTTGTCTCACACCAGATTTAACATTAAACCATCTTCCTGTACTTCCTTCAATTCTAACTGCTGACTTACAACTCAAATAAAGACTAAGTATTGCTTGATATAATGTCCCATTGACACCATATAACTGTATCGTATTGAATAGCTTCTCTCTTGGCACCTTGTCATATGCCTTTTCCAAATCGACAAAACTTAAATACAGATCTTTGTTATATTCCCATGATTTCTCCACTATTTGTCGTAAAGTGAAGATCTGATCCTGACAGCCTCTATTTGACCTGAATCCAGCGTGTTCTTCACCAATCTTTTCTTCCACAATTCTTCTCAACCGTTTCTCAACTATACATGCATATATCTTATCAGGAACACTCAGTAGGGATATGCCAACTACAAAGGCTGCATTACACACCATTGTAATGCAGCCCTTGTAGTTTCACATTTCACATTTCAATATGAAAGAACCACAGGTCAGAAAAAACTGTCCTTCCAACTTCTTTTCAATAATATTTCTGTATTTTAGTCTACAGTTCACATTTGAGAGCTGCTCAACTTTTATTCGCTTTAAAACTTTCTCACATGTCATTCTTTTCAATATGAAATTCAATTTTATCCTGCTCAAGACTAAATAGTGATCACTTCCAATTTCAAATCCTCTGTACCCTCTGGTGTCCTGCACCAGGGAGAAAACATCACTATCAACAATAACATAGTCAATGAGACTTTTCTTATTCCTTGCCTCTTCTCTCCATGTGAATTTGTGCACATTTTTATGTTGGAACATGGGGTTAGTAATAACCAGTCCATGTCCTGAGCAGAAATCCAACAGGTATTTGCCATTATTATTAGCTTTGCTCTTTTCTCCAAATTTCCCGAAACATTTTTGTATGTCTGACAATCCCTTCCTACTCTGCTATTTAGATCCCCAACAAGGACCAACTATTCCCTTTTCATTGCGTCAGTAGCTTTCTCTAGAGCCTCAAAAAATTCCTGCACTTCTACGCTAGTAGAGCCTTCTGTGGGACCATAGGCACAAATAAGTATCATTGTCCAGTTCCCCATTCTGATATATGCCCCTATCAACAAATTGATAGGGGCAAATATCAGAATGCCCCTATCAATTTGAAGAAGAAACTTCTGCAATATAATACTTTGCTCGCAGTTTCAGTGACTGTGAGCTAACTACCAAATACAACGCTGTCTTATTTCGCTGAAGACAGCTTCACTTCCCAGCCCCTTACTTTTCATAACATTCTTCATATTGCCAGTCGAGATTAATTTTCGCTTCTTGGATCCTGTTAAAACATATCACATCTGTAGCCTCCTCATCCTCCAAAAAACTTGGTATTGGTTTCCATTTAAAACACTATATATATCTCTCTCTCTTTCTCAAGTTTCTCACAGACGATCTTCAACTGCATTATGTGTTTTTATAATTATTTTCCTGGACACTGCTTCATTGAACGATTCCTCCAATTTTTAATCATATAAGAACACAAGTAGCCACTGATCAACCTTATACAGTTCAGCTCCAAACATTGAACTAACTGCTTACTCCTCCCGTCTGTCTATATGCCTTCTTAAAGTTTGTGATGTTATAATGTATACATCTATCATAACATATATAACATAACATATCTATCATAACATGTATATTATGATAGTCTTGACCTGTTTATTTTTAATTATAATTAAATATAAACAGTAATTACAAATTATGCAGGCCTCTTCAAATAAATTATTTATTTATATTCTTGAGGAAATTGCTTGTTCGCAATATTAGAATACGAGAAAAAATACCGTCAGGTTCGATTCTACTCACAGACTACAAAAACCATTTCTTCAGTGCGTTCCCAAAATAAAAAAAAACATTTTTTTTTCAAATGGAATCTTAGGTGTGTGTGTGTGTGTGTTTTTTTCTTTTCTCTTATCATTCCATAATTCAAAAAACTCAACACTGAACTCACATCATATCGTATCTTTTGGGTTTAGGATTGCGAGATCTTACAAATCATTGATATTCCTGACCTAAGTTATCTTCGATGACTAAAGGTGGAAACTGACTGTACTGTTACCATGGTCAAAGCAAGAAAATACTAGATTTTATGCCTCTCAAAATTTATACACATGAACTTTCATCATGATCGTATAAGGTTCCTTGGGAACAAATACCATATATATTGAAAATATATGTATTATTTCTTATTCTTCTGCTACCTAATATGACATATTTTATGTTTATTCAATACTGTATGCAAAATGTGCTACTTCCATACGACAGCTGCAAAATCTGTGCTACACATACCTACTTATCCGTTGTCTGGAAAGACTTGTGTGCAATCTTCTCTCAAATGAAGAACATTTAGAACTTTTTCATTTAAAAGTGAGTTAGCTGGTTTGATTCCATCCTGGAAACTCGAGTTTTTCCCCCGTAAAATAGACAAGCCGCTTCCAGAGAGCATGCAAATAACATATATAATAATTGGCCACTTGATCTTAGTTGAGGTTGGTGAAATAGAAACAAGCCAAAATAAGAAGATGTATAAAGGTTTGTTGGAGGGAAGTGAAATGCCTAACAGAAATAAACTATTTAAAAGTAAAGTGTTATTTTTCTGAATGTGACGAGTTTTTGCGTATCATTGGACAATTCTGCTAAGTTGCTTCTCATATGGAAGTTTTATTTGTAATATATAAATGAAATTATTTCTCATTCAATTTTGTGATTGCTTGTTTCTCTACAGGAGCAGACTTTTGTTACACCTTATGTGTGTGTGTGGGGGGGGGGGCAAAAATGTATGGTCACATGCTGTCATCCGTCATTTCAAAGGTATTTTATTCAAATGGCATCCTCTTTTCGTAAAAACCGGTTCTCAATAATTGTGCTTATTCAGTAACATGACGCTACTAGAGATGAGCAAGTATATTTTGTACTTTCCGCAGTGACATCAGTAGAAGACTGTGAATAAGTATATTAAGCAAGATATATATAAGTTTTTTTTTTGTTTTTTTTTTCCTTCTACCACTTGAGATCTCCTTTTAAATGTCATCGCGATTTGTAATTTCAATAACATTTTGTACACAATACTAATTTTATAATATATATATATATATATATATATATATATATATATATATATATATATATATATATATAATTAAAGAATCGACTTCCACAATGGCACCACAATAGCATTCCTCTTTTCTTTTTCTTTTTGTAATTTTAATCATAGTTTATTGTTATTTTATATAGAGAAAGATATTTTGTGACATAATTTTTTATATATTATTATTATTATTATTATTTTCGTGACACCTCCAAGGAGTCCGAGGACTCATCGCGGGAGGACATCCATCACCACCACTACAGCTGGTATTTTTTGACTGTAAATTGCGTGTGTTCTGAAGGGCCGATTTGTCTGTATGCTGGATGAAAAACCCGAGTTTCCGGGACTGCTACCTCCGTATGAAATCGGCTAGCTCACCTTCGATTGAAAAAGCCCATATAAAGATTCCTCCCGCCATGACGAAACTCGAACTTAGGCCTTTTCCAATTGAAGGGCGCAACGTACCGTCGTTCTTCCAATTGCGCTACGGAGGCGCTTACTATCAGGTATAATATTATCAGGTATATAATCATGTAGTGTTATTAGAACATTAGATAGAGCCAAAAATCTGATACTGCAATACACTATTGCCAAAAATAAGACGAAATAATCTAACTTCTTTGATCCTTGCTGGGATTAGACCGAACTTCTTTAATCCCTACTAAACTTTTGAAATCGGTGAACAGCTAGTCTCCATCTTTATCGTTCAACATCAACTGATCTTTATGCCAAAAATTTTGAAGGAATTGGAGTGAGAATACGAAAACGCTTGAGGCAATTTGGTGATCCTAACTCTCACTGTTATTTGAAATAGTATGAATTCTATAGCCGATTTAAGTTTCGGAGCTAAGAGTTTCCTCCCATTAGTTTTTTTTAGCAATTATCATTCGTTTTGATTTCTCTGCTGATATTTTCATGTTAAAAATGCGTATCTGATGGAATATTGGAAATAATCTTCATTTTCTGCACGTAACCCTATATTATCTGCATATTAAACAAGATTTAAATTTTCTATTTTGATTTTTATTCCATTCAATTTGTTTCCAAGGCCGTCTCCAGATTAGATCGCTCCCTGAGGCAAACAATTAAATATCGCCCCTGATGGATTACAAAACAAAAATATAAGAAAATCCCCAATTGCAATTTTGTTTTTATTACAAAAGAAACATTAATGCAAAACGATTACATCATAATATTAATTAAATGTTTGCCTACAGGGATATCGCACAATAAAACTGTTTATCAGCTCTTCTAAATTTAAAATTTAAATTATAAGCTACGTCCGCCTCTATCGATATAGTTGCTAGACCAACCAATCTTCTTTGAGTCTATTCGCAAATAATTTTTAATCAGTTTAAGCTTTGAAAAACTTCTTTCCGCACTTGTTACGCTAACAGAAATTGTTAGCATAGCGACGGCGCCTACAGCAATATGGCTGAACGAGCGCCCTTATTAAGCCGCGCAGTGAGGCAGGCTGCCTCTATGCTACACCCTGTCGACGGTACTGTTTGTTTCTTAAATATTGTTATTATTACTTTCATAATTATGTGAAATAAACAACATTGTGTTAAATAATTATATGGCACAAAGAATCGCTGATTCCATTCGTTATAGGAATTTTTTTTGTGTATTTGGTTATGTTATCTTATTACACATTCAATTTTGGGTATACATTTTTCATTGTTTCGATAACATGCAGTGGTATATTTTTTTTTTTTTTTTTTGTTTGCTACTCGTATTTTGAGAACGTCCTGTAATTTAATTCTGTCAAAAGCCTTATCTAAATCAATAAAACACATAAATGTTGGTTTGTTATATTATACTGGTTATATTAAAATAGTTTCCCCATTCTTCTCTTTCTATAACTAGCATATTTATGCATTCGCAATTTTTTTTTCTTTGATTTCCGATCGTTCATTGTACTTGTTTCTGCGTTCCGTAAAAGTCATATTCCAGTTGTTTAGAGTAACCTTCCCAATATTTTGCCTTTAACAACAAAGTAAGATTGTTTTAATAAGGAAATACCGTGAGTATACATATGAATTCAAAAATATAATAACGGAATAACTCATCTAAAATATTATTTAAAGTATAATTTTCACCTTTTTAGTAATCTTACATTAGCTACTTAGGTGGCGCCCTTTGGAATTGTCAGTTATTGTTCAATTAGCTTTATAAATGTACTGAAAAATAAGATTCTTCTTCTTATTTTGTTGTTAATTTATTTCTTATTCTTTTCTACTCTTTCTATTTGGTTATATTAGTTTTATCTTATAAATGCTTATTTAATAGTAGGCATTTAATTCCAATATGTATATATTTTTTTGTTTCTGATAGTGTTTTTATTTTTTCAGTATACTTCTATTTCTTTCATTTTGTTTAGTATTTTGAAGTGTTTCCGTCCCAATACTTCATCTGCTGCTGTTTAATGTTTTTACCAAAGAAAATCTATATCTTCCTCATTACCTTTTCTTGAAATTGCTCTTTTAGTCTATTTTGAAGTTTTCTTATACTGTCTTCTTTGTAATAATTTCATTTTATTATTCCTTGTATTTCTTTAATTTAGTTTCTCACTTTAAAAAAAATGTTGAAATTTTCCTATCAATAATCCATGATCACTTCCAATATCTGCAGATGTTATAACTTTAATTTCCAATATTTCATCTGGTTTTACTGTTCTATTTGTTATTATATAATCTATAGTAGATATTTATCCTCTGTTATTTTTCCACGTTATTTCCTGTTGACTCTTTGTGATGAAATAAAGTATTATTTATTCTGAATTCGTTATCTGTACAACAAAACGGAAGTAATTTTACTTCATTTGAGTTTTCAGATTTTTATTTTTTTCCCAGTGAATCTTTGATATGTTTCTGGTGTTACTTTGTTTTCAATCTTTGCATTAAGTCAGGTGATTTCTCTAAAACAAAAAACAAAAAACAAAAATAGTTTTCTGTAGTGTTCCATAAAATTCTTCAATTTCCGTTTTCGGTTTTCATTCTTCAGGGCACTAATTATATTTACAGTATTATTTTGCAATTTTTTTCTTAGGGGGGGTACCCTGGTTCCCCCCCCCCCCTCTGGGTGCGCCACTCCTTCGGTCTGTAAACTGACGTATGTCAGACCTCTGTGCCTCAGGACACTTGGGGATATGACAAAATGTTCCAAATACTTCCAATCCTAAACAGTGGCGGCTCGTTTCTTGAAATCGTGAGGGTGCTGCAACTATCGAAATATACATACACACTGTAAGTACAGTGTATATGTTTGGATAAAATATCAAAATTATGGTAAATGTCCAAAAATAAAACAATTTTTGGACATTACAATTAAATCCTTTAATTGTAATGTCCAAATATTTAAAGAGACGCAGTAAACACGATATGCACTACGAACACTGTACTGCTGGCGTAAACTGCATATAAACAACAGTGGAACTGCGCGACGGACAGTGCCGCATTACGCTAATAGCTCGCATCTCACTATGATGTGCATATGCTTGCGCCGTAGCAATATGACACTGTGGTAAACACAGTGCTGCTAGCGTTCTTCGCCCTCCTAAGTGCTACAAGATGGATTTTTATTATTTTTAAAACAAAATAAGAGAATTGTATAGGATTGTTGATGATAAAATGAAATATTACAAGCAAATATAAATAAATTAATAAATATATTTATATATCGAAAAAAATTGGGGAGTACCTGCAGTGCCTATGCACGAGCTGCCCATGATCCTAAATGTGTTCCGTTTCCAATGTTTTTTCCGTTGCTCTTTCCTGGTCAAATCCGTCTGGACAGTTCAATCTCATTTTATATTGTTTTGTGCTGATCTATTTAACTAATGAAATTTTCAGTCATCACTGCAAATGTGAAAACTTTCGTCGTTAATGGCGTTGCATTTTTGCTTTTTCATTGCTTTATGAACTACACATGCACAGCATTTACTCTACTCTGTAAATGTAAATAATCATCATAAAGAAAATTAAGTCAAGTAAATAATCATCATAAAGAAATTTAAGTCATCATAAAGAAGGTGCATATGCACCTTCTTTATGATGACTTAAAGTAATTCGTTAGTTTATTTTAATAATTTACAAAATTATGGAAATATTATTTGTTGCAGCAGTATTGGCTACAGGTCTTGTGATTCGCAAGAGTGCGCAATCATATTTAGTATGCATATATACAGAAAGGTTTTGCCGTTGTAAAATAGATAGTCATGGTAATGAGTCAGAACGCTTACTAAACATTTCTGCCTAAACATACCATGTGTTGGGATTTGTCATTTACTACGTAGCGTGACAACTGATTTAACTGTTTGTTCTAAATAATTCTTTAAAAAAATCTTTCCTGTAATAAAAGTGCATTTATGAGCTAAGAATATTTATTTGTTTAAAAAATGTTAAATTTTTATGAGTTGAGAACATATATTTGCTTACAAATTTAAATTAAACTGTCGTCTGCGTACTGTATGAAATGGTTTCTGCGTATTTGAAATACATATGTATAATAATGGGTGAGAAAGAGAGACTGTGTGTGTGTGTGTGTGTGTGTGTGTGTGTGTGTGTGTGTGTGTGTGTGTGTGTGTGTGTGTGTGTGTGTGTGTGTGTGTGTGTAAGAGAGAGAGAGAAATTTGACTTTTCTAAAGAATATTGTCTAAAATCCTAACAAACTATATAATTACATTGAATTTTACAAACTGATTATTGTAACTAAATGCACGACTATAGAAATCAGAAAGCTAACAATAAAAAAGGAAAGAGAAAAAAACAGAAAAGAAAAATGAAGCAAATTTCCATCAAACTTCTTTCAAAGGAAGGCCTTAAACTAGGTATAAATAATACTGACTCGCAGTCACGGGCGAATGCTGGTCTTGAAATTCACGCTTGCTCTTGTTATCATTCAGGGAGTGAGAAGTGTGATTGAAGTCTGATTAGCGGAATAATGAATTACTGACCATTTAAAACTATTTAGAAATTTATGTACATTTGATCATACAAATACAACATTTATTTTACAAATGATATTCTATCTTTTTCAATTTAGTTACTTGAATACAAATTCTACCCTACCGTTCTTCTTTATGAACTACGTTGACAACGTATGGCCTGTGTTATAAGTAGCAGAGTGAGACAACGTGAAATGGCTATGCGCGCGCATGAAATCACAGTGCTGCTGCGAGGACCTGGAAGCTACAACAACCAAGCAAGCCAAGGTAGCTTTGACTAGACGAGCAAGCATCGACCTTCAATGCACAACGCAAAGCTCAATTATTAAGACGTCTTCTGTCTACAAAAATAAAAGCCTAAATGGAATGCTTATAAATGCATGCATTTATTAACAAATTAATATTACTTCTTTCTCAATTAATGAGCTTGCGCAGCAAACATGGAGAATTCCCCTGTTCGCAGTATCTTTTGATCAGATCGCAGTACAGTATTTACTTTTTTATAATTACGCTTTATTTACTTTTCCACGACTTTAATGAATAATTTTATGATTTTATATCCATTTCGTGTAAAATATAAATGTTTATTTATTTTATTTGATTATTATCTCTTTTTTTTTTTTTTTTTGTTAATCTATCCAATATACATATTTGTCCTTTGGCCTTAAATTTGTTATGGTCACCGTTCACTATGAAAAGAACTTAAATCATGTGAGATCCAGAATTATTTTGATTCCATAGGTGGATGTTTTCGTTTCAAACTGTTTGTGACTTTCATAGCGAGGCTTTTTTTTTTTTTGAGATTTTAGTTATTGAGAACAGTAAGTGGGAAAAAAAGAGGGGGAAAGAAAGAAACTTGGTGTATTTTACAATCCTGTATTTTTACAGCATACTAACCCCTTTTTGATTTCATAAAATTATTCAAGAATTATTGATATATTGACGTTTATAGGAAGAAATTATGCGAATTTATATTTGAAATGTAGGCTGGAGGAGGGGGGGGGGGAGTCCTCTCCAAACAATTTTTAATCGAAAAATGTTTGATTTAGTTTTTTGATTGACTTCGCGAAACGTGAGACTTGAAACTGCGTGGTTATTAAAAATAAATAACAATTAAAAAATAGAATAAAGGATCTGAGCACCAAGTAAACAAATTACTTATACCAAAAGTAGCAAATAGACTTCATTATCAAATGGCTGTTAGATCAAGTCCATTAACGTCTCCCGTTTGGATGTACTAGTATTTGCAGTCACAAGAGGTGCGTAGCTCGATACTGTGAAACTCAACAAATGTAGAGCGTAACAAAATTTGCAAAGGATTTATGAAGAGCTTATGGAGGGAATTCCAAAAAGCATTGTTACACCAGTTAAAGGGGCTGTTTTTTTGGCGCGCGAGAGCTTACAAAGAATACTTTTGAGGGTGTAGATCCCCAAGCACTCGGCACAGGGAATTGAAGAGGATCGGTATTGGCAGTTGCATGTCTATACAGAATTAAAATAAAATAAATAAAAGTTGCTATTCTTTTGCAAGAGCTACTGAAACGTGTAACAATAGAACTTGTGGACTGTACTGGATCCATCATACAAATTAATAATAAAAAAATAATGCAAAAAGAGAACAACAAAAATCAAGCTAGTACAGCGACAGACAAGAAAGCACGTGATTTCGCATGTTGGCGACCAATTCGTACATCCTTCATTTCTTTCTCCCCTTCAGCATGAATCGACTATTCTTGGCACCAAGCCAAGAAGGGATCTAGAAATGGTGGGCGAACTACAATTCAGTGGCTGGTATACGTATGTAGGTGGTGTCCTAATTTTGAATTAGTAGCGTGGCTAAACCTGGAAAGAGCGAGATGGCGTCTGATTTTCAGCTGAAGTCTGCTTTTGATACTTAGTAGGAATTATTACTATCATTGACGAGATTTCTGATGAAGTGATCCAAACTGAAAGAATCTCATTTTGTTAACTGTTCTACAGGGTGTCCCAAAATTCACACAAGAATAATTTTGATAGAAAACACAGGTTTTTAATTAAAAATTGTAATTTCTTATTGATTCATAAAGTATACAGTATAGGGTTGTGCATGGAATAGCATATCTGGTAAACGGCCTCCACGGCTTTGCTGGCACATACGCACTCTTTTGTCGAAATTTTCCATGACCGTTTTGCATAAATGTGGCTGAATTTCGTTGATACAGCGCTCAATTTCCTCCTTCAAGGCGTGGGTGGTCGTGGGGTTGTTGGCATAAACCTTAGACTTCAAAAAACCCCAAAGAAAAAAGTCCAACGGCGTTAAGTTACATGATCTGGGAGGCCAATTCTGATCACCAAAACGGGAAATTACACGACCAGGAAATGAATTATGCAGTAATTGAATTGTTTCTCGGGCTGTATGGCATGTGGTACCGTCTTGTTGAAACCACATGTCGTCCACATCCATATCTTGCAATTTAGGCACAAAAAAACTTGATTATCATATCGCGATAGCGAGCACCATTAACTGTTATTGCCTTACCAGCCGCATTTTCAGAGAAGAATGGACCGATGATGCCTCCAGCCCAAAATCTGCACCAAACAGTGACACGTTGTGGATGCATTTGTTTCTCAACAATCACTCGTGGATTTTCTGAACCCCAAATGTGTCAATTTTGTCGATTAACGAAGCCATCAAGATGAAAATGAGCCTCATCGCTGAAGATGATTTTGTTCGAAAAAATAAGCATCCACTTGTTGTTGTTCCATAATCCATTCAACGAACTCTCTTCGCTGTGTGTGATCATTTTTAATAACCCTAAACTGTCAGATGTCACGCTGTCTTTTTTTCTCGTTGGCAACATTTTACCGCACAAATGGCGCTAAATTTAAATCTTGCGTGAATTTTGGGACACCCTGTACAAAGGCGCCTGAGGAGATGAATACTGTATTTTATTGAAAACTGTACTTCCAGAGGGAAGGAGAAACAAGAACAGACAAGAGATCTGGGTATTAAGAGAAGGAGAAGAATTCGGAAGATTATACAGGAATTCGGATTATGTGAAATGTTTAAAACTAAAACTGAGATACTCATGATTTAAGGCAGAAAGAGATGCAAATATCATACAACTCCCACAAGTTGTTAATGGTAAGCATAAAAAACAAATAAAGTAAAATTACATAAAAGTTAGAATAAACCAAATAAATAAATAAAACCACGGAGTACCAAAATAATGGCATAGTTGAAATATCTTGTATTTGGAGAGAAATAAATAACTGGAACATATCAATATTAAAGCCTAGTTTGGACAAAACGCATAATGGATAAAATTGGCAACTTGAAATCGATCACTGCTACGTTTATGGCAAAACTTTGCCATCAAGGCAGTCGAATGTTAGCTTAAAAGTGAAGGCAGCAGATGCTAATTTTAGATGACTTTTATATAATGATAATAATAATATTTCTAATGTATGGTTTTCTTTAAAATGTAAGTACTTTTTTTTAATAAACAAAAATGAAATCAATAGGTAAATATTTAAAAATAAAATTTCTACATTTTATCGTTAGGAATAACTTTAGAAAATGTCCGAAATAGCGTGTAAATATCCACAGTTCATTAAAATGCAATGTCAAAAAAAAAAAAAAAACGTCAAATACTTACAAAAAGGAAATACGTGTAAGACAAACCCAGACAAACTAAAATAATAATTATGAAAAATCAGTGATTTACAATACAGGAAAATATGCACGCTGATAACCGGGCTTAAAATAGTGCACTAAAAATTACCCTACTTTTAATAGTAATTTTGAATTCAACCGAAAAAAAAAAATATATATATATATATTTATAATTCGAAATTTCTTGTTTGTAGTAGCACTCTTCATTCTGCAGGCGATTTCTTTCCAGATACTCGAGTTGAGACCTCAGGTCGACAAACACTTGAGTCCAGATGCTGGCCTCTGAAACTCTGCTAATTACAGCTCTAATCCTTCAATTTGTAGCCATTGAAAATCATTTAATTCCATGGTAGTGTACATCCGGATGTACTGTACACAATAGTGTACTACTATTGAGTTTAAAATGTGCTGGTACTTTATATGCAAGGGCTCCATTTCATTTTGCACATCCGAGCTGACCTCCTCGAAATGTTTTTTTTAGTCGAGGAAAATACTTATAAGCTTTAATCCCCACATCTCGTTTGAAAATATGAAGTTTAGTTTCAAAGGCATCCAAATATAACGTCTATACTTTTTTCAAAACTTTGTAAATTTAAGTTACAAGGTTTTGATGTGCTCACCCATGTACAATCACTAAGCTGAGGAAATTATTCCAAATGTTTATTCTCAACATATAACTTAATTTCTTCAAAGCATTCCACACAACCTTCGAAGACTTTTCCTCGGCTTAACCACCTTCCATTGTTCTGCAGCAGCACTCCACTGTAAGTTGATTCAACTTCATGCAAAAGTGGAGATAATTCTCGCTTGTGTGGAGCTAATAGTGGAGCGAGCAACTATTAAATTCACTATTTTTGATACAATTGTCATTACATCATGTAGTTCTGTGAATCCTGCCTTGGCACAACACCTCCTGGTGGATAATGCAATGAAACTGCACAACTGGAAGTCCAGTAGCTTCCATAAACTGTTTCATAAATCTGATCTTTTTTCCCCCACCAATTTGGATGCCCCATCTGTCATCACAGACACAACTTAAGACATATCATTGCTTAGGTCACGGAACATTTTACTGTTTCTAGCTTTACCAGCTTTTCTCTCATTGTCTGACCATCGGAAAAATCTAGCAATGCGACCAACCAAGCCGATGAGGTGACATCGGTCAAGACAAATCGAAAAATATTTACAATTAAGTGTTTTTAATTGATGTTGTACGTTGGAGATCATTGTTATCACTGTCTTTAATAGTATTTCTCCTGAGAGGTAAATCAGAAATAAACTTAATAATGATATCTTTATTTTGCATATCTTGAAAGAAAAAAAAAAAAAAGGCGTATACTTCAGAAAAGTTTCTTTAATAAATTCTTCAATAAATAATAAAATGAATATTTGATTATTTATTGCATTAATCAATTGCTTATTGATAATAACTGTTTCGTACCTCTGCAGCATTATGGTTGAACTGGCAAAAGCTGAAGTGAACTCAAACCGAGAGAATAGTTGTCAAGGGTGTTGGTGAACGCTAGCGTGTCACCTACATACATACTACTTTCTTTTGAAAAGTGTTAATCATTAAATTACTATATTTTTTAATTTTTTTTATTATATTTCGAAATGTGGAAATGACAGTGAAAAATACTGCAAATAAGGAAAAAAAATTTAAACCCGGTGTTGTGAATAGTATGTTAACACTGAAGAACTTTCTCTCTCCCAAACACTATTATTAATTTATCCATTTCATTTGTTCAAAATAAATCGTTACAGCAAATGCTCCTTCTAGAAAGCATCGATCTGGCAACTAGTGTAAAAGTAACCCGAGACATATCAATGATAGAAAATAAACAACTAAGCGAAGTTGAAAAACTCCACCTGTACATGCAGGTGAAATTTTTCAGTTTCGACAAGCTGATATATCTATGAGAAAACTTCCATGCTATATGTGGTTAAGTAAAAAAAAAAAAAAAAGAGTAGGAAGAATTTTTTACATAGCCGAAGTGCGGTATAAAGTACGATAAAGCTGCAGACATTGATATGAACAGAAAATTCTTGATCTTGTACAATCGGAGAAATTCATACATCAGAATAGTAATCCTGATCTTAAGATAGCAAGTATAGGAAAATCTTTGAAACTACGGAAATATATTACTCTTTATACGTAAGATGTCATCGCCTCAAGTCTAACTGTAATCTTTCTGATGTTCATAAAGTCATGTTATACGAGATATGCTGATGACACATCACCATCAAAATACACGGCCCAGACTGCTAAGCCTGAATCTGGTTCTATTATTCTATTATAGTTTGTTATTGTTATTATTCTGTTACATTCTATTATTGTAATAAATAATATTAGTCATGGATATTTTTGTCATGTAACGGCTACTATTTTTACTTGAAAAATACAATAAAAGTTGAAAAAAAGTTGTAGACATTCGATGTCTAGATAATTTTGGCAACCTAGCGTGTTGACAAACACACTAGGTTGCCAAAATAGGTTGCCAAACCTGTATTGTAGTGTATTTAGTGTGTTAGCAAACCTGTTCACAGTCAAAACTTTACAGTAAGTATCATAAATAAGCATAAGTATTTTGTCCCTTTTCTCTAGTAATGATACTCATTTCCTGTAGTGACGCTAAACGTGTTGGTTGCCTTCAATCTAAGTTCCATGTCTCTGAGAGTTGTTCTGTTTGGTTCAGATATGATTATGTGCTGACCAGTGTGATCTATTAAACTTAAAAATTTCTTCACATGTCATTAGAGTACTTGCACGATGCATAACAGGAAGAAGACACAATAATTCAGTATTCTCCTATCTCTTCCAGATCGTTTCTATAGAACCTCGCAGTCGATTAGTGAGAATGTTCTCCGCTAACAGACGGTTAGTTAGCCAGTTCGTATGAAGTGTGAAAGGTTTGCTTTCAAATCCACACCTGCTACAGAGTACGAAGTGAAGAATTCCACACATTTTCAATAGGATATCCGCTGTTCAATTCCCCGGAAACTACAATGAAAGAAACTAGTTCTAACTAGGAAAACCATTCCACCACCACCACAGTTAACAGATGGTATGTTACACTCTGATAAACAATGCTCACCTGTCAAGCCCATATTCAAATAGCCCTCCTGCGGCGATTAATTACTTCATACTACAACTTCCCAACCATCTACTCTCCAAACACGACGAACTGTGCACCAGACGAGAGTTGGTTGGCGTACGTCTTTGAGATCTTTGGCTTATACACATCAGCTCTTTCATAGAGAGGAAAGCTATCAAGTTCTACAAGGTGTCCATAAATTAACTTTCCCTCTTTGGAGGTATCTGTAGCTAAAACTAATACACGGAATGAGACTATATTTTATATGGACTTTCGAAGGCATGGGGAGATGAATTCCGCGAAAAAAAGATTTAGTACCAAAAGTTGCCGACAGGGGAAATTTTGGCGCTAGCGGAACCGAAAGCAGTCAAATATTTGCAGTAAACGCAGGTAAAAAGAATTATGCAAATTTTACTGTGCGTACATGACAGCAGAGCCACCAATTCCACTTAAAAAGGGATTGGGAACGTTCAGGCAGTTATTCGAATGTCTGACGAATTGTGCTCAATATGCCTCCTACCTTGCCTCAGCGTACTTTACTTGTTAAGTTGGTTTACCTTAAACAGTGCAATGCCGTAGCGGCCCTTCAGGAATTTAGAAGGCTTCATAACCTGCGTACAGGTCCTATGTCAGCTGTAGCACTGAGAGCTATGATTAAGAAGTTTGAAGAAACTGGATCACTAGGAATTAGACCTGGCAGAGGACGGAAGAAACAAGAAAGGTCAGCACAAGAAAGTACACAAGAAAGGTGATCACTACATTAATTTCTGTGTCTCTCGCAAGTTGTTTTAGTTTAATTATTATTATTATTATTATTATTATCATTGTAACGTGCTACATATCCAGCTGGAATGAGTGACGCGGCTGTCGCTTACACCGTCGAAATGTTATTATTCCATTTTATCTGCCTTTAATGTAATTATCCGCTTGTTTTCGGCTCCTCCAGCGCCAAAATTTCCCCTATCGGCGACTTTTGATACTAAATCTTTCTTTCGCGGAAATCATCTCCCCATACCTTCAAAAGTCTCAATATAAAATTTGGTCTCATTCAGTTTATTGGTTTTAGCTACAGATGCCTCCAAAGAGGGAAAGTTATTTTATTGCTACCCTGTACTTATTGTTCTGACACACACACCTGTGGACGTCCTGAATTCTTATTCGAGCGAATCTACGAATGCACACCAAACACACAGTTTTAGTACTCTGCGGTGATAGTAAAATTTTTTGCGAACTGGCAGAAATTTTGTCTCTCGGGAAACAGTCCAAGATTATAAAGCATATAAAAAAGCATTTTTAACCCTTTCGCTTCTGTCAACAGATCCTGGTGCCTGAATCAGTTGACCTGTCTTATAATTAGTAAGAAAATTAAAGAAATGCTTACGCATTCGCCAAATTTCAGAAAGAGTGAACGCATGTTACAAATAATTTGCGTTACTATCACTCGATTTTCCCATTTCTTTCATAATGTTAATATTGCTCTTCCGTCTTTTATATTTGCTTTTGAAGGGAAAAAAAGTCAAATATAATTTATAACCAACATAACTAAAGGAGAAAAATGCAAATAAAAAAACAGAAGGGAAGAAAATAGAAATGCCTTGTTCTCCCTTCTTACGATCAAACATCGGAAATTTAAAATTTGAAAACAAGTAGGACCTTCTGAAAATTACTTCTAATATTTACTTAGAAAACAAATAAATTAAATGCGAAAGAACCATATTGTGCGTGTATATGTGTGTGTGTGTGTGTGTGTGTGAGAGAGAGAGAGAGAGAGAGAGAGAGAGAGAGAGAAATTATCGGAAGAGGAGTAACCATTTTTTTTAAAGTAAAAACCAAAATCACATAATTGTTACTATTTGTAAAGCTATTGTAATGGGGAAATGTTGCTTATTTATCTAAGGTAAACAGAACCTATCAGTTATTGTACTGCGTTTAGCTTTTGTACGTAGAAGAAATAAAAACGCACACATTGATGGGAGGAAAGCATGTTGCACCTTTTACGATAAGTGTGAAAGAACGAAATTACTTTGTCAAGATGCTGAAATATTTAAATGAAGGAAAACATAAAATTTGATGTCACCGGAACCCCGCAATGTAGCAACCTAATTCTAGTTCAAGTATGAGTTTTCTATTCCCCACCTGCATCAAGCTTCTTCAGCGGGACTTTTGAAAACTTCAGTGGGGGTTCTTTTATAGTTTTTGTTAGTCCTTGAAGCTTTCATTGGTCCCGGTAATCTCTTGGGGGTAAGAGGATGAAAGTCTGGATACGGTTTACTTATTCCTTTGACAATAATCTGGTGTATTTTGACCTCACCGTGAATCTTGAAAAGGAATAATACTTCCAGTTTCGCGTTACGATTCGGTTCAACTCACCCATGGTGCTAATATGTTTTAGGCCTAACCTTTTTTGGACGAGTTTCTAAAATTAATTAAATTAAAAAAAATAATAATAAATTAAATATTTTAAAGTGTACCACTGTTTTCTATTGTAAAATAATAAATATTCAACCAAGACGAGTCGTATTAGGATCCCATAGAAAAACGGTTATATAATGCTTGAACAAATATTTAATATTATAAATTTGTATCTGAATAAGAAAAAAGAAAAGTTGTGAGTATTCTTTTCTTTAAATTGACTTTTGTTGCACTTTATCTTTCACAATGACCCAAAATCCATAAAGCTTGTTGTCAAGCGATCAGGCCTCAATCTTACAGTGAAGTTCATTGATAACAACTGAAGCATTTGAAGTCTATCTGATATCAAACAAATAAGGAGTCGAAGGCAATCATAAAATGGTGTGTTTCGTAATCGAATTCTTGTATAGTGACACTATACATTATCGCAACACTTGCACGTAGAACAGTTTTCAATATACTGTATACTGCTGTAGACATAATTGTGTGCATTTTTTTAAATTAAAAATGGTTCAAAAAATAATAATAAAAATCAGCTGACGCCTTTTTATTCTCGTATAGGAAGTAGGCGAAAATGGTTTGAATGAAAGCAAAATTAAGATAACTTGGCAACTTTTAGGCGAGATTCTAAAAATTAAACGTCATCAAGTCTCACTAATTTTGAGCGTGCAAACGGTTCGATTGAAACGAAAATTGGAGATGCATCCTATATTTTTTGAGGGATTCCAAATAACGAATTTCAATAAAATCCTTTCAACCAGAGCTGAGAAATAAAACTAGTACATGTGCACAGATAAAAGGAGTTTAGGGTATTTTGTGAAAAAAGTCTTTGAAACTCGAAATAAATATTAAATAAGTATTAGAGATCTGACAAATAACAGTTTGTCCCAAAAAGAAACTTGTATTTTTGCGTTCATTCTAAATACCCAATTTGATTCAATTTTATTTAGCCAGCGTGGGGTTTTTGCTTTGGGTATTTAAGATTGATTTGATTAATTGGAAAGACCTAGGTTCGAATCACGTCTAGGAAAGAAGAACCATTAACAGGGCTTTTAACTGAAGGTGAGTCTCATATAGTGGTGGAAGGTTTTCCCTCCTGAAACTCAGGTTTGTCATCCCTCAAACAGGCAAACTAGCCCCTTGAACACACATACCTGCAGACAGCAGAGCAATGGCAAGCTGGTTGTATTAAATTACCTGAAAACCCCCTAATCAGGGGACTCAACCCGTCTTGGACTTAGATCATAGTCAAAGCCGATGCAAGGAGGTTCGGGAACCAGTGGAAAAAATTCTTCCACTCGCATTAAGGGCAGATCGGCTAATAATGATGCTATTGAGAAAAACAAAAACATACATAGTCGGCTCCTTGGATCTCGTCCTGATACATCTTTGAAATTGCAAACAAAATTATTGAAGAAGAAAACATGATGGGGTGCTGAGAGTTCTTTAGAGCAGTGGTGGCTCATGGCTTGAAATGGTGGGGGTGCTGCAACTTTCGAAATATATATACACACTGTAAGTACAGTGTATATGTGTTTGGATAAAATATCCAAATTAGGATAAAAATTAAAAAAAATTAAACATGAAAAAATATTATTTATTATCGATAAAATTATACAGTTTGATATAATTCAAAATTACTTAAAAATAAAATATATTCTTCTTGACTTAAGTATAAAGAGCTAATAAGCTTCATTTCGGCAATGAAAACATTACTTAAATTAAGGGGATATTAAATCCCACATAGTTTTAAAACCGAATAAGAAACTCAAAGATCGGAATCAGAGAGTTTCTTGCCGAATATAGTAAACTATAAAGTATCGGCGACACTAGCTTTAGCCAATGCAAGTGATCCTAGTACGTAGTACAATACTGGGGCAACTACTCGTTCGCAGGTACATAAGTTCTTTTCGCTATACACTTTGGTATTAGGTCTAGCTACTCACTGATGAAGCCTCAAAAAAGGCTGAAACCGGTCTGGGTAGTGACCTCCCTCCATAATGTAATAACAGCATACATTTCCTAGGAAATGTGTTTTTACATTATGGAAAATACCTAAGAATAGCGATCTGAACTTCCCCCTCCTTTGCAACGAGTTGCCCCGATATTGTACTACGTACTAGGATCACTTGCATTGGCTAACGCTAGTGTCGCCAATACTTTATAGTTTACTATATTCGGCAAGAAACTCTCTGATTCCGATCTTTGAGTTTCTTATTCGGTTTTAAAACTATGTGGGATTTAATATCCCCTTAATTTAAGTAATATTCTTCTTGTTTTGTTTCGTGAAAAAATATTGTTTATTATCGATAAAATTATACAGTTTAGTATAATTCAAAATTACTTAAATATTCTGAGGTCATAATTGTCAATAACCCCAATAATGTTCTAAAATAAAAACGATAACAAATGTTATATCTTTAATTGTAATGTCCAAATATTTAAAGAGACGAAGTCAACACGATAAGCACTACGAGTACTGTACTACTGGCGCAAACTGCATATAAACAACAGTGGAACTGCGCGACGGACAGTGCCGCATTACGCTAATAGCTCGCATCTCATTATGACGTGCATATGCTTGCGCGCGTAGCAAATACTAGCAATATGACACTGTGGTAAACACAATGCTGCTAGCTTCCTTCGCCCTCCTAAGTGCTACAAGATGGATTTTTTATTATTTTTTATACAAAATAAGAGAATTGTGTAGAAATATAAATAAATTAATAAATATATTTATATATCGAGAAAATTGGGGGTGCTGCAGCTCCGCAGTGCCTATGCACGAGCCGCCCTTGAACTGTAGGAGTATAAGTTTAAAAAATATTTAACGGTTGCTTTAAATCATAAAATTATACTTTGTTCAGTTACACAGTATCATTTTCACACAACCACGGCAGCATTCTTGATTTCGAAACATAATTTACACTTGTAATTACAGGTATAGCTTTAACATTGCGAAAGTGTTATAGACGGCAGGTGAAAATGATTCTCTCGTTCATATTCCTTTTATATCGGCCACGCTTCGTATACGATGGAGGGTGTCATATAGAACACTATGAGACATCACTAGTCGTCCGGTAATATCTGTAGAGGTTAGTCCCATTATTCCTGAGTGTCGATTAGCACATTCAGGTAAGTGGGTCAACAAAAGTCACATAATAAGGACAAAACCTCACTTTGCTAGCACGCGTTCTAGATTTAGAACAGAAAGCATTATTTTTTACACAGAAGAAAGATTATTTTATGAAAATAAAACAAAACAAAAACCTGATTAGGAATAAAGGAATTTATATATTTAAAAAACATTTGCTTCAAAGATAGAAAAAGCGGTAAGACTGTAAAATGAGAAAGTTAGAATAATTTACAACTGGCGGGGGAAAAAAAAAAAAAAGAAAGAGAGACCTAAGAATATTATCTAAATTTTAATGTTATAAATTGTTATCCATTATTACCATAATGAGATGTTTTACATTTTCGTTTACGAAAATGAAAACGCGAAAAATAATGTAAAACGTAAATATAAATGTAAAACGAAAGAAAAGGAAATCCAGGTTATAAAGAAGGGAATAAAATAGATATCTACTAAATTAGTTAATAACGTTAAAAAAAAAACTTCAATTTTCTTCAACCTATATTTGGATAGACTCCGATATACTGCTTGTGAGGGGGCGCTGATTGTTCTACATCACTGCTCAGAATTGATGTTTCGACAGTGGGGAATGTTACCCTATTAATTATTTCAAGTGAATACTGAAAGCAGGATTAATCCATTTGGGATGTCGCATAAAATTCTTGGAGGAATTAAGTCTCCTATGGAGTAACAGAAATTTTAAACGTTAACACCTGACTACTGAAATTTATATTAAATGTCCCCGGATGTTTGATGCTCTGAAGAAACAAAGAACTCACACAAAACATGTGTTATTGTTAAATGACTACACTGTCAAATATTTGTTTAGCAGTCTGGTAATAAACAGAGTTTATTGCTAGAGTATTCAAAAATGAGCTTCGTATTTCAATGTTAAAGACATGAAAGGATGATGAAATAGAACGACCTTCACTAACTGACAAAATAAAACAGGTGCCACCTCTGATCTCTCTCTCTCTCTCTCTCTCTCTCTCTCTCTCTCTCTCTCTCTCTCTCTCTCTCTCTCTCTCCCACAGTGAAATCCAGGCAAAAAACAAACAAGTAAAACATCCTTTGAATCTTCGTTAAATAACAAAAATGTAATAAATAAAGAAACCTGTCTGTATAATTTGAAGCAATAATTCAACTGACAATGAATTAAATATTATCATAAAAATTGAAATAACGTGTATTCATAATATATTTTTAAAAGAAATATTAAGAAGAAAAAAAAAACTTAAGTATCCGTGAATAGCTCCTATTTGGATTTCATCCCATACACCCCACAAATATGCCTACATAAACCAAAAATTAAAATCTGGATCCGTCACTGCTTTGATGCAAATCTCTGCTTTTTGAGTCATCCTTCCTTTTACAGCAATGGCTAGAGAACGCCAACCCCTTAGTCAAAAAGTTGTTCAGTAAGCTATTCGGTTAATGACCCTTTCACAATAAGAAAGATGTGTTTTGTGTACCTAAAGTTCTACACAAAGCTACAACGGAGTTTGAGCAGTGCCGTAAGTTATCATTTTTTAAGTTAGTGAAGTATAAAAACAATAATTGTAACTTATTTTGTTGGTGGGAAAAGAGGATCGAGGTATTTTGTGACTCAGCCGACACCAACTTTTCTTTTTTCTTTTGTAAATTCTCGCGCTATTGCAGAATACACACACACACACACGCTGTAATTAATCACGTGTCATCGTAAAAGGCAAAGGTATAATCAACTGAAATGGGTCGAATTTAATTTCTGAAAAAAATCTCCAACAGCATATCGTGCCTGCAACGAACACGTCTCAGAAGAATTTTTCGCAGTCCTCATAAATAACGAGAATTCTACCCGAAAATTTAAACTAATTTTGTAATACTAAAATATTGCTTGTTTAGCCTTGTAAGAAGAAACAAGACATGCGTTTTTAATTAATTTTTTTAAGTGAATGAGTAGTAATTTATCATGAAAATAAAATCTGTAATGTTACAGATTTTATTACTGGATGAAATAATTTAGTTGCCGATTTGAAACATTTTACAAAGTTATTTTTTAATGGCATACTACACTATTTCCATGTACACTATGTTCCAAATTTACCGCCAAAATTTATGTCGTCTGCTTTACATATCTTGTATTCAAAGATTTATTTCAATTCTTTAAATAGAAAAAGATAATGTTTACCTACAGCTTTCATCTCTAAGAAACCGAAATCATTAATCAACTTGAATTGCATATCTTTTGGATTTTTGCCAGTACTTAACTCACTAACGAGACAAAAATTCATTGCTGCATTCCTCTTTTATCGAATTCAAGAGATAAAATAAAAGTATGGGTTAAAAAAAACATACACCGCTATCCTTATTTGAAACCGGCAATAATACAAGAGAAATGCCTGAGTGGATTGCTGAACAATGGGACGAACTCTGACATTAATAATCGAAGAGTGTTAGAATGCAAAATTTGCGCTTGATGTGAAATGTGTTTTCTTTCTTTTTTTAAAAAATCATCTGATTATTTGAAATTTAAAGTCATTAATTATGTAAATAAAAGCAAAACGCACGCTAAAAAGGTATTGGTTTAAAACAAAACTTATTAATTATTAAAAATACTCACAATATTATTTCAATTAAATAATGCTCATTTTAAATTACTTAATTTAAATGTAGGTTGAATCAAACTGATAAGATTTACAATGACAGTTCTTTGGATATAAGTGTTTAGCTTTTCAGGGGTGATTAATTTTTGAATAAAAATCATATCTGGAATTTCTACTGCCCACTATCACAAGAATATATATTGTCTGTAAAATGTATGTGTAAGTGCTTTTTTTTTTTTTTTTTTTCATTATGCACTAAACCGGCAGGTATATAAGGACTGGCGATGGACATAATCCGTGATATATAAAGTTCTACTTTTATTAAAGATTCATGGAATTCATCGAATTATATAGTAACCAAGAGAAATGAAAAATGATAACCTAATAAACATTTTGCCACTTCCCGAGTTTTCTTTCTCCTTCTAATGACACTTCATTTTTTTTTTTTTCTTTTTAAGGAAAACACTAAGTGGTTAGTGTATCCGCTCTCCAGCCAACTGGCTCGAATCTCGCAGTGAAGATGGATGTTTGTGATTGTCTTCATTAGGAGTTGAATTTCATATCCCGGTACGAGACCACCTCCCCACTTACTGGAGGTCTCAAGTGGTTTGAAAAAAATTCCATGAATGGTCGGTAGAATAGGATTTCAGAGCTGCGTGAAAATACATAAAAATACTGTATGATATGCATACGTACATGCATACCTATATACATATATAATTAATGAAAACAGAAAAAATCCTTAATCCACCTACGGTACGAAGATACTTATATCGTAGGTTTATATAACCCTTTGTTAGAAGGAGTTACATAAAAAATGTAGTTTTTCTATTCTTTCCTATTTTTTCTTTTTCCCTTTTTTTATTTGATAATCTACATTTCTCCATTCAAGAAACAAGTAAATCTCTTTTATGTCTTTTACATATGTAGGTACATATATATATATATATATATATATATATATATATATATATATATATATATATATATATATATATAGATATATATATATATATATATATGTTAAAGATACCAAGCAATTTTATAAGCTAGGTTTTAATCCTTTTTTCCCAAGTAAGCAAACAGAGTTGCCTCAGACTTGCACTACGTGCAGGCGCAAACTTGACTTACTTGTCTGTTTGCTTACTTGGGAAAAAAAGGATTAAAACCTAGCTTATAAAATTGTTTCGTATCTATAACATTCTTCTTCTTCTCCCGTAGTCCTAAATGAACCGTTGGGTCATTCATGGCTGGTAGGTGATACTCTTTGCTAGCATCCTCCAGTCGTCTCGGTCTCTTCTTCTTGCTGTCAGTTGAGAAAGGGCGGAATTTGTCCATTTTTTGATGTTATCGGTCCATTTTAATCGAGGTCGGCTCCTAACCCTCGATCCCGGAACGATTCCTTCTAGTGTTTGCTTTGGAATGCCATTAGCCCTCTCCACATGTCTGAACCATTTCATCTGTCTTCTCCTGATGACTATCAGAATATTTTCCCTTCTTCTACCATCTATTGAGTTAATCAGTTTTGGGACATTTTCATTGGCTTCGTGAGCGGTATAGGGAATTCTCAAAAGTCTTCTGTAAGTTTTCATTTCGAAAGACAGCAGTCTCCTCTCATCTTCCTTCAATAAAGTCCAGGCCTCACAACCATACAAGAGGACAGAATTCACCAAGGTGTCAATTAGTCTTAGTCTGGTTGTGATTGCTATTCTGTTATCTCCCCACAATGGTTTTAACTTCTGTAGGACCACGGTTGCCTTAGCAATTCGGTATTTAACGTCGGTTTTTGAACGACCATCTTGACTCAACGTGCTTCCTAGATGAACTTCTTTACATTCTCAATTTACATTCCCAATTTGTATCTTTAAGAATTGAATGTCTGATTTTGAGGTTATCATTGTTTTTGTTATTTTAGGTTTATGTATAATCCATATTTTTTTAATGTTCCGAAAACCCGGCTGGTTATCTATTGTAAATCTTCTTCACTTTCTGCCAGAAGATCGATATCGTCAGCAAAACGTAAGTTATTTATTCTTAGTCCGCCAACTACTATTCCAGTGTCATATTCATAAAGAGCTTCATCTATGACATATTCCAGAAAACAATTAAAAAGAAGAGGGGACAAGATGCATCCCTGTCTTACTCTCCGTTCTGCCCGGAACGGTTCACTGCTGTAATTTTTAATTTCAATTCTCATATCAGATGAGGAATAAAGAGATTTAATAATCCTAATGATTTTGTTGTCAATACCATAATGTTCTAAAATTTTCCATAATGCCTCGTGCTATATTGAGTCAAAAGCTTTTTGAAGGTCTAAAAAGTTGTGATAGATTATTTTGTTATGTTCTATGTATTTTTCACCTAGTATGTGTATTGTAAAAATATGGTCAATTGTACTTCTGGAAACCTGCTTGTTCATCTGATAGTCTGCTTTCTATTTTCTTTTCGATTCTTGACAATATTATTTTTAACAGGATTTTGCTTGGATGACTAATAAGGCTTATTGTTCTATAGTTGCTGCATTTATTACTGTTTTCCTTTTTAGGAATAGGTACAAGGACAGAAGTCCGCCAATCAGAAGGCCAAGTCGCTGTGTTCCATACGTCCTGGAATAAATTTAGCAAGGTGTCTACGATGATGTTACCTCCTTCGCGTATCAGTTCCACTGTGACACCATCACTTCCCGGTGATTTTCCTATTTTTGAGGAGCTAACTGCTGCAATAACTTCTTTTAATATCGGGTAATCTCCTTCCTCCGAAATTCCTGGCAAAATTCCGTCCAAAATATCGTCAGTCAGCTGAGGGTCTTTTTGAAAAAGTTTGGTTGCGTAACATTTCCATTCATCAACTATTCTCTGATTATCCGTGATAGGAGTTCCATCTTAATCTTCTATGCTCCAATCTTTAACATAGTATACCCATATTAAAAAACTTTCTACACACACACACACACACACACACACACACACACACACACACACACACACACACACACACACACACACACACACACACACACACACACACACACACACACACACACACACACACACATATATAGTGTGTGCTGTCGTAGCTTATGCAACCCGCACTACAAAATTCACGTCAGTTTGACCGTGAATTTTTTTGGATTGCATTCTTATCAATGTATGAAAGTTTTAAGAATGTATAGTACATCAGTGCTCATCTTAACTGGTCCAATGCAATTGACTGTAGGATAAATTTGGATACTTTAATTTATCAATTAATTGTAACCAAATCTGCGTAGAGTGAGGGAAGATGTGTTTGTTTTAAGATACTGTATATTAGAAAAAAATAATGAAGGAGAATGCTATATTTGGTGTAAAATTGGGAACAGGAGGACGAGGCTTACCTCCTTCGACTACAATATATTTCCCATTGTACTCGTAAGTATGGGCAAAAAAGTTATAAACTTGCCTACCCAGGGCAGTCCGAGAATATCTGATGTCCTTAGACAAAGAAAATTTAAGCGTCACTATACATTGTCTCTCTCTCTATATATTGTCATACCCACACAAGCACACGTACACCTACACATGTGGATATTTATAAAAATAATATCATATGAACATTTATATATAAATGTTTATATATAAAATTTATTAATCAAAACCAATACATTTGTATACATATGATTTCTCCTGATATCTGTATAGCAAGAAAATTATTACATCTTAAATACAAAAATTATGAAAAATTAATCTTTTGGGCTTTTGCTTTGGCAAAGTTTTGAATTAATTCATCTATATTGATTGTAGATGCAATTTCATGCTCTATAGATATTACTGCTAGACTGAGTCGTTCCTGAGCCATCGTAGAGCGAGTGTAAGTTTTTGTAAGTTTTAATTTCGAGAAACTCCTTTCTGAACTTGCTACCGATACTGGCAATGTCCAAAAAATTCTCAGAGCAATAAACACATTTGGAACACTATTTTCTAAATTATTTTTCCGTATGTATGACAGGACATCTAAAGAGGAAGTGTTTTCTGCAATTCGCCTTGCTATTATTTGCAATTCATTACATAAATCTGTTCCCGTCAATATCTCTAGAATTATCATCATCATCATGCGTATCAAGGATTTAGGCCTAGCATGGCCTGTTCCGGCCTTAGAAGTCATCGTTTAAGAGGAGGTCCTGGTTTTCTTTTTCCTAATGGCCTGTACTTTAAGGCTTCTTTTGGTAATCTTTCTGTTTTCATTCTTTGAACGCGTTCCATCCATTTATGTTTATATTTTTTAATTTTTTCTATTACCGGTTTCTTGGTTTAATTCTTTCATAATTTCTTTTGTGATCAAATAGGGTATATTTTGCAGTTTTTCTAATAAACTTCATTTCTGCTGTTGTTAATCTTTGTTTATCTTTTTGTTTTATTGTCCAGATTTCGCTTCCATACATTAAGACTGGTAGGGCTAATGTATTGTATACTTTTAGTCTGGTTTGTTTTTGAACTAGGTTTGGTTTAAATATAGAGTTAATTACGCCTGTTATTTTTAAATATTTTGCAATTTTTACGTTTATATCTTTTTCAGTTTCATATGTGATCATGCATCCTAGGTAGTTAAATGAATTCACCTGTTCTAAGATCTTGTTATCTATTACTATTTTAGTTCTTGCTGGATCTTGTCCTTTAAAGGTCATAGTTTTTTATTTTTCTGTTGATATTATCATACCATAATCTTTGGATATCTCATTTAGATCTAAAATAGCTTTCTGTAAGTTATCTTCAGAATTTGTAATTATTATTTGGTCGTCGGCAAAAAGGAGAGTGTTTAAGTTTACTGTAGGAGAAAGTTTAATTTCTTGATGTAAATTTTTATTCCATTTTATTATTATTTCATTTAAGTAGATATTAAAAAGAGTTGCTGAGAGGGGACATCCCTGTCGGACCCCTTGGTTTATCTCTCTCGTATATGATAGCCTCGTGATTTAATCTTACTTGTATTTGATTATTTTCATATATACTTGTGATAGCTTTTAGGATATTATTTGGTATTTGTCTTTCTTTTAATATGTTAAATAATATGCTTCTTTTAACTTTGTCAAATACTTTTTCAAAGTCAATAAATGCAATATGTGTTTCTAAATTGTATTCTCTTCTTTTCTCTATTATTAATTTTAGGCAAAAGGCCGGGTCTATACAAGATCCTCCTTTTCTAAATCCATTCTGTACGTCTAAAATAAAGTTTTCGGAATATTTCATTAGTTTGCTATTTAAGATTCTGCTATATATTTTGTAACAGGAATTTAGTATACTGATACCTCTGTAGTTTTTAGGGTCATCTCTATTACCTTTTTTAAAGAGAGGAATCACAATTGATTTTTTCCATTCTATTGGGGGGGGGGACCAGCTGAGTAAATTTTATTTAAAAATAATAAGAGTCTTTCTTTGAATCTTGTATCTGCGTATTCATATAGTTCTGAACCTAGTTTATCTTCTCCAGGTGATTTTCCGTTTCTTGTTTCTTTCAGGCTGATTTCTAATTCTTCTTTAGTTATTTCATTTTCGTTAATTGTTTGCCAGTTGTATCTTTTAAAATATTTGTCTGTCCACAATTCTGTGTAGTAATTTAGAAATTCCTCTAATTTCAATTCGGTGTTAAATTTTATTTTTTCTTTGGTATCTGCATTTAAGTGTTTCAAAATTTTATATACATTGAGTCTTATTTTATATAAATAATGTTCTAAATTAGAAACAAATTTGTTCCATGATTCTCTATGTCTTTTTCTGACTTCTCTTTTAGCTATAGCACTTATTCGTTTATATTCTATTTCATCTTCTAATCTTTTACTGCTTACCATGTGTGATAGGCTTCTTTTTTCTTTTTGATTATTTCTTTGATTGTATCATCCCAGATCTTCCGTTTTTTTCCTTTTATTGAATTTTTTGGTCTTTCCTAAGCTTTCATTTGCTGCTGCATTTATCATGCTAGCTGCATTGCTGCTAGAATTATCATGTGTTAAATAATTTTCCAATATCAAATATTTTTTAAGCAGTTCTGCGGAAGTAATTTTTTGAAATTCATATATCTTTAAAAGAAAACCAAACTTTTCGTTAATTGTAGACATATGCTTGAATTTTTCATCAACAGATGCAATTGCGGTTTCAATAATTGAAAAATAAAAATCTACCTTAAATTTTTGATTAAATTCTGATATGAATTCATCCTCTGCTTCATACACAAATTCTTTCTTTTTTTTTTTTTCTTCTATGTTTAACTTTTTCTTGTTCAAAATTAGGCATTACACCTAAGCTAAACCTCAGCGATTTTTTCCGCATCTGTTAACATCGTTTCAAATTCATCCTCATTTCGGATGGCACCATTTATATCAAGGCTTGTATTCTGAAGTTGTTTACTTGTAAAGTTTATTTCAAAAAAGTATATTATACCACATTACTAAGGATGCGATAAATTTGAACTTCCTTAAAGTTTTAAGAAGACTACTTGCTTCTAATTTTTTATTATTAATCAAGGTTTTACTAATTTTTTCTAAGGTTGTAATTTTTCCCTGAAGTATGTAGCAAAATCTGATGCTCCGAAGTCTTAGCGCTCCTAGGCGATTGCCAAGGTTCACCTAATGATAAAGTCGGCCCTGTGTCTACCACGTCAGTTCACACTACACTCACGCGAACCAGATGAAACTCAAAAACAGCAACTCATGACAAATGACAACGTTCAATTATATTGGTTGACACAATAACCAATCACAGCTTCTAGGTGCTATTGTCTCAGAGCTCACCCTGACTCGCCTTCTGAGCGGTTTAAAACTGCTAGAACGGTAAGAATTGGATCCCCTGCGCCATCTGTACATCTTTTCAAATGGCTCAAAACGTGTATGTGTTACGGTTAAAGTGATAAATCCGGCTATTATCAATAATTACCGGTTAAAGTGAATAATTCCTAGAGGAGTCTGGTAAATGTAATAAAAACATGTTTTATAAAAAATATTTTATTTAATAGCATTTTGAATACACATCCGGGCTATTAACGCGAATGTGATGCGATGTTTACGCGTCGAAAAGTGTCCTCTTCATGAAACATCAGTATATTGTGTTTATTTTTAGGAATCACGTGAAGTCTGGAAACAATTAGAGGAGTCTTTAACGGGAATAAATGCAAAAATATAATATGGGTGATATTGCTCTTCGGTGGATGAGCAACGCACACCCTGAATATTCGCTTCCTGATATATATATATATATATATATATATATATATATATATATATATGAGCGCAACAAACTTCGAATCCTTGAATGTTATCAAGACGAATGTGCCCATCGCATGAACAGAGAGCTGCGATTTACGAAGTACTTCGCAGTGTGACTCGAAATTTTGGAAACATATACAATGAAAAATAGAAAAACTGAATAAAGTGGGAATTAGATCAGTAATAAAGTGTGCTCTTTTCCGTCGATAATTACTCTATAAATTCTCAAAATAAATGGATTCATCAAGCTCACTAGTTTCGTTAAGGAAATGCTGGTGCCCCTATGCACGAATACTTTTCATTTCGGTATTAATTCAGATCACATGTGCATAGCAACTACAATTGTGATTAACTTATTGTATTAATATAATACAAATATTCCATAATTTTTATTAAGAATCCAGCATAAAAAGACATACTAATATGGTCGCCGTAAACCAGAAGAACTGTTTATTATTATTATTATTATTATTATTATTATTATTATTATTTTAAGTATCTCATTTGCAAGCAGATATGCTTAAATAAATCGTATTACAATGAAACAAGCGTTGAAGTGATGCGAGAAACAAATCTGTACAGCGATTTGTCCGACAGGACATGCTCAGCAGACAGGACATACTTATCTCATAACTGTCGTGTTGTTTCAGCGTAAGCCCAACCGGTACTAACAATCACGACAGTTTATATTACGATTTTTATGAAGACTGAAGTTAATAACCCTTATCTGTAGAACAATACGACAGAGTTGTGTTCAGTAAAAACAGGGGCATAGTGATTCGATTGTCATTCAAGTATTGTTCACTGCCTTAGGGAATAACATTTAATTTTTGAACTACTTGGTGAATCTTCTTTTAAGCATTAAGATTTATTCAATTTACGTGTAAATCTAAACTGAAAATGGGTCAACAAACTTCAATAAAAACCTCAAACACCAACTTTCTTCAAAAGCCATTGTATAGCTATACAGAGAGTAGGACGAAAAAAAGAATATATCCTTGAAACAAAAGTTATATATATATTATATATATATATATATATATATATATATATATATATATATATATATATATATATATATATATATATATATATATATATATATATATATATATATATATTTCATTACTTCAACCTTGGCATTTTTAGGTCTGGCTCCTACTGACAAGACCTCAATAAAGGTCGAAACCGGTCTGGGTTATGGCCTTTGCCTTTAATGCATGGCATCATACATCTCTGCAAGGGGATGTACTTTGCATTAGGGGAAAATACTAAGGAAAGTGATCGGATCTTACCCCACCTTTGCCACGAGTTGTCTCAGACTTGCACTACATGCAGGCGCAAGCTTGACTTACTTGTCTGTTTGCTTACTTGAGGAAAAAGGATTAAAACCTAGCTTATAAAATTGCTTGGCATCTTTAATATACTATCTACCCAAGGTAAAAAACTATATATATATATATATATATATATATATATACACAGTAAAACCCCGTTTTTTACGTTCCTACAATTTAGGTTTTCCTGCCATTTACGTCATTTTCCGTTGGTCCCGACTTAAGCCCTATTCTTACGATATATTGTTTTTCTGCCATTAACAATGTGGATGTTATTTCCCGTGATTTGCGTTTTTTTTTTTTTTTTTCGGGTGACAATACTGATTTTCGAATCAATTTCTGCGGAAATCTGCGCATTTCTGTTCCCAGATGGCGTTGCTTTCGGCTGTAGTTTCGTTTCCGCCATCACGGTGAATTGCACGCTTGCAGCAGTGATGTAGCGATGAGCAATACCTTGATTTTTCAATCACAGTACGAATTGATATTCCAGAATTTCTGGTACGTAATTTAGCGTGTGAAAGTTGCTTTCAAGTTGCGGTGGTGGATTATCCATGTTAGTAACATGGAAAAAAAAGACAGAAAATGTATTTCGGTAGAAGAAAAGATGGCAATTCAGCGATGTGTAGATTGGAATGCCAGAACATGTGTGCATTTAGCAAAAGATCTTGGACTCTCCGTGTCCACTCTGAACACGATAGTAAATAACAGGTCAAGTATTGAACTCAATGCAAAGCAATCTGGCGCTATGTCAAAAAAAAAAAAAAATGAAAAGCAAAAACAATGAACAATTAAAGATTTTTTTAAAATAGATAAATGTAAGTAATTGTAAATTCATTTATTTTTCAGTTATTAAATTTTGCAATCTAGTATGTAGACTCACATACTAAGAGTAAGTCATCTTTTAGCCTTTTTTAATTTTTTTTACATTTCCTGCTATTTACACTTTTTTCCATCAGTCCCCTGAAAAGTGTAAAGAATGAGTTTTACTGTTATAGCCGCCATACTCGAGTATGTTTCTATCATTTTTTTTAAAGTTTCTTAGTGAGAGTGAAGAGGACGGTGGATAATGCAGCCATCTCGTGTTCCTAGTGCTAACTGTTAATACTGTGCAAATCATGCGAGTTCTATGGTTGATTTTACTAAGTTGCAGGGTTAAAAATCTTAAGTTTCTTCAAAATAATAATAATAATAAATCTACTTGCCTGTACCAAAGACAGAATCATTATCTAATACTGAAAAAAAATTAATCTACTCAGTGATTTAACTTATAATGCCCTTTTTTCTGCAGATCTAGAATGTAGCGTTATTGAGGTTACCACAAGTAACTCAGTCACCAAATAAATCGCCCCTCAAAATAAAAAGTAGCGCCTTTTTTTCTAATCAAAAATATTTGCAGCTTAAATTGAGACCATCACATCAGTCGAATCTATCAGGTATGGAAATAGTAGCATACATCTGACCACGTAGCTACTAAAGTGAATTCTCTTGTCATTAAACATTGCTTTGTATCCTACTGGAGCATAAGGCAAGTTTTTTTTTTTTTGCATGACATGGGCAAGCTTATCACCTTTGCTTTCTCTCCATATCAGGAGCCAAATGACTAGTTTTTGAGAGGTAAAAAAATACAGTAAATGAATTTGCAAATATTATATATCAATATACATTTTTATTTACGTATTATTTAAGTTTCTTAAAATCTGCTATAAAATCTACTCTGTGACAATCTTATTTCTTGCTGAACTAATAAAATCTTGCTTTCTTACCGTCTTTCAGTTTGTTCGATGACATAATGCCCACCTCTTTCAGAAAATGATAGTGAAAGGTCTTTTATTCTGTACGCCATTTATAGGTTGATGGGACTTCGATTTTCCCTGAATAATCCGATAATTTTTAAAAGAGAAAGTGTGCTGGCTTATTAAAAGTAAGCAAAAATTAATTCGCGCTTAGACAAATTTCAATAACTTCATTTCAAATAAGTTTAAATTTAAATAAACTTAGTTTAAATTAAATTCATTTCAGTTCAAATAAATTTAAACTTAAATAAGCAATCAGGGACAACTATACACTCAGCCACAACATTATGACCATCTGCGCAAGCAGGGTATGAGGATTGTTGTCGACATCGTCATCATCATCATCATCATCATTATTAGCGGTTCCAACACTTAAGCACGGGCACTTGTGTAGCTCAGTGGTTGTGGCGTTTGCACACCATGGCGCTTGACCACACGAAGGAAGACTTTTTGGTTTCGAATCTAGTCGCCGACTAGAAGAAATTTTTCTAAGCCTTTTACCCGATCTCTGGCACGGACAAGCGGGTTTTTTCGTCCCATAAACTCAAGAAAATCGACCGTAGAACCCACATTATTTCAGACATTAAATACGAGTGTTAGGGTTAGGGACCACGAGATGGCGGCACTTGTTGAGCCATCTCTCTTCACTGCGTGCCGCTTAATTAGTGATAGCCTTGGGCCAGCTATCTCTGATTGGGTACCAGTGGTGATTGAACTGCCCAGTCTCCAAAAGTTAGATAGGGCTAAACGGCCTCTCCTACTCCCTATATACGAGAATAAGAAGGTGTTAGCTGATTTTTTTTTGACAATTAAGTGTTTCATGTCCTTCCACGAATCCTTAGATTTCGTAACTGCAATTCGAGGATAGGGTGGTTAGCCCTTTACCTTTAAACTATTCTTTTGTCTGTAAACTATGTGTGTTCTACTGGCCAGTTTGACTGGTTGCGGGACAAAAAACCCGAGTTTTTGGAAACTCTTTTATCCGTATGAGATCGGCGAACTCATCTCCAGTTGAAAAGTCTAAATAAAGGTTTTTCGTGTCCTAGACGGGATTCGAATTATATCGTTTATACTGAGCTACGAAAGCCACCTGGGGATTGTTTCGACTAGGTATTGCCCTACATGGTGATAATGTGGCCTGATGGTTCTGAACTCTTCCCGCAAGACAATACCCCGTATCACAAAGCTACTTGCATTGTGCAAGTGCAAGTAGCCTTGCATATCCAAGCAATCTGTGTGCTCCCTTGGCCGCCTAATTCTCCTAATTTGAATTCTATTGAACATTTGTGGGATCATGTGAAACGCAGCATCCTCCGGTAGACTGCCTCGATCGGTCGCTGACCTCCAAAGTCAATGACAGGAGGAGTGCAAGCAGTGATATCTACCAAAGAAGATAGATGGTAATAATGTTTTAGCTCATGAATGTATTCTAAATTCGGTGTGTGCGTATCATTTTAATCCGTTTGGACTAAATACGAGAGGACAGTATTACAAGGTTAGAAACAGTTGTATTTTATATCGTTTGAATAACACGATCTGTAGAGGAGTCGGGAATAGGGGGAAGTCCCCTTCAAAATAATTAACAGTAATTGAAGAAAGCAGAGAGCAGATTATAAAGTATTGAAAAACATCAAGAAGGCCATTTTTCATGCTCTAGCCATTTCATTAAACGGACTTCAACTTTACAGATGTCGTATTGATTTTCTAGGTGGACTAATAGTACGAAGTGCCTTAGAAGACCGAAATATAAGATCTGACAAAACTGGAGTCCTTTTGGGTAACAGACTCATTTGGAAGAAAAGTGTCGATGTGAAATTTAGTAATGATGTAGACTTGTCATGTGGTACTATCGTAATAGCCTGTACACTCCCTAATGGTGCATATCAGGAATTTGATGATGACTCATTGATTATTTTTCTTGAATAAAAGTAACGATTCGATAATATTCGATTTGCTAAGTGTCCATTCTCCGGTGCATGTAGTTACGTTTCATCGAACACTGGATATATGATCAATGTTTTTGTCATCGGTATTAAACAACTGAAACTGAGAAAGAAATGGCCTCAAAAATAAGAAAACATAATAAAATATCGTTACATATCATACTGAAAATTTAAAAAAACTGAACTAGTTCAGAATCACAAGCGTCCTTAATTTCAAGATTATAGAATTAATATCATAATTTTGCTTCGCGTTCAAAATAAAAGCTGGATATAGTCATAGAAGATCGCATGATCTCAAAATAAAACATGATATTTATTCAAGTATGAGGCCTTCACCCTCACAAGAATACCAAATATATTGTTATACTTATTGTCAAGGTGAGGCAGACCGGTTCTTCCACACCTGCTTGTTAAATATGAAAATGTGAAAAACTACTTTGTTTAACCTTACTAATGTCATCCTGTTAAATGTTAAAAATTTTGTTCTCAAATATCGATTCTTTCAATTAATAAAAACATAGTAAACTTAATAAGTTTTGTTACTTTTTTTTTTTTTTTTGTAAAGAAAGCGTTTATCCATCCATATATATTATTTGAAACTTATGGAACAGAACATAGTAATAAAAAATGAACACAGGAATTTTAGCAGCCTCCATTGTCATCAGTTTCATCACAACTAATAACTGAAATATGTAAGTGAATAAAAAGAATATCGAGAGAGAGAGAGATTGGTTCGAAAAACGTATTCTAGCAACTTAAAGAGTCGAAAGCGATTTTGAGGCAACGACAGGATTTAGTTACTCATTTAATGTTTCCGTGAACATACCACCATGCATCTTTCATTGAAGAAAATGAATTCTGTTTGTTAGAATACAGCACACGTTATTTATTTTTACAAGAATCGGCGTCATGGTTCAGCACTTAAAAAATAAATAAATAAATAAAAATAAAATGAAAAATGATAAAAATATTGGATTTCCAATTATGTAGTTTCATGACCAGTTCAGTTTCTAAAATTTTCAATATTACTCTATGTAACGGATATTTGATGGTTTCTTCATTTAGAGGCCATAATAACCCATTTACTCTTGATTAGAGTAAATAGGTTATTAAAACCTTTAACGAAATGCAATGTATAAAAGAAGTTCGCAAACAGTTTTTAAACAATTCCTTAAACTTCTTGTGTTCTTAGTTTAACGTGAAATATACTCAATTAAAAAAAAAATTGTAGAGGGCGCATTAGTTTCATCAAAAGTATTTGTGAAACATAAACGATTATCGGTAAGTTACATGTTTGCTAGAACGCAACAAATTAATTACATTTAAAACAATTTATAATAATAAAAAACTTGAAATTTCCAATTATTTACTTTCATGGCAGGTTAAATTTCTTTTAAAATTTTCAGTATTATTATATGTAACGGATATTTTGTGTTTTTTCTCATTTTTGAGGCCATCTCTTGATTAGAATAAATAGGTTATTAAACGTTTCATTAACTGCAATGTATAAAGCATGCTCTGCTAACAGTCAGTGAAAGGGGAATTGTTTTAAAGACTTCATTAAATTTCTTGTTTTTTTAGCTTAACGTGAAATACTCAATTTAAAAATAAAAATCTTAGAGGGCGCAATTAGCTTTATCAAGAAGTTTTTTTTTGAAACGAGAGATTATCAGTAAATTATATGTAAGTGAAAAAAAAAATAATCCGTTTGTTAGAATGAAGCACAAATTAATTATTTTTAAAATATTAGTATCACGGTTCAACACTTAAAAATAAAATTTAAAAAACTTGGTACTTCCAATTAGTTAGCTTCGTGATCAGTTCAATTTCTTGAAATTTTTTCAATATTACTATATATAAAACAGATATTTGAAGCTGTTTTCTTATTTTTGAGGCCATCTCTTGAGTAATATAAATAGGTTGTTAAAATGTTTAATGAACTTCAATGCATAGAGCAGACCCTGCCTTTAATCGTTTTTTTATCAATTCCTTAAATTTTTTGTGTTCTTAGCTTAACCTGAAATACTCACTAAATAAAATCTTAGAGGGCGCAGTTACCTTTATCAAATAGTATTTGTGAAACATAAGGGGTTATCAGAGAGAGAGATTACGTATTAAATACACCTACTGAATCGGTGTGTTTAGTAACTAGATATTTTATACAATTACGACAATGTCAACATTTGTGTCTCTTGAAGATAATTTTTTCGGACCTGCCGTTCAAGAAGAAACGACAAATTTTGCAGAAAGGGGAAAGAATATAGTTGCATCTTTTGAAGAGATGTTTGATCCAATAGATTCTGAAATAGATGAAAATAAAAACGGTTTCGAAAATGTCCAATCAACAACTACAGAACCACTGTTCGACCTACTGCCGGAAGATCCTTTCGATGTGAAGCCACAAGAAACAGCCCCTATTCAGGATTTCTTTGATGACTGTATCCTATCTGACCCGCCTCTAAAGAAAGGTGGGTTTCAAATTAATCAAACTATTTAATCACAAATGCTAATTAGAAAAGGCACGCTGCTGATGAATATATGGAATTTTATTATTTTTAGGGATATCAATTTTCCCCGGAATTATGTAAGTTTTCTTTTGCAATGTGTCGCTGTGCTATTATTATTAGAATATCATGTTAAATAAAATAATATGTATTTTACTACACGTTCATTATGCAAATTAAGCGACAGTGCCAAAATGTTAAGGTTATTTGTTACAAAAAAAAAAAAAAAAAAAAGTAACTTTGGAGTCTATGAACAGTTGGGATTTTTTAGTTTAGCTATTTAACTTTACGAGCAAGAAGATTCCAAACTCCCAGATTTCAGTATAGTAACGATAATAGTATCTAGAATTAGATCCATTGAATTTTTTGTTTGTTTCTGCTTGGTAATCTTATTGGCGGTCCTACAGAGAGACGCCACTGTGCAAGCTACTAACTTCATATTACCCCAGAACAGTGCTGTTCGGAGATAACAGGGAGGAAAGAAATTAGCCTACTTAGTTAGCTTATTCTATTTTAGCACTCGAAACAAACTTTGTCTACACAGCAACTTATCATCCCTCCCCCATCCTAAATAGTCGGTGTTACCTTTCTTTTCACGTATGTCTCCTACACGAAAGGAAGCTCTGTTACATTAGTACCGTTGGTGGGTTAAGGGTTTAATAATCTGGAAATCTCGCTCTAGAGATCAAAGTACTTCTTCTAATCAACTGCTAGATCGTCTTACAGGCGATAAATAAAATTACTACTTAAAGACAATCACAAATATCCATGCTCAGTGGAATGCACACACGCTATTCTGGGTTAATTGAATGATTTATTTTAAATGACAACTACTATGTTTTTTTGTCTGCGTAAATCAATAATATCCATTCTACGCAGTCGTCATTGGGAAAGGTATTACTATGACATTTTTCGAATACTGTACTATCAACAGCCATTACGCACGTTTACCTTAAAAGATAGATCAGCTGACTTTGTCAGTATATTAAATTTATTGACAGAATGAAAGATGCATAGTGGTATGTTCGCGGAAAAATTAAATGAGTAACTACATCCCGTCGCTGCCTCAAAATCGCTTTCGACTCTTTAAGTTGCTGGAATACGTTTTTCGAACCAATCTCTCTCTCTCTCTCTCTCTCGTTAAGTCTCACTCCAGACAGTTAATGTGATAATAATAACACGCTCATCTGTGAGCGTGTTATTATTATTACACGCTCATTACTAACCCAAATTTTGGTAATTGTTTTTACTCGAAATATTATCGAACTATATTCAGGTAACCCTCGTATAACGCGGTACTTATACAACGCGGTTTCGATATAACGCGGTCTAAAATTGTAGTAACCCTTGTTGAACGCGGTACTTATACAACAGGGTTCCGATAAAAACACGATCTACAAATTGTAGTAACCCTTTATCTTTTCGTATGTTTAACCGCGCGACTTAAAAATCAAATTTTATCTTCGTTAAATTTGTGTCTGCCTGTATCCCGCATGTAATTATAAGTAGCGAATTTATATTAGGGGAAATACCCTTTAGCACGCATGTACTTCAATTGTTTACCGTACAAAACGTTTATTGTTGAAAATTGTCCTCGTTTCTGCCAGGAAAGTGCATTAAAACTCATAAGTGTGTTCATCTCGAGCTGAGCATTTTATTTTCTGGTGAGTTACATACAATATGTAATGCTTGCTTTTTTGTGTAAACAATTATTTTTATAGTAATGACCACAAACTGCAACAAAAGGAAAAAACCAACATTGAAAACAAAATTAATTTCTATCGAAGAAAAATATTAAAAATCTTGGATCGGTTGAAAAATGGAGAAAAACCAGGAGTTTTTGCGGGGACTTTAAATTTAAATGAATCAACAATTCGAACAATCAAACAAAATGAACATAAAATCCGAGAAGTGTTTATTGCTGGGTGAACGATAAGTGCAAAGCGCGTTGCTCGTGTACGCGATATTCTAATAGAAAAATCTCTAATGATTTCGATAGAAGATTGCACCTCTAAAGAAAATTCCTATGATGGAAATCTTATTAAACAAAAAACTCTCAAAGTTGATAAACATTTATAATGCAGACTAGGTGTTCAATGCGGATAAATCCGGGTTATATTGGAAAAAAGTGCAATAACGTACCTATATTTCGAAACATGAAAGATCAGTTCCTGGATTCAAAGTTTCCAAAGATAGAATTACTTTACTGTTTTGTAGTAATGCATCAGGTGATTACATGACAAAACCAGTGTTTATTAACCAATCCTCAAATCCTCGTGCTATGAAAGATTAAAATCTGCACTATTTTATTTTACGTAAAACATTTCTGCATTATGTGCAATGAAGTTTAAGTAAAATTTGTAATTTTTATACTTTTTATATATGTATATATGTATTTGTTTCATAGTTTGTTTTCTTAACTTACATGAATTACCTGAATTAAATAAAAATATTTTTTTTTGTTTGATATGTCATTGTTTATATAATTTAAAAAAAATAATAAAAAACGATTTCGGAACATAACCCTACTTTTTCTATGTGATCTGAGACTCGCATAACGCAATTTATATAACGCGGCATTTCTGCGGAACCTAACATCCGTTATAATAGGGTTACGTGTGTGTGTGTATATATATATATAATGCCACGTTCTCAATAAGCTTCCTCTGCGTACGTAGAGGACCATCTACCATTATGTTGCATTATTATATGAAAGAAAAAGGAATGTATTGTAATTTCTTGTTGATTCCAATAAGGAAATAAATCACTCGGACGTTGAGTCTGGAATGTAGTGACGCAATTGGCCAAATGCCAATAGGCACTTAACCACAATCTATTTAAAAATCCAAATGAATTATCTAAAGAACGGTTCCAAAAATCAATAAACTTCATGGTGATTATCTAGTCGACGACATTTTGTGAAGCTCGGTGTTCAGTGCACGAGTGTTATTGCGTTAAAATAACACCGCTGACTCCAAGATAATATTGTTTATGGCCAGCTGAATTTAGGAATGACAATACTGATAGTGCTCTTTATAGTGTTCTAATTTGTCTCCTTTTCATTTGCTGTGTTTATTTGTTACGTTCGCATTTCTTCCAGCAGTGAATTTATTGGGTTGTTCGATTTGTACTGCGGCCTTCCCCAGGTGGTAAACGTCATCTTTCCTTGTGATGTTAGTAAGAAATCATGGCTATAATATTTACTTATCAGTTTATTTTAAAATTAACTCGTCAGGATTGTATAGCAGACTATTTTTGTGCAATAGTTTCGTGTTCAGTTTGGAGGATACAGATCAAAAGTCGTAACAGTTGGGGATACAAACGCCGGCCTGGTCAGTGGATAGGAGCCGCTCTCCAATCAACAGTTCGTGGGTACGAATCCCATCATGGGTATGGGTGTCTGTGGATCTATTTAGATAGAAGATGAATTTGATCCCAACCCCAGTCTGAGATTACAACCGTGTAATCAATCAAAACCTTAAATTTGATTGGTTAAATATACACACAAGTATATATTCAAATTACTTCAACAAAAACGTACTTTGAATGGTATTACGTTCTTATATAAGATTGTATGAACGAAGCTTAAAGAACAATCTTATGCAATTAAGAAATTAAGCCGCATGTTGTGGGAATTTTTGAGTCTTGTCGTAAACGATGAGGCGCATGATATCGAAGTGCGTTATGGTAATTATATTATCATCAGAGGAGACCGAATCGGTAAGTGGTGTGGGGTTGGGAGTGTTGTTGCTTACAGGGAAAATTTGGACCGTTATCGATGAATGATGCATTCAATTCGTGACACGAATTTGAGACTATGTGGTGCATAATAAACATGAGTTCTGTATAGCTGATAGCGTGATTGTTACTGTAGTGGAGGAAGTAGTAATATATGCCAGTTACTTAAAAGTGCTATTGAAACAGATTTTTGAGAGATTTACTAAAGGTTTTATCATATCTTTCCTGCAACCGGTAATTTTTTTGCAGCATCGTCGTGATAGTCATTTACAGCAACATGGAACATATATTAGAGAAATTACGAGGTAAACGAATGTATTTGGAACCTTTTGAGAGCGATCATTCGACCTTGAAAGAGGAATCAAACTATGGAAGGGGAAAGTGCGCTAAAGGTCGAATTTCAAAGGCTTTGATAGCATGTAAAGAAGTATTAAATGGGTAACATTGTTTAATGGAAGATACATCGATACAAAATGGATAGTACAGAAGGACTGCATATTTCCATGCTAAAATTTAGAGAAAATTTCGTAATAAACACGAGTCAGGTATATGAATATTAGTTCTTAAATGAGTTAAGGGAAAAACAAAAGCTATTGGAGTATCGATCTGATAATAAAAAAATAAATATAATCGATGTAAGCCAACCTGAAGTGTTTAGATTGTAAAAAAAATAATAAATAATTACAGCTAGCTAGGAATGCTAAGATTAATCTACAAACAATTTTATACAGAATGGCTCAAAAAAAAAAAAAAAAAAAATTACAACTATCGGTGGAATCTTGGTCGAATAAAGCTTTAACGACGGTAGATTCCTTACTTGAAATGGGCATTTTGTCTTTCTTTCAAGACTGGTTTCATAGCTCTTGCGAAGATTCTGTCATCTTGGAGAACAAGGACATCTAGACATATCGAGTAATTTTATCCCTTAGTTCATCAAGGTGTGAAGGCGGGTTATAGTGGAGTACCCATTCCTTCAACATATCCCAAACGAAGGCATCGAGTGATGTTGGAACGTGAAGGGTACGGGAATTCTGTGAACCTCGAAAGGAGCCTCTCGGGAAAGTGTTCTGATAAATAGGTTCTAGTACCCTGTATTGTGTGACTGGTTGCTCCGGGCACAGGTATTCCAATGCCTATAACTGTGCACGAAATGTTTTTTACACATCCTATGCAAATACTGGATGAACGGAACCAACGCATTCTTGATGTAAGGTTCGCTATCTATTCAAGGTCACAGTTACACCACCCTCTTCAATGAAGTAAGACCTAATAATTTCCATGGTTGGAAACTGCACACCGTGTGGTGACCTCGCTGTGAAGAGGTATCTCTTGGACACATTCAGGTCTCGAGAATAATGCTAAACAAGAAACCTGTCTACATGACCGATTTGCTATAAAGGGCTTCGTCCGTGAACCAGACGTTATGGAGGAAAAACGGATCTCCATACACATTGTCCAGCACGGTGTTCTCGCCATGCAGCGTAATCCATTCCTGTTTAAAAAAAAAAAAAAAAAAAAAAAAAATTAGTATGATTATGTAATTTGCCACTGTTAAACTGTGGCTCACTTGAATGATAGGAAAAGGCACCCATCTCTTTAAGGATTCTCTATAATAACAGCTTAGTATCCCAAGTTTCATCGCTGTTCTACGTTTCGGACGCAGTAACACTTGCTCCAGCACACCCACCGTGATTATCCTTTGTGTTTAAAAAAAAAAAAAAAAAACATGGTCTCCCCTGCCCTTTTGCATTGCGGCAGAACACTCCTGGTGGTTGAGAACTTCTCGATTAAGAGGATAAGTTCAGGGCGGCTCTACCGACGATGCGAGACGTGCATTTGCAGGGGGAGACAACTTGGCCTAAACTATACGAAAAATAAGGGAGATGGGGCGGCAAAATTCCTAGGGGCGACCCTGGATAAGTTGATTATAAATTAAGTATGATTATATAAATTGCCATTGTTGAACATACTGGTATTGTGCTGTATCTCGTATAGTATGTGCATATCTGCGCATAAAAAGTATAAATGAGATAAGGGTGAATTAATAAAAAGAAGATAAACCGAGTGGGTATACACAAGCCGTCCTCTCCGCAAGTGGTTGAAATTCATGGTTTGGTCGTTGCAGTGATTAATCGGTATATGGTTCATTTGTTGTTCATCCACTCCACCTTTTGAGTAAGTCGTCATCTTGTGGCTGTGGAGTTGGTTTCCTTTTAGTTTTCTAGAACCTCAGAACAATAAAACTGACCTTTAACAAACTTTGATTTTAGTTACATGCATGAAAGTTCATATAGTTGCTACCTTTTTAAACAATCATAAATCTCCTGATGAAAGATCGCTGTTAAAACGAAAAGTAAATAAAATTTAGTGTTCCTTGATTTAACAAATCAAGGAACACTCAATTACATACCCTGAGTACAGTGGCGACTCGTGGCTTGAAATCGTAAGGGGTGCTGCAACTTTCGAAATATACATACACACTGTAAGTACAGTGTATACATGTTTGGATAAAATATTAATTATGGTACAAATTTAAAAAAAAAATTAAACATGAAAAAATATTTATTATCGATAAAATTATACAGTTTAGTATAATTCAAAGTTAATTAAAAATAAAATCCATTCCTTTAATTGTAATTAAAGGAATGGATTTACAATTTTTGGACATTACAAATAAATCCTTTAATTGTAATGTCCAAATATTTAAAGAGACGGAGTAAACACGCTAAGCACTACGAACACTACTACTGGCACAAACTGCATATAAACAACAGTGGAAACTGCGCGACGGACAGTGCCACATTACACTAATAGCTCACATCTCACTATGACGTGCATATGCTTGCGCGCGTAGCAATATGACACTGTGGTAAACACAGTGCTGCTAGCGTCCTTCGCCTTCCTAAGTGCTACAAGATGTATTTTTATTATTTTTAATACAAAATAAAAGAATTGTATAGGATTGTTGATGATAAAATGAAATATTACAAGCAAATATAAATAAATTAATAAATATGTTTATATATCGAGAAAAATTGGGGCTGCAGTTCCGCAGTGCCTATGCACGAGCCGCCCTTGCCTGATTATCTACATAGCCCGCGAAAGTGAAAGAGTGAAATATTAAATATGCAATCACACAGTTACTGATTTTAATCAAACAATGGAGGGGAGGAGACGTCTGCTGTAATTTTCCGATTTTTAACAAACTGAAGTTGTTGTTACCCCCCCCCCCCTTTAGTTTTGCTTATTTAATTCGTTGGTCAAGCATCTGTTCTTGGATTGTTTCATATGGACAGACAAACTAAGCAGTTGCTATCCGCTTAAAAGAACTTTCGCTTATCACTCGATACGCATGTCTGATCTGAAGCAACATACAGGTGTCTCTTCTGCTTGAGAAATGAGTAAATAATAATCAATATGCAAGGATAATTTCTCTACGTCTGCCTTCTATTTAACGACATGAAACACGGTATCAGAAGTCTCAGGGGAAAGATGGTAATATTCGCTTGCCAGAAAACATTTTTAGCATCACACAAAATCGATATACCAGCCTTGCCTTTTTAGAATACTCGTGTTTATAGATAGGCGAGCAAAGATGCAGTATCTTCCCTTTTTTCCCCCTTCCATTTTATATTAGCTAAACTTTCTAGTGTTATTTCAGCGTACTATATAATGATAAATTTACTTTGCAATGTTGTTAATGAAAAATATCCAAAGAAAAATTTAACGTTATTTTTGTTATCTGACAAATCAGATATGATAATTATAGCAAAAGACAAATGCAGAAATCTGATTTAAAAAGAATTATGGAAAGATAATTTATTAGTTTCATAGATTTTACTTTAATTCTTAATTTAAACGATTTGTTAGTTGCATTCAGTTAATATGAATTAAGGAAATTGTCCGTCACTATTAAACTCATTTTAAACAGTTAAATAGGAAATAATCAATAATCGTACTCACTACTACAGTCACTGAACCCTTCCTCGCTAAACAAAGATAAGCGAACAGGTGTGTGTGTGTGTGATGGGAGGAAGACCAAACTATGTGGATAATTCAGTTGGAAATGCGTTAAAAGACAAATGTAAGACCTGACAATATTGAAGTCTTGACAGATAAGACATCTCAAGATATTCGATAGGAAGTAACACTGTAAACTTTTCGTAGTATCTGTACACCACACAAAATCGGTGATTTTTGTGTGGTGTACCCCCTCCCTTGAAAATAAATGAGGCATTTAATAATATATAAAATGTTTAATATCTTACCGGCCACCTTTTAAGTAATTTTCTGAAATATTCGAATTAAGTATAGGCTAGAAATGAGTATTGAAGAGCATTTCGGATTGCAATGATAGAATGATTAATATATATTATCCGTCCTTTCGTTTTACGCTTGTGCATAGACCAGTGTTTCTCAACGTGGGGGGTACGCCGCACAGGGGGACAATTTGAATATTTTTTGGGGGGGGCAATTAGAAAATGTACATGCGCATATTTATATTACACTTTTTCAGTACTTGGCTGACTATTATGCTGGGGGGGGGCATCAAGATCTTTTGAGGCATTGAGGTGGGGCATGATCCAAAAAACGTTGAGAAACACTGGCGTAGACCATGCAGGTTTTTTCGAAATCAGATCCGATGGGATAGGGTGAGTATTTAATCCTTATTTCTGTAATATCCTATGTCTGTAAACTGTGTGTACCGGATTACTTGCTTTTCGGGATGAAAAAATCCTACCCCCAGACTGGCTAACAAACCTTCCACTGAATAGCCCTTATAAAGGCTCGTCGCGTCCGGGCAGGTTTCGAACCTAGGTCTTTAGAGGAGCATCGTTGAAACCGGCTGAGCTAAGTCCATTATCTCTTTTGCTTAATTATTTAGTTCTTGCAACAGCTCCAGAAACACCTCATAAACCTGTTTTTTTTTTTTTTTTTTTTTCCAACCAGTATAAAGGTACCTTTTGAGCTCTTTGTCACACACACACAAAAAAGATTGATAGCTATTTTCAAGCGAGTACTCATTAGTTCAATTATTATGCACTGCTTGGAAAGAGGTCAATGGATACTCTCATGGGCATGTTAGAAAAAGGGCTAGAAAAAATTCATGTAGTGGGTTTTTATACGAAATATAGCGTCACAGAGGTTAGCACTACTACCACTCCTCAGGCTAATCAATAGAAACTCTTTAAAATATCCATGCTTCAATTTTATGGTTGTAACCAATGTCATAATTAGCTTTTCATGGGTCCTGTGCAAGATTTTAGTTTACAATATTTTTGTCCCCCCTTTTTTGGAAAAAATAAAAATAAAAAAGATATTTTGTTTATAAATACTGTTTATGAATCAGCCCCCACGTAGGCGAAAATGAAAATATAAAAAAAATCAGTTAACGCCTATTCCCGTATAGGGAGCAGACGAGGCCGTTTTAGTCCTATCTTAGTTTTGGAGACTGAGTGGGCAGTTCAATCTCCACTGGTAGCCAGTCAGAGATAGCTGGCCCAAAGCTATCAGTAATTTAATCTGCAAGCAGTGAAGAGACGGCTAACAGTGCTGCCATCTCGTGGTCCCTAACACTATTTTAATGTGTGAAAATAGTGTGGGTTCGCGGTCGATTTTCTCGAGTTTAAGGGACAAAAAAAAAAAAAACAGAGTTTCTTGGAGAAAAGTCCCGCTTGCCAGTGCCAGAGATCGACTAACTCTGGAACCGGTCGAAAAAAGGCTTAGAAAATGTGCATGTAGTCGGCGACTACATTTGAATCCAAGTCTTACTTCGTGCTGTAAAGCGCCATGCAGTGCGAACGCCACATCCACTGTGCTACACAGGTTCCCATGAAAATATAATACTGATTATTATTATTATTTTTTTTTTTTGATAATCAGGGCCTTTCGCCCTGTGCCTGTGTACCTGCCTAGTTACGGCACTGGTTGTAACATATCAAATTTTCGTTTAATTCGCAAAACTTGCCCGCAATTACATGGAGTTTTATGCAATTCATATACGTTCAGGATCTTGGATTGTATATAAAGTTTTGCCTGGAAGTTTCTTACAAGGCGCATTTCCTCTTTTGTAATCAGGCGATTACAAATAATCTAGAGAACAAAGGAGAAAAATGAAGTTCATTTATCTAGGAAAATCGCATTCCCTTAAGATTAGTTCTAAAAAATCATTAATTTTTTCCCCTCAAATAATAGCAATAAAATATTGTGGTTATATTAAAAAAGCGCGTTAAACTAATTAGAAAAGCTCATTTTGCTCATTTCTAATTAGTTTAACGCGCTTATATTCTTCTGGGAATCACATAGTAAAAGGAATGCCAAATTAAGTCCTACTTACTATACCATCCTATTTTACATATAGATTTATCCCAATATTAATATTTCTCACTACCAAGGATACAAAATTAAAATGGCAGTTTGTCATTTTTTATTGAAAAATTACAAAAAAGATTGTTCTTCTGAAGTGCTTTTGTAGAAACTAGGAACATAACTTTTTTGGCAGTAACTTTCGATTTTTTTTTTTTTTTTCATAACGACGTCTTTGTCGAGTTAACCATGAGGTTCTGTCTTTTTTCTGGCAAATCATTTCACTGCCTCCTGGCGGAGCAGCTCATGTTTTTTTTTTTTCATCCAACACTAATTTCTTTTTTCTTAGCGTCTGCATATTTGAGTCTACAGTTCACTTTTGAATTCCTCCGCTTGAATTCTTTTTTGAAACTTTTGTCCAATTTTTTTTTCTGTATGATGCTTATTTTACCATTCTCGAAAAGTTCACTGCTTCGTATTTAAAATTCCCTGTATATGCTATTAGCTCAAAGCAGTCTGATATCACTGTCAGAAATAACGGTCAAAGTACAATACATGTGAATAAAATTATAAGCATGTCTACATGTGATTCATTGTGTAGAATTTATGTAGACAAAAACAACACGTGTTGGATCAATTACTTCACTTAAATTTAAAAGAACAACACTCGACCTTTCGACCTCAAGATCATCATCAAAAAACACAAGCATAAGCAATACAAACGACATGACCCTACACAAGATGCGCTAGAGCTAACTCTCTTGTTAATCGGTTACACTAGCCTGACCTCTGGTGAGTAAATAAAATACATTTTTATACATATAATATACAGAGGATAAACATAAATAAAAAAAATAGTGGAACCACATCCAGTTCATCTCTATAACCCTGTTATTAATATTAAGTCAGGGACTCGTCGATGGAGGCCACATACTATATTCACCAACTATCATACTTGTTCTTGAATTCATTCACACTACACAATCAATCCATACCAATCGCTCACCACTCTGAGTGAAAAATCTAACCCTCACCCCCTTCTTAGCAGCATTCATTCTCGGCTTCCGAGGATGCCATCTTGTCCTTTCCCCACCCTCCATAAAATAAAAATTCCATCAACTGAAATCTTGCATGACCCTTTCAGAAGTTGGTAAGTCTTAATGATATCACCCCTCTTTCTCCTTTATGCTAGTGTCTGCAGTCTACATCATCAGTATTTCACAATCCTGATATATATTTTTTCCGATATCATTTTTATCTTAAGTTTTTTATTCGTGTTGAGTTCTGCATTAGATTCTGGATGCTGTACAGATTGCAGATGGGTCTTCCAGATTTTTCAAATTACCAATTGCTGATCTTGATGATGAATCAGCATCTCACAAGCTTCCTTGAAATTTCTTTTAAACTAGGTTTTAGTGCAGCCTAGGGACTTGTGCCATATCAGTTATTCTGTGAAGGTTTGAAATCATGATCTGACAGTTCTGTTTTTACCATAGTGAAAAAATTTGATGTGGCATTTTAATTTTTAAATGAAGCAATTGAATGAGCACTGACGACCGTGTGACTTTTAAAGAAAGATATCTCGTATATGTGAACTTATGGACATCATTTTCTTGGAACATGGTGTTAGTGATGACTAGTGTATGCTGAAGAAAATATCGCGTGTACTTCTCTGTTTTCCAAATTTTCAGAAAAAAAATGCTTTTGTGAATGGGAATTATTTTAACTCTGATATTTGTATCAAATAAGTTCCAAGTATTCTTCTTTATATGGACCTCCCTCGCTAATTACTCATTTCTTTCCTTACTGGAACATCTTTACATGATCCTAGACACAAAATATATTCGTTCTCTATTTTGAAATTTGCACAGGTCATTTATCATCGTGCTCGGTATTGAATTCTATGACTGCTTCCTTGTTTTTCTGGTTTGTAACATCTACTTATTTTAAAGTCTCCTACCTGTCCCTTTTTTCATCTCAGTTATACCAATGTTGATATTGTGTTTCTGAAATGTTTGTAATTCATGTTATCTAGTATCGTGGGTTCCTGGTATTTATCTTCAGTCCTGATATACTTGAGATTATATTGGATGCAAAAGCCACTTCAACATGGCTACACAGGATTATTCCACCAATATAATATGACATTGGAGATCTCATTAGATCAGAGTGCACAAGTTTACACTTACTAAAATTGAACTGATAGCCATTTTGACATGCTCACAATTGCAGCCTATTCAAATCATTCTGCAGGTATTACATATAATCTACACTGCTGATTGCCCTGCCTATCTTTGCATCATGATCAAACAGCTGATAGTCTTCTGTCAAATCCTTTCCAATGTCATTGATCTAAAATTAAATAACAAGGAACCAAGGACAAATCTCTGTGTGATCTGTCCTTTTACAGCATCCATGTACACCACTGATCACCTTAAAACTTCGTGACACAATCTCCCTAAACCACTTTCTGATATCCTTCAGTCATTCTCTTATTCACAGTAATACTTTATTATCCAAATCCAAGTCCCCAGATTATGCTACAACCTTTAGTTTATAATCTTAAACTAAAGTATTAGTTTAAAGGTATCGTGGTATTCCTATTATCTTACGCAACCGTAACATTATTATAAAATGTGAGCAAGTTGCTTAAATGTATCCTTCCCTTACTAAACCCATGTAATTCTGTACAAAGTATAGGTCTCCTGTCAACCCATTTCTGTATGCCAGCCCTTGCCAATTTTTCCGACATTTTCTTTCTCCATCAGCTAACGCTTTTTTTATTCCCGTATATAGGGAGTAGACGAGGCCGTTTAACCCTATGTAACTTTTGGAGACCGAGTGGGCAGTTTAATCTCCACTGGTACCCAATCAGAGATAGCTGGCCCAAAGCTATCACTAATTAAGCGGTATGTAGTGAAGAGAGACGGCTCAACAAGTGCCGCCATCTCGTGGTCCCTAACACTCGTATTTAATGTCTGAAATAATGCGAGTTCTATGGGTCGATTTTCTTGAGTTTACGGGACGAAAAACCAGAGTTTTTGGGAGAAAAAACCTGCTTGCCCGTAACAGAGATCGACTAACTCGGGAACCGGTCGAAAAAAGGCTTAGAAAAATTTCTTTTAGTCGCCGACTAAATTAGAAACCAAGAAGTCTTCCTTCGTGCGCTCAAGCGCCGTGGTATGCAAACGCCATATCATCCACTGAACTACACAGGCTGGCCTTAGATATTAATAAATCACATCAGTCTTTGCACCACCCTCATGCTAGAGAGATTATCATATATTCTTAATAATCCTATGCATTCTTCCCTGTTGTGCAACTCATTACGCAGCATAGTTAAGCCATAACAAATTCCAGCTTAATACTTACATGCGTGCTAATATTTCATTAACCCCAATTACCGAATTTTTATTCAGTTCGTGCCACAGCTCTAGTACCTCCTCCTCATATTTCTTCATCCAGGAAAGAGTTATCCGTGATTCAAAGATTGCATATACAAATTTGACAGCTTTCAGATAAATGGGCACTCGTTAATTGAACAATACCTTGTTAGAGTAGAGGACCAAGAAATGGCGGCACTTTGTCTGCCTCTTTTCATCGAATGCTCTTTATAATTAATCTTGGGCCAGCTGTCTGTGATTGGCTGAGTAGAGATTGATGTGTCCCCCTCTGTTCTCCAAGTTAATTCTAAAACAGCCTTGCTATACTCTGTACATATCATTATACTTTCATATTAATTCGTTTACTTATACCATGATATGGAATTCATTTAGGATGTTTATAACTTGCAGATCCAGTTTCTTTTCATAGAAAGGTATTTTCTTTTCGTACAATAATTACTCTTCTGGTCTGCTCTTCATAATTTTGAATCCGACATAATCCTTACCATTTCAATCCAACTTTATGTATAAAATCAAGTGGATATTAAATCCAGTATTATTTCAAAGGCGAATTCAGAAACTATGAAAATTGACTGGAGAGCTTATTGGAATACTCGCCGGTATTTACGAGTTGCCCTAGCTGGACCTCATAGGAGACAGGCTCGCTATGACAGCGTCCATATATTCGCCTCCTATTGGTCCTTTTGATAAAATTTCACTGGCTTAACCGGCGGTGTATTCCCGTTAGCTCTCTGGTCAGATTTCATACCAAACTTTTATAGTTTTTGTATTCGGCTTTGAAATAATGCTGGATTTAATATCCACTTGATTTTATAAATTTTGCATCTTCGAAGTTAACCCTTTTGGCTTTTTATTTAGTAAACTACTGTATATATATATTTTATTTATTTATTTCTTAAATGCTTTCCCTGCAATGCCGATTATATTCCCCATCTAGCAACCAAAATCATGGAATAGAACCTCATGTTCCTTTAAGTCGTCATGATTTTCTGCTTTGTAGTTCTCGGAAGAATGTTCACGGAACCAGTTGTGTTTACGTTCAAATTAAATGGCTAAAAGATTTTCATATAGAATCTATAATAGACTTAGATATCACTATTGTTACAAAATTAACTAAGCCAAACATGAGCTGTGTGATATGCTCTTTTCATCGGTAGTTTTTCAAATGATCGTATTGTACTCCAAATACTAAGGAGACCAGTACCCTTTCTATCTCTAAAAGAAAATAAGTAAATCAATAATTAGAACTCAAAGTTGCACTTACTCTTCAGGAAATTAAAGTTAGTACATTATTTTTGATCAGTTTTTTTTTTTTTGGGAAGCAATTTACCCTAATTTTGAAATAATGCACAACGGAGAAGCTCAAATCAGTATGGAATCTGCTGTATTCTTATATCATACAGGTCGTCGCATCCTGCAGTCGACGTATTGTGTTTAAAAGGATCTCGTTATAGAGGATCAGTGTTTTGTTTGATACCACCTGTTCACTCCTCTTCCTTGGAACTATCTCTAGTATCTGGTATTTGATCGTATATTTTTTTTCTAACCCAACTCTAAGCCCATCCGTAGCAACACTTTTTATACTGCTACATATAACTGGCCACTGCTGGTCAATAATCGTCAGTGGTGTTAATCACAATGGGGAAAAACAAAGGAACTTTCGGAGTTCGATAAAGGGCTTAGTGTGGGTGTCCGTCTCTGGCTGGAGCCACGATTTTGAAAACAGCAGAGTTGACTGATTTCTCAAAAGGTGGTATATTATGGGTATTTAATCAGTGTAAAAATAATCCACATTACTTGTCCAGGAAGAGTAGCTGCAGTCTTAAGACAATCTGTCAGGAACGAGATCGCTGTCGTCTGAGAAAGCGATTACGGACAAACAGAACTTCCTATGTTCAGCAATTCACCGAAGCATTTAATGAAAGTTATTGCCGACCAGCCCATATCTCGCTGAACTATGCGCATGAAGAAGAGGACTGGTATTGGCAGTTGTATGCCTATATAGAAACCATCGATTTCTGCAAAATAAGTCTAATTCGGTGGCTGGTATGTGCATGTTGTGTTTGGCTAATTTATTATTATGTGACACCTTCAAGGAATCCAAGGATTGTGGAAGGACACTCTACTCCAGTCCCTGACACACATCTGTCTCCCCTACTTATTCCTCCTACTACATGCAACTACCATCAACATCATCTATTGCCCGTCACTACCACAAATAGTATTCTTTTTTTTTTTTTTTTGCTTTAAATTGCGTGTGTTGACTGGTGATTACATTTTCACATTTCATATAAATTTATTCAATTGGCTCCCATTATACTAACTTTGCTTACTCCGTCTACATTTATGCGTTATTCATCTTCTTGCAAAAAAATTGTGCCCAATGGAGTTATTTATTCTATAAATGCTAAAGTCGCCAAATTTCTTGCATTAGTTAAATAAAACTAAAGGCTTACTGGATTCATTTTAGATTATAGCGTCATCATCGTAAAGAGCTCACTGAAATATTTTTCATTTTGAATTCGGATTTCATGCCACATTTCTTGATAAGGTCATGAGCTAATGCCTTTTTTATTGCATATAGGGAGTAGGCGAGGCCGTTTTAGCCCTATCTAACTTTTGGAGACTGATTGGAGAGCTCAATCTTCATTGGATCACCTTATCTTCGATAAGGTGATCCAGTGAAGATTGAGCTGTCTAATATTTAATTTAAGTGGATCACCTTATCTTCGATAAGGTGATCCACTTAAATGATGAATAACGGGAAATATGGTGCACCCTTGACTCATCCGATATTTTATATCGAAGTATTTCCTGCAATTTTAACTGCTGCTGTGCTACCCAAATATGGATATGTGTCCCATTCCCTCCATATAAATGCAACGTTTTGAATTTTTTTTTTCTGTTGGCACTTATGGTTTTTTATGTAAGACTTAGAGATCATAATTCGTATTTGGTCAGTTCGTTCTTTCTGCAGCTTCTATTGCACTTTGCCTCTTGCCAAGCATGCTTGAGAAGAGGCTTAAAACTATCTTGCCTACACTCTTAGTAGGGAAATTCCTCTAAAATTCTGGTATACAGTTTTATTTCCCTTTTATGAATGGGTACTATGAAAGCTGTACCAGCCACCCAGGGCAGTCCCTGAGTTTGCCGTTCCTCTTAATACACACCAAAAATACTATAAAAAGTCAAAGCGACGCATAGGGAAATAAAACACTGTTTATTTTTGAAGTAAAACTTTGTCCAACATTTTGAGATGTTATTTTTCTTGGTGACATTGGCGAAGTCTATTTCATCACTCAGTTGCTGTTCTATACACAGTATGGCAAGATTTCTTAAACTCAAAGTGCCACCCGGGGCGGACTGCTTCCCCCCTTTACTATGCCACTGAGTTGTACTCCAATCATAAAGAATTCGACCTTCTAACTTGGCTATCTGAGTTATGCAGTGTCGTCGCTGCATAACTCAGATAGCCAAGTTAGAAGGTCGAATTCTAGTTAGAAGCCAAGTTAGAAGGAACTATCTCTAGTATCTGAGCATTTTTGGTCAAATATTTTTTTCACAGTTCTAGTTCCCGATAAAAAATGCGTTTCTGTTATTTGCTACTACCACTTGATACTTGTTTCATTCAACAGTCCTTAAAGGTAATTTTTGTTGTTGCTCTCCCACGAAAGGTTTATTTGCAAACCTGTAGTACATTTTGGTGGCGTGGGCGAGCTAAAGATTTTTTCTATTTATTCATTTTTATTATTTTTTTTTTTTTTGTATTACATTTTTTTTACCTAGTTTTTTTTTTTTTTTTGTCCTGCGCTAGACCAAACGATGAACTTTTTCAAGCCCCTTCAGGCCTCCAATAAGCGGGAAGGTGGTCGCACACTGGGCGATGAAATACATCTCCCACCTAAAGACGACAAACATCCATGCTCACAATGGGATTCTAGCCGCATTCTAGTTGAAGAGTGGGTACGCTAACAACTTAGCCGGCTGACAATTTCCAGACATCTAAACATCGAATTATTCCAGATATCTAAATTTTTTTTTTGTCATCTTTACATACTGTAAAAAAGGAATGAAAGATGATATTCCTTCCTCCATTTTTATGCTTTTCAGTAATCTAGTAAGCATTTTGCAACTTTCCTTATTTATCTTCTATCTTTAAAACCCAAGTCTTCCCTTGACGTTTCTAAGCTAAATAGTTATCGTCCATATCTTCAACGAAAATTAGCTTTTCCTTTTATGTCAGATCTACTCCATAATGACTAGAAAACCTTCTTTCGTTGAATTTTCTGTAGCACTATATTCACATACGTTTCATCACTCGTTTTCTAACCTGTGTGTGTGTCCACACGTTTGCCCACGTTAGTTGTTTTGTAATGACTAATGTGGGCAAATTTTGTGATTTGCTCACATTAGTCAAACTTATTGAGTGGCTCACAGTTACATTTTCTTATTTGGTGTTAATTAATACAGCAACTTCTGCTTTCTGTTCATTATTTCTAGAATATAACTTATTTAACAGTATCCGGGTTGTTTTAGTTGTAGGTTCAGTAACAATTATTTCTGTCTGTGGTGCTGTCTTAATTTCTGCTGAAGGCGAGTATGTTCTAGTATCTGACTTTTCACTGTTCATTCTAGATCCTGACAAACACAATGTTACCTTATTTAACCAGGCAATGCCCCAACAACCGGCATGATGAAATGTCATGCTGGTTGTTGGGGCATTGCCTTGTTAAATTTTATTTGACGAAGTCTTTTTGGCAATTAAATTGGTTCCGTATTAAATATTAATATTCTGCTTCTTTGTATAAGAATCAGAATTATTAATATTTAATACGAAACTACGACTGGAGAGTTTTTTTTTTCCCAGCGAATTTCCATCAGTATCGTCTCTAAGAAAACTTTTTTTTTTTTTCAGACGTATATGACCCACTTTTCTGTGTCAGAAAGAAAGGACCGTGGTTAGTGACTAGCATCGAACATATGGCATTATGAAATCACGCGAAAGCTACATAGGCTTTACTTTTCTTTCATTCAGTTTTAAAAACACGAATGTGGCTTTGAGACCTGTGTATCCACGGGGCAATGATTTGTTTCCTGATGAAAACTGTCAAAAGAAATATGGGATTCGATTTGTGTCGCTACAAGGAAAAATTTTCAGCTGTTTCTTAAGTTAATCAATCATTGGCGCAGGCGAGTAATGTTCTTGCAAATCATAATCGACTGTCGAAGCTGCACTATCTGAGACATTACCATTTGGAAGGTTATGATCAAAAGATCATAAATACAGCATATCAATCTGTCTGCTGTACTCTATTTCAAAATCATTTATCCCTAGGCTCAGCTATATATGTCATTTTTTGAAAAAAAAGGTGTTGCTCTGTTTGTGCTAAAATAAATTCTTTCAATGTAAACAAAGAAGAATCTGAATTGGTTAGAATTTTTTTTAAAAAGTTTTTTCTTCTTTAGAAAAGATCTCTGACAGATTCAGGAAGAGAGAAATCTTGTTTCTAAAACCATTACTGATAACTTATGGGAGTGGACTTGACCATTGTCTAGAATTATTTGGCCATTAAAAGATCTTTCAAACGAAGAAAAGATTCTTATTTGCTTAAGATTTTGCTGACCTATGAGCAAAGTTTCGAACTCTGGTTTTCTCTAAGGATAGCTATAAAATCATATATGCAGTATGAACTATTGAAAATTGTTCTACTTATGATATTATTAACATGAAACTTTTTTATTCTCTTCCTCCAGAAATGTATCTTCGATCTCCAATCGATTGAGAGCATATGAAGTGCATTCTGAATTTCTTATTATTTTTTTATGATAACCGAGAGAGGTTTGTGTAGCTCTGGAAATATTTGCATCCAAAGCACGAGTCTGCCTCAGTGAGGACCATTCTAAGTTCAGTTCTAGTCGCCAACTGGTTAAGTTTTTCTAAGACTTTTTTTGATCTGTTCCCAAGTTAGTAGATCTCTGTATGGGCAAGTATGGTTTGCCCCTCCAAGAAACTTGAGTTTTGAATCCCTCAAGAAAATCGACATAAGAACTCACAATTTCAGACAATAGTGTTATATCACGAGGTGGCGGTAGTTGTCTCAGCCTTATGCCAGATTGCAATTAAAAGCATTGATAGGCCTGGGCCAGCTATCTGTTATGGGCTGAAGATGAAGTGCCATCTGGTTTCCAAAAGTTGAGAGCTAAACAGCTTTCTTCCTGTGTTTGTGTGGGGGGGGAAACAAGTGTTTTCGGTGTAGAAGGCTTAGCAGAGCCAAGAAATTCAAAACAGTTAATGCAGCCTAGTTTCCCATAATCAGGCTCTTTATGAGGCACTTAAGCACTCGCAGCCTTCCGAATATCCTTAAATTTCGTTACCATAACTTCAACATAGGTGGTTAGTCTTGTCTATAGGTATTCCTTGTAAAGTGCACGTGTTCTGCTGTTCGGTTTGCCTGGCTGCTGGATGAAAAAACCTCCGTTTCCCGGAGGAAAGGCTGGTTAGCTCAGTGGTAGGATATTCGTTCTTGATCCAACAGGTTGCGTGTTCGAATCCCACCTGCCCATTTGGGCAGGACATTTGTGATTGTCGTTGAAGATATATTTCATCATCGGTGCAAGACTATCTCATTTAGCGACATATTTGATCTCTAGCACAGGATTTTTTTCTGAATCATGAACAAATAAAGAAAAAACACCAAGTGATAACGAAAAACTTGTTAGAAGTTTTTGATATTTGTTGAATCAAGTTTTTAATGTTACTAACTTTAGGTGAATCAATTAGAATATTAGGTTTTTCGGTGATTTTATTCTTTCGGTTTGAGATTGCCTGAAGATCTGAAATGACTTGAGAAAAATAAGCCATGTTTGATCTCTATAGAGGTGTCCAAATTATCCAGCCTTTGGGCTTCGCTTCAGTGCTAATATACTACAGCTCCCAACTTCGTGCGTGTGACAGTGTCAAAAAAAAAAAAAACTGTCTTGAAATTAATGCTTTTTTTTTTTATTAGAATAATTAGTTGAACCATTTTCACTTTCTTGAGGAATTTCGAAGCGTGTATATATTATATACATTCTTAGGCACATATAATTCTAAGTACTAGTATCACAGAACATGTATATCAGTGTACTGTTATTTGTAGATATTAATATAACCCGTTTGGATTTTTTGAAAATATTGATTATTAATGCAATAGACAAATTTTTGTGCAATTAAACAGTATATGCTCATATTTTAAATATATGAACACTTAGTAACAGGAAGGAGGGCGTGTTTGGTGATTCCACATCTGCTAGCGTGGATGCCAACTGCAGAATTTTTGATTAGTTAATTTACTAGTAGTAAATAGTTTTTGCTACTATAAACAAACGTTTTTTTTTTTCAAAAAGAGAAAAATTATTAGGCTAGTGATGGCTGGTTTTGTTGCGTTTGATGACAATTTTGCCACTTCTAATAATATAGATGATGATCCTGCAGCAGAATTTTTAGCAAGAGAGCAAGATGTGCTAGCAGGTTTGGAAGATGACAATTTGGAGGCCCCTGAAGCTTTTGGGAATAACTTTGAAATTTTCCAATCAAATGTAGAAACAACGGCGGTACCAACAGGTAGGTTTCGTTTCTGTATCTATGAATTCTGTCCCGTTGAAGACATTGTAGACATTATTCTAAATAATATTACAAATAATAAATTATTTGGGAAATTTTCATGTCTTACCCTTCTCCCTCTGTCTCCAGACCATTTTTAAATCGCAGTCCTTGTATCTGAGAACTTATGGATACATTTACACATAATATCAATTTGTGTATCAGGCTTAGATTCATCTCTTAATGTTGTCATAACTCATTAATGCCATTTTGGTTTTACCTTAAGAGTGTGAAATTCTTTTAATGATCTGGTGTGGATGAGAAGGGTATTATTTGGAAATTTTGTTAATAGTGTAGCATTAGTACTAAATCTAGATGACTTGCAAATGAACTTTCTAACAAGAAAACTTGCTATGTTCATTTTAATATTAATGTTTTGCATTGTTCTTACTTTCAGGCCAGTTTCATATAGTATATAAACCTTAAATATGATGCAGTATGGCCTCCAGTTGTCCATACACCAATTACACATAAACCAGTCAACTTTATATTAGTGTATTTTCATTTATTTTGAAAATTATGGTAGCATATGGATTATGTACATCTACAAAAAAGTACTTTCATATTATGCTGTTAGAATTTCATTAAGTTTTCTTTTGTTCACTGGTAATGAGGTTAATATTGTACTATTATTAGCATTCCATAAATGTGATTAGCTTTTGCACAAGATGAGTCATGTTGATGATTATCACTTACTCTCCATGCAGTTAATTTTATATATATATATAGCAATCCACTGTTTATTTGACCATATTGGAAAGGCAATTTGCCATTCTGATAAGTGAAGTACAGTTACATGGCATTGTATCAGTAGTCAGTTGACAGTTAAGTTGTGGAATTTGGATGCTCGGTAGATTTGTGTGTGTGTGTGTGTCATCCCCACACAAAAGGTCCTGTGGCATAACAGTGGTTGGGGGATGGCAAGTAATTGAGAAATTTGTGTTTCTTGAAGACAGATCATTTGAGAAAACATGATGGGGAAGACTGCTCCAAAGACCAGAGGTATGGGAAATGAAGGAGGATGATAAATTAGTTCGATAGGTTTGGAGCTGGACTAAACATGCATATTGATCAGCAGCTGCTCACTTTTGTACATGAGTAGAGAAAAGTAGAGGAATGATAATGCCATTTGAGTTGAGAAGCATCCATGGAAATGCCTATAAAAAAAAAAAAAAAAAATGTAGAAACAGTGTTTGGGAAAGTGATTGGATGGGTCATCTGTTAAATTAATTTTTCTAGATACATCACCTCAAATGTGAAAACAATATTCTAAGGTTAGGAATTGAATAGGAGAGAACTGTTTAGAGCATAAAAGAATACAAAGAATTTTTTTTTTTTAAGTAGAAGAGACTATCGATTTGATGTGCTCAGATAAGCTAGATGCGATAGAAAAGTGATCCTCATTAGACCAGCAGAACATTGTTAAAATTGAGGGAGATGAAGCGTGGTCATTCTAGAAAATGAGTCAGGATTGAGTTTTGATGGCAATGAAATTCATCAGGTTAACTTCATCCTACTTAAGAATGGCAAGTCAATCAGTGTTTGTTTGGCATTGGTTTAAACATCTTTGAAGTGTGAAAATCCCAGAGTGCTACAAAATTTTGAAAATGGAGTTGAGAATGCTGTTAACAGCAGAGAGGGGGATTATTGATGTATGGGAAGAAGTGTGTGGGTGAAGCACAGAGCTTTGACATACACCACCATTGATTGAGAAATCTAAAATTAAACCATTCGCCATATGACCTGCGATGAATGACTGGAGAAGCTGATAGTCCATTCACATGACAATGACAGAATCCATTCTGTTGGCTATTGATCTCCTTCCATTATTTTTGAGATTATTGAAATCAAAGTAGTAGGGTGATATTTTGATGGTTGATTTTTATCTCTCTTTTTGGTAACCAGCTAGATAGTTCCTAGTTTTTCCTTTTGTAATGACAAGAATTAGGACAAATCCTTGACAGAGTTAATGAGATGAGCAAGAACAAAGGATTTAAACAACCCTAGCAAGTCAAAGATTATGGTTCTTAAAGGAAAATAAAGACAAGGAAGCCCCAAAGAAACAAGTTCACTTTAACAGAGAAATGTAACAGACGAAGTCGACAAATTCAAGTACTTGATCTATCATTATTGTGAATTGCTGTTCAGAAGAAATAAAATTAGAAATGACCAAAACAATGAGTGATCTATCCTTCCTAATTTTTGACAAATATATCTCCAGGAAGAAAACACGGGATTCTAGATGTAACTATTTTTTCGATAACTTATGGCTGTGAAACATGGAACCTAAAGAAGTTGGATAGGGAAAGAGTAGCTGATTTTGAATGTTGTGTTACAGGTGGCTGTTGAGGGTCTCATACTGAAAGGTGGACAAATGGATGGATGCTAGAACTTTAAGACCTCTTAAGGATATTGACAGAAGGAAGCTGAAATACTTCTGATGTATTGAAAGAATGGAAAGAGGATTTCTCAAAACAGTAAGAGAAGCTAAAGTCCCTGGAAAAGAGGAAGTAATAGACCTTTGAGATGCAGGATGGTGTGTCTAGAATGGCTGGTCTTTAGAAAGTTGAAGCCTCTAGAAAAGCATACAACAAGACTACTGGCAAGGAGTCCATACTAAGAAGCAGTGACCACATGACTGGATAAAAACTTGCTTCTAAGTTTTAGTACAACTGGAGGAATGCCATAAGAGTCCGGTGGCATTATATGGATAGTTTGTGGAATACTGGAAGATTTGCCCTTTGCCTATACAAGAGGGTCTGCAGGAGAGGTTGCCACTGCATCATCTGAATGTGAGAGAGCTGGAAATGAAGGACTGAAGTTGTATTCTACAGCCTTGGCAAGTGGGCCAGAAGGCTTAACTGCTATATGAACAGGAGAAGCCTTGTGTATTTGGTATAGTCTGTTTTTGTCCACTTAAGAGCTGTAGTATAAACTGAATGAGAGGCAAGAGTTTTTGCCTTGAACTCTTCGGCACAAGCTGAATTTTTGGCTTGGCTGCTTTTTAAGAACCAGCATTTGGATAGGGGGTTGAAGGTTTTGAGGGGGGGGAATAAAAGCACTCTTACCAGTGAGAATTTTTGTTGTTAGATCAGTCTATGCTAAGATCAAAAGATTATCATCTTAGTGCCATAGGATAAGAGGCTGGAATGACTGGGAGAAGGATGATCTGTAGAAAAGAAGACTTTGCCAAGAGAATTAACACCAGCAGCATATTTGGAGGGAGAGCTAGTTAAGATCCAAGATGTAGTATGATGAGGATTCTCAAGAATTCTGATGGATTGGTGAACAGTTTGTCAAATCATCATTGGTAGCATACAACTTGGCTTTTCTTTCAGATTGGTGTGTGTGAAGTTGGAGAGGGAAAGTTGGTCTTAATTGTGACCTTGAAATCACCAAGGAAAATAATCTCACCATTAGGGTAATAAAACTGTATATGGTATTTTCAGAGAATAAGACAGCTTTTCACTTATGAACATCCATAGCAAAGTCAATGATGATGATCGATGTCTTTTGGTTGGAAGATTTGGTTCAAATTCCATCTGGGACATAACGAACCTTTTTTGTAAAGGTTTTTCAACTGAAATTTAGTCTCATACAGAGGTAGCAAGGTTTTCCCTTTTAGAAACAGGATTTATATCCTGTAAAACAAGCAAGCCATCCAGATTTCTAGTAGCATTTATCTACAAATTAAACAGTGGTGGTTTTGCATAGCAGTTCTGTGTGATATCCTGTCAAATCCCTTTGCAAAATCCAGCAGTATTATTATATAGTCATTCTCTTTATTCAACTCAGCTGATATTATTACAGAAAAGTTAATAAATTACAAAGGCATGATTGGCCCTTCACAAGCAGTGTTGCCCCTATAAAGGAGTGGTTCTTAAACTGTGGGTCACCACCTTAGGAAGGGTTGAGAAAAAAATTCTGGGGCTTACAACGATTGGTCGATTGGTAGAGCCTTTGTTACTAATGGCACATGCAAAAAGTTAAGCAAGTTTGAGTGCAGTTAGTAGTTGGAAGGGGAACCAATCTTTTGATGCTGTTGGCACACTCTCTCTCGACGAGTCTTTGGACTCCCTGGAGGTGTCAAATAATAATAATAATTAAATGCAGTTAAATTAAATATTAATGATAGAACTATTGAAATTATTATACACTACAACCTTTCATTCTATAATTGCAGAAATATTGTCAAGCATGATTACACAGATTGCATGTTTATTTAAAAGGTGTTGCAGATTAAAAAACAAAACAAAACTCTGTTCTATAGAGCATCATATTCTTATCCACGTATTTATGATTTTTGTCTTTTGCCAATGTTTCCAATACTTTTACTACCACTCCAGAGATACTGATTGGTCTATAATTTGTTACTGCTGTAACCTTAGAGCTTCTTTTATGTAATAAAGGAATTATTTTGCCTTTCTTCCACTTCCTTAGAACTTTACTAGAGCTAAGACATAAGTTAAACAGCCTAGTCAGAAATGTTGCCAGTTCCTTTTACACATCTCATAAAATGCTATAAAATCTCATCTTATCCCATGCATTTGCATTGGGATTCTGCAATATCCTCAGTATTTCAGATTCATGAACCTCTATTCTCGCATCAATGTGTCACAGCAGTATCTCCATATGGATGAAATACACTTGCAAAGTGGTCACTCAGTAACTCAGTTATTTTGTTTGCTTCTGTCACCTTGCTATCATCAACATGTTATAAAGTTATCTTTCCACACAGTGAAGGAAATCTCATGTATTTCCTTTTCCTGCTAGGCTAATTTATGCTCATAATCTGATTTTTCATTTCTTGCCATGCTGGTCACCTGTACTGTTCAAGTTTTGCTAATCACCTATCTTCTTATATATCATCCACTTTTTTGCAACTTCTCCTTAATGATACTACTTATCTAATTCCTATTTGATTTACCCTTCTGACATCCTTACCATGCAGATTCTTAAGTCATAGTACTGTTTCAAGCTATCTCCTAAGCTTGTCATAATCATTTGCCTTGCAGTTCCACATTTTGCAACCTTCCAAGTCTTACGGCCACATGATCATCCTCCCCAATCAAAATCAATGTGATCACCTAGGTTATGAACAGATCTGCTGATCATATGAAAATATCCAGTATTATACCTTGAGTCCCCTTCCATGACATGTTGCTTCAATTATCTTTCATTAGGTACATAAATTCCATTTCCTTCTTGCCATGTTATCTTTCCTGCTTCCAGTCCATTTCTCTATAGTTTGAATTTCTCCCTAATAATTACTTGACCTGCACTCATTGTGCTAATTGCTGGTGCATGTCTTTCACATCATTCCTGGCATACTGCATATCTTGTCCTAGTGGCCTCAATCTCATAGCAGATTGTCTCAAATGAACTGCCACCTGTATGCCTGTCTTCTCTTCCTTTAGGCTGCAATTCATCTCTTGTCATCACCACTGCTCCTTCCCCATCTTATCTTCCCTGAAAATATTAAACATTTCGCATTTGTATCCCTCCAACTACATCTTTTGATGTAGCTGGAGTTCTACTAATGCCTATAATTTCTGGCAAGGTTGTATTAGTCAATGGCAAACTTCCCTCTTATTTTTTTCCTAATACTTCCAGCATTAGTATATAGAAACTGTAACATTCTCTTAGGCTCCCAATCACCTTAACAGCGTGTATTGATTACCTCATTCAATGTTGAGACTAGATTCTGCATGTTTTGGTCATTCTCACGTATCCACCCTAAATGCTTCAGTTTTCCTGACTTTCTGCTTCCACGCTTTCAGCAAACGAAGCTCTCTAGGCACCTAACTTCAAATCCATTTTAAGTGCAGTCCATGAGCATTGTCCTTCCATCTGTCAATTCAGATCATTAGTCCTCTCCCCCCAACTCTACATCATTTTTTCTGCACAACTTGTGTATTGATTCATTTGCTATTATTGCCTTTATTACAGTGTGGGTAGACGGTCTTCAAACTCTTGCTCTTCCTTTTTTCCCCTTCTTTCAATAATGCCTTTGCATCTTCCCTCATACAGTACTTTGTAGGTCATCAGTGTTAGCCAAAATAATTAATTTTCACCTTTTTTTTTTGCATCCTGACCATAGCTTCATTATTAATTTTTGTATCAGGAAAATAAGATTTTGCTTATGCTTTTATTAAGTACTCCTGTTTTCATAAAATCACTGTAAAAATTTTTCTCTTTACCTTCTTTCTCTTGTTTATTCATATGATCATGTTGCTTACTTCAGACCTCTTGCTTTTTTTTTTCACTCAGCTCTACTATCTGTAATATTTCAATTTTGTGCTTTGTTCTATGAAAGATTACATATAATCATGCCATTTCCTTAGCAGTCCTCTTTGTTCTCCTTACCCTTCACTGAACTTTCAACATTATTTCTGATATTAACATTTTCTAGACTTCTGCAAGTACTGTCTACTCTACTGTCATGTACTTTCTCTCTATACAGTTGGCACTTGCTCCCAAAACATACCACATTTGCTTATCAGTTTCATTATCTTTCCACCAATCTTTCAACTTTTGCAAATAATACATCTCGCACTGCACTGAACAAAATCTCATGAATTCATCTCGCCCAACAAGGAGTTCTTGCCGCCATTGTTCTACTACACATTGGCATGAATTTGTTGAAACCTTTATGCAGATATACATAAATGTCACTTATGCAGTGTATATGTAAAATACTTGATCATGTGTCACCACATGTTCTAGGCAACTATTTAAGAATGCTGCTGCTCAGTAATCATCAGTAGTGTTGATCACAATGAGAAACAAAGGATCTTTTGGAGTTCAATAAAGGGTTTATTGTGGGTACCTGGTCTGGCTTGGAGCCTTGATTTTGATTTCTCAAAAGGTGAGATATTACAGATATTTAATGGGAAAATAATCCACATTGCTTGTCTAATTGTCTAAGAGGCATAATTGTGGTCCTGAGACAGTGTTAGGAACAAGATCACAGTTGTTTGAGAAGGCTTGTACGGATAAGCCAGCAATTGACTGAAGCATTTAATGAAGGCTGTTCCCAACCTATATCTCACTGTACCATGTGCAAGGAATTACTGATTGGTATTGGCAGTTGTATGCCTATATGGAAATCACTGATTTTTGCAAAGAATAAGAAAAATAGTTTATAGTGGTGTTAGGAACACTGTGACTGGACACGGAAGATCTGGAAAAAGTCATGTGGTCTAAGTCATGTATCTTTTTCCCTATTGACATTAGGAAGCTTGTCACGAGCCCCATGAAACAATGAACCCAGTTTGCCTTGTAAACACAACTCAAGGTTCTGTAGGTGGTGTCATGGTGTGTGGGGCATGTGCTAATACAAATCAGGTCCCCTGATATTGCTGGAAGGTCAGATGCCTTCCAAGGAATATCTAAATATTGTTGCCACTGAAGTCCATCTGGCAATGTTGACTTTTTATCCAGCAGATGAGAGTTGTTTCTGACAGTTGTCACTGCCGAACAATTCCTGTGGAATTGTTAGCGATTCAACAAGCATGACAGTGACTTCCATCTTTCCTGGCCAGCACAAAGCCCAGATATGAATCCCATTGAGAATGTATGGGACATGTTAGAAAAACAGATACAGGAGCAGAGTCCTCTTCTGTCAAATCTGAGCCAGTTAAAGGACTGTTTGATGAATGCCTGGTATGTTGTAATACAATGTGCTGTAATTCAGGCTAAAGGAGGTCCAACTTGGTATTAAATAAGTTTCTAATTCAATGGCCAGTGTGTGCGTGTTTTAAAACAATCTATAATTAACTTTAACAAAAACTTGAAACAAGTTCTTATACAAGATGGTCTGAAAAGTTCTCAGCCTAACAATGAAAAAACGAATTTATAATTTCAAAATTATTTTTATTTTTGAACATAATCTCCCTTAAGACTAATACATTTATTCCAGTGATGCTCCAGTGCCATTATCTCGTCCCTATAGTGGTTCTCAGTAAGATCTGCAAAATACCCCTCTACAGCTGCAATCGCCTCTTGATTCGAAGAAAAATGCTGACCAGCGAGGAAGAGTTCTAGTTTTGGGAAGAGATAGAAGTCTGATGGAGCCACACCTGGGGAATAGGGTGGATGTTCCAACAATTCATAGTGCAGATCCCTTAATTTTCCCATTGCCAAAACACCTTTGTGGGCAGGTGCACTGTCCTGATGAAAGATGATTTTTTTCTTCTGCTAACCGGGTCTTTTCTCATGAATTTTTTCATCTAGTCTAGTTAAAAGATCGGAATAATATTCCCTGGTTATTGTTTTACCCTTTTCAAGATAATTAATAAACAAAATGCCTTTAGCATCCCAAAACAGCAATGCCATGACCTTTCCTGCTGATGGAACAGACTTTGTCGTCTTTGGTGCTGCACAACTGGCTTCTGTCCACTGTTTTGACTGCTGCTTGGATTCTGGTGTGTAATGGTGAATCCAAATCTCATCCATAATAATAAATCAATGCACAAAATCAGTTTTATTCTTATTAAAAGTCTCCAAGCACTATTCGGAGACTTTCATGCAAGTGCGTTTTTGATCTGCTGTGAGTAAGTGCGGCACCCATCTTGCGCAAAGCTTTTTCATTTGCAATTCTTCATGCAGAATATATCCTACATGTTCTTTTGAAATGCCTATAGTCTCAGCAATTTCACACACTTTGACTTGCCGGTCATCCAATACCATATCACGCACTTGATCAATGATTTCTAGTGTTGTTACACTTTTTGTACATCCTTCACATGGATCATCTTCAAGGCTGGTATGGGCACGTTTAAACTCGGCAGCCCATTTCTTAATTGTCGAAAACAAAGGAGAAGAGTGTCCATAAACTTTTATGAACTTCGAATGGATTTCTTTTAGCATTTAAACCTTTTACAAAGAATTTTATAACCTCATGATACTCAATTTTATCGATTTCAAAGGATACAGACAACACTTTTGCTTCAAACAGCTGTATAAAACAAACTACTTGATAGGATTACTTGTAATTTCACATGGATGCTCATGATAGATGTACAAACTTAGAAAAAAAAAATCTTGCTGATAGTGTTTCCATCTATGGTTGAGGCTGAGAACATTTCAGACCACTCTCAGCATAATTTATGTTCAAATTTATATTCAAAACTATCTCCCATGTTAAAGCTGCACAATCACTCTCCAGCTGGAGGCTACCCCATTTCTTATACACATTCTCAGATGCTATAAGTAGATCCAATATTCTTACATCATGAGTCCCTTCCACCACATGTTGCTTGCAGTAGATATAACTCCATAACTATAAATTTTCTTTTTTTTCATCTTACATGCTCTTTCCTTGTTACTCTATACTCTCGTAGTTAAAATGACCATTATGATAGTTATGCTTGTATTCATAGTTTGTCAATGCAGTTCAGTCCTCTTGATGACCCTGTCCTATAGCAGCATCCAACCATGTATTATGTTGTTAACCTCTGTCTCACAACAAACAAAGCAATGCTCTGCTTGTATTACTCATACTATCAAACCCTATTTGGGATCTTTACTCTTTTTGGATTTAATTCCTCTGCAATCATTAGCAGTATTTCTACTCTTAGTAACCTGTCTGTTCTCCCTGAATACATTCTGAAATAAATGTTTTGTGTATGTTAACAAATGTATCAGGTACTCAGTTCCTGTTAACCCAGGCATTTCAGGTAGACTTGCTGTTCTGCTGAGATTGGAATCCGATACATGAACATCAGCACTACATCAGATTCTTGATCTCGTGTCTAGCCTTGTTTATCATGCCATTTGGTGTTACAGTTCTTTGGAATTGACTTAAATTTGAATGTCTCTTCCTTGAAAGATGTGAAATTATAATCCTCATTAACTATAAATATTCTTTCCCTTATCTTATATCATTTGTTACCAAATGCACCCTGAACTTATTCTAGACATCTTCCTGCACAATCTTACTATTATGTTAACTTTACAGTATTATACTGAGACAACACTAACTTTTTTTTAACACATCTTGTTGATTTTATTGTCTATTTCACTCCTACTCTATTTACTCACTGAACCTTTATGTATGTAGTTATGTTGCTTGCCAGATACTGTCCTTGTTAATTTCCATGCAATCACAACATCTTTCTTGCACAGCTTGATAGCTGTAGAGAACCTCTTTCTCATGCACACTACATCTTCATCCAGTGTAGTGCACTTTTACATACAATGGTTGACAGATCTTAATAAAGTGAGCATTCATTATTTGAACAACTGCTTCTGATGTGAGGATGCCATCTGCATTTAGCAAAGTTATTTTTTAGCTTGCATAGACAATTTCCTACTCTGGCTTAGCTTTTTGTATAGTACTCATAACAGGCGCGTTCTTCATGTCTTGTAATTTCTCATACCCTTATTCTGTTCTCATGATATTCCTTCTACATCTCTTAAGGTTGCATATCCATTTCACTTCTGCCCTATTTGTTCTTTGAACTCTGGAGAAGAAAGATACTATGTTATTTAAGTGTTTTTTCAAAGCTTTCAACTGTTGATATCTATCTATCTCATTCAATAACTGATACCATGTGACCAAACATAGCATTCTCCTCGATTTGTCATAATTTCTAAATTTTTAGTTCAGCATATAACCTGTTCTAATTGGAATATCCACATGCTCAGCTATTTCTCAGGTCAGTATGGCATGATCACTGTTGCCAGCTGGTGGCATAACAGTCGCATCCGTAACTGACATCCTTTTGGATGCTATGATCAAATCTTAACACACTCATTGGTCTCTTTGCTCATTTCACTTGCTGCTTGAGAAAATATAGCCTTGAAACAGCTCAAATTATCCTTTGCGCTTCTCTGCTACCGAATTAATGTTTGAATAATTTAAGATGCCTATAATGATTACTCATTTATTATCCATAAATTGCTTCACCTGCAGCAACTGAACCATCAGATGTAACACCCCACCATATATTTCATCCTAATAGTCTCCACTTCACAGCAGAATTTGTTTCTTTGGATTTATGGCTGAAACAATTTGGCTATGAGGCCAGTGTATTATATTTATTAATTATGCATGTCATAATGGCAGGTTCGCCTGCTTCGTGGGTAAAAAAAAAAACTAGTTTCCAGCCAGGAAACCCTGTGCCTCCATATAAGACTGGCTAGATAGCCTGAAACTCACTACTACATGAGATGTTATTACCATTGTTGTTTTCATAAGTTTCTATTTTAACTGGACTCTAATCATCTGATATCATTAGAAGTACTTCCCTTCCTACTCTCTGTCCTTTCTAAGTACTATACTCCTTCCACTTGGTTCCATTTACTATATGAAACCAGCCTGTCTGGTTGGCTGAGTGGTTGGCATATGTGCTCTTCAGCAAAAGGCTGAGAGTTTGAATCCTGCCGTGAGCATGGATGTTTGTGATTGTCTGAAAATACTAATGGTGCTGGGCAGTAGATGGTGTTGGTGTAGTTGTGGTTTGCTGTAGTTGGTGGAGATGGAGTGTTGATGAGGAGGTGCCCTTCCTCAATGAGTCTTTGGTCTCCTTGGAGGTGTCATATAATAATGTCTCAGAATCAGGTTTTGCTAGTGACAACAATCTTGGACCATAACATATTCAAACAACAAATTATAAGTCTTATAGTGGCTGCACTGCATATTTCAGAAAGCCTGGACAGAGGGATGAATTCTAGATGATTAGAGCAGAGCTCTCATAGTACCCATATATATAAAAAATGAAATAAAACAATGTGAAGAGTATTTTTCTGAGTGTTCTTGATAAGATTTATGTCAGTAAACTTGAGAAATGGTTGAAGGATTGTGGAAGAGAAGCTTGGTGAGGAACAAGCTGGATTCAGGCCAAATACAGGCTGTCAGGATCAATTTTCACTTTATGACTAATAGTTGAGATCATGGAATATAACAGAGATCTGTATTTAAGTTTCGTAGATATGGAAAAAGCATATAAGAGAGAAGCTATTCAAAATGTTGCAATTGTATGGAGTCAGTGCAGCATTATATCAAGCAATACTTAGTCTTCATTTGAGTTGTAAGTCAGCAGTTAGAGGAAGATGGTTTAATGTTGAATCTGGTGTCAGACAAGGATGTACGTTATCTCCTTTGTTATTCCATATCTATATGGATCGCATTATGAAGGAAAGTGGTATTAAACCTGATATCAAAATTGGAGATGGTAATCTCAGCTCTTTACTTTATGCAGATGTTATACTTTAAATAAATCTGGCACAAGTCTGCAAGATTCCCTGACTAAATTGTATAACTGTTGTAATATAGTATGAAGGTCAACAATAACAAGACAAAGACGATGAAAATTTCAACTGCATTGTGAATAGAGAACCTATAGAACAAGTAAAACGTTTCAGCTATTTAGGCAAGATTTTTGGTGAAGATTGTAAATTAAATATGGAAATAGACAACGGAATCAAAAAAGCTGGTATGGTAGGAAGTCAACTGAATAAATTTATATGGAATAAGAGAGAAATTAATCAAAACACTAAATTAGCTGTATACAAGACAATGTTCAAACCAAATTTAACTTATGGATCTGAGAGCTGGGTCAGAAGTAAAACACTCAATATAAATTGATATTGACGTTCAGACCAAAGACTGGAGGCTGCAGATATGAGAGTCCTGAGAAAGATTAGGGGCATGAACAGATGGCATCAATGGCAATATCGTATTAAAAACCAGGAAATTAGGAAAGAACTCGTCATTGTTTGCATCCAGGAATGTGTTAGCAGAACTAATCTCAGGTGGTATGGTCACTTAAACAGAATGGGAGAGGAAAGATTAGCAAAACAAGTGTTCTCTGCCTGTCAAGATTCCAACATTATTAGATTCTTGACAGGTAACAGATTGGAGGAAAATTGTAGATAAGAAGTTAGTAATGATGTAATTTTTCATGTAGTACTATCATATCCTGTACTCCCCATCTCCTTAAGGGTACATGTCAGGAATTTAATGATGTTCAAAAAGTTTGAACCTCAAGTTTACAGGTCTACTTCTTCACAAGATTCATAGCCATGATCATTACATGTATCATTATCATATTTGCATACTTTAGCTGAATTCATATAAATTATCAGGATTTCTCCCAAAATGATCTAACTTCAGTCATTTGTGTCTGCAATCGTTACCATATTTTTTTTTTCTTCCAGTTTCTCTATTGCATTTGTCACCACCTTTATTTTCACTCCTAGGAAGCTTGAAATAGTGATCTCAATCACAAATTTAATTAGTGAATCACCATCCCATATTACTTTTTTCTTATTTTGTAATTGATTTACTATTATTCATTGATAATTTACCAGCTTCTGAGCTTTCTTGCCTCTTATTGTTTTCCTTATTTTTCTTATGTCTAAGTTTTTGTAAATATGTTTCTTAACTTTTTCTAACTCCCTGGTTGACTATCTGATAATTTCTTTTAATCTGAAAATTTTATGTTGATTTCTTGATTTGTTTGCATCATCGGTATAATGGTTTAATGATTTGATGCCAAATTATTTTTAATGCATCTTCACCTTTTCAAATGTAAACCTATAGTATTTTAGCACCATGGGTGGACTAAGATATTCTTTTATATATCATCTGTAAGTGCTCTATAGACCATTCATTGAACTTTTTCAAATCACTTCAGGCTTCCAGTAAGCATGGTGATAATAGTCTTTATTATTATTACATAACACCTCCAGGGAGTCCAAGGACTCAGCAAAGGAGGGTACCTGCTCTATAACTCTGTCTCCACCAACTGCAACTCCAACAGCCAAGAACACCTACTTAGCCTGCTAGAGGGCACCATCAATACTTTTAGGAGAACAATAGCTTCATACTACCTTCATCTACGCCATCTACCGCCGACAACCAGCACTAGTATCTTCACAGACAATCGCAGACATCCATGCCCACAGTGGGATTCGAACCCGCAGCCTTTTGGCTTTGTTTTGCACATCTACCAACAGAAGACATTTGTGAACGTCTACAATAGGATTTGAGGAGAGTTAATATGCTATTTACTTAGCCCTACCAGGTTGATTTATTAAAATCTTATCTTTTCTAAATTGCTATAGACCTTTCCTGTTTATGTACAGAACACTGAAAATTTTTGAAAATGTCTATTTGTCATAAGACTGCTTGGTTACTTTGTCACTGAAATGAATAATAAAACTATTGAATTATAAATTGACTGAAATTTAAACTACTTCTACGGTAAAGTAGAATAAACATTTATTCACTATTTCTAACCAAATATTCAGTATTGAGATTACTTAATTATTTAGCATTTGAGATTTTCTGGAAAGACTTGGTGGCATTATTATTTAGTTTTCTTCTAGATAAAGAATAAGTCTGATTCCTTCAGTCAACTTACTGATTGTCATTGTCTCTTATCAGACACTGGAATTTTATAATTTAGAAAGATTTGGTAAATAGGTGGAAAAGGATATAAGTACACATGTTGAAGGTTTACATGATGTGTAGTGGTTTTTTTTAAGTATGATAATGTACAGTGAATGAGTTCATCCCTAAAAGTTTAATGAATTATTCTCATTCTACTAAATGAAATAAGGGTCATGTTTGGAGTCAAAGCTAGTTAACTGGGAGGAGACCTGTATTTCACATAGCTTCTAAGGAATAGACCAATTGACTAGGCTTCTGACTTGATGCCCAGTCAGTTTTAAATGTTGCAACTGTTATTAGATATCTACTTAGATGCTAAATAAGCAAGGATGCACCGGTAGTTTGACTTAGCTGACCAAATTCTATTTTTCTGTACTGCATACACGTTAATAAAGGTACAAGCATATTTAGATATCATGCAGACACTAGGGCATTGTCTGGTTATACCTGGTTTTTTATTTTCTGGTTATAACCAGAAAATGCCCTAGTGTCTGCATGATATCTAAATATGCTTGTACCTTTATTAACGTGTATGCAGTACAGAAAAATAGAATTTGGTCAGCTAAGTTAAACTACTGGTGCATCCTTGCTTATTTAGCATCTAACTAGATATCTAGTAACAGTTGCAACATTTTAAAACTGACTGGGCATCAAGTCAGAAGCCTGGTCTATTGGTAATTAGATTAGCTCTGCTGACAATGTCAAGTTCCTTTCTAATATCTTCATTTTTAATATGATTTTGCCATTAATGCCAACTATTTACTCCTTTAATTTTTCTTTAGAACTCTTATCTGGTCTCTCTAATCTTTGATCAGGTGCTTCATTTCTAACCCAACTCTCAGATCCATAACTTAACTGGTTTGAACACTGTCTTGTAAACTGCTAGTTTGGTGTTTTGGCTAATTTCCGTTTTATTCCATATAAATTTATTCAGCTGGCTACACATCATTCCAGCTTTGCTTATTCTGTTATGTATTTCCAGATTTAACTTTCCATCTTCACTGAAAACTGTGCCTAAATAGTTGAAATATTTTACTTGTTCTCTAGGCTCTGCATTCAGAATGCAGTTGATGTGTTCAATTTTTCTGTCTATTTTCATAGTTTTGGTCTTTTTTTTTTACTGATATTCATGCCAAATTTGTTACAGCCATTATTCAATTTAGTCAGAGAATCCTGGAGACTTGCACTAGATATGTTTAGGAGTACATTTAGCAAAGAGGTAAGTTTGACATCTAATATCAAGCCTAATGTCACTTTCTTTCATCATGTGATTCATATAGATGATGAATAAGAGTGGAAATAATATGCATCTTTGTCTTACCCCTGATTTTACATCAAACCATCTTCCTGTATTTCCTTCAGTTCTAGCTGCTGCGACTTTCAACTTAAATATAGACTATGTATTGCTCTATATAATGTTCCATTTACCTTTATATAATTGTAGTGTTTTAAAAAGCTTTCTCTGGGCACCTTGTCATATGCCCTTTCCTGATATACAAAACTTAAGTACAGATTCTTGTCATATTCCTGTGATTTTTCAACTATTTGTTGTAAAGTAAAGCTCTGATCTTGACAACCTCTATTTGGCCTGAACCCAGCTTGTTCAAGTTTCTTTTCCATAATCTCATTCAACTTCCTCAAGTATGCTTGCATAAATCTTACCTGGAACACTTAGAGAAATTTCTCCGTAATTCTCATATTCAGCTTTATTCCCTTTTTTAATAGATGGGAACTACGAGAGCTCTACTCCAAATTATCTGGAATTCAACCTTCTGACCAGGCCTTCTGAATTATGCACTGCAAAACTTTATACTTCCATACTTATTATTATTGGCTACTCCATGGAGTCCTGAACATCATGTGAAGCACTGCCCAGCATTTGCAAAATATCTATCGTACTTTGCTTTTAACTCATTTAGTCATGGTACCTACAACACTCTGGCAACTTATTCCACTCATTCATCACTCTCAAAGGAAAAAAAAAACCTAGTTCTAACATCTTTGCTAACTACATTCTTGCTAATCTTCCAAGAATTGCCCCTAGTTCTTCCACCGCACCTGTTCTAAAAAATTTCTTCTGTATTAATTGTGAAAATCTTTCTGTAATTTGTATGTCTCAATCATACATCCCTTTTCTACCTGTCAACTAATTTCTTTAATCCACAAATGAACCTGTTCTCATAAAGTTCATTCTATAGACCTGCTACCATCTTGGTCACTTGCCTCTGGATCCTCTCCACCTCTTTCTCATCACCAAGAAATCCAAGTGACCAGATCTGCATGCAGTAATCAAGATGGGATCTTATCAAGGCCTCAATAAAGAGGAATAATAACCTGCTTGTTTCTGCTTGTCAAAATATTCTTCAGTAACCAAGTAATCCAGTAAGCTGCTTTAGCAACTTTTGCTATGTGCCCTCCAAACTTCAGCTCCCTATCTACCAACATTCCACAATCTCTGGCTTTGTCAATTTCCTGGAGCACTGTTCCTGTATACAATGTAGTATACAGCTGTTAATGTTTTCAGCCCAAAATGCATAACCTTACACTTTGCCACATTGCTGTTTTTGTTTGCCCAGACTGCCAGTCTGTCCAAATCATCCTGCAAAATTCCCTTGTTCCAGGGAATTAGCAGTAGCATTGGCATGCCTGGTTAATAAGTCTTACAACAGCACAGGTTCCAAGGGAGTGGAAAGAAGGTAAAATTGTTCCAAAACTGCATAAAAAGCGATAAGGCTGTGGCTTCAAATTATAGGCTAATCTGTATATCTGGAGTTGTGGTGAAGGTATTAGAGAGATTGGTGAGAAATAGGATACAGAAATGGATTGATAACAGTAGTATTCTGTGGTTATCAGCATGGGTTTGTTAAAGGGAGATCATGCTTTACTAACTTAATTACTATAACAAATACCTTGGACAGGGAAGATGCATATATAGTGGTGTACTTGGATTTTGCAAAACCTTTGATAGACGGTCATATGACAAGCTTTTAAATAAATTGAAATCGATGGGATTGACAACAGACTTCTGAGTTGGATCGGTGACTGACTGTCTGATAGGCATCAGAAAGTTGGGTATGGGGTGCAGTATCCCAAAAGAGGAAGGTCACTAATGATGTACCACAGGGGAAGTTTTGGGAGCATTGTTAAATTTGTATGTTAATGATATTGGGATGGGTTTAACTGATATGCAGCTGTTTGCAGATGATCCAAAATTGGGGAGTGCAATGGAGAGTCAAGATGTTATGGCCTTACAGGGAGGACTTGAATAGATTGCACAAATGGGCAGGTAAGTGGAACTGTCAATTCAGTGTTGCAAAGTGTAAAGTTTTGAGATTTGGTAAGCAATGATAGGATGCAAAGTATACACTTGGTGGGGAAACTTTAAAGGAAGTAGAGGAGATGAGAGAGATCTGGAGTGGTGGAGGACAAGGACCTGAAATTCAGGGGCCACATTTCACAAGTTGTGAAGATGTCACATCGGATAATGGCAATGTGGAGGAACTTGACATTCAGAAAGAGAGGTTATGATGCCATTTTATACATATATATGGCCTTGATCAGGCTTCATATGGATTATTGTGCACAATTTGGTTGTCTGTTTTTCATGGTTATCAGGACATCTTGGAAAGAGTCCAGAGAAGATTCACAAAGGGGGTGGTCAGTGGTCTTTGGAATGTGGAGTACAAGGATAAATTGAGAGAATGTAAATTGCAGACACTCATGAATAGGAGGAAGGGGGGGGTTACGATTGAAACATATAAACTAGTCAGAGGTTCTTATTAGGCTGACATCTAAGATTACTCATAGAATAGGAGAGGGGGAGGTAGAACAAGCGGCCATTGCTGGAAATTGAGGGTGTGAGCAAAGGAGTGAGGAGTAGGTTCCTTGCATGGAGAATGGTTGGTGAGTGGAATGCATTGTCTTAGTGTCTCAGTTTAAGGCAGAGTTGGGTGAGCATTGTGTGCAATAGTGTGTACCTCCCACGATGAGAGACTCCATGAGGGCAGATATTAATAATAATATAAATCAAAATAATTACTTGACATTTTGACCTTCATGTCAAGGTCATCTGGAGTATACACGTGTGTGTACAAAGAAACAAGCTACGTTACAAATCTACATGGTATGCTTAAGTTAAGTAATTTGGTTAACCATTAAAACTATTAACCTGACCTATGATGAAAAAAACTTTACATCAAAGCAAGTCCTGTTATCTATTTGGTTACAAATCATAAGAGAGATTAAGCTAGAGAGCAACATGCTCTCACATCATTGTTCATATAAATTAGAACAAAACAGATGGATGGTGGCCAATATGAGCTAAAATTATTGCTTAGTCCTAAAGTTAGGGTTTGCTGGACAATTTGAACTTGAGTGGGCTGAATGTGTACTATCCAAATTTTCGAGATTTTTATGCCACCATTATTGTTAAGATTAAGATGGCTGATCAAAATTTCACAGGCTTCTTTAAATTTGCATTCATACCAGATTTTGTATGAAAGTACTTTTCCAATCAATTTGGTGTAGGGTGTTAAAAAAGTGATCTGAGAGGCCTGCTTTACCAAAATTGTTAAATGTCTTAACACCCTTCCCATCAACACTCAGATAAGAATTATATATCAAGTTTCACCAATATAAGGCAAGTTACAGGTGCAATGGAAATGGTATGCTCCAGAGTGGGCCAATGGGGAAAGAGGATCCTTAGAGGAGTTGAATATATGTTTTTTTTTTTTTTTAATTTTATAGATGGTTTAAAAGTAGCATTAAGATTATAATGGTGTAGAATTCTATTTATTTTATCTAATAACAGGACTCTCAGATCACACCCTACACCAAATTGGATACCTGCTCTTCACATAATACAAAAATCTGGTATGAATGCAAATTTAAAGATTTCTGCAAAATTTTGATCAATCATCCTAATCTTAACAATGGTGGCATAAAAATCCCATGAATTTGGATGTCACATATTCAGCCCACTCAAGTTCAAATTGTCCAGCAAACCCTAACTTTAGGACTAAGCAATAATTTTAGCTCATATTGGCCACCATCCATCTGTTTTGTTCTAATTTATATGAACAATGATGTGAGAGCATGTTGCTCTCTAGCTTAATCTCTCTTATGATTTGTAACCAAATAGATAACAGGACTTGCTTTGATGTAAAGTTTTTTTCATCATAGGTCAGGTCAATAGTTTTAATGGTTAACCAAATTACTTAACTTAAGCATACCATGTTTAAGTTAAGCATATGCTTAAGCATTACTTAAGCATACCATCCATCTGTTTTGTTCTAATTTATATGAACAGTGATGTGAGAGCATGTTGCTCTCTAGCTTAATCTCTCTTATGATTTGTAACCAAATAGATAACAGGAACTTGATATATAATTCTTATCTGAGTGTTGATGGGAAGGGTGTTAAGACACATTTAACAATTTTGGTAAAGCAGGCCTCTCAGATCACTTTTTTAACACCCTACACCAAATTGATTGGAAAAGTACTTTCATACAAAACCTGGTATGAATGCAAATTTCAAGAAGCCTGTGAAATTTTGATCAGCCATCTTAATCTTAACAATAATGGTGGCATAAAAATCTCGGAAATTTGGATAGTACACATTCAGCCCACTCAAGTTCAAATTGTCCAGCAAACCCTAACTTTAGGACTAAGCAATAATTTTGGTTTAGGCTGTAAGCAGTAATTTCAGCTCTTATTGGCCACCATCTATACTGTTTTGTTCTAATTTATTGTTTTTAGTTGTTACATGGTTGATTACATGTTATGATTGTTACTTGGCAAGTTGGCATACAAAGATAAAGTTCTTAATGAAAACTGCTATATCAGTTAATACTACAGTTATCAGTAAATGTGATAGTCTTATTGCTGAAATGGAAAAACTTAATGGTGTATATGATCAAACTGATTTGCTTTCTGTGAATAAATGCTTTGTCATTGCTTAAACAGTTATTAAACTGTTGCATGCATCTGCAAGTGAGAATTAAGAAAAAAAATTATGTAATACAATGGGCTAGAATCTAATGTGTCACATTGACTGGGGTATGCATGTATAAAGAGAAATGTGATTAACTCATGAGCAGTACAAAATAGGCATAAGAAGTAGGGTGACTAGTATGATAAAGGAGGCATAATCAGATGTTTTGAGAGGCAATTAGCTGAACAAACCAGGAGCAATTCCTGAGTTATGTAGGTGAGCATAGAAGGATAACTTGTTGAATGCATATGGTAGAAAGTTGACAAAAGAAGAAATGGTTGAATTTTTGAGTGATCACTTTATTATTATTATTCAGGCCTCCATGGAGTCAAAAGACTCATCGTGGGAGGTCCTTCTTAAGAACATAAAGTCTGTCAAGATTCATCGAGGGGAGGTTCCCCCTTAAGAAACAGTATCATACCATTCCTTAAACTTGTTGACCGTTCTCGCTCCTCACCCTCTTGCTCAGTTTCCTTTCGTAACTTCCAGGGATGACCTCTTGTCATCACTCCTTCCTGCTGTTCAACCAAGCGAAAGAACTCCCCAGTGTCAACCCTGTAACCACCTCTCAACAGTTTAAAAGTCTCAATCATATCACCTCTCCTTCTTCTATCCACCAAACTCTGCAGTCCACGTTCCCTCAGCCGATCCTCATAACTATCCTTGTACAGTCCTGAAACCATCTTTGTGTCCTTTCCACAGTTAATTTATCCCCTTCAAGTCCTGGGGACCAAATCTGAGAACAATAGTCTAAGTGTGGTCTGATCAGAGACTTATACAATGGAATGATAACCCTTTCATCTCTGCAGGTCAGTGTCCTTCTCATAATTGCAGCAATCCTCTGTGTTACCTTTGCCACCTTTGCAATATGTCCCCTAAATTTCAGGTTTCTATCAATCATCAACCCCAGATCTCTAGTCTCCCCTACTTCCTCCAGTATAACTCCTCCCATAGAGAATGCAGCATCCCATCGATGTTTCCCAAACCTCAAGACCTTATATTTTGCTGCATTAAACCGACACCCCCCCCCCCATTCATTTGCCCATCTATCTAGCTTATTCAAATCCTCTTGCAGGGCTACCACATCTGCACTATTACTAATAATCCTTCCCAGCTTTGTATCATCTGCAAACAACTGAATATCCCCTTGCAATCCACTGGCAATGTCATTGATATTAAGGTTAAGCAATACAGGTCCTAGTACTGAGCTCTGTGGGACCCACTTGTAACCCTCTGCCTCCTTGAAACTGCTCCACCATACACAACTCTGATACCTATCAGACAGCCAATCCTAAATCCAGTTAACCAATCTGACATACAGACTGATGTGCTGCAACTTAAATATCAGCTTATCATGTGGCACCCTGTCAAATGCCTTCGCTAAGTCTAAGAAAATTGCAGTATATGCCTTTCCCTCATCTGATGTTCTTGTAACTTTATTATAAAAGGCTAGCATATTGTTAAAACAAGAGCGCCCTTTCACAAATCCATGTTGACTCTCACAGATAACATTACCCTCATCTGCCCAATGCTGTATACGGTCCCTCACTACTTTCTCCAAGATCTTAACAACTACTGATGACACACACAGACTGGCCTATAATTAGACACTTCCAGTCTGTTACCACCCTTATGCAATGGCACTATCTTACCTTCCTTCCATTCCCTGGCCACCTTTTCCGCAGCCAGACTTTCATTGAAAAGCCAAGTTAAAGGCACTGTCAGTTCCCTAGCACAAAAACTCGTGGTGAAATACCATCTAGTCCCAAAGCTTTACTGACATCCAGAGTACTTAGTATCTGAAACACACTCTCCTTCTATACCTCTAAACCTCGAACCAGCCCTATCTCTAGCATTAAAACTGACTCCTCTAGGATGAAATACTCCAATAAAGTCCAATATTATCCAGGAACAGATAATGCAGTGGCTGGCTGGACAAAGATCCAGGCAAGAATAGTGATAGCTGAACTAGAAGTGCTCGGCTTATTAAACTCACTGCAAATATGGCTGTTGGATTTAATGGAATATCAACTTTTGTATTACAAGAGAATTGTCATTGCCTTTGTCCAGGATGTCAATTTGTTGTTATAGCATGTTCTGGGTCCCAAGGGAGTTGTCATTAAAAGAATTTTGCCTTAGTAATTTGCTCATTTCTGTAATAGTAACAGTTGATTATGATAAAGGAAATAGTTATACCATGATATTGCTGGACTTTGCCAAGGCATTTGATAGGATACCATGTGGAAATCTATTATGCAAATTGGAGAGCAGATGGCAATTGGTGAGGCTGATGACATTTGAGTAAGAGCAGAATCAAGACAGGTGACCATTCATTACAAAGTTCTGTATTTGTACTATTGCTGCTGTTTGATTGTATAGTAGTGATATTGGAGATGGTTTAAAGCAAATATCCAGACAATTTAATGATGCTAAAGTATAGAGCAGTAGCAAATAAGTGAGAGATACTGCATAATGATTTAAGTAGACATAATAGGTAAAGGATAATAGTTACCAGTTCAATATAAAGTTACCCACTTCAGAAAGTTGGTGAATATGTTGGATTAGAGAGACTCGTATATAGTGATAGTTTTGGATTTTGCAAAGACATTTAATTCTTCCATGGTAAGTTGGTGTACATGGTGGGGACGATGGGGACAGACTGAAGATTACTCTGTATAATACTGGCAGATTAGGCATGGTGGGCCCAGAAAAGGAAGGTAACCATTGTTGTGCTACATGATCTGTTGGCTCTTGTGGATTGATTGGCCTCTTCAGTTGGTTGCTGGTGATGCATGGTTGGGCAAGCATATTTAAGGAGTGGTGCTTATGTTAACTCTTTTCAAGAAAAGATTTGAATAGACTCTTAATGGGGACATATAAGTGGGGTTTGCAGTATTAAACGTGTGTGAACCAAGAGGTTAAGAAGAAGAATCTTACCATATTTTTCAAGCAGTTGATTTTAGTCTTTGACCATTGGTAGATGGAATGAAAGAATGAAGAGAAGTTGGTTCATTAAGTTTAGCGATATTGTAAATGGATGACTAACAAACTGCTTTGCTCTTTCCAGTTTTGAAAGAGCAAGAGCAGCTAAAGTTTAAGATGTTGGATGCTGACCTTCTCCATGGTTTTTGAGAGCACCTGTAGAACAGGCAGAAACTGAACGTCTATGAGAAAGGGAGTGGAGTCATGAGAGGGGGGTTATCGATTAACTAAATTGCACTCTTCTGAATAGCATCAGTCTTAAAGGATTTGTGTGCATTACCCAAAATTGAACAGTATTCCATGGTTGGGAAAATTTAGGATTTATATATAGTTAATAGAGGTACAAGTGAGTAGTACCATGAGCAGAAAAGTCAGTTTTTTATTATTATTATTACCCCCAGACCTCATGAAGTCAAAGACTCATCTGGGAGGTCCTTTTATCACACACACAGCTCATCATACCGTGCCTTGAACACATTCACACTCCTTAAACCCTCTATACATTTTCCAGGGATGACCTCTGGTTCCTCTCTGATCTCCCACTGTTTTCTGTAGACCTTCTCCAGCATTGATCCTATAACAATCCCTTACCAACTTGTAGGTCTCTATCATATCTCTCCCTCTTCCTCCTGTCCACCAGACTGCAAATTACATCTTCTCAATCTTTCCTCATACTTGACATTGCAGAGGTCAGAAACTACCTTAATCAGTCACCTTTGGACCCTTTCCAACATCTCTTCATCCTTCTGAAAACCAGGTGACCAAATCTGGGCACAATAGTTCATGTGTGGCCTAATCAAAGCCTTATACAATAGAACAAGAATCTCCCTACTTCTACACATCAGTGTCCTCCACGTTATTCCCAGAAGCCTTTGTGTTGTCTTCACAATTTTGGCTGTGTTCCCTAAATTTCAGATCCTTATCCATTATCACCCCCCAGATCTCTTATTTCTTCCACCTGCCAACAATATAGCCTCACCAAGCATAAATTCTGCATCCCATCTTTGTTTTCCAAATTTTAAAACCTTACATTTTGTAACATTGAACTTGCATCCCCATTTCTGTGCCCAATCACTCAATTTATTCAAGTCTTCTTGTAAGGCCACAACATCTTCACTACTCTTCGTGGTTTGTCCCAACTTTACATCATCTGCAAACAACTGAATATCTCCATCCAAATCTTCACCAATATCATAAATATACAAGTTAAACAGTAATGGCCCTAAAACAGACCCCCTGAGACACTCCACTAGTGACTTTCCTTTTCCTGGATATCGCTCCCCCATACACAACTTGTTGATACCTATCAGATAGCCAGTCTCCAATCTAATGCACTAATCTAATATCCAACCCCATCTGCTCTAGTTTGACTATAAATTTATCATGAGGTACTCTATCAAAAGCCTTTGCGAAATCTAAGTATATTACTGTGTATCCTTCTCCTCTGTCCAAGGAAGCAGTCACTTTATTGTAATAAGTAAGTAGATTACTAAAACATGACCTCCCTTTAGCAAATTCATGCTGTCCATTAAAGATAATGCCATTGTTGTCAACCCAACTCTGAATCCTAGTTCTCACAAGCTGGCATCAACTCCCTGCACATTACTTCAGAATACGTGGTGATATATTATCAAGTCCTGCAGCCTTATTAACATCTAGTTTACTCAACTCCCTATACACCTCTTGCTCACTTACAGTCAGTCTCTCCTCCCCATCATCTACTGCTCTCAAACTCTTCATGAAGTCACATTCATAAGATTGAAAGACCTTTATGGACTGCTCATTAAGTATCTCCATCACACATTCTGCAACAGCTGACTTTATACCATTTTCTCCTATCAATGTCATCCTTCCATAATCATTCTTTCTTTTGCTGGCTACATATCAAAAGAACTCCTTAGGATTCTTTTTGGCTTCATTAGCTAACTGCTATTAGTACCTCTCTTTAGCCACCCTCACCAACCAAGTCACCTTCCTTGCCTGGTCTTTGTAGACCTCATGGAATTGGTTATTTCCACTTCTCTTATGCTGCCTCCACAATGCCCTCTTTCTCTGTATTGCATGCTTAATCTCTTTATTTATCCATCTCACACCTACCTTATTTAACCTTCTCACCCTTGGAATACATTTAGACATTGCATCTACTAGAATAGTTTTTGAAAATCCCCCAAGCTGCATTGATCTCTTTTCCAGCTAACTCCTCATTCCATGCTACAGCTGCAAGCTGTCTCCTGAGCTCTTCATGATCATACCCTTTTCTCACAGGGTCCTCACACTGCTGGCAACCACCCAGATAATCACGTCATGGTCACTCTCACCAATTGGTGGATGATTTGATACCTCTTTATGGCTGTAGAGGCTATGCCCAAGATTTTTGTTCCAAGAAAAAAGCTGGAAGTGTAGGTCAACTCAAGAAGGGGAATTAGTTTAAGACACTGGCTATATTAGATCTAGAGTCTTCTATTAATTCTGCATATATATATTCTGCTACATGTATAAACGCACAAAAAATCAGATATGCCGATTCAACCTAGGATTTGGAATGCCTAAAGCAGGTGGCTACCATATTAAATAACATTTAATTTTTTAAGTGCAAATAAGAAATTAAAAAAAAAAAATGAACACCTTGAGCATTAAAATGGCTCTAAAAATCTGAAATCAGAAAAGAAACTGGAAATAAGCTCTTGATTTTAAAATCCTCAAATTAAAAATTCTATAGATCCACTGAATAAAAATAGTCACTATAATAGGATTCCAGAAAAAAAAAATCATCTAAAAATTTAGCTTCAGCCTCATTTTTTGAGATGACTCAACTTATTTATGTAGGACTGCTATTCTTTAATTTGCTGTCAGAACATCAGATACCATAGTTAAGGTTATGTTATCCTTATTATAGTGGCTATTTTATCTGCTAAACATTTAGATGGTACTGCATATTATTTGACAAATAGATGCAATCTTTGATCAATTGAATTTTTTACAATTTGTATATTTTTCATGTTCTTTTGTATGTACTTTTTTTTTATTTTGTATGTGTGAATTCTGTATCTTTTTTTTCCCCTCATCCTCCAGTGAACTTTAAGCTAGAATGATTGAATGTTTTATCATATTCTTGTGATGATGCTCATCACCAAATTCTTCCAAATCATTATTTAGTGTATTATAGCTTTAGCTACTATTGTGGGTGTATTATATAAAAATATCCTAATGTAATTGTGCAGCAATCATAAATATGTACACTTCATATTTTATTTTAGTTACTTTCATAAACTTCTTATCAGAAGGCACTCAATCTGAAAAGAATGTTATATCCTATCTCTCCTTGTATTCATTCTTCTTGAAGAAGCATTCCCATCAGTAATCTATTTCACTTATTCCTCACATGCCATGGAAAAATATTTAGATCTCAGGAAAAACAGTCCTCTTGCTTAGTTTCTGGGTGTCTATCCTCACCAACTGTATTGAAATCTCCCTTGCATTTATGCCATAAAACCCCATTTTGACTACTTTGTTATTACTATATTTTCATTAATTTCACTGCCAAACTTTTGAAACTTGCTTCTTATTCTATCATCATAACTGGCATTTCACAGACCTGATATTTCTTGGTTAATCACATTTGTACTTTCTCTGCTACCTCCTTTTTCCTGTAAAAAAGCAATTAACAGATATGAGCACAATAGTCCACCTGTTGTCTGATCAGGGCTTGGTATAATTATTTTCTTATCCCTGCAAGTTAATGTGTTCTTTAACATCAGTTTTATATTGTGATAACTTACCAGTATATGGTCCCTAGCTTCAATCTTCTCCAATATTATTCTTAGGTGTATCCTTATCTACTTGCAGCAAATTTCCATCAGTATAATACTCATCCTGCAATGTCTTGTGTCCAGAATGTTGTATAAGTTCCTTGTACTGAACTGACAATCATTAGCAATCACCATCCTTAGGATATTCTGAGATATACCATGAGTCACTTTTCATACTCTTTCCTTGCATTCACTTGCATGTGAAGTCATAGAGCCTATAACAATAGAACCATCTGTGGACAAGTAATTAAGAGGGGGAGGATAACTCTAGCAAGAATTATTTGGGAAAAGCAGGTGTTTGAATCAGAAGAATGGAACCAGCAGTCAGACCATTGGAGTAGGGGAAACCAGAAAAATTTGAGTCATTTCGGTTGGCACTTAGCTAGGAAAAGGTTGAGCTGTAGAAAAGGAAATGTTGACAAGGTCATTGGAGTTGCCAAGAGACATCTGTGGTATTGAAGTAAGAGCTGGTTGCATAAATATCCAGAGTGTTTGAAGTGATGAGAATTATCTATTCCAGTTAGTAGGTGAACAGTGCAAATCATTATGGACAAATAATTCGGCTTCCTTTCTAGCTTGATCTGTGAACATAGTTTGTCATGTGAACACAAATCTTGAAGGAAGATCTATTTTAATTCCTAAAATCTAATTATGTGTAGTGATTGGAATTAGTGGTAAAGAAAAAGTGCAAGCAACAAAGGGAGGTGAGGAGATCTTGAACTAGCAAATCATTTAAAGAAGATTCATCATTTAGTAATATTTGGCATGGAATGTCAGATTTGTGCTGTCTTTCTTATAGGTCTTATGTAGAATGTAAAATGAACTGTAGTGTGAATGTCAGTAAGGCAAGGAATAATGAGGCCCTAGATATTGAAATGGATGTGGAAATATTTACTCATTTCATTTATTATTTATTTTTTTGTATGAGGTTTTGTGTTATATTTTATATATACCATAGTGTCATTGTTATCTTTCAGTTGATATTAGAAATATGTGTTCTGATACTTGTCAGCCAGTCACCTGTCCAATCTATCCGCCTAATTTTTATCTTCATCCCTTTTAGTTTATATAACAGTTTATTTTGCAATATTCCCTTAGATTCTCAAGTCCACCAGTATCCACATTCCTTGTTCAGTTTACCATTCTGTCAGAAATTCTCATCTACTTATTTTTGTATATGATTCCTAACCAGCACAAAGCTGGCCAACTGATTGGAGAACACAAGCAATTATTAGGCATAATTGTATACTACTGGCATTTGGGTTGCTCTGACCATAATTCCAGCCAACCCTAATCCAGGACCATCTGTAGATCTCTACTCCACATATAGCTAATGACCTATAATGAACTGTATCTGTACTAGCACCACTCTTGTGCAATAGAACATTCATTTTGAATGTTACCAATCCTCTATGCAGAGACTCCAACAATTAGGTAAAGACCTTTGTCAATTTTCTTGTACCTTCCCATTAACACGTTGATATCTCATTGTTGTTTTTACTATGATTATTATAAACTTACATTTCCTCTCTACTGTCTTGTGGAAAGATTTTTCTTTTCCTTTCCATTGTAGCTACATCTAAAACTTAACTAGTCACTTTCACAATCTGGCTAGAGATGTTTTTGAATAACTTCATTTTTAAAGTCTGAATTCTATTTTTAATATGTCTAAAATTTGCTGCTGCTTAATGAATTTTCACTGATTAAAGGAATTTTAATTTTCAGATTTTGTTTCAGAAGTAAGCCCAGATAGTCAGGTAATATTTATTTACAATTTTGTAATTGATAATCATTTTTTATTTTATTTTTTTTTTTAACTTATACACTAGTAGGAGGCCAATCACATATTTCAGTGTATTATAAAGCCACTAAAGCACCAATTAAAATGTGTGTGTAAAATCCTGAATCGCACTTTATGTAATTGAGTTACCACAGTATTAAAAAGGTATAGTTTTTAAAAATAACTTATTGGAAAATTACATCTATTATATACAAATTGTTGTTCCATGATTGTTATGAGACCAACCTTAAATTTATGCTACACCTGAGTAATCTTGCTTAAGACTAATTTCAAAGAGATGAGGCTTTATTGCATAAGTTAATGAGCATATGAGGTTGGAATAGTTGAATCACTGATTCAACTATTCAAAGGATAATTTAAGAAGTACTTATTGTTGGCTATTTGTTTGGTTATTGGCCTTATTGTTTGTTCTGTTTATAGTTAAATAGTAATAGACAACCATGAACAACTGTGCAGTTATATAAATCAGGTAAAGTAAAAAAACTGTAAAGTACAATAAATTTCACTTTCAGTAAATGACATTGAATAGTACTAATGATCTGTAGTGGAATTCCATATGGACAACTTTCTTCCAAAGCAGAAGACTGACATAAACTCTCCCCCCCCCCAAAAAAAAAGGTATAGTGAAAGGGATGTATTTTAGGTTCTCCACAAAATATTGAGCTTGCTACTAGTTGTATATAACCAAATAAGAGCAACATGAACTTCAGGTTCAGAAAATGAAATATTTGTATTTTATAAAAATTGGCAAGCACTTTCATTTTCTTCTTGATTATAAGTCATTTTTGTAGATGTTTGGGGCTAGTCTGAGAAAGGGCAAAGGTCAACAGTGTTTAGAAAACTGTTCATATAGCAAATTAAACCAGTATGGCTGAGGGTTATATATTGTATAATTTGCCTGTTCTGCATAGCTAGTATGTAGCTGTCATGATGAAATGGCAAGATGTACTTAAATATCTAATGCATCTACCCTCTTCATTAAAAAAAAAAAAAAAAAAAAAAAAAAAAAAAAAAAAAAAATTACTCGGGGGGGGGGGGGGTCTTATTCAGAGTTTAACTGATTTTTTTTTTCTCTGTTTAAAAAATGAAAATAAAATGTCACTAAGTGTTAGTCTCTGAACTTAGTAAGAGTGAACTGCAATGTGGATGAAGCATGTCAGTAATGTATGCTACTAGAAAGACTATCCTAGGCATGAAGGCCATATTTCTATACCTAGCTAATGTAGAGAATATAGAGACTAAGTTAGCAGCCTGTCCCAAGGAGCAAAAGTCAGCCTAGCAAAAATTTCAGATATGCGAAAGCTAAATATAAAAGAATATTTAAATATTCTTTTATATTTAACATAGGTTAAATATAAAAGAATGTAATTACATATCACAAAGAATTATTCATATGCAATTAAAGATAATGAGCATGAAATAAATTTCATAAGTGTTTCAATTCCTGAAGAAGGAAAATAAGAAACAGAAATAAGTGCATGTTAGAAAGAATTAAAATAAAAGCAGCAGAAATGATCATTATAGCTGGATTTAATGCACAGATTGGGAAAGACAATACCAGGAATGTCAAATCTTGAATGAACCACTGCAGAATGGAATTAAATTTCTGGCCAGATAATGAATTGAAAATAACACTTTCTACTAACAACATTAAATATATTAAAATAAGCTTTAATAAACTTACCCACAGATTATAATAACAGAAAGCATTAGACTGAAGAAATAATTGTCAATTCTAATATCAGGCAGCTGATATAGGAATTGACCAAGCATTCTTCTTTAGCTTATTGAACCTCTAAGGGTCTTTGCTTCAAGTACCAATTTCTTTTACTATTTTCTGTCTTGAGTTTTTTTTTTTCCTTCAGTCTAAATCTCCCATCTCGGCTATCTTTCTTGGATGTTATTCTCCCAATATTGTCTTATTCTTCTTCTATGTCACTTTCCAACAGGCTTCATCTTGAATGCTTGTTTAGCCATTTTCTCTTCACCCATTCTTTGCACATGTTCAAGCCATGTCTGCAAGCTCTGATTTCATCAGAAGTGGGTATCTATAGGATTCATAGTTTTCATTCACTAGTAAGAGAATACATTCACTTGTATTATCTCTTACAAGTAGATTTTTCTGAGATTTTTTTCAGATTTGTAAAGCTTTTGCATATCTGAAATTTTTGTACTGTTTATATATTTACAAACAATAGGTCTAATGATTATGTTGTATATTTCTGCTTGATGTTATTTTGGAAGATAATAAATAGTGAATGATAAGATCAATTGGAGGCTTGTATTCTATCTTGCATTTCTGTACCGATATTTCAAGTAATCAATATTCCAAGATATTTGAAAGAAGTGGTATTTTTAAATTATTTGCCAAGCATTACTTATTGGGGAAACAGCAATTCAGAAAAAAAATTTGTAGAAAGTAACCTACAAATTAATAAGATTACTTAAAAATGTAAGGTTGAAATATGACAAAGTAAAGGAACAGTTTAACAAAAGAATTTTAAACTCATAACTGAATCACAGCTAGGAAATTTTTTAAAAATATTAAACAATCAGCATTATGAAGCCTTAGGAAAGAAAACAGCTAAATAATTATTTAGAGGAAATTTAAACTATGGACACAAAAGGAGAGAAAAAAAAACTTAGCATATGTATAAGATAAATCTAATAAAGAAAAGCATGATAAAGATATAATGCTTAAGAAATGATACTAGGAACAAAATCTAGGAAATAAAATGAGCAGTAATATACCATTTATCTGATCAGTGTGGAAACAATGTCATTCTGTTAATTGAAGTGTTGGATATGTGAAATAAAATTACATGGTGCTCTACATGAGTTGGTTGATATGTGGATTAGTTAATTGAGGGATCATTGTTTTAAAGATCAGATAAATAGTCATTACTATATATAAATATACCCTTAATTGAACCAAATTGCTGGAAAGAGCATTTACTAAAATTGAAAAAGATGAAGGGGAAAAAAAAACTTTACCTGAAAACTTGAATAATGAAGATTTAGAAATAACATCACAACAGATAGAAAACATTCTAAGAAAAAATAGAAAAAAAAATACACCAAATGAATGGGAAAAAATATTATAGAGGTAATTATTCTACTACAAACCACCTTGAAAATCTATCATCATCATCAAATTCCTGCCATGTACCCTCAAGGGGTGTACAGGATATGACAGTACTACATGAAAAAATTACATCATTATTAACTTCCTATCTACAATTTTCCTCCAAATCAGTCTGTTACTTGTCAAGACTCCAACATTATCAGATCTTATATTTCTATCGTCTAAGGCACTTTGTACCGTATCAATCCACCTATATCTTGGTCTTCCTCTGAGTCGTTTTCCTGCCAACCTGGCAGAGAACACTTGTTTTGCTAATCTTTCCTCTCCCATTCTATTTAAGTGACCATACCACCTGAGATTAGCTCTGCTAATGCATTCCTGGATGCTGACAATGTCAAGTTCTTTCCTAATATCCTCATTTTTAATATGATATTGCCATTGATGCCATCTTGAAAATCTATATAAAACTTATTCATCATCATCATCATCATCAAATTCCTGTCATGTACCCTCAAGGGGTGTACAGGATATGACAGTACTACATGAAAAAATTACATCATTACTAACTTCCTATCTACAATTTTCCTCCAAATCAGTCTGTTACTTGTCAAGACTCCAACATTATCAGATCTTACATTTCTATCGTCTAAGGCACTTTGTACCGTATCAATCCACCTATATCTTGGTCTTCCTCTGGGTCGTTTTCCTGCCAACCTGGCAAAAAACACTTGTTTTGCTAATCTTTCCTCTCCCATTCTATTTAAGTGACCATACCATCTGAGATTAGCTCTGCTAACGCATTCCAGGATGCTGACAATGTCAAGTTCTTTCCTAATATCCTCATTTTTAATATGATATTGCCATTGATACCATCTGTTCACGCCTCTAATCTTTCTTAGGACTCTCATATCTGCGGTCTCTAGTCTTTGGTCAAGTGTTTTACTTCTGACCCAGCTCTCAGATCCATAAGTTAAAATTGGTTTGAACACAGTCTTGTATACAGCTAATTTAGTGTTCAGACTAATTTCATTCTTATTCCATATGAATTTATTCAATTGACTTCCCACCATACCAGCTTTGCTGATTCTGTTGTCTATTTCTATATTTAGTTTACCATCTTCAGTAAAAATTGTGCCTAAGTAGCTGAAATGTTTTACTTGTTCCACAGGTTCTCCATTCACAACACAGTTGACATTTTCAATGATTCTGCCTATTTTCATTGTCTTTGTCTTTTTATTGCTGACCTTCATACCATATCTATTACAACAGCTATTCAATTTAGTCAGAGAATCTTGCAGACTTGTAGCGGATTTATTTAGAAGTATAACATCATCCGCATAAAGCAAAGAGCTGACATTAACATCTCCAATTTTGATATCAGGTTTAATACCACATTCCTTCATAATGTGATCCATATAGATAATGAATAACAGAGGGGATAATGTACATCCTTGTCTCACACCAGATTTAACATTAAACCATCTTCCTGTACTTCCTTCAATTCTAACTGCTGACTCACAACTCAAATAAAGACTAAGTATTGCTTGATATAATGCCCCATTGACACCATATAACTGCAGCGTATTGAATAGCTTCTCTCTTGGCACCTTGTCATATGCCTTTTCCAAATCGACAAAACTTAAATACAGATCTTTGTTATATTCCCATGCTTTCTCGACTATTTGTCGTAAAGTGAAGATCTGATCCTGACAGCCTCTATTTGGCCTGAATCCAGCTTGTTCTTCACCAAGCTTTTCTTCCACAATTCTTCTCAACCGTTTCTCAAGTATACTTGCATAGATCTTGCCAGGAACACTCAGTAGAGAAACACCTCTGTAATTCTCACATTCAGTTTTATTTCCCTTTTTATATATGGGTACTATGAGAGCTCTACTCCAATCATCGGGAATTCGTCCCTCTGTCCAGGCTTTCTGAACTATGCAGTGCAGCCACTGTAAGACTCTTATACCACCATACTTCAGCATTTCTGGTCGAATATCATCTACTCCTGCTGCCTTTCCACATTTCAAGCCTTTGATGGCTTTTTCTACTTCAAGTATGGATATGTACTCCTGACTGCATGCCTGGTCAGTGTTTTTTATCACTGTGCTGTCATCACTGCTTGTTTCATTTAGCAGTTTTTCAAAGTAATTACTCCATACTTCAAGGATATCTTTTTCTCCTGTTTTCATTTCACCTTTATCATCTCTAATTCCTTTTACAGCACTCTTTCCTCCATTCCTAAGCTTCTTCAACAACCTCCAGAATATTTTGCCACCTTCTTGATATTTATTTTCTATATTCTTGCCAAAGTCCTCCCATGACTTTTGTTTAGCAAGTTTTACACGCTGTTTAGCTTTCTTACATTTGTCTCTGTATTCTGTAAGAGTAAAAGCTGACTTATTTGCCAGGAACTTTTGATATGCTTTCTTCTTTTCCTTCACTGCCTCTTTAACTTCCTGTGTCCACCAGGGAGTTCTGATTTTTTTATCCTTGCACACAACCTCACCACATGCCTCTCTGGCAGAATCAATCAATGTTTCCTTCAGAGTTTGCCACTGAATCTCCAAGGTTTGATTCCTGTTCTCAAACTCTTTCATTTTCTTTTCAATAATATTTCTGTATTTTAGTCTACAGTTCACATCTGAGAGCTGCTCAACTTTTATTCGCTTTAAAACTTTCTTACATGTTATTCTTTTCAATATGAAATTCAATTTTATCCTGCTCAAGACTAAATAGTGATCACTTCCAATTTCAAATCCTCTGTACACTCTGGTGTCCTGCACCAAGGAGAAAACATCACTATCAACAATAACATAGTCAATGAGACTTTTCTTATTCCTAGCCTCTTCTCTCCATGTGAATTTGTGCACATTTTTATGTTGGAACATGGTGTTAGTAATAACCAGTCCATGTCCTGAGCAGAAATCCAACAGATATTTGCCATTATTATTAGCTTTGCTCTTTTCTCCAAATTTTCCCAAAATATTTTTGTATGTCTCACAATCATTTCCTACTCTGCTATTTAGATCCCCAACAAGGACCAACTGTTCCTTTTTCATTGTGTCAGTTGCTTTTTCTAAAGCCTCAAAAAATTCCTCCACTTCTACCTTAGTAGAACCTTCTGTGGGACCATAGGCACAAATAAGTCTCATTGTCCAGTTCCCCATTCTCATATTTGCCCACATTACTCTACTTGAGACTGACTGCCATTCAAGAAGATTAGCCTCGTATTTTGTGTTGAATACTATGGCTACTCCTTCTTTTCCTTGATTGTCATTGCCTGAATATAACATTTTGTATTTATTGCTCAGAAAGATCTCACCAGTTTTGGTCTTTTTTGTTTCAGTCACCCCTATTATGTCGATCTGGTACTTATCTAATTCCTCAGCTAGCTCCATTTCTTTGCCATTCAGGCTTCTTACGTTGATAGTACCGATCTTTAACTCTGGTGATGTTGAGTTGGGGTTTGTTTTCAGATTTGTTCCAGTAGCTGACTTTTCGCTGTTCGCCCTGGTTCCCTGGCGAAAACAACGGGGGCCTTGTTTAACCGGGCGACGCCCCAGCCGGCATGAAATTTTGTCATGTTGTACCATCATTCTATATTTTGGTTTAACCAATAAGAATACAATTTGGTCGGCTAAATCCCAAATTGCCAGCCCATCCTCGTCCGTTCAGTATCCAAGTAGATACCGAACAGGGTGCACCACGAGAAGGTGAGGATTGGACATTAGGTCAGAAGCCCTGTTCGGTTCTCCGCATTCCTTTAAAGGCTATGTGGAGGTCTCCTCTCAGTTATACAGCTTTGACCCTTAAGCACCCCAATAAAACTTATTCATGAAATTGTAAATTAATGTGTTATTAAGAGATGAATAACAAGGGTTTAAATTTGGAAGATCTTGCATAGTTGCCTAATATTTGCATTGAAACAACTAACAGAAAAAATCAGCAGTAAACATAACTGTAGTTTTACATGGCTTTAAATGAAGCTGTAAAATATTATTTTAAATATAATAGTGAAAAGAAAAATAAGAACATGGTAAAACTTATATTGATATAATAGTGAAAAGAAAAATAAGAACACGGTAAAACTTATATTGATACAGATAATGAATCTGTACCATTTTGTTTGGTACACAGAGTTTGAAGATGTGAATCAAACCTAGAAACAAAAATGACAAACTCTGAGAAAACAAGCAAGGGAAGATTATCTTGTATTGAAGTTATCTGGAAGTGTAATATAGAAAAGAATTCTAACTCAAGAAGTTTGAGGCCATAATGGAAAAAAGCTTTCAGAAATTCCCAGCAAGTAAATCAGCATGTGCTTAAAAAATACAGTGAAAAACAAGAAAATGCAGCTATGTGAGAAGACTGTTAAGAATATAGAAGATAAATATCAGGAAGGTGGCAAAATATACTGGAGGCTATTGAAAATGCTTAGAAGTAGAGGAAAGATCACTCTAAAAAGAATTAGAAATAATAAAGGTGACATGAAAACTGAGGATAAAGATATTCTGTCTGTAGTAACAACTTTGAAAGATTGCTAAATGAAACAAGAACTGATAGAACAGTGGTAGAAAGCATTCATGAGAATATATCAATCAAGAGTTTAATATAGTAGTCAGGAGTATATATCAATACTGGAAACTATCAAAAACCCACAGTGGAAAGCCCTCTGGCGTAGATGTTTGACCAGAAATGCTCAAATAAGGAAATAAAAGATCTACAATGGTTACATTGCATAATCCAGAAGTCATCGTCAAGTCGAAGTCCAAATGATTGGATTAGACCATTTATACTACCTATCTATAAAAAGAGAAACAAAACGATATGAATTGGAGTAATTTCCTTATTCCAGGTATGCAAACATACTTTGACTTCCACTCACAAAAGGTTGTAAACTTGTAGTACATTAGTGTTGTGGGCAGGCTAAGGATTTTTTTATTGTAATTTTTTTATGGATTTTATATTATTTTTTTTTTTTTCTACCTGGTCTAGAAACTAAACTCTAGAAACCAAACATGGAACTTTTTCAAGCCATTTCGGGCCTCTAGTAAGTTCCAGCAGTCGAGAAAAAAAAAGCTAAGAAAAGAAAACTTGGAGTAAAAAAAACTGGATTTAGGCCATATAAGTTGTCAAGATAATATTTTTCACTTTAAAACATAGTTGAGAAATCATAAGAATATAATAAGATCTGTATTGTAGCAATCTTGATGTTGGAAAAAAAAAGACATTTTATTGTTAAGCATTATTTTTATTTATGTGGAGTTTGGTAGAGCAAATGGTCTAAGCACCTACAATGCGTGTGTGTGAGCAGTTTGTTCATTGCCTTTGAGAGGTTCCGACATACAGGGAGTGTTCTGTTGCAATGCAAAGGGGCATTTGGGGAGACCACAATTGGTTCGTTCACTCAGGATTTGCATAGGATGTATTGTGCAGAAAACATTCCATTTTGTGCACAGGTATTCCAATAGGATGTAGCAACCTGTCACACACCGTATGGGTCTAGAGCCTATTTATCAAAATATTTCCTCATGAGGCTCATTTCAAGGTTCACAGAATTCCTGCACTCTTCATGTTCTCCTTTTTAAAAATATTTATAGAATATGTCCAGCAGATGTCCCAACCCTTGTTCTCCAAAACGACAGAGAACCTTTGCATCCACTATGAAACCTGTGGTGAAAAACAAGATGCTCATTTTGAGCATGTAATCTGTCATTAATGCTTTATTCGACCAAGATTGCACTTATAGTTGTGGATGTACATATTATATGTAAACATAGATTTCTTTGTTAATAAACCTGTTTACTCCATAAAGTTATAGTTATTCAGTACTGTTTTTTGTACCATACTGTACCTGCAGTTCATTAATCTCTTTCCTACATTAGTCCTTTCACCTCTGTCATAATAATATCTTCACTTGGATGAAATACTGTTGCAAAGTGGTCACTCAGTTGCCTAACAATTTTTTTCTGCCTTTGTTACCTCTACTATCTGCACTCATTAAAGCTATTCTTCCTTCTGTTTACCACAAAATGAAAAAAATCTTTGGGATTTCCTTTTGCCTGCTCAGCTAATTTCTTCCCATTTGACCTTATCATGCTGGTCGCCTTTCTTGCCTGATCCTTGTACTGTTCATGAGTTAGCTGGTCTCCATTCTCTTTATATAACCTCCATAACAATTTTTTTTTTTGCAGCTCATGCATAGATGATACTACTCGACCATCTGCCTTGTTTACCTTCCAGATCTTTATGCCATGGTACTGCTTCAAGCTATAGTTCCATATATACACACTCTTAACTGGAATTTCCATGTTTTGTTACCTCTCAAATTAAGACCTCAAGATCACTTTCCCCAATTGGAGCAAAGTCCCAATAATTAAAGCAGAATGCGAATTGGTGTGTGTGTGTGGGGGTGATGGAACTTGGGATATGAGTGTTATTGATAGGTCTTCCTGTAATCAGATCACTCTCTTATCCCAAGTCCCCTCCATCACATTCTGCTTCAAGTAATTATTATTATTCAGGCTTCATGAAGTCACAAGACTCATCGTGGGAGGCCAATCCTAGAAAAAACAGTATCATACCTCTCCTTGAACTTATTGATCATTTCTGCTCTCATCACTATCAGGCTATGCACCTTGCAACTATAGTTTAAGTCTCAATCATATCATCTCTCCTCCTATCTACCAAACTCTGAGGTTCACATTCCCTCAGCCTGTCTTCATAACTAACGTACAGTTCTGATACCATCTTTATCTGCTTCTGCACTCTTTCCATAGTTAATTTATCCCTTTTAAATCCTGGGGACCAAATTTGAGAACAGTAGTCAAAGTGTGGTCTGATCAGGGCTTTATGTAATGAAATGACAATTTTTATCTCTGCAGATCGGCATCCTTCTCAGTATTGCAGCAATCCTCTGGGTTTTCTTCACCACCTTTGCAATATGTTCCCTGAATTTCAGGTTTCTCTCAATCATCACTCCCCAGATCCCTTGCCTCCCCTACTTTCTCCAACAGAGTATGCACCACCCATTGGTCTATCCCAAACTTCAAGAACTTTACATTTTGCTGCAGTGAACTGACACTCCCATTCATTTTTCCATCTGTCCAGTTTATTCAAATCCTCTTGCAAGGTTACCACATCTGTACTATTACTAATAACCCTTCCTAGCTTCGCATTATCTGCAAGCAACTGAATATCCCCATGCAATCCATTGACAATGTCATTGATATAAAGGTTAATCAATACAAGTCCCAGGACTGAGCCCTGTAGGACTCCACTTGTAATTTTCTGCCTTCTTGATATTGCTCCCAAAACACTACTCTGATACCTATCAGATAGCCAATGCAGAATCTAGTTCACTAACCTGATATCTAAACCCATGTGCTGCAACTTAAATATCAGCTTTTCATGTGGTACCCTGTCAAATGCCTTTTGTAAAAAAAAAAAAAAAAAAAAAAAAAAAAAAAAAAAAAAAGCAGAATATGCCTTTCCCTCACCTCATCAACTGCTCTGTTTACTTTATTGTAAAAGGCAATCATATTAATAAAGCAAGAGCATCCTTTAACAAATCCATGTTGACTCTCGCAGATACATTACTCTCATCTGCCCAATGCTGTATATGATCCTGCACTAATTTCTCCAAGATCTTAACTACTGGAGAAATACAAACTTGTCTATAGTTTAATAACTTAACACGTATAAAACCAACAGTAATAAACTTTAATGAATTAAAGGTATAAATATTTTGTATTGAAAGTAACAGTACATCATCAGTGTAGAACAGTTAAAGGAATGTAATACACAGTACGGAACAGTTGGTGGATTACCAATGAAAATTGTTGCTGCGTACCAGAAATGAATAAATTATTAAATAATTAAAAACTATTTCATTGATGGTTGCATAAGATAAGAATCTCCCAAACTTTTGGAAGAGAGACTGTCATTTCGATTCAAATTCGGCTGATGTAAAATGGCTTTGCAACTTTCTTTGAAAATGCGTTCATATTTAAACTTGCATCTGTGGAGAAGACAAGCTTTATCCCACTAGATATTATGTTTAGTGTCAATACTATGTTGTGCTAGACCAGACTATAAGGTTTCTTGTATTCGATATAATACTGATGTTTCTTCATTCTTTTTTTCCACAGAACGGCCTGTTTGTCCAAAGTATGATAAATTACATTCACACGGTATCTGGTAAACACGAGCTAATGATAGAGGTGCCAGTTTGTCTTTTGTAGATGGCAACGAGTGAGAAATTTGTTGATGGGAAAATATGTGGGAATAAGATGATATTTCTTCAAAATTCTGCCAATAGGTTCTGAGATGCCTGAAATATAAGGGATTGAAACTTTGTGGTCTGTTGAAGAATCCTGAGTGTTGGAACATAGGAATTTCTTGAAAAAATCGAGGATGCTCAAATCAAAGAGCAAGATTTGTTAGTCAGTTTTGATAGTTTCCCTTTTTACCAATATTTCATTAGCTGATACTGTCAACTTATTATATGATTTCTTTCTGGATATTGCCAAGATTTTTGAATTTGTTATACATTCAGGATAATTCAGCTGGAAAAACAAGATCTACAAACAAATTGAAGGTACTGCCATGGGTAGCCCTCTGTTTCCACCTTTGGCAAACTATTTTTTGAATCATCTGAAGATGCCTTGTTCTCATCCATTCATCCCCAACCCTCTCTTTGGTTTCGTTATATCGATGATGTCTTTGCTATTTGGCCACATGCTGAAGAGGAACTTATCACATTCCTACAACAGATAAATAGCCTTCACCCACACATTCAGTTCACCATGGAAAAAGAACAGGCTGGTAGTTTACCATTCTTGGACATCTTCCTTATACGCACATCCTCTGGTACTTTATCAACAAGTGTCTATTGAAAACCTACCTTTACTGGCAGATACATTCATCAAAAGTCTGCTCATCACACCTCTCAAAAAATCAGTGTCATCAAATCTTTAATTAATAGAGCACATAAAGTGTGCTCCTCCCCCTTAAGCTTATAACAAGAACTTTTCACCATAAAAAAGTTAATATAATCTAATGGTTACAACCCTAATCAAATCCAGCAGATAATTGACTCCTATGTTCCAACACCTCCAGAATTCTTCAACAGACTGCAGAGTTCCAATCCCTTATATTTCAGGCATCTCAGAACCTATTGGCAGAATTTTGAAGAAGTATCATCTTATTCCCACATTTTCCTATCAACAAAATTTCTCGCTCATTGCCATCTACCAAAGACAAACTGGCACCTCTATCATTAGCTGGTGTTTACCAGATACCGTGTGAATGTAATTTATCATACTTTGGACAAACAGGCCGTTCTGTGGAAAAAAGAATGAAGGAACATCAGTATTATATCGAATACAAGAAACCTCGTAAGTCTGGTCTAGCACAACATAGTATTGACACTAAACATAATATCCAGTGGGATAAAGCTTGCCTTCTCCACAGATGCAAGTTTAAATAAACCCCTTTTCAAAGAAAGTTGTGAAGCCCTTTTACATTGGCCAAATTTTGAATCAAAATGACTGTCTCTCTCTCTCTCTCTCCCAAAAGTTTGTGAGATTCTAGTCTTATGCAGCCATCAATGAAATAGTTTTAAGAATTATTTATTAATTTCTGGCATGTGGCAGCAATTTTCATTGGTAATCCACCGACTGTTCTGTACTTTGTATTCCATTCCTTTTAAATGTTTGTTCTACACTGATGTACTGTTACTTTCAGCATGAAATATTTGTACCTTTTAATTCATTAAAGTTTATTCCTGTTGGTTTTATACATGTTAAGTTATTAATTTAATTTTGCCACAGGTACCTCTAAAGATTGTCTATAGTTTGACACTTCCATTCTGCTACCACCCTTAGCACTACCTACCCTCCTTCCACTCCTTGGGTACTTTTCCGATGGCCAGTCTCATTGAAAAGTCAGGTCAAAGGAGCTGTCAGTTCTTTAGCACATTCAAAATTCCATCCAGTCCCACTGTTTTATTGATATCCAGAGTACTCGGTATTTGAAACACATTCTCCTCTTGCACTTCTAAATCCCTATCCCTCTAAATACTCCAATAAAATGTTCTTTGAACAACTCCATGTCCTTTGCACCAGTCATCCTATTCCCACTTTTATCCAACAATGTCATTCTTCCACAATCATTTCTCTTCCTGCTGGCCCTAAAAAACATCCTTGGGATTTTCTTTGGATCTTGGGGCCAATTTCTTCTCACATTCCAGTTTTGCCTTCTTTACCATACTACTCACTCTCCTGGTGTGAGTCTTATATTCTTCATGCATTTGGTCTCTGTTCTTCTTATCTCTCTCTTTTTTTACCTGCAGTTCCTGTTTGATATTGTTTGTCATCCATTTGATTGTGTTCTGTTCTTCACTCATGGTATACAGCTTGCTATTGCTGCTAATAAATATTCCTTCAAGTTCCCAAGCAAAAATTGCCCTTCCAATTTCTCCCTCCATGAATCTGCCTCAAGTTGATATGACTATTATAATCACCTGCTTTATAATTCCACATGTATTCCATTCTGTTTGATGTTCCTGCATGTCTATTCATCTTCCAAGTCGAAACCACATGGTCACTCTCTCCAACTGAGGGCAAAGATGCCATCTCAGTTATAATCAGTTCTGATGCTATGACCAAATCCCAAACTCTTGAACCTTGTGTTCCTTCTACTACATGTTGCCTAAGGCTTTTGTCCCTCAAAAATTCCATTCCCTTATTACTACATGCAGTTTCCTCTTCCTAATTTATATTGCTGTAGTTAAAATCTCCCATAACAATCATTCTTCTTGCACTTGCCAAACTCAACTGCCTAAACATCTCTTGCTCCTTAGCTTGTAGCAGCATTCCACTAAATATCCTGTCTTGCACACCTCTACCTCCCATCATATGCTTTCAAAACCATTAGTGCCATTGCCCTCCAAATCCTTCACTTTGAGAGAACATAATTCATCACTTATCATAAGCGGTACTCCACCACTGCATTTTCCATTCAAAAAATGCTGTACCCTGCTACTCCTATTCTTGTTCGTATATCATCTTCTGACGGCCACATCTCAGAGATCCCAATAATCTTTGGACAGGCTGATGCTATCTGTGCCACCAATTGATCTCCTTTAGTCCGGATACTCCTATCATTAGTATAAAGAATAAAAATGCAGTTTCTATGCCTATCATTATCCCCTCCAGACTCCACTGGATTCAGCATTATTGATGTATTCCCACAAGAGTATAAGCAACCATCCACCCTGATAATTCTAATTTCCCTTCATTGACACACTGACTTGTTCAGAGAACAGCATTCTCTCCAGATGGCTGTGTTCTTCCTCAGTCAAATGCACTTATCTCTCAGTAAATGTCTAAATTTCTAAATTCCATTTCCTTCTTGCCATGTGATCTTTGCTCTTTCCAATCTGTCTGAAGTCCCTCCCTCCCCCATAATAATTACTCAATTTGCACTCATTACAAGATTTTGTAGCACTTTTGTGATATACTCCTTTTATCATAGAATCACTTTAAAAAAATTATTTTATGCTCTTTTTCTCATCTATTTATGTTAAAAGAATTGGAAAATTTTCTTTTTGGCTTCAGACCTCTTGCTTTTTTCTGTTCTCGGTTTGAATAATCTCTTGCTGTTTCTGCAGCCTTTCAATCTTATGATTTTCCTGTGAAGGACTACATGCAAGTGCACTATTTCTTTATTCAGGTCTTCTATATTCTCCTGAACTTTTGCCACTGCACTTTATCACCAATATTTACATTTTCCAGTCTTCTATCTTGTTCTCTCTGCATTTTCTCAAAACATTCATTACAAATTCATTTCAAACTTTCTGATCTATATATTTTAATTTTCCTTCCTTCTTTTTCCTTTTTGTTGTTTGTCTGATAATTCTGCAGTTTGCTTGAAAAAGGTAACTTATTGTCTATATCATTACTATTTTTGTTTGTATTGGATGTTTACCCCCCCGAATGCAATAGTTTTTTTTTGATACAATTCATAAATTGTATTCACTACTTGTAGATAATTTATTGATCATCTGCAAAAAGTATTGTCTACTGTTGATGGAATGTTTATTCCTGGGTTTACTACAGATTTCTACATCCTTATCAGATTCCCTGATTAGTTTCTAGTTCTTCTATGCATTCTTTGATATTTATGATTGCAGTTGTATTATTGTTATATAGGCTCTTAATTGTATTTAATAACTGTTTTGGATAGCCTCAGTCTTCTATTATATTCCATAATTTTTTTTTTTTTTTTTTAACTTGGACTTTTTCACAAGCTATGAAAGCTAGGCGAGTTTGTAAATTAAATTAAATTCTCGTTTTTCTATGAGTAGTTTTAGTGTGAATACATCATCAATGCAACTTCTACCTTTCCTAAATCTAGCCTGTTCTTCTAATAAACTATCAGCAATAGTGGAAAGTCTTTTATTTAAAAATTTACTATATAATTTATATGTTAAATTTTCAACATCTTTTTCTAAATCCAGAGTAATTTAATAATAAGGTGGTACACCTTATGGCAGCTCCTGTAGGTAAAGATGACCTCTCCATTGCTTCTGCCTAGTATCTCCACTTCAGGGCCTGGCTCCCACTGATGAGACACCTCAATAAAGGTTGAAACCGGTATGAGTAGTGGCCCTTCCCTTAATGCATAACATTATACATATCTGCAAGGAGATGTGTTTTGCATTATGGGAGATACCGAGATAGGAGTGATGGTAGCTTGGCCACCTTTGCTACGAGTTGCCTGGTGTTGTACTACCTTACCCCAGTCCTGAAGATATTTTCAGGCACAAACTTTGTTTACTCACACTTGGATAAAGGATTAAACTAAATTTATTATGCCATATTTAATAAGCTAATATCTCTAATTTTCACTTAGTTCTATTTCCCTTCTTAAAACCTGATTATTTTAGCCTTTTTCCATTTTGGGATATATTGCAGGTAATCCAACTATTTAACTGATTGAGGAATCTTATTTTAAAAGGGATATCACTATACTTAACTCTGAGGTAATTCTGCCTGTTCCTGTTGTTTGATAAAGCTTCTTCCAATTCTGTCATCTCCAATAAGTCTATTCCTGTATTACTTACTATATTTTCTATTTCTTTGTTATTAAGGGATTAATTGTACCATAGTCATTTGTAACGTCATTCTTCTTTTGAGATTCCTGAAATTTCTGCTGCATCTTTCTCTGATTTATTCAAACATTGCTTATAAATTAATGAAATGTTTTGGTGGCCATATAGATAATTTTCAATATCACTAATAAATCTATCTCAAGAATCTTTTGTGAGCTTTTCTTACAATGTGTTTTTGCAATATTTCTTTTAATTCTGTAAGCTTCTGGTGATTTCAGTATTTGTTTCTACAAGTGCAGTTTGTAAGCTTTTTGTTTTTCTTCTATAGCTTTTGCTATTTCATCATTCCATATTTGCAGTCCTTTTTTGTCTCAAGAACCTCTTCTGCTGTTTGTTTTATTAATTTGTTTATATTGATCCATTCTTCATTTATGTCAGAAGATATAGGAATTTGGCATGAGTACTGGGTCAGCCGGTTTTGATATAGATTCTTAATACTGTCTTCCTGGATTCTCGTAGAAAGGCTTATACGTTGATTATACATGATTATTAATTAACTTAAGGAATTCACAACGTACACTAGAATATAAATTAAATTAAACTTTAATATATATTTCCAATATTTCAGCAATGTCACGTTGCCATCTTCAAAGGAACTTAAAATAAAGACACGTGCACGCAGGCACTACACACAGTAAATGAGGACGAAGTGAGGAAGCTATTGTTTCTCCTAAAAGTCCTGATGGTTCCCCTAGTGGGATTCTTGGCTGTTGGGCTGAAGTCTCCTAATGTACGTCTCCCCAATTTGGGGCAGTTTCATGCAACTAAATTTGTTGAGGTTTGGCATGTTTCTTAGGGCTGAGGCTGATTCCATGAAAAGTCTTTCAAATTTGAACTTGCTAATGTGTATTATTGTGGCTTTCTTCCAGCGTATTCTGTGGTGTTATAAACTGTTCCCTATTACTTGTTATTTATAAAGTGTGTTTGGTTACTGCGCCTTTGAAATACCGTTATTCTAATTAGCAGTGCGTGCTTTCTCTCTCATAACCTTTCTTGCTTATACTATTGCTTACTATGTTTATCTACCTTTCGTACTATGAGTCTTATGCCTATGGATACTACAAAATTTATTTTATTGAGACTGCACCACTAATATATTTTAATTGGCATAAACTCATTAATAGAGAGAAATCAATGGCTGGTTGATTTCTCTCTCTCTCTTTCTCTAACACAATTTCCTTCAGTAAAACTTTACACAAACAGTCGTGGTCTATTTGCACTTAACTATACGCTTTGGCTATCTCACTTGGTTTCCCGCTTACAAGTCCGATATTTTTTTTTTAGGAACAGCACATTGTAAAATAAACAATCAGGCTGCACTCTGTTGACATAATTAAAACATATTTATTTACATTTAAAATAAAGTACATTAAATAAGCGATAGGGAGGTTACTCTTCTCTACCTATTCTTTATGCTTTTGGTATAAAGAAACAAACTTTCTCTTTTCAATATTAAATGACTAAACAATATAATTACTCTGTTACTTCTCTGTTTAAGAAAACCAAATTGCCGAGACTAATTTACTCATAAAGAGATTAACTATCTATGGCAAGTTATCTTGCAATTAATATTCCAGTTAATAACAAATCAAAGCTCTCTAATAGATATTTCTTATTACTATTTCTTATCAGTCTATCTATGACATATCTCCTAGATTACAAAAAGAATGTACATTAAAGGTTGGAACACACTTACGGAGGCTCTTTGTCACGACACCTTCCAAAGGTCCTGCATCGAAGTCTCTATGGTTTTTCTTTCATCTCCTTAGATTTCCGTCTGGAGAATCTTGCTTCAGGGAGCATTTCGTCAGAGTATTAGCGGTTCTTGGACTGCAATTTTCCTGGTACTCAAAAGCTCAGGCAAGAAGTTTCAGCATACAGGCTTGAAGATCGTTCTGTGGTTTTTTGCTTTGGTCGACCTCCCACAACAAATAGGACATCTGACCGGCACTTGACTTTAACCTGGCTGTTCTCCCAATTTTTTTTCTCTTGTGTGGGTTCGCCATAAAGTCTATTTCTCTTGGTCAGTATGCTTCTGGTTCTCCACCGACTGCCTCTAGCTCTCTTTGGTAACTGGACCTTGTCTCTGCTCTCTCGACAGCTGGACCTCGCCTCCCCTCTGTCAGCAACTGGACTTCGACTGCCCTTAGTTCTCTGCTGGAAACTGCCCCCTGATGTTCGGCTCAGTCCTCTTTTATTTTTGCCTTCTCGGGATCTTGCACCAAGGGTTGCAAACCCCGAAGAAATCGGCAGTTCTCCTTGATCCTTTTGTTAAGGCCAACCCGATCTTTCATCTCCTCCGTGCACTTTTTTCCTTGTCTTGTCGGGCAGCAGAAACTTCTGAAACTAGCTGACCTCTCTGATACTAGCTTTGAAGGTGTTCATGCGCAGAACTTACAAACAACTTTCTCACACACTTAATCATAAACAACTTTCTTGTGCTCTTATACATAGCTATTATACAAAGTTCCGATGGCAAAGCATTGCCTTTGTTTTTGTCATTCTAGAAACTTTAGTTAAAGCGGTAAATACAGTCAATTCCTGTAGGGCTATTTAAATTAATATTTAACATAAAATACGTAGAGACAAACAAGATTATTTTTTGTAGCTTTCTCATGAGATTTGACCTATGTAAAAATCGATGTAAAGCACTTTAGTATTTTTAAGCTACATAGTTTTACAGTGTGTATCCAGAGCATGGTCTGCAAGACCAGAATGGCTATACTGTACACCGTATTCTGTGGCATATAGCCACAGAATACGGTGGAAGAAAGCCATAAAAATACACCGTAGCAAGTTCAAATTTGAAAGACTTTTCATGGAATCAGCCTCAGCCCTAAGAAACATGCCAAATCTCAACAAATTTGGTAGCATGAGACTGCCCCAAATTTGGGAGATGTACCTCAGGAGACCTTCAGCCCAACTGTCAAGAATACCTACATAGCCTGCTAGGGGGAAACCATGACTTTTAGGAGAAACAATAGCTGCCTTGCTTCTTCCTCATTTACTGTGTGTAGTGCCCGTGTCTTTATTTAAAGTTCCTTTGAAGATGGCAACGTGACGTTGCCGAAATATTGGAAATACATATTAAAGTTTAATTTAATTTATATTCTAGTGTACTTTGTGAATTCTTTAAATTAATTAATAATCCTGGAGTAGGTAAGTTTTGTAGTTTCTTTCTACATTTATTATTAACAAATTTAGTACAAAAAAAAAAAAAAAAAGCAATAAAAACACCAACTATAAAATGGACATTAATGTGGAAAATGTGTCAGTTTGAAACCTATTCAACAAATGAAACGTTTCATTTGTTTAGAATTTTTACTGATCATGTCTAATTAAATATAGAAATAGATAATCAAATGTGCATTGCTGGTATGACAGTTGAATAATAAATTTGTATGGAATTAGAGATGATTTAAAACCCTAAAGTTCAATTATATGAAACTCTTCAAATCATTGTTAAATTGTGGATCTGAAAGTTGTTAAAAATAAGTTGGAGACTAGAAAGCACATACAAGAGTTCTCAGAAAAATTGTGACATGAACATATGGTATCAGTGGTATTACCATTTGCTCTACTCACATATTCTCGAATATTAATCTATGGATCATGTAGTCACTTAATGAGGAAGAGGAAATTAGCAAAACAGGTGATGGATATCTGGATCACACAAAAAATACCTAGAGGAAGATCATCAAGATGAATTGAAAGAAAAGTATAGAAATCCAGTAATATAAACTTAGTTATGAAATGCTATTGTTATCTCCTGTGTCTTTTGGGAGTACATATGAGAAAATTTAGATTTATATATAACTTGGCTTTTTTAAAAAATACTTATTTGCCAGTAAGTAACCTTCAGCATAGTACCTTATTTTCAATAACTTGACTTCCTAAATCCATGAGCTTGAATTCTTCTTGTCCTTGGAAACATTTTCAGTACCTGTCTCCCTGATCAAATAAGGTCACTTTCTCCATTGGCAGAATATGAAATTTTCTTTTTATTACAATAATTGTATATTTTAGCCTATGGTTCATTTGAGAATGCTGCTCGGTTTAGATTCTTTTTAAAACTTGCATGTTTTGCTTTACAGTGTGATACTCATTTTTATCCTGCTCAAAATGTGCATTTCCTATTTCAAATTCCATATATGTTACTTTATTCTGAAAGTCTGAAGATATCACCATCAAATGTAACAAATTTTTCTTGTATATTTTGTCCATTGAAATTCTTATATATCTGATAGAAAAATTTTTGTAATGAATAGTCCAAAACAAATTCCAGTGGTTGTTTACCATTATTACCCTTGCCTTTTTCTCAAAATTTTTCCAGAATACAGCTATTGTATATGTTTGAGAATTCCTACTCTTTGCATCTCAAGAACATTTTTGTCATCTGTCTTCTCTAATGAATTGCATTGCTTCTACTTCACTCTTCTTATGTGAATGATAAGTGCACACAAATCATTTTCTAATTTTCCATTATGAAATTGTCCCACATCACTATTTGAAATTGCCTATTTTTCAAGAAATATTTCTTTATGTTAAGTTCTATAGCTATTGCTCTTTCCCTGATTACTATTGCTTGAATAATTTCCTTATTAGTTTTGTGCATGAAGTTCCAGAACCTGTAGGTGGGAGGAGAGGAATAATGCCTTCTATAGCAAGCATTAAAAAAGAGAATCTGTTAATATACTTCACAGCTGAAAGTTATTAGGATGACTGTTTCAGGTATAGGTAACTGGGATGAAAGAATTAGGAGCAGCAGATTTTGTGGACAGTTGAATTATAAATGGATGTTTCGTGTTTTTGTTACTGTTAGGAAATAAGGGTGGAGGAAGTGATGGATGTCAACTCAGTAGATTATTATGCATGGAAGTACCTTAAATTAAAGATGTTAAGAAATTATATTGTTTAATCCTTTATTGAAGTGCAAGCATACAGTTTGCATGTGAACTATCATCATGACTAGTCTACTTCTATACATAGACTAATGATTTCACATTAATTGTCTTAGTATCCCATAATGCAAAGTATGCATCCTTTTGGGTGTGTATAATGCAATGCATTATGGAAAAGGCCAGACTAGACTAGTTTGACCTTTGAAGGATATTTACTAATGCAATTAATGTGACATCGTTAGTCTATATACAAGTAGCTTAGTCATGAAGATACTTCATGCACAAACTTTGTTTGCTTACACACTTAGATAAAGGATTAAACAAGAATATTTCTTTCTGTGTTCACTGGGCATCTACAGATGCCGTATGGTCACTCCGATGCTCGATGATGTTCCACACTAGGCCTCTCCATGTAGTCCTGTTGTTTGCCCTTCTGGCAGCCTCAACTCTCTCTGAAGATCAGTCACTCCACACATGCCATCCATCCATCTCATTGATGGTCTACCCCTGCCTCTTTTTCCAGGAACTTTACCTTCTATTACTGTTCTGAGAAGTCCTCCTTCCATCCTTTCTATGTGTCCAAAATATTTTAATTTTCTTCTGTCACTATCCTTAAGGAGCCTTAAAGTTCTACTAATCTTTTCTAACACCCATTCATTTGTATGCCTTTCAGTGTATGATATCCTCAACAGCCTTCTGTAACACCACATCTCAAAAGCAGATATCCGTTTCTTATCTGACTTCTTTAGGTTCCAAGTCTCGCATCCATAAGTCACTGTTGGAAAAACAACTGCATCCAAAATCCTCAACTTTGTTCCCATGGAGATAGATCCATCCTTCCAGATTTTAGACAGGTCTCTGACTGTTGTTTTAGCCATTCCTAACCTTTTTCTGACATCTTCTGAACAGCAATTCTTCACATTAATAATGGATCCCAGGTACTCAAACTTACTGACTTCCACAATTCTTTCTCCATTAAGATATATTTGTTTCTCAAGAGCTTCTCTGTTTGTTTTTCCTTTGAGAACCATGATCTTTGTCTTGCTAGAATTGAGTTGAAGTCCTCTGTTATTACTGATCTTGTTAACTTTGTCAAGAATTAGTCCTAGTTCTTCCATGTCATTACAAAGGAGTACTGTATCATCAGCGTACCTCAGATTACTGATCAATCTACCTCCTATCGTAATTCCTGTCCTGAGCTCATCCAATGCTTCACGCATGATGTCCTCTGCATATATACCAAACAAGTGAGGAGAAAGTAAGCATCCTTGTCTAACTCCTTTTCCAACTTGAAGCCAGTCAGTTAATCCAGCACCTGTTCTTACTGTGGCTTCTTGCTCCTTATAAAGTTGGCTATCAACCTGATAGTGTGTTGAGGAAAACCCATTCTTTCCATTACTTCCCACAGTTTCACATGCTCAACACAGTCAAAAGCTTTAGAGTAGTCTAAGAAACACATTACCAGAGGGAGTCTGAATTCTTTATGTTTTTCTATGATCTGTCTAAGGCAAAGGATCTGATCTCTGGTGCCCCTACCTTTCCTAAAACCTGCTTGTTCCTCAGGCATCTTCCTCAACTTTGGGCTCAATCCTATTTAGCATGATCTTTAATAATAAAATTTTGCTTGCATGAGATATCAAACTAATAGTTCTATAATTCTTGCATGCCTTCATATCACCTTTCTTGTGTAGTGGTATGAAAACTGACTTATTCCAGTCTCTAGGCCATGATCCTGTCTCACATATCCTTGTAATCAATCTATGAAACACTCTTATCCCTCCATCTCCTGTGGCCTTAATTAACTCTGCTGGGATTTCATCTGCACCTGGGGCCTTATTGCTGTTGAGCTGCTTAACTGCTCTTTCAACTTCATGCCTAAGTATATTTCTTGGCATCTTTAATATAATTTATAACCAAGTGAAAAAACTTCAACATGAAAGTGCCTGTTGAAAAGGCTTAAAGCAAGAGATGAACCTTCTGTGCATGAAAAGGATCATCAGTTAAACTAAAGAATTAGTTTCAAGAATTTTTAGGGAGATCGTTTAGTGCATCCTTCCATACGCCACAGTATTCTAAGGTTAGGTGTATTTGGGATTTATATAGAATAAGTATCTAGATGTGAAAAGCAATATCTTGAGTGCAAAAGGATACAATTTTATTTGAGTCTGAAGATACTAAAGATGTGATGTTTGTGCCAGGCAAGGCATAAATCTCAAAGATGAGACATCTGGTCTTGTTTAGCAGGGTGGGTATTATCTAAGGCATATGGAGGTGAACTTTTTTTGCAAACGTAATGGACTTAAGTGTTGATGGTTATTCATAATAGTGCTCTTCAGTATAAACACACCGAGAGAACAAAATAATTTGAGTTACTAATATTTCACTGGATTTCAAACCAGCTTCTTCTGAGGACGAAATTACAACTGTGGTAAAAGTAAACAGCACTCAGATTGTTTGAGAAACAATTCAAATTGTAACTGAAAGGAACTTAATTCTCTCAGATCTTTTGGTAAATTAATGCAGCATACTTATTTATGTTAGGAGCATTTTACAGCTGATGCTGATTTTGAAAATAGTCTCAGACCAGCATCAACTTCTGTTCAGCACAGTTTCCTCCCATTTATCCTGCATGAAGTATCCAGAGTGTGGTTTGCCAGTCCTGACTTGTCATACAATGAATGCAAATATAGTTTTTATTGTTCAAATTTGAGATGGAAGGATTGGGAGCCCACTAGATTTCACAGATAAAAAAAAGTAGCCTATAAACTATTGGGGGAGGGTAAGCAAACTAAGTTTGCACTTGAGATATTTTTAGGACTGGGGCAACTCGTAAAGGTAAGTTCTGATCACTTGTCTTAGTATCTCCCATAATGCAAAGCACATGTCCTTGCAGACATGTATGATGCTATGCATCATGCATGTCTGCATGTCATACTTTCCCTGTTTAAGTGCGGGGTTACCTCTTTAGAAACTCGTGAGATCACCCAACAATGAGTGACCCGAAGGATAAAAACTCAGCATTGTTCCCCTCAGTAACAGGCTCACTCCATCACTGAGGAGAACTCTGTGTTGGCTCTACCTAGTGGCAGGCTCACCCCACCACCTAGCAGAACCACTCATATTTCATCTGAGGGTTAACAGCAACAGCCAAGACTCGGAACTTTATTGGCAACCAGTTTTCAACTCTAAACTGGTTGGAAGCTTGGGTGATGGCTGCTATTCATCACCCAAGCTTCCAACCAGTTTCGAACTTTATTGAGGTCTCGTCAGTGGGAGCTAGATCAGATCCAGAGGTGGTGATACTAAGGTGGAAGTAATGCAAAAGTCATATCACCATATACCAGTTGCCAAAAGGTGTCAACACTTTATTATTAAAATTCTCTGGATTAGAGATAGTTGATAGAAGTTTTTTCACTTGGCTGTGCTACCGATTACATACCGGTAACTCTCGTATAATGCGGTACTTATACGTAGTTTCGATATAACGCAGTCAACAAATTGTAGTAACCCTTGTTCACTGCGGTACTTATACAATGCGGTTTCAATATAACACCATCTACAAATTGTAGTAACCCTTTATCTTTTTATATATTTTTCACGGTGCAATTTAAAAATCAAATTTTATCTTCGTTAAATTTGCATCTGCCCGTATCACGCATGTAGTTATAAGAAGCAAATTTATATTAGAGAAAATGCCCTTTAGCAAGCATGTACATCAATTGTTTACTGTATAAAGTGTTTATTGTGGAAATTGGCCTTCATTTTTTGCCAGGAGAGTGCATTAAAAATCATAGATGTGTTAATCTCAAGCTGAGCACTATTTTCTGGTGAGTTACATACAATATGTAATGCTTTTTTTATGTAAAAATTTATTTTTATAGTAATGGCCACTTAGAGGGCTTTGTGATATGGTTGAAAACGAAATCTGAATTAATGGGAAAACAGATTTAAATGAGAAGGAACTGGTACAATTAATAGATGACATCGAACCAAATGGCAGGGAAAGTTTTGCTGAAGAAGATTCTGATGTTGTGATGAATCCGTTCAAGAATTCAGTTTAAAGAAATAACAGAAGGATTGGACTTGGCAAGAAAATTAGGAAGTTATTTTATGCATAATCCCTCAATGGAGTGCTCTGGAAAATTCACGAGACAATTGGATATTTGTTTAGCTCCATATTATGAACTTAATAAAAAAAAATTGCAGCATAGTGGTAAGCTAGGTCTTATTACTGACTGCTTCATAACTAAACCAGCCAAAGTATTCAATGAGAATTATAGTAATGATGTCCAAGAGATTTCAAGTGATGATGACGTCATAAATAAAGAATATCTACAAATTGTTAGTTTTGAAGATAGTGATGATGATTAAAATATGGACTTTATTTTATTTTGCCTAAAACATTTATGCATTATGTGCAATGTAATTTACGTATGATTTGTAATTTTTTATAAATTTATACTGTACTATGTATTTGTTTCATAGTTTGTTTTCTTAACTTACATGAATTAAGGGAAGGTAGTGGATCTTCCCTTGATGCATAGCATCATGTCTGCAAGGAGATGTGCTTTGCATTATGGGAGATACTAAGGCAAGTGATCAGAACTTATACCACCTGTACGAGTTGCCCTAGTCCTGAAATTTCAGGTGCAAACTTTGTTTGCTTACACTTGGATAAAGGATTAAATCAAATATATAAGTGGTAGCACAGCCAAGCGAAAAAACTTCCATCATATTGGGGGAGGGGAGTTATATCTCGGCCTAAAGAAATTACCCCCCCCCCAAAAAAAAAAAAAAAAAAAAACGAACATTGGATTTGAATTTTGTGAATTCCTAAAAATTCACAAACCTAATATCCCATTTATCACCCCAACCTATTTGTCTTATAGTTAACATACCTACAAACTTGCCAAATAATTATCAAAATCATTTTCCCCCAGCTTATTAGCAACTCTCTCCTTCATTAAAATTATATATGTTAAAGATACCAAGAAATTATATACTTGGTTTTAATCTTTTCCCAAGGAAGTAAAACATTGTTTTGTGCCTGAAATATATTCATGTCTGAGCTACTTGTATATAGAGGCTAATAACTTCATATCACTTATCTTAGTAAGTCTACTTGTACATAGAGGCTTAGTATATGTATACACAACTGAATATATTTAAAGTACAAAACATTGTTTTGCTTCCTTGGGAGAAGGATTAAAACCAAGTATATCATTTCTTGGCATCTGTAACTTATAATAAATCCAAGGTTAAAAAAAAAAAAAAAAACTTTCTACACACACGCACACACTATATTAAATTTAAAATATTCAAGTTTACTATACACCCTTCTTCCTTTCCATTAAAATCACTTAACAGTTAGGTGGAACTGCATGGGGGTTGTTCCCTTCTTTCTTTCTCCTCTAGCCAATTTCTATATGGAATTTCTAGAAAAACAAAGCATTTAACATGCTAAAAATGTATTTCATGGCCTAATGTAGCTAGTCCATGAGATACATTTTCACAGCATTTAATAGCCATTTAAAAATTATTTCTGACAACTCTGGTCATAGGACTTAGTTATCTTGCGCTTTCTTTAGGCATTGGCTACATGTATGACTGCATTAATTTGCCTAACATCTGGGAGAAAGTCATTCTATGATATTTATCTGGACTTCTGAATTTACTGGCCTTGTTTCCAAGTGGTTAGTGTATCTGCTCTCAAACAGGCAGCAAGTTCAAATCCAGCCATGGGCGTAGATATTGTGATTGTCTTTAGCTGGTTGATGAATTTCATCACCTGCTATGAGACCACTACTGCACTTAGAGTAAAAAAAAAAAAAAGCCATCAAAAGCCTGAAATGTGGAAAGACAGCTCGAGTAGATGATATTCGACCAGAAATGCTAGAGTATGGAAGTATAAAAGTCTTAGTGGTTGCACTGCATAATTCAGAAGGCTTGGGCAGAGAAACAAATTCCAGATGATTGGAGTAGAGCTTGTACCCATATATAAAAAGGAAATAAAACTGAATGTGAGAATTACAGCAGTATTTTCCTGAGTATTACCAGTGAGATTTATAAAAGTTTATTGAGAAATGGTTGAGAAGGATTGTGGAAGGGAAACTTGGTGAAGAACAAGCTTGTCCGTCAGGATCAGATTTTCATTTTACAACAAATAGTTGAGAAATCATGGGAATATTGCAAATCTCTAAGTATTGTAGATCTGGAAAAGACATATGACAAGGTGCCAAGAGAAAAGTTATTCAAAATGCTACAGTTGTATGGAACATTATATCAAGCAATACTTGGTCTTTAAATGAGTTGTAAGTCGGCAGTTAGAATTGAAGGAAGTACAGGAAAGTGGTTTAATGTTCAATCTGGTGTCAGACAATGATGCACATTATCCTCTCTGTTATTCATTATCTATATGGATCACATTATGAAGGAAAGTGATATTAAACCTGATATCAAAATTGGAGATGTTAATGTCAACTCTTTGCTTTATGCAGATGATGTTATCCTGTCCTGTCAGGTGTCTTTCTCCTCCAGGAGATTGACTACCATGTGTCTCCACCATGTACTATTCTGTGCCTATCTGCTGCATTCCTCATATGAGAGGTCTTCTATATTTTTCATCCACTCCAGTCTTTGTCTTCCTCTTTCCCTCAACAGGTCTTTCGAGAAGTGTCCTTTGTAGGCAGTTATGTCTCAGAATATGTCCAAAATATCTGACTTTTCATGCTGATGTTATACTTCTAAATAAATCTGCTACAAGTCTGCAAAATTCCCTGACTAAATTGAATAACTGTTGTAATGGATATGGTATGAAGGTCAGCAATAATAAGACAATAGGTAGAAGCAGTGAAAATGTCAACTGCATTATGAATGGAGAACTTATAGAACAAGTAAAACATTTCAGCTACCTACATCTGATTTTTAGTGAAGATGGTAAATTGAATATGGAAATAGACAACAGAATCAACAAAGCTGCATGGTAGGAAGTCAACTGAATAAATTTATATGGAATAAGAGAAATTAGTCAAAACACTAAATTAACTATATATAAGATAGTGTTCAAGCCAATTTTAACTTATGGATCTGAGAGGTGGGTTAGAAATAAAACACTAGACCGCAGATATGAGATTCTTGAGAAAGATTAGGAGCGTGAACAGATGGCATTAATGGCAATATCATATTAAAAATGAGGATATTTAGGAAAGAACTTGACATCCAGGAATGTGTTAGCCGAGCTAATTTCAGGTCACTTAAACAGAATGGGAGAGGAAAAGTTAGCAAAACAAGTGTTCTGCCAGGTTGGCAGGAAAAAGACCCAGAGGAAGACCAAGATATAGGTGGATTCATACAGTAAAAAATGTCTTAGAAGATAGCAATATAAGATCTGATGATGTTGGAGTCTTTATAAGTAACAGATTGATTTGGAGGACCAGAAGATATTTAGACAGTTGAGCTTGGCAAGTGTAAGAAGAATGATTGTTATGGGAGATTTTAACTATAGCAGTATAAATTGGGGAGAGGAAGATGGCATGTAGCAATAAGGGAATGGAATTTCTAGAATTCTCAAGGGACAAATGTCTTAGGTAACATGTAATAGAGGGAACAAGAGGTTCAAGAGTTTTGGATTTGGTCATAGCATCAGAAGAGTTGATAATAACTGAGATGACATCTCTCCGACCAGTTGGAGAGAGTGACCATGCAGTTTTGACTTGCAAGATGAATAGACATGCAGGAGTATCAAAGAGATGGGAACATATGTGGAATTATAAGGCAGGTGATTATAATAGTCTTAGACATTGACTTGGGAAAGTTTCATGGAGGGAGGAATTGGAAGGCCGGGATATCATTAGTGCTTGGGAAATTGTGAAGGAATATTTGTTAGCAGCAAATAGTAAGCTGTATTCCACAAGGGAAGAAGACACAATTTGGTGTAAAGTGGATGACATATTAAACAGGAACTGCATGTGGAAAAAGAGGCTATAGAAGAGATATAAGGAGACAGGTGAAGAGCAGATGCATTAAGAATATAAGACATAGGCCAGGAGAATGGTAAGGAAGGCAAAACTGGAATATGAGAAGAGATTGGCCCTGAGATCCAAAGAAAATCCTAGGGAATTTTTTAGCTATGTGGCTAGTAGGAGGAGAAATGATTGTGGAAGAATGACATAGAGGGATAAAAATGGGAATAGAGTGACTGATGCAGAGCACATAGTGGAATTGTTCAATGAACACTTTATTGGTGTGTTTCATCCTGGAGAAGTAAATTTTAATACTAGAGGGATAGGGCAGTTTAGAGGTACAGGAGAAGAGCATGTTTCAAATACTGAGTACTCTGGATGTCAGTAAAGCTGTGGTACTGGATGGTATTTCACCATGAGTTTTGAGAGAATGTGCTAAAGAACTGACAGCTCCTTTGACCTGGCTTTTCAATAAAAGTTTGGCTATGGGGAAAGGTGCCCAGGGATTGGAAGGAAGGTAAGATCTGCTAGATCTTACCTTCCTAAAGAAGGCCAGTCTGTTACCACCCATTGCATAAGGGTGATAGCAGACTGTCCTATGATTTCTCCAAGACACTAAGATCTTGGAGAAATTAGTTAGGGACCGTATACAACATTGGGCAGATGAGGGTAATGTTATCTGTGAGAGTCGACATGGATTTGTGAAGGGGTGTTCTTGTTTTAGTAATATGCTAGTCTTTTATAATAAAGTTACAAGAGCAGTAGATGAGGGAAAGGCATATACTGCCATTTTTTTGGATTTAGTGAAGGCATTTGACAGGGTTCCACATGATAAGCTGATATTTAAGTTGCAGCACATGGGTTTGGATGTCAGGTTGGTCAACTGGATTCAGGATTGGCTGTCTGATAGGTATCAGAGTTGTGTGTGGTGGGGCAGTTTCAAGGAGGCAGAGAGTTACAAGTGGGGTTCCCACAGGGCCCAGTACTGGGATCTATATTGTTTAGCCTTTATATCAATGACATTGTCAGTGGATTGCAGTGAGATATTCAGTTGTTTGCAGATGATATGAAGCTGGGAAGGGTTATAAGTAATAGTGCAGATGTGGTTGTCCTGCAGGAGGATTTGAATAAGCTAGACAGATGGGCAAATGAATGGGGGTATCAGTTTAATGCAGCAAAATGTAAGGTCTTGAGGTTTGGGACTCTGCATACTCTATTGGAGGTGCTGTACTGGAGGAAGTAGGGAAGACGAGATCTGGGGTTGATGATTGATAGAAATCAGCATCGTTCTCATTATTGCTGCAATAATGAGAAGGACGCTGACCTGCGGAGATGAGAGTTATCATTCCATTGTATAAGACCCTGATCAGACCACACTTAGACTATTGTTCTCAGATTTGGTCCCCAGGATTTGAAGGGGATAAATGAACTGTGGAAAGGGTACAAAGGCAGATAACAAAGACAGCTTCAGGATCGGCTGAGGGCATGTGGACTGCGGAGTTTGTTGAATAGAAGGAGAGGTGATATGATTGAGACTTTTAAACTGTTGAGGTGGTTACAGGGTTGACACTAGGAAGTTCTTTCGCTTGGTTGAACAGTGGGAAGGAGTGATGACAAGGGCCATCTCTGGAAGTTACAAAAGGCAACTGAGCATGAGCATGAGGAGTGGTTACTTTGTGTGGAGAGTGGTTGGACCGTGGAATGCATTGCCTGATAGTGGTGAGAGCGAGAACAGTCGATGAGTTTAAGGAGTGGTATGATAGACTTTGTGTTTCCTAGGAAGGATCTCCTGCGATGATTCTTTGGCCTCCTTGGAGACCTAAATAATAATAATAAAAAATTGTCAGTAGGAAGTTAGTGGTGATATAAGTTTTTCATATAGTACTATCATATCCTGTATGTCACTTGAGAGTTCATGTCAGGAATTTCATGATGAAATAACAGTATTACAAAGGATCTACCTAATAGAAAATTTTCATGCAGTTAATTATCCTAAGCTAATTCATGTTGTGAGCTATGAAAATCAGCTTAGAACAATTCTATGTTGTCCATGAACAACATAATTACATATGTTGTGCATACTGTATATTTTCTGTTTTCAAATAAGGCAACATAACTATAACACATAATGGTTGCTCATTTTTATCTCCATCATAAATGAAAGCCAGAAGTGTCGTGTAGTTGGGCATGAATTGAGTGAAAAGAACCATATGATTGCTGTGAGAGAATTGAAATTTTTGGAACACAATATTGGATATTTATGCAAGTTTTTCACATAGCAAGAAAAACATTTAAGTTATATTATGACAATAATGATAGAACTGTTGGGGGGGGATGCAACAGGTTGCATTTTTAATAACTATGGGGGGGGGGGAAAGGACAGTCTTTTATGGAGAGAAAAATAATGATATGAACCTTAAAGGAGATAACAGGAGGGAAGAAAGTGAAAATGATTGGCTTATATTCTGAGTTAGTCAAAACCTGCAACTAAAATTGCAACAGTTTTGGTGATTCTTTAAAAGAAAATGTAGTATTCATATTAAGGATTTCTGAAAATAAAATTTTGCTAATAAATTCATCTGCAGCCACTGTGATCAAATTACTTGACAGTGATTGGGTTTTTTTAGTGTAATTTATGCAAAAAAATTTGGAATGTGTTTAGAATGAGGCCAGAAATTCACTCACTACTTGTTTCTGTTTACTTCCCTGGCAAGTGGGCGAGTGGATTTCTCAAGCTCTGCCTGCGGCAGACAACTAGTGACCTTCTTCTTTGGGATACTGCACCCCATATATATATATATATATATTACTAAATAGTTTAGGGAAATAACAACGTAGACTAGGATATACATTAAAATAACTTTTTAATACAAATCCAATATTTCGGCAACGTCACGTTGCCATTTTCAACAGGAACTTGTGAGCAAGACACGTGCAGGCAGGCACAGCAAACAGTAAATGAGGATGAAGCAGGAAGCTATTCTTTCTCCTAAAGTCCTATTGGTGCCCCCTAACAGGCAATGTTGGTATTCTTGGGCGATTGGGCTGAGGTCTTCTGATGTAGGTTCCCAAATTTGAGGCAGTCTCTCATGCAGCCAAATTTGTTGAGGTTTGGATTGTTTCTTAGGGCTGAGGCTGATTCCATGAAAAGCCTTTCGTACTTTCGAAATGATCATGGCTTTCTTCCACTGTATTCTATGGCGGGTATCCAGAGCATGGTTTGCAAGAATCAGCCTCAGCCCTAAGAAATAATCCAAACCTCAACAAATTTGACTGCATGAGACTGCCTCAAATTTGGGAAACCTACATCAGAAGACCGCAGCCCAATCGCCCAAGAATACCAACATTGCCTGCTAGGGGCCACCAATAGGACTTTAGGAGAAAGAATAGCTTCCTGCTTCATACTCGTTTGCTGTGCCTGCATGCATGTGTCTTGCTCACAAGTTCCTGTTGAAAATGGCAACGTGACGTTGCCAAAAAATATTGGATTTGTATTAAAAAGTTATTGGATTTGTATTAAAAAAATATTTTGGCAACGTCAAAATATGGGATTTGTATTAAAGGATATATGTATATCCTAGTCTACGATATTTCCCTAAACTATTTAGTAATAATGCATAACCAATGTCTAAGCCTTTCCACTAGAATTATATATTTATATAAATATTTAATATATAAATAGTTACTAATTATATGAAGAGCCGAAGGCTTCAATTCGGCGATGTGAAATTATTCAAGTTAAGGGATATTACATCCCATATCCCTCTTTGAGATTCTTAATTCGGCTATGAAACAATATGGGATGTAATATCCCTTAACTTAAATATATATATAAATAACTTTGTGATACCTGACAACAGTCACTGATCCATCTCACAACTGTTATCCATTCCCATTCATTTCAATTTATTTAACAGCTTGTCATGTGGCAGTCTATGAAAAGTGTTTGCAAAATATAAGTATACCCCCTCCCTGTATATGCATCTCCTTTGTCCAATACATTTGTCACCTTTTTATAGTACATAAGTCAGTAAAACATGATCTCTCTTTAACAAACCCATGCTGATAAACATAGAATACTGTTGTTATCAACCCATTTCTGTATCCTATTTCTCACCAATCTCTCTAGTACCTTCAGCACAACTCCAGATATACAGATTGGCCTATAATTTGTAGCTACATCCCTATCACCACTTTTATGCAGTGGAACAATTTTACCTTCTTTCCACTCTTGGAACATGTGCTGTTTTAAGACTTATTAAACAGGCATGGCATTGCTACTGCCAATCCTTTTAAAACATGTCCTTAAGACAGGTAGTGATGTTATCAAATCTTAACACCTTATTCACATCAAGCTTATTTCCTCATACCTTTTGCTTGCTCATGATTAAGCCATCTCCTATGTCCTCTACTTCAGTTTTTCATGATTTCATACTGATGATGAAACACCCTTGTAAATTGTTCACTAAATAACTCAACGCAATGTCTTGCAAAAATCTTGTGCAGAAGTTGTCATTCTACCATTTCCTTCCATTAACATCTTACCATAATTTTTCTCCTACTTGCCACATGTCTGAAAAACTCTAGGGTTTTTCTTGGCCTGATTTGCTAATTTCTCCTCATACTGTGCTGTTCGTAACAACTGAGTCACCTTCCTGGCCTGCTCTTTAGACTTCTTATGCAATTTTGATTATTACCATTCAGCTTGTGCTGCCTCCACAGTATCCTCTTTTTCCAAATTTCATGCTTAATTCCTTTATTCATCCATTTGATATCTACTTTATTCAGTCTTTTGACCTTCAGAATAATACATTTGCACATCAATGTGTATTAAATATCTTTTGCTTAGTTCCCATGCAGCACTTATCTCTCACCTGCTTAACATTTCATTCCATTATATAGCTCCAATCTGTCATAAGTTTTTCATAATCACCAGCCTTGTAATTTCAGACACATACACCTAGCACTCAAAGCATTTCAGCTCTTGAAAGCTTATGTGGATTTTATAAACATGTGCCTCATGCCAGATTTGAACCAGCAGCCAATAAGATGGAACTGAGGTTATAAATTCATTATTTCCAGCTTTAACCTTATTTGAAGTAGATTTATTGTAAAAAAAAATAACCTAACTTCTATACATTTCTGTCTAACAGCTTTATCAAGAAAATAAACACACTAGAAAATATACAAAAATTCTGAACACTTCTATAATATTAATGTCTTTTTTTACTTATTCCTCTTCACTCTATTGAGAACATAGGGCCTTGACCACAGATCTTCATCTGACTGTTTTGTGCTTCTCTTTGTTTGCATTCATATCTTCCCAGTCTTTTTGAGGCTGCCTACTCATCTATGCTAGCTCATCTTTGGTCTACTGCTCTTCCTCTTTCCCTGTTGATTCTATTCTAATGCTGGTTTCACTTTGTCTTTTTTGGGTTTGCTTAGTGCTGTCCCTATCCATCTGTTTTCTCTTACATGTTTAGTTTCTTACCATAATTCTTTATTGGATATCTTTTCTGGCCATTTTATTTTTCAAATTCTTCCTAAACATTTATTTACAAAGCTTTGCAGTTTTTTCCTAATTGCTTTTATTATTGAGAAGGATATATATAATGAGAAGGACGCTGACCTGCAGAGATAAAATAGTTATCATTCCGTTGTATAAGACCCTGATCAGACCACACTTGGACTATTGTTCTCAGATTTGGTCCCCAGGATTTGAAGGGGATAAATTAACTGTGGAAAGGGTACAAAGGCAGATAACAAAGGTTTCAGGACTGTACAATGATAGTTATGAGGATCGGCTGAGAGAATGTGGACTGCAGAGTTTGGTGGATGGAAGGAGAGGTGATATGATTGAGACTTTTAAATTATTGATATGTGGTTACAGAGTTGACACTGGGGAGTTCTTTCGCTTGGTTGAACAGCAGGAAGGAGTGATGACAGGAGGCCATCCCTGGAAGTTACAAAAGGAATCTGTGAGCAAGAAGGTGAGGAGTGGTTTCTTTGCATGGAGGGTGGTTGAACCATGAAATGCATTGCCTGATGGAGTGGTGAGAACGAGAACGGTCAATGAGTTTAAGGAGTGATATGATATGATACTGTGTTTTTTAGGACCTTCCACGATGAGTCTTTTGACTCCATGGAGGCCTGAATAATAATATTGTCTATTTCTGATGCAGAGAGTAGAACTGATTTGATATTTGTATTAAATAACCTGATTTTTGTTTTTTAAGCCTATTTTCTTCGATCTCCATATTTTCTAACATGTTAAAAATCCTGTGCTCTCTGTATCTTACGATTTTTATATTTTCCCCTACTTCTCCCTGTTTTATTTTGTTTATTAATCCAAGGTAATTAAAGTTCTGTGTCTTTTGTTTTTTACTGTCTTTTTGCTTATTTTCATTTTATTTATTCTTTATCCAGCAATCAAGGTTTCTTCATTGAGTTTTATTGATGTTGTCTTCATATGTTGTGCCAGTAGATGTGATGCAGGCCATGTAGCTGTTCTATTAAATTTCATTGTATTCCTTTTGTGTTTTTCATGGCATTTCTCTCCTCAACAATAATAAATATTGTTGGGGAAAGAATGCAGCCCTGTCTAACCTCTGTCTATCTTGTTTTAATTTAACTTTTCTGAAAGTTCTCCATTGTGTATGATTTATATTTTTCATATTGTTTTCTTTTTAATTATGTTCATAATTTTACATGGTATACCATATGACATTAATTTCCATTCTGTCAATGCTGTCAAAAGCTTTTCAAAATCAAAGTTGATATAAAGATTTGACTGTTCTATTATTATTAGTATTGCTATTTGATCTACACATGACATGTTGGCTCCAAATCCTGCTCATTTCTCTTAGCTTTAGGTGTTTTTTTTTTAAATATTATTCTTGTTAGTATTTTACTTGTTTTAATAATGATATTCCCCTCCAATTATTGCAATCAGTTAAATCATTTTTTTGGTATTTTGATCAGTAATCTAATATTCCATTCATCTGGCCATTATTCCTCTATCCATATTTAGTTAAGAAATGGCTAGAGTATATTCATCATTAAATGTATCTACTTTTAATAGTTCATTTGGTACAGCTGTTTTTCTATTTTTACATTCTTTCAGTGCTTTTTTGTATTTCACTTTTTTTGTCTATTTTTAATATATTTTTTTTCTTTCTTGTATTTGAACTTCTTTTTTAGGTTTTTCTCTATGCATCATCTCTGAAGTATTTCAACCATTTTATTATTTTATTTCCTTGTTTGTCTTTAATATCTCTGCTTCTTTTCTTGCCTATCATTGTTCTCTTAACATTGTTTTAGTATCACCTCTATTAGCTGTGATTTCTGCCTCATTTAGTAGGCTTTCAATAAATTCTCTTTTCTTGCATTTTTCTTAATCTCTGTGTATTTCTTTTATATTTCTCTTGTAAGCTTGATGTTTTTTTATTTTGTGGTTTTATGGTAGGTAGTTTTAATACCTGTCTATATTTGGGGATGGATATGACACTGGTTAAGTGGATAAGAGGGTGGCTGCTGGACAGATATTTAAAAAAAAAATGGTACATGGAGGGTCAGAGTCAAGGAAAAAACTGTTGCTTAGTGTTGGTAGTTTTTTCACTTGGTTAGACTATAAATTATGTATTTAGTTTAATCCTTTATCCAAGTGTAACCAAACAAAGTTTGTGCCTGAAATATCTTCAGGACTGGGGCAACTCATGATAAAGGTGGTATGAGTTCTCATCACTTATCTTAGTATCCCTCATAAGGGATACTAAGGCAAGTGATGAGATATCTCTGCTTTAATATCTCTGAATCTCTGAAGATATTTCAGGCATAAACTTTGTTTGCTTACACTTGGATAAAGGATTAAACTAAATGTATAATTTATGGTGACTTAGTGGTGTGCTGCAAGGTTCAGTGCTGGGACCATTGCTGTTTAATTTGTACATAAATGATATAGGAAATAAGCTGAAAGGAAATATCAGTTTGCTGATATGAAATTAGGTAGAGTAATAGTTAAGGCGATGTGGAGAGCTTGCAGGATGATTTAAATAGGCTGTCAGTATGGGCAAAATATGAGTATCAGTTTAATGTGGAGAAATGTAAAGTTATGTATTTTGGGATAAACAGATTATAAGCTGTATCACATTGATGGCATTGTACTATAAGAAATAGATGAAGATGGAGATTGGGGGGGGGGGTAGACAGAGTTAAAGTTTAGAGGACATGTTGCTAAGGTAGCCCATAAGATTACTTGGGTATTGAAGAACACATTAACATATAGAGATAAGGAAGTTATTATATAGAAATTATAGGAATCAAATGTTATATGGTAGCAGACCATATAACATTTCAGTGGCACACTCAGGATTTAATCTTGGAGGGGGCTGAGCACTCAAGATTTACTCTTGGGGGGGAGTTGAGTAAACAATTTGAGAATACACAGTACGCATTGCATGTGAGCTATGACTGAGCATCTGCCAATACATGATACCCATGATCTCCTCTGGCCTGGCTCGGGCAAACGAAGTTGAGCCCGAGCACTACTTTGTTTGCCTTGCGTTCACAGCGACCAGGATTTCCAAGCGCTATAGAGTATTCCCACCTTATGTGACCACTAATTTATAAGTAGCATAGAAATAGAAGACACGACACAACATAAATTTAAAAAAAAAAAAGAATTTTAATTAGGAAAAGATTTTTTGAAAATTTTCTAGTGTTTTTTTCTTTTTCTTTTGGGGGGAGCCAGGGCCCCCTGGCCCCCTCCCTGGGTGCACCAATAATTGAGATATATATGTCGTTATGAAATTCCTGATATGTAGCCTCAAGAAGTGTACAGGATATTATGATAGTGCTACATGAAAATTTACATCATTACTAACTTCCTATCCACAATTTTCCTCCAAATCAATCTTATCTGCCACAACTCCAACATTATCAGGTCTTATATTTCTATCTTCTAAGGCACTTTTTGCTGTATCAATCCATCTACATCTTGTTCTTCCTCTGGGTTTTTTTCCTGACAACCTGGCCAGGACACTTCTTTTGCTATATTTCCTCTTGGTGATTTAGAGCACATAATGTCAGCATGATGTAATAGTTTTAATAATTCTAGAGGATTTATTGAAGGATGGTTGATTTCCTGACTAAATTGAATAACTGTTTTAATAAATTTGATATAAAAATCAGCAATAACAAGACAAAGACGATGAAAATAGGCAGAAACATTGAAAAGATGAACTACACTCTGAATGGAGACCCTATAGAACAAGCTATACATTTCAGCTACTTGGGCACTATTTTTAGGGAATATGGTAAATTGAGTATGGAAATAGACAACAAAATCAACAAAGTCAGTATGGTATGAAGTCAACTGAATAAATGTATATGGAATAAGAGAGAAATTAGTCAAAACACTCAATTAGCTGTATACACGAGTGTTCAAACCAATTTTAACTTATGGATCTGAGAGCTGGGTTAGAAATAACACTTGATCAAAGACCAGACCGCCGATATAAGAGCCCTGAATAAGATGCCACGAACAGATGGAATCAATCACAGTATCATATTAAAAATGACAATATTAGGAAAACATCTTAAAAACATCCAGGAATGTATTAGCAGAGCTAATCTCAGGTGGTATGGTCACTTAAACAGATTGATTTTACACACAGTTTGATGTCCAGAAGTTCTTGCTATGGTTGTGGTGGTTTAAAGCACATAATGGGAGCATGATATAATAGTATTAATAATTCTAAAGGATTTATTGAAGGATGGTGAGCAGATTGTTGAATACAGTATTCAGTAAAGGTAGGTTTTCAATAGATGGAAGTAGTCACCATACAAGGAGCAGGAGAGTAGTATGTCTAAGAAAGCTAGTTTGCTTCCTTTTTTCTATTTTCAGTGTGAAATTAATTTGCAAACGTAAATTGTTTGCTTGAAAGACCTTGCACAACATGGAACTGATACCAATCACATTTTATGCTCTGAAATGTGCTTACTCCATCTTTACTGTCATAAGTTTGAACATTTATTTAAAGAAGCTCCAAGGCCTTATTTTACCATCCAAACCTGAATTGGAATTACTACCTCTTACAATCAGATATGGGAGAATCTTATTCTAATTGCAATCTTTTTTATTAAATAGTGCTGTTCCCTTTGTAGCTGTTAATGTCTTAAATAATCTATAGTTTGTGTTCTAATTTGTATTCAACTGCTTGATGCCACTGATGATGATAATCTCTAATTTTAGATTGAAATATATGGCTAGTAAATATATTATTCACTCTTTTACCTGTGTTATAATCTTTCCTTGTGAAAGAAGGGATAGATTCATTTGATTATAACTTTTTTTATTAATATAATACCACTTCAAATTTCTCAGTTGCTCTCATCCCTACTAATATTTATTAATAAATGTTAGTAGGAATGAGAGCACCTGAGAAAAATCACCTCTTCTCAATATCTGGGTCTGCATGTAATTTGAACTTATGCAATAAGTTGTGTATTTCTATATGTAGTGGCGAAAAACATTTTTGTTTTTGTCACTTGATCTTCTTTCTGCAGATAATAGTAGTGGTAGTGTCTTTTTTTCCTTCTGAAACTGAGGTCTCTTAGCTTGTATGCATCAAGTTTGGATTTTATTCTTTTTTGTATTTGTGATTTTTTTTAAATTTTGTTTAATATTTTTTCATTAACTTATTACAAAAATCCTTTTAAAAATTGGTTAAAAGGATTTTTGTACTTCTTTACTCTTTTAACTTATCAAAATTCATATTAACCAATACTTGCTCTATTATTAAATAATGGATAAAAATTATTATAGGTTTTTCAATTAAATGGACCCACTGAATCTGTATCTGAGATCTCTAATAGCAGACCTGTTGTTGCAAGGGAGGAACCAGAAAAGATTCGAAAGTGGCGAGAAGAACAGCAGGAACTTTTACAGCAAAAAGGTGTGATAACCAGAAAGGAAACATACCACTATTTTTATTACTTTTAAGTGTTATTTATAAAAGAATTTTAGTTGCATATTTTTTCATCCATTTTAGACAGATGTCATTTTATTGTCATCTCGTTTATTTACTATCTCATGTAAAATAGAATTTTCTTCCCAGGAAATAATCTTGTCTATTTGATTAACCTATCATTCATTCTTGATTTCCTCAACAACTTGCCATGAAACGCCTCTTGGAAATATATGGATGTTACTGTAATCACTTTATCACAGAATGCAAGTAGACTGCTAAAAGCAAGATACTCTTTATATGTCCATGCTAACTGCCATAAATACAATCTCTAATTCTAATCCTATATTCTGTTTATAACCAGTCTTTCTAGTACTTAACCACAATTAAATAAGACCTGAAAAAGAAAAAAAAAAAAAAAAAAAACACCAGAGTGAAGATAGAATGTTAGACTATTTAACTCATTAGCAGATATTTCACTTTAAGTATTGTTAAATTTTATTTTATGGTCGTTGTCTGTGGCATTGTAATATTGTATTAATTTATTCTTGTATCTTAAATTCAAGTGCGCCTTTGTTAACCTTACACATGCTGTGCTCAGAGCACATTATGTCTTACCTAACTCTATGCTGCTTTACTCTTAATTTTACTTTAATCAGCTTAAGATATTTCTCACTGTTAATCCTACTTAATCTTATTTCCTGTTCCCACTGCTAGCAACAGACTGTTATCAGCCTATCTACGATATGCAGGTTACCAATTCTCACACTTAATCAATCAGAAAAATTGAACTAATGAAGTTTGAGAATTAAGGTAAGGAATACAGGCAAGATCTTAGTTAATACACGTATTTTCTATAGCAAGTTGTCGCAATTCTCAATCTAACATGCATGCAGGTTCTCTAGTTTTTTAGAGATAGTGCATTGACAATAGATCAAGCAAGGTAGTTAAACAAAACATTTTATTTAAATCTAAAAAGAATGTACAATCCACAAATCGGGTTGCCCTTTAAGGTTAATAGTTGATTCATTTGACTTTCCTACTTAGTCCAGTGCGTATCTAAGATTCTATGTCCTTTCACAGGTCATTCAACATCAGAAATGCCATATATTTTGCTCAAAAGTTAAAGGCTTGATCATTCTGATATACAGTGAGCTTGGCCATCTCCCATTTTATCTGTTTCAGTATTGGAATACTGTAGGTAGGCATAACATAACTATAACAATGGAGGAAAACTCGCATGAAAACTTATTTATTGTAGAATTTTTTCCTAAGTGTCATAGATATCTTCAGTACAGGATTATAAATAACAATCAGACAATAACAGATAATTCTAAAGCACCACCTCAGTAGCTAATGTAAGATAACTAAAAAGGTCAATTTCTTAACTTAAAAAAATAAAGCTAGTACTTTTTAAATTTGCTAATCTCTTCTATTTCCCATAAGGAGGATATAAATAGCCCAGGGGTGGGGGGACCCTTGGCACATGTGGCATGCTAACGACTTTTTTTTCTGGCACGCAACCCAGGGCTCACCTTAAAAAATAAATACATACCCAACAATAACCTAAAGGAACTTTAAGAAGTGATGCAAACGGTAACCAAGGTTGTTAATTAAATTTTTGCACGTGCTTTGAATAAAAGACAACTTCAGATTCTATTGAATGAGGTGGATTCGGTGTACAAAAGGACTAATGTACAAGAATGTTCATTGGCTTAGTCGAGGTCTTGTTCAGAAATGATTTGTTTGAATGCCTGGATGAGATAAATCTTTTTGACTAATCAACAAATGTCTTATAAAGACATCTATGATATATTGGTTTTTAAACTGATGTTTTTTGCAGATTTTTGTAAACATTTAAAGGACTTGAACCTTAAATTACATGGCTCTGGTAAGACTCTTGATGTTAGGTTTGATGACAAAGGCATTTGAAATGAAACAGTTTTTAAGAGGGATGTAGACAATGGGATATTTAGATATTTTAAATCTAAAGAAATACATCAATGATTTCAAAAAGAAATTTCTGCTAATGTCTTCAAAAGCTATTTTTAAATGTCATTGTGTCAACCGTTGAGCAGTTCTCTCTAAGATTTCTTAAATTCAGAGAATTAGAAAAGACTGCAAAGTTTATTAATTTTCCCAACATTATAAAACTGGATGAATTAAACTTGCAAATGTTTTCGTGAATAAATACGGATGATTTTGAAATGCAGTTTATTGATTTTCAAAGTAGCTCAATTTGAAGGCAGAAATTTGTTGACCTCAGAGTTTACTTGGAAAACATTGAGAAGAAGCGATTAGAGATGGGGAGTAACAGAAGTGCAGAAAACGAGGTACTAAGGACTTGATTTACTATTCCAGAAACTTTTATGTTTAAAAACCTTTGCAATAGCATTACTAGCCATTTTTACATCTACATATTCTTGTGAATCATTGTTCTCAGTGATGAACTTTGTTAAGTCTCATAATAGGAGTAGTCTTACAGATGAAACTAGTGGCACATGCATATCTCTAAAGGTTACAAAATATAAATGTGATATAAATTGTCATCAGTGACGCAGCTGCAGAAGTCTCATTGATGCTAAATAAATAAAAATTCCACTATTTTTCTTTCTCTAGTTTTGATTTAATGTTTTTTGCTAAAAATGGTAAAGATTAACTTCTGTTTAATATATTATGTAGGTAAAATAACATTTTATTTATTTTATCTGTAATTTTTATGTATTACTCATATGGGATTAAGAATTGATAAAATCTTTAACTTTATGAATATCTATTAAAATGAATATCTTTAACTTTATTTTCTTTTATTGTGCTTTAGTCAAGTAAAAATATTGAGATTGTGTAATGTAACATATTAGAAAAGCTTGAAAAAACTTGTCTGATTGATCTTGAAAAAAAAAAAAAAAATTCAGAATTATTGTTTACTCTTTTGCTGATGTTAAAAATTGCATCTTTAAATTGTGGCCAAAAATATTTGGCATCAGTGAGACTGAGGCTTGGTTTAACAGATGATTCAGTTATAGGAATGAATGTAAATGATATTTGTGTTTTTAGAGAATAGGAAAAGAAGTTAATGTTATATAGATTTTGAAAAAGCTTTTGAATTATTTCACTACACATGGGACAAACTGCCATAGTGAGACACATATATGGTACAACAGAACCAGGTATCATTGAACAAGGAGTAAGACAAGGCTGTTCTGACACCAATTTTGTTTAACATGTATTCTGAAGCAATGTTAAAAGAAACACTGGAGAATTCAGAAGAAGGCATGAAGATTGGAGGTAGACAGATATTTGCAATACGATATGCAGATGACCAGGCATTATTATCAAATACTGAAACAGGACTACAACATCTGTTGAACAGATTACTGGAGTCCTATATCAATTATAGAATGAATTTTAACATAAGAAAAACAAAGGTAATGAAAGTAGCAAGGAAAGAGGCAAACATGGATATCAGAATAAATGGGGGAAAATTGAATCAAGTAAAGACATTTAAATATCTAGGAAGTGTGATTGGCAGTGATGGAAGATGTAAAAGTGACATAATAGGAAGAGATGCCTTTAATAGAAAATGGAATTTATTCAGAAGTAAAATGGACAGGAACCTAAAGAAAAGACTAATAAAATGTTGTGTGGAGTGTTGCCCTCTATGCAGCTGAAACTTACATTGAAGAAAGAAGAAATTTGGATTTTGGAAAGCTTTGAGATGTGGATTTGGAGAAGGATGGAAAAAATCAAATGGACAGAAACTAATGAAGAGGTCTTAAAAAGAGTAGAAGAAGAAAGAAGTGTGTTAAAGAGGATAAAAAGAAGGGAAACTGAATCGGGCATATTCTGAGAGGAAATGGAATCATCAGAGATGCCATCGAAGGAAAAATAGACGGAAAAGACCCAGAGGAAGAGTAAGGAAAACAATGCTAGATGACATGCTGAATGGAGACGGGTAAACAACCTTGAAAGAGAAGGAACAGAAGAGAGTGGAAGGAAAGTTTTTGCTACTAAGAGAGAACCTGCTTATTTGCAGAATACTTAAAAAGAGGGAATAAGACAAGAGAAGTATTGCTGGTGATGGCTAAAGAATTTCAACTAAAAATAGAATTTTAGATCTGAGGGAGATGGTTCTAGACTCTCTGGCATGAGATAGAAGCCAACATGAAAGTGTTGGTTGCTGCTTTAGACCAGAGGCACAGAAAAGATGTGGATGCCATTCATTGGCAGATTAGCATGGGGATAGGGAACTTCAGCCATGGAGACATAGATTAGAGTGAAGAAAAGGCACATGGCAAGATGGAAATTGAACTTATATAATTACTAATGGATAATTACTGAAGCAACATGTGATGAAGGGATTTGAGAGTGCTGGGTATGGTAATAGCAAAAGATTTAGCCATAAATCTTTTGCTATTACTGTTGTTCAAGAGAGTAACCATGTAGAAATTTAGCAGGAGCTGCAAAAAAAAAAAGGGGGGGGGTTAAAGAAAAGTGATCAGCATACTCATGAACAATATAGTGCAGACAAGAAACGAGACCAGTATTGTGAGGAGGGCTAAAAAATCAGATTATAAAAGAAAATGAACTTAGTAGGCCAAAGGAAATCCTACAGTTTTTCATTATGAAGAGAAAGAATGATAATGGAAAGATTACTTTAATCACTGTTAGGTTAGTGACAGAAGTAATTGAGTTACTTAGTGATAACTTAATAGAAATTCTACAGGAAAAACATGACAATTTTAATCTACACAAAAAGATGAAAGAGATCTCAGGTATATGTAAGAAAAAACAATTCTGTATCCTTTGAAACAAAAAGGGAGAAATTATATCCAAAACGGATGACAAAATACAAGAATGGGTGAAATATATAGAAGAACGCTTTACTGATAACAGACAGAACCCAGAAAATACTTATGAATATATGGACGGTCTATACATTCTAAAATCAGAGGTAGAATGTGCACTAAACTCAGCTAAAAATGGTAAAGCCCTAGGACCAGATAGAATACCAGCAGAAATAGTAAAGTTATTAGAAGGTGACAACATTAACATATTAGTAAAGCTATTTAATAAGATCTACGATACAGGCATAATCCCTCAAGACTGGTTAGTCGACCTTCATCATGCTACCTAAAAAAAGTAAATGCGAAAACTTGTAATGACTATAGAATGATCAGCCTAATGAATCACGTTCTCAAAATGTTTCTGAAAATAATTCAAAAAAGAATATACAGAAAATGTGAAGACGCCATCAGTGATACCCAATTCGGCTTTAGAAACGGCTTGGGAACAAGAGAGGCCCTTTTCTGTTCTCAGATCTTATTTCAAAAATGTATTGACCAAAACAAGGTAATATTCATTTGCTTCATCGACTTCGAGAAAGCATTTGACAAAGTCCAACATGCTAAAATGATTGTACTATTAAAAAGAATTGGATTAGATGGTAAAGGCATCAGGATCATTGAAAACTTATATTGGAACCAAAAGGCATCTGTTCAAGTTGATGACATTATTACAGACTCCATTAACATCAAACAAGGAGTAAGGCAAGGATGTGTGCTGTCACCTCTTCTTTTTAACATCTACTCAGAAGCCATATTTCAAAAAGTCTTGGAAGGAAGAAAGGAAGGGATTAGTGTAAATGGTGAAATCATCAGTAACATCCGATATGCTAATGATACAGCTCTTCTGGCTGACAATATTGGATCTTCAAAATCTTTTGGAACTAATAAATGAAGAGAGTGAAAAAATGGGATTAAAAATAAATATCACCAAAACTAAATTCATGGTCATAAGTAAGAAACCAATTCTTAATTTAGCACTCTCTTTAAATAGGAAACAAATAGAAAGAGTGGCAAAGTTTAATTATCTCGGATGCTGGTTAAATGAAGATTGCAATCCAGAAATGGAAATAAAAGTTACAATTGAAATGGCAAGAAAAAATTTTCTCTTGATGAAATCAACACTGTGTAACTGCAGTTTAAACTTAGAGCTTAGAGTATGCATGGTTAAATGCTATGTATGGTCTGTACTGCTATACGGTGCAGAAACTTGGACCTTGAAGACAACATCAATAAAAAGACTTGAAGCCTTTGAGATGTGGTTATACAGACGAATGTTAAAAATCCCATGGACAGCAAAAACGTCCAATCAGGAAGTACTGAAACAAATGGGGAAATCACGTGAACTTTTAGATACCATAAAAAGAAGGAAAACTGCATATCTTGGTCACCTACTTCGTAATGAAAAATATAAGATACTTCAACTGATTATAAAAGGGAAGATAAATGGAAGAAGAGGACAAGGAGGAAGAAGAAAATCTTGGCTGGCAGATATCAGACAGTGGACTGGTATGAACTCTGAGAGACTGCTCAGAATAGCTGAGAATCGCTAAAAATTTACCAAGGTGGTCGCTGACCTCCGATAGGAGATGGCACTCGAAGAAGAAATGATAACTTTGCTAGTTTGTATCATCTAGGTGGTGATATTGCAGTTGCTGATGTGACAGACTAATACAAGATTTGAGGTAGATGAACTTTGTATATTGAAAAATATCATTGTCAATACAAGAGTGGAATTGGAGAGCATGTCAGCCTTTGTATTAGTGTGGTCAAAACAATGCCAATTCTTTTGCAAACTATTTCTCAGTGCTGGAAAAGTTCTGAAGGTGCAAAGAGGGCAAGGTAGTTTAATTACATAGAAGCTCCAAAACAGAATTTGCAAATTACAGACCAGTTATTGTATTAGTATTGGAAAAGTTCTTTAAAGGTAGAATCTGCAATAGGTGTATAGGAACATGATACTCTCTGGTGGATAGTACAGCTTTGCAAACGGTAGGTCCTGCTTTAGTGATTTACTCACCTTTTTGGGTAAGGGAAATGGCTATACCATGATATTATTGTACCTTACAAAGGCATTTAACAGAATACTACATGGAGAAAACTATTACATAAGTTGGAGCAAATGGGAATGGATAAGTAGTGTAACTAGTGTAGGACTCTGTATTAGTGCTGCCACTGCTCTGTAATTTGTATATTTGATATAGGGAACGATTTAAAGAGCAAGATTCAATTGTTTGCTGATGATGATGCAAAAGTGACAAAGGGCAATAGTTAATAAAGGTAATGTAGATATCCTGCAGGATGATTTAAATAAATTGGCATTCTGGGCAAAGGATAATTGTCAATTTCATGTTGCAAAATGTAAGGTTATTCATTTTGGGTCGAACATATTACAGTATGATCAATCATACTGGATTGCAGGAAATTGAGTCTACAGATTTAAGGGTTAATGGACAGTTAAAGTTCAGAGGTTATTATCCATTTATTTAATGCTGTGCATTGTAGTCAAGATAGCGTCATCTTGGCTACAAGATGGAGAGGATTTAGAGAGTGATGGGTCTGTGGAATGCTTTCTGCAAGAATGTGAAGGTGTGCGAGATGCTAAAGTTTAGCTGATGGAGAAAAACGGGACATGATAGAAACTTACAAATTACTAAAGGTTATTTAAGATCGATAAAAACAAATTTTTTAGTACATGACTAGTAGGGAGAGAACTTGGTCACCATTGAAAACTGTAAGTGTGCAGGCTTTTTTTTTTTGCTTGGAGAATGGTGAAACGACCAATGTATTTGCCAGAGGTAGTTTTGAGTACCCTGATAGTCAGTTTGAGTGGTATGATACACTGTGCATAATGGTTAGTGTGAGTCTCCTGCAAAGTCTAACTCCATTGAGATACCTGTATAATAATAATAATCCATAATTATATTAGCATTAATATTCTAAAATGTCCTAGGCATCTCTAGTAATCCACCTCTATTCTCCCATCAGTTCCTGTCACTGCATTATCTTAATCTTGGGTATTTCCCTGCAGAGTGATCACTTAGTAACTGAACTATTTCATTTGCTTCTGTCATCTTCCTGCCAAGTGTATTTCATAAAGTTCACCTCCCATATTCTTGTTTCCTTTTATTCACCCATATAGCAAAAGAAATCTAGTATTTCCTTTGGTTTGCTGAGCTAATTCTATTTGACTTTGCCTTATGTCAGCAACCCTTCTTGTCTGTGCTTTGTATTACTTATGAGACTGGTCACATTTGTTTTAATATTTCCTTCAACGTATTTTTTTACTTTTTCTGTTGCTTAATGATACTACTAATCTCTCTCCTACCTGGCTTATACTGCTTCCTTCCCCATTGACCATCTCCCATGCACTGTCAACATCCTTCTTTACAGCTTACATTATGGCACTGCCTCTCAAGCTCCCTTCTATGCTTGTAATCAACTGTCCTCAGTTCCACATGTACTCAACTGAAATTTCCACATATTGTGCATCCTCTCAGGTTAAGACTATATGATCACTCTCTAATCATACATTATGTGACTATCTTGGTTGACAAATCCTCTGTCACCAGATCCTGTACTGAAAGAATCTTATAAGGATATCTTGAACTTAAGACTGATTTACAAATAAACTTCTAGAATGGCCTATGCCATTAAGAATTAAACCAGGAATTGATAATAGAAAAAATTAAAAAATATAAACATCAATGGATGGAACACATTGAAAGAATAAAAATGGAAAGATTACCAAAACAAGGCTTAAATTACAAACCATTAGGAGAAAAAAAAAAAAAAACAGAACATTCTCTAAAGAGATTGTGATGACATCTAAGGCCAGAACAAGCTTACAACATTATTAAAACACTTAAGGAATTTTGTTCAATTCCTTAAGTATTTTAATAATGCATAACCAACGTATAAGCTTGTCTACGAGAAGCTTGCAACAGGACTGTAAGCCTAAATCCTTGAAAAGCATGATTGCCTATGCCATTATGCAGATGATCATATATAAAACTACAGTAAATATTTTAATTTAAACTAAAGGGATGAAGATAATTAGCATTTAATTAATGTGAATTATACATAATTTATCCTTCCTATTTCTGATTGCACATAAAGTTTATAAATACTGACTTCAGTAATTTTTTTCTTAAGAGGAATCAATGCAAACTTGATAGCAAGTATTAATTTACTAATAGAACAGTTAGGCTTTGATTAATTGAAATTAATCAAGATGTAATTACAAGGATATAATTTATCTCAAACTCTTATGCATATATTGATCAAATTTATTAAAATATGGAAAACAAATAAAACAAGATGTCCAATTAACCCTTTCTGCCGTAGTGATTCCAATTGGAATCACTAACTTTCTTGGCCTTCATAGCCCATATTATGTGGCGAATGATTCATTGAAAATGAATCATTTCATTTTCAATGATTCATTGAAAATGAAATTTCCATGAATTATTAAAAAAATGTATTGAAATTGAAAAAATACATTTTCATTTTCTGAAAAATGAAAATGCATTTTTCAGAAAAATACTTGATATCCTTGCTTTTTTAGACCTAAAGACAAAATATATAGAAAGAAAAATTTTTTTCACTTGTAAAAAAAAATTCAGGTCACAAAGGGTTAACCAAAATAACATTATTATTATTATTATTATTATTATTACGGGCAACTCCAGGGAGTCATTAGACTCATCGAGGGAGGCCCCAAATCATTTTCATCACAACTATTCGTCATTCATACAGTATCTATCATACCTCGCCTTAAACTCATTCACTGTCACAGCATCCACCACAGACTCAGGGAGCGCATTCCACTCATTCACTACTCTAAAAGTAAAGAACCCAGCTCTAACACCTTTACTAACCACACTTTTGCCCAGTTTCCATGGATGTCCCCTAGTCCTCCCACAACCAGCCCTGTTCTCAAAAATATCTTCTGAATTAATTTTATAGAAACCCTTCAGTAATTTGAATGTCTCAATCATATCTCCCCCCCTCCGCCTATCAACCAATTTTTGCAACCCACAAATCCTCAACCTGTTCTCATACGGTTCATTCCACAGACCTGCTATCATCTTGGTCACTCGCCTCTGGATCCTCTCTACCTCCTCCCCATCAAGAAGAAACCTAGGTGACCAAATCTGAGCACAGTAGTCGAGATGAGGTCTTATCAAGGCTCGATACAGAGGAACAATAACCTGCTTGTCTCTGCTTGTCAACGTATTCTTCAGCAACCAAGTGATTTGATGAGCTGATTTGGCCACTTTTGCAATGTGTCCCCTAAATTTCAATTCCTTATCCACCAACACTCCTAAATCTCGTGCCTCATCAATTTCCTGGAGCACGGTTCCACCAATGCAGTAAACTGCCTCCCATCTTTTCACCCCAAAATGCATAACCTTACATTTTGCCACATTAAATTGACATCCATTCTCCCTAGCCCAGACCTCCAATCTATCCAAATCATCCTGCAAAATTTTGACGTCATCTGCATTCACTATTGCCCTACCCAACTTCGCATCATCCGCAAACAAATGAACTGTTCCTCTCAGATCCTTTCCTATATCATTTATGAACAAATTAAACAGCAGTGGTCCAAGAACAGATCCTTGTGGTACACCACTAGTCACAGGCAGTCTTGTGGACTCTACTCCTGAGTAAACCACTCTCTGATATCTCTCTGTCAACCACCCTCCTATCCATCTCACCAACCCTATGTCCATTCCCATATGCTGCAATTTACTGATTAGAATTCCATGTGGTATCCTGTCAAAGGCCTTAGCAAGGTCCAGCAGAATCACTGTAAACCCATTACCCTTATCCAGTTCAGCCGTCACTGTGTTATAATACGTGAGCAAGTTACTGAGGCATGACCTACCCTTCACAAAACCATGCTGTCCCCGATACAGTATCCCATTTTCTTCTATCCAATCTTGTATTTTCCTCTTGACTATTTTCTCTAAGACCTTGATAATGATTCCTGTTATGCTGATTGGCCGGTAATTTTCAACAGCAGCCTTGGAACCACCTTTGTGCAGTGGAACTATTTTCCCCTCTTTCCACCCCCTTGGGACTGACCCAGTCCTGAGGCTCAAATTAAACATAATGGTCAAGGGCACTGACAATTCTTTGGCCGCTTCACGTACGACACGAGCTGGTATACCATCCAATCCCACAGATGTATTGACATTGAGGTTCTGTAATAGACTAGTTACCTCTACCTCATTCATCACAATTCCAGTATAAGCTGTTGGTTCCTCCATTTCCGCAAAGCCACCACCTGGATGATATACTCTAGCAAAGTGCTCGCTCAGTAATTCCACAACATCGACTGATTCAGTTACCTCCTCTACCCTCAGCATTTTTTAAGATCATTCTACCATGAGCATTTTTCCTTTTACTTGCAACATATTGAAAAAACTGTTTGGGATTCTCTTTAGCCTGCATGGCCAATTTCCTTTCGTAATCTGCTTTTGCTTTTCTTACCACCCTTGTTACCATCCTGGCCTGAGCTTTATACTGTTCATGCACCTGATGGTCACCCTTCTCCTTAAATTCCCTCCACAATTGTTTCTTTTTTTGCAGCTCAAGCTTAATAGTGTTATTCATCCATTTAACCCCTACCTGATTTATTATTCGGACTCTTGGTATACAGTCAACCATTGCCTCCTGCAATGGTTGACTGTATCAGTACTTATCAGTACAATGCTGTATACAGATTATCAGATTATATTACAAGACAATGAAAATGACCTTCCAAAATCAGTTTGAGTTAAAAAAAAAAAAAAATAAATAAATAATAAAAAATAAGCAAACAATACCACTTAAATTTCTCAAAAGAAAAGTCATGGCATTTAAAGGTTAGTCATGGAAGATAAAATAATAGAACAGGTCTCTCTCTATGTTCACTGGGCATCCACAGATGCCGTATGGTCACTCCGATGCTCGGTGATGTTCCACACCAGGCCTTGCCATGTAGTCCTGTTGTTTGCTTTTCTGGCAGCCTCAACTCTCTGAAGATCAGTCACTCCACACATGCCATCCATCCATCTCATTGATGGTCTACCCCTGCCTCTTTTTCCAGGAACTTTACTTTCTATTACTGTTCTGAGAAGTCCTATCTTTTCTGTGTCCAAAATATTTTAACTTTCTTCTGTCAATATCTTTAAGGAGCCTTAACGTTCTACTAATCTTTTCTAACCCCCATTCATTTGTATGCCTTTCAGTATATGATATCCTCAACAGCCTTCTGTAACACCACATCTCAAAAGCAGATATCCGTTTCTTATCTGACTTCTTTAGGTTCCAAGTCTCGCATTCATAAGTCGCTGTTGGAAAAACAACTGCATCTAAAATCCTCAACTTTGTTCCCATGGAGATAGATCCATCCTTCCATATTTTAGACAGGTCTCTGACTGTTGTTTTAGCCATTCCTAACCTTTTTCTGACATCTTCTGAACAGCAATTCTTCACATTAATAATGGATCCCAGGTACTCAAATTTGCTGACTTCCTCAATTCTTTCTCCATTAAGACACACTTGTTTCTCAAGAGCTTCTCTGTTTGTTTTTCCTTTGAGAACCATGATCTTTGTCTTGCTAGAATTGAGTTGAAGCCCTCTGTTATTACTGATCTTGTTAACTTTGTCAAGAATTAGTCCTAGTTCTTCCATGTCATTACAAAGGAGTGTACTGTATCATCAGCATACCTCAGATTACTGATCAATCTACCTATCGTAATTCCTGTCCTGAGCTCATCCAATGCTTCACGCATGATGTCCTCTGCAAATATACTAAACAAGTGAGGAGAAAATAAACATCCTTATCTAGCTCCTTTTCCAGGTGGCATAGTTTAATTATTTAGGTTGCATAACAATATATCTAAGACAAACATAGATGGGGGGAAAAAAAAAAATTCAGAAAATTTGCGAAATTAATATAAAAAAAAAAATGAGAATCCCAAATTAAATTTTACGAAGATGGCTGCTCCCACTATTATGTGGTTCAGAAAGATGGTGTTTGCATTTTTCATAAAAATGGGAAAAAACAATTTTCGTGCAGTGATAACACTTTTTTGAAGAAGTGAATGGCTGTGCAGATCAAAGCCATGTTAGATGCAGTTCATGGGATTCTGCACAAGCATTAGACTATTTACTTGTGGATAAATGAGTTTAAACGTGGCCGTAGGTCCATTGAAGATGAAGCACACTCTGGACGTCTGTCTAAGGTCAATACGAAGGAAACGATTGACGAAATCCATGGTATTGTTATGGAAGACCGCTGAAAGAAAGTGCATGAGATTGCTGAGATTGTAGACATCTCAACTGAATGGGTGTATAATATCCTACATGAAAAAGCCGTGTGCACGATGGGTACCGTGATTGTTGACTGTCGAACAAAAAGACGTGAATGCAATTCGTAGGATATTTTGCATCAATTCATGACTGTAGATGAAACATGGATCCATCACTACACACCTAAGTCCAAACAGCAGTCAAAACAGTGGACAATGCCTGGCAAAAGAGTACCAAAAAACCATTTTGTCAACTAGGAAGGTGATGGCCACTTTTTTGGGATTCCCAAGGAATCATGATAGAGACTATTTGGAAAAGGGTTAGAGACAATAACAGGAGTATTATGCGTCATTATTTGACTGTTTAAAAGAACTCAAGTAAAAAATGGCCAAGATTGGTGCACAAAAAAGTGCCTCTTTCATCAAGAAATGCACCATCTCACACATTGGCCGTCGCAGTGGCAAAATTGCACGAATTGAGGTTTAAATAGGTTCCGCATCCACTGTATTCTCTAGACTTGGCCCCATGTGACTTCTTGTTCTCAAACTTAAAAATATTGCTCAGTGGGAAAAAACTTTCTTTGAATGAGGATGACTATTTTGCACAATTTGACAAATCCTACTTTTGAGATGGGATGAAAAAATGGAAACTTGCTGGACCTCAATGGAGACTATATTGAGAAAGGTGATATTTCCCCCCCAAAAATTTATTTTTTTTTACCAAACTTTCTAAACAACTCGCATAGGAAACTGTGAGCAAGAGGGTGAGGAGTGGTTTCTTTGCATGGAAGGTGGTTGAACTGTGGAATGCATTGCCTGATAGTGGTGAGAGAGAGAATGGTCAATGAGTTTAAGGAGTGGTATGATAGACTTTGTTTCCTAAGAGGGACCTCCCACGATGAGTCTTGATACTTTGTTTCCTAGGAAGGACCTCCTGCGATTAGTCTTTTGACTCCTTGGAGGGCTAAATAATAATAATGTAAATGGAAAGTGCATTTATGAGAATGGAAAAATATTTGCTACCAAAAGAAGTGGATAAATATAGACCAAAGGGAAAGAGAGATTCTCTGCAAGATGGAAAGATCAGTGAAGCCAGAACAGGCAAATGCATAATCCTTAATGAGAAGAACAGGTAGTACAAATTTTCAGAAAGATTCAATGAAAGATGAAACTCAGTGCTGCTAGTTATGCTACTTGAGATTGAAACCTGAATATTTCTTACATGTGCAGAGTCTTTTTTTCACTCCCTATTCCTTTTGAAATAAGTCATTTAAACTGTTATAGGAAAAAAAAAATCAACTAACGCCTTTTTATTCCCATATATAGGGAGTAGGCGAGGCCGTTTTAGCCCTATCTAACTTTTGGAGACTGAGGGGCAGTTCAATCTCCACTGGTACTCAATCAGAGATAGCTGGCCCAAGGCTATCACTAATTAAGCGGCACGCGGTGAAGAGAGACAGCTCAACAAGTGCCACCATCTTGTGGTCCCTAACACTCGTATTTAATGTCTAAAATAATGTGGGTTCTATGGTCGATTTTCTTGAGTTTCCAGGAGAAAAAACCCACTTGCCCGTGCCAGGGATCGACTAACTCATGATCCGCCCAAAAAAAGCTTAGAAAAATTTCTTCTAGTCACCGACTAGATTCAAAACCAAGAAGTCTTCCTTCGTGCAGTCAAGCACTGTGGTGTGCAAACGCCACATCCATTGAGCTAAACTGTTATGTATATGTAACAATTTTTTTTTTTTTTTACAATAAAATGTTTAAGTAATAATCACTGTCATTTTACTGGGATTTTAAATTGTAAATGCATTTTTTAAATCTTAATTTCAAATTTAAATATAGTAAGCAGAAAATATTAAATTTTAAAAAAAAAATTTATATAGAATAGAAAGATTAGCATATTTCTTTTGATATATTTTAGAATCTAAAAATTAAGTAGCTAACTCTGTTACGATCTTATTTCCACTGGAAATGTGGTATGGTAACTTAATTAAAAGCCTTGTCAGTTGAATCATTCCTTGAAACAGTTTCTTGAAAGAAAATGTTGCTGTCCAGTTAGAAAATGAGCAAAGCCATTTTTTTCTTCAAAAGAATTTCACTGCTTTCCAACTGAGTTACAGTACTCAAGTGACTTACATAGTTTGTCTAAGATCTCTCATAAGATTGTTTTGTAAATTTAGGTGGAGAAGAAATACCCATAGTTACTTAACTATGGGTATTTCTCCTGAAGATACCAAAATCCTGATACACACCCTCAAGCAGTGTGTAGAATACTCTGATAGTACTATATGATTAAGTTTATATTATTATTAATCTTCTACATTATTTTCCTCTAAAACTGCCCTAAATTTAGATGAAAATAATGTAGGAGATTAATAATAATATAAACTTAATCATATAGTATTATCAGAGTATTCTACACACTGCTTGAGTGTGTAGAAAACTGCCCTAAATTTAGAGGAAAATAATGTAGGAGATTAATAATAATATAAACTTAATCATATAGTATTATCAGAGTATTCTACACACTGCTTGAGGGTGTGCATCACCCTCAATGCATCAATTCATTTAGATTGTGTGCTTTCCTCTGAGTTGCTTTCCTGTCACCTTGGCATCAAATACTTGCTTTGCTAACCTTTCCTCATCCATTCTGTTTAAGTCACTACACCACCTTAGATGAGCTTTTCTGAAACATTCTTGAATGTTAACAATATTGCATTCCTTCCTGATATAAGTTGCATCTAGAAACTAAGTTCCAGTTGGTCATAAATTAATGAAATGACATTTTCAGTATTATTATATCGTCACAAGTTTACATATTACCATCTACTTCTCCACATATTTATTCCTAAATTGAGACATTTGTCATAGGCACTAGTTTTTGTATCCTCTCATCAAAATAGCCAGTGTTTTGACCCACTTATTCATGGCTATCTTTATGCCATCTTCACTGAATTGTTCAGCTGCTAAAAATCTCAAGTGGAGGAAAAGATGGAAGTTACTGGGTTTATAAGGTGGAAGTTGCTATAATCCTTAAAATTATTTGAGCCCCAGTGTGGGGTCATGCAATGTCATGAATTAAAACTCCAGAGGTGAGGAGTCCTTGTCTTTTATTTTGTATAGACTGCTACATTTTTATAGTCTCACAGTAAACATATGCAATTATTTCCTTCAGGCATAAAGCCAATAAGCAAAATTCTGTATCTGTCTCAAAGCACAGTACATCCTCTTCCTGGAGGAAAAAAGTCTGCTTGAATTTCTTTGCCTTTTGGAGACTGCCATTGTATTGACTGATGCTTAGATTAGTCACATGAGAAATCCTGGTTTCACCTCCAGTCACAATGTGGTTTGAAAATTTTTCCTTCATGGTGATGTTGTTTAAAAAAAAAAAAAAAAAAGTTCATTGCAACCATGTATTTTATGATCATCAGTGAGCATTTTTGGCACCCAATTTGCAATACTGTAAGTGTTCAGTTTTGTGTAGTAAAGAACAGTTTGAAATGTGCTCATGATTCTTCTGTGTACTTGAATCTTTGCATTCACCTGGATTTGTGCACATTTGTTCTCTCTTCACTGAACATTCTACGCCATTTTCTCATCATTCCTCTCACTCATGGCATTTTCTCCACACACTTCACTAACATGCCGATAAATTTCAACCTGACAAACATTATTATTATTATTACCTTAAGGAGTCCAAAGGCTCCTCCAACTCTATCTCCACAACACTATCTCCACTCTATCTCTACTCTACAACTCTATCTCCACCACTCAATCCACCAACTACAACAAACTGCAACTACCATCACCAATACCATCCACCACCGCTAGTATTTTCACAATCAAACATCCATGCCCACGGTGGGATTCGAACCCACAGCTTTTTGGCTTGAGAGCAGATATGCCAACCAGGCTGGCAATTACATTTTTGGCATTTAGAAATTATCACTGGCTGTATCCCACCATCAGCAGGATTATCGATTTTTGTACTCATTTTGACACAATGGCAAACATATAAACAGACTTGAACTTGACAATACATCCATCATTTACTTGACTCATGCAACATCAGCATGCAGACACATCCTCACTCCTGCCACCTGCTCCATGGTATGCATGATTGAAATTTAGTTTATGGATGTGCTACATATCTTCATTTTTAATTATTAATAAATAATGAATAATATGCCATCTATTTACTTCCCAAATTTTTCTAACAAAAAAAAAAAAAAACCTCATATAAATTCTCTAGTTCTTTGATCAGCTGTTTTTTATTTCTAACCCAGCTCTCAGATCTATAAGTTAAACTTAATTTGAACACTGTCTTGGGTATTGCTTTTTAGTGATTTTTGGCAAATTTCTCTTTTATTCCATATTAACTTATCTGATTCTCTACCTAACTAGTTTTGTTTATTCTGTTGTCAGTTTCTATATATTTAATTTGCCACTTTACTAAAAAAAAAATATATATATATATATATATATATATATATATATATACACACACACACACATATACACACACACATATACAGGGTGTTCGGGATAAATTTGACATATTTATAATTAATTATATTTTTCCGTAAGTTACATGTATTAACACACACTTCTCTTCATTTAAAAGTTTGGACCCTTCTTCATTCATATACAAGATGTCAGAAAGGATGGATAGCTGGAACCCACCTGAATCATGGAAGAGAATAACTTGTATCATGATGATTCGTGCCCGCCATCAAAATAAGGATATTACGACTGCTGCCCAATGCTCCCTGAATACAGTAAAAACAATCAGGCATGAACTAGAGACTTGCAATGGTGACTACGAGGATGTAGCAAGAAGAAAGATCCCTAGCAGACGATCTGATTGCGTTCGTACAGCAGAATTCCTCGCAAATCTGCAGGAACAGGTGTTGAAGAACCCTGGCATTGGAATTCGGGCTTTGTTCGTGGAGTTGCTAACTGTAGTCAAGCCCTGGATAACAAGGGTAGCCAATGGTAGGCCGTATGTATGGCAGCAGGATTCGGCCCCTTGACACACCTCTGGGAAAAGTCAAAAATGGTTGTCTGAAAATTTCTACGACTTCACCAGTCCAAATGTTTGGCCTCCAAACTCCCCAGACCTTAACCCCATGGATTATTTTGTATGGGGCGCAGTTGAAAAAGACACCAATCGCACTTCCAGTAATACAAAAGCCCAGTTAATGGATAAAATTAAAACAGTTTTTGCGGCCCTTCCCAGGGAGACTGTAGCATCAGCTTGTTCGAGGTTCCGAAGCAGAATTGAAGCTGTGATCGATGCTAATGGTGGTTATTTCGAGTAAATCTTGTTGATAGTATTGTAATTAACTCTGCCTGTAATGTTTTTTTGTCAATTCATTAAATTTAATAGATACAAAGAAGATTTTCTTTTTCCTTACGAAACTGTCAAATTTATCCCGAACACCCTGTATGTGTGTGTGTATGTATATATATATATGTATGTGTGTGTATATATATATATATATATATATATATATATATATATAAAAAGCTGCCACAAAATGTTGGATAAGACCAGTCAGCAGTACAAAGACAAACTATGAAAGTAAATTAAATATTCTTAAAATGACTAAATGTGTCGATTAAAAACTGCTGATGGGAAATGAGTAATGAATTTTTATTAATTTTTGTTATCAAGTATCATGTATCCCTAGATGAGATAGTTGATTATGTTTTGTATGCAGAATAATTTAATCTTTTTTGTTAAATATTTTAAAACTGCAGTATAATTAGCTAAATTATTAGCTTGTATGAAATTCATCCATTGCAATCAATTTTAGGTGCCTGTTTTTTTCTAGCTAATGAAACAATCTGCATTGATTTATTATAGTAAGTAATTTTCAGTATTATGTTTCAGATGCTGACGAGGCCATCAAGAAAGAAGAGCTGCAGCAAACAGCAAAAAGAGATCTGGAGGACTGGTACTGTCGATATAAGGAACAGATAGAGAAAGTTAAAGTAGCCAATAGGTAAGAAGAAATAAAAATAGACTTTTATGATGATAAATATTTCATTATACAGAATTTTCAACTTCTTCACAACACATTTTCACTATACAACTAATGAACAACAGTTTTTTAAATGATGAAATAGCAGTGCATGAAGAGAACTATGCACTATATTCTAATATTATCTATTAAAGCAGAAAATGGCACTTGATATTATCTCTACACTGTAAAGAGAAAAATAAAATGCAAAAAGAACTAGAAAAGATGGTGGTTATTTCTTTTCAGATTTAGTTTATATAAGAGGGTATCACAACTTCGTTTTTGTATAATGTTTCAACCAATAATTTTTGATTTTTCAGTCCAGTAGCATCCATTCTTCCAATTTGACCAAAATAACAAGTCATCAGAATAGAGCATTTAAACTTGAATATGACAAGAGTTTGTCCTTATGAGTATTTAAAAAGGAAGCAAACTTAGACCAAGCAGAAAGTTTTTTTTTTTTTTTGGGAGGGGGAGAAGCTTAGCAGTTTGTTCTGAGGCACCTCATTTGTATTGAAGAGATCCACTACATTGACATAAAAATAGGATCCCTCCCCATTTTTAAATTAAATGTATATGCTTTACAGCAGGAATACTTAGCTTCTCTCCAACAAATATAGCTGTGAATATAAATGTTTATTAAGCAATACCAAACACCATTAAAAAAATATATAGAAAAGCTTAAACTTTTGCAGCAGTATTTAGAAGCAGGTTTAATCGAGTCTTCACAATCATTGTGGAATAGTCCTTTCTTCCAGTTGGAAAAACCAAATAGATATGCATTTTGTGCTTGAATTGAGGGCAGTTAATTCTAACTGCCAACTTAAAACTAAGTATTGCTTGATATAATGTTTCATGTACACCGTATAACTGTAACTAAGAAAAAGTGTGGAAAGGAAGCATGGTGAAGAACAAACTAGATACAGGCCATAAAGAGGTTAAGGTCAGATTTTCAATTAAAGATAAATAGTTGAAAAATCAGGAATATAACAAGGATCTGTATTGGAGTTTTGTAGATCTGGAAAAGGCACATGGCAAGATGCCAAGATATAAGCTATTCAAAATGTTAGTTGTGTGGTGTACATGGGACATTGTATCAAGCAATACTTAGTTTTAAGTTGGCAGTTAGAATTAAAAAAGTATAAGAAGATGGTTTGGTATTAAATCAGGGTGAGAGACAGGGATGTATGTCATCTCCTCTGTTATTCATGATCTATATGGATCACATTATGAAGGAAAGTGGCATTAAACCTAATGTTAAAATTGGAAATGTTAATCTTAGCTCTTTACTTTATGCAGATTTATATTTCTAAATATATTCGGTACAAGTCTGTAAGATTCCCTGACTGAATTGAATACCAGCTGTAATAAATTTTGGTGTGAAAATCAGCAATAAAAAGACAAGACAATGAAAATAAGCAGAAACATTGAAAATATCAACTGCATCTTGAATGCAGAACCTATAGATCATGTAAAACATCTCAGCTATTTAGGCACAATTTTTAGTAAAGATGGCAAATTAAATATGGGAATAGATAACAGGATCAGCAAAGCTGGTATGGTAGGAAGTCAACTGAATTAGCTAGTCACAATACTAGCTGTATACAAGACAGTGTTCAAACCAATTAACTTATGGATCTGAGAGCTGGGTTTGAAATAAAACATTTGATCAGCGACTGGAGACCACAGATATGAGCTCGTTCTTTTAGCAATGTAATAGAGTTCTAAGAAAGATTAGGGGAGGATGAAAAGATGTTGGCAGTATCATATTAAAAAAGAGGATATTAGGAAAGATCGTGACATTATTAGCAGTAAGGAATGTGTGAGAAGAGCTAATTTCAGGTGAGAGAGAGAGGAAAGGTTTGTAAAACAAGTATTCTTTACCAGGATGTCAAGAAAGACCCAGAGGGAATCTAAGATTTAAGTGGACTGAAGTATGTTAAAAAGTGCATTAGAAGACAAATGCAAGATCTGATAATATTGGAGCCTTGACATAACAGATTCATTTGGAGGAAAATTGTTGATTGGACATCAGTAACGGTGCAACTTTTGATGTAATAGTATCATAATATACTGTACTCTCCCTGGAGAGTACATGTCAGGAATTTGATGAAAACTATAATAAAAAAAAATAACTGTAATAATACACAACATTCACTATGATTACTGTTCATAGTATTTGAATATCAATGAAACAGAAATTGGATTCACTTGATGTGTTGATTGTTTCATAATAGCTTTTCTTCCCAAAGGGAAGAAAAGCTATTATGAAACAATCTTCCATCAAAAGTCTTCAATCAAAAGTCTTCCATCTCTTCTAGTTAACTAAGAGATGCCTTTTGTTAACCGTATGGTTAACACTTCACAGGTGCTCAATTTCTGCAGCTTGCATTTTCTATGGCCATTGTTCTGATGAACAATGGCCATAGCACCCTCTCACAGTTACAGATTCATATTCACAGAACAAATTTCTCCTCTTCATTCATCCTTTCTACTTCTCCCCAGAAGAGTATCATTTTATGTGTTTTCCAAGGAATACAATTCACAGCTCTTCATGATAAATGAAGACTAGTTCCTTCTTGCTCATACATGGTACATGGCAGGGAAATAAAACTGAATTTGAATTCTCAAGTACAGTTTTATTTCCCTTTTCTTAGATGGGTACTATGCAAGCTCTACTCCAATCATCTGGAATTCAACCATCTGTCCAAGCCTTCTGAATTATGCATTTTAGCCACTGTAAAACATCTATACCTCCATACTTGCATTTCTGATTGAATATCATCTACTTCAGCTGTCTTTCCACATTTCAGGTTTTTGATGGTTTTTTCTACTTCAAGTACTGATGTATTTCTGATTACATGCCTGTTTATTTTTTTCTACTACCATGCTTTCATTGCTTGCTTCATTTAACAATCTTTCAAAGTACTGTAGTTTTCTGTGTATAAGACGACACTTTTTTTCTAAAATTTTTAGATCAAAAATTGGGGGGTCGTCTTATACAGGGGGGGGGGAACCAGTTGAGAGACTATGTGGTGAATCTGTCACTACCTTTTTATATCCATAACAGGCTTCTGCCAATCTCTAGCCTTTAACTCTGTTGATGGACGTCATTAATAGCCGATTCTGAATAAACCAATCAGAACTCTGAAAGCATTCATATATCTGCAACTCGTTTGCAGGGTAAGTTAATGCATTAACAATATTTTGAGCACTAGCCCATAAAAATGTCCGAGAAAAAAAAAATTGTCATTTCCTTCAAAGTTCAAGTTAAAAGTCATCAATTATGCAAAAGAACATGGAAATGAAGCTTCAGAGAGATAGTTTGTATCTCCTCCCACTGAGTATGATTAGACAGTGGAAATGTTTAAAATATTGATTTCTTAATTTTGGATTAAAAAAAGGGTTCGTCTTGACGCCCATGTATAAGACACCCCCATTCATGTATAAGAATGGGGGCGTCTTATACATGGAAAAATATGGTAATTACCCTGTACATCAAGGATATCTTCATCTCTAGTTTTCATGTCACTTTATTTCTGATTGCTTTTACATCACTCTTTCCTCCATTTTCAATAGCCTCCAGAGTATTTTGCTGCCTTTCTTATATTTATTTTCAATGTTCTTATCAGTCTTCCCATGAATTTTCTTTAGCTAGTTTATGCAATTCTTCACTTGCATTTTCCTCTGTATTCTCTAAGAGCACAAGCTGACTTACTTGCAAGGAACTTTTGATATGCTCTCTTCTTTTCCTTCACTGCCTCATAACTTCTGAGTTCACCAAGGATTTTTCTATCCTAGCAGACACCCTCACCACATGCCTCTCTGGCTGAATCAGTTTTCTTCATTTTTCACTGAATCTTCAAGGTTTGGTTCTTGTTTTCACTTTCATTTTTTTCTTGAATAATGTCAGTATTTTAATCTGCAGTCCACAACTGAAAGCTGCTCAACTTTGAATTCATTTAAAACTTTCTTATGTACTCTTTTCTTTGGACTCTCTAGAGGTGTCAAATAATAACAACATAGTCAATGAGGCTTTCATTTCTTGCATGAAATTCAATTTTTATCCTGCTCAAAACTAAATGGTGATCATTCTAATTTCAAATCCTCGTGTCCTGAATCAGTGAGAAAACATCACTATCAACAATAATTGCCAGCAAAGGTCGGTCGATTGGTAGAGCCTTTGCTACTAATGGCTCACGCAAAAAGTTAAGCAAGTTTGAGCGTGGTTAGTAGTTGGAAGGGACAATCGTCCGATGCTGTTGGCACACTCTCCCTCGATGAGTCTTTGGGCTCCCCGGAGATGTCAAATAATAACAACAATAACATAGTCAATGAGGCTTCCATTTCTTGCATATTCTCTCCATGTGAATTTGTGCACATGTTTTGTTGGAAAATGGTGTTAGTAATAACTAGTCCATGTCCTGAACAGAAATCCAACAGGTACTTACCATTATTATTAGCTTTACTGTTTTCTCCAAATTTCTCTCAAATATTTCTTTGTTTAGTAATCATTTCCTGCTCTGCTATTTAGATCTCCAACAAGGATCAACTTTTCTTTTTTTTTGTCAGTTGCTTTCTCTAATGCCTCAAAAAAAATTCCTCCAGTTCCACATTTTCTGATATTTGCCCACATCATTCTATTGATATTGCCTGCCATTTGAGATTATCCTGGTATTATAGAGTTGAATACTATCACTACTTCTCTTCCCTGATTATTGCCTGAATATAATATTTTGTATTTGTTGCTTATAAAGATCTTGCCTGTTTTTGCTTTAGTTGCATCTATTATTGTCAATCTGGTACTTATCCAATGCTGCTGTTTCATTTTTTTCCCCCCTTTGATGCTTCTGATATTGATTGTACCACTCTTGAATGCTCATCCTTTTTTTGCTGTTCACCCTTTTTTTTTTCTGATGAAAACAGAGGCTTTGTTTAGCCTCCTTAGTCAGCAGGAAATTGTCATGTTGTACCATCATTTTACATAATGGTTTAAGCCATTAAGAATACAGTCTGGTGGCATTGTACCTTTAGGACTTTGGTCTAGGTTTTTCAGTTTGTAATAATGAGTGAATTTGCTAGTGTTTACTATATTGAGAGTTGACAGTATATAATGGTTTTTCCAATGCTGAGAGTGGATTATACTCGACATGCTTCTCTCAAGCATAAAATCAACATGCATGCTGTGCACCAAAAGTTTAACATTTCTCTGGTCATCAAAAAAAGTCATTTATAAAAATGTCATTAGCAGTGCACTAAATGACAAAAAAATTCATTGCATGAAAGCAAAGGTTCTACGACCTAAGGATGATAATAAACAAAAATTGTAATGTGCAGTTGCCAGTAGTCCAGTTTTTTTTTCAGGATCTGGAATAGTTAATTTGGTATGATGCATTCATTTATTAGTTCTTCAGAATTAGTCTATTAGCTGGCTAAGTTTGAAGTATGGGATAATTTATGTAATTTTTAATTTTCTGTTTGTGTTTGAAGTATTGCATATATTAATGTTGTATTCCAGTGTATATATTGATCTAACCCAGTTGGTTATTTGGAACAGTGTGCCTAAGTTTTACGCATTTTATTCCTAGAAATGCAGAAAAGGAATGGGTAGTAGAGCGGGATGCTGTAGCACCTGGTGTGGAATGGGAACGAGTAGCCAGGTTGTGTGATTTTAATGTAAAGGCATCTCGCAACACAAAAGATACTTCCCGTATCAGATCAATTATTCTTCAACTAAAGCAGACTCCACCTGTTCAAAGAGCAAAGTAATGTTTCAGAAATAGGATTGACTATATTGAATGTTTTTTTTTTGTCCATTGATATAGGGTATTTTTTTAAATATATTTACTTTTTAAAAGATATTGATCTTAATAAAATCAAAACAAATTTTATGGAGATATGGCAATGAATATAAAATTAGAAAATGAATCTGCATCCAGATCAATGTGAAAAACAAACTGCTTTTAAAACTGACAGCAGTACATTTTGCTGTACAGTAATAGACATCCTAGTTTCATATGTATTTTCTGATGAAATTTACTATTTTACATCCTGTTGAACTTGTAATTTTGGAAGTACTGTATTTTTCTAATATTGTTTTTGTACCTCTAACAAATGCTTGTTTTAGTATAGTAGTATTGCTTATCTGCTAGAATGTAAGAATATGCCTTTATTTAAAAGAAAGTACAGGCTAACTATATATAAAATAATGTCTGGTAAATGGATTTCTATGTCTGCTGAAAATGTACTTAATCATATTTGTTGCATGCTGTTTATTATGCAGTGTTCCAAATATTGGATATGTATGTTCAGTATACTCTGACAGTATCTTTTACAGAACTAACATTGTATATGTAAATGTTCTTAGATGTGAAACTTTGGTATAAGTCATACATGCTATCATTATAGCAGAAGTTGCATAATACTGAGGAGTGATAGATGGCTCTGAAAGTAATTAAATATTGTTTGGGGATATATATATATATATATATATATATAATTTTTTTTTATTCATTGCTAATTTAATTTTTGTAGAATTTGTTCTGATGTAGCCCATTTTCTCAAAAGCATTTGCTTCAGTGAACAGCAATTGCACCAAAACCTTGTTATTTTTCATTTACCAAAGTTATTCTACATATATATTGCTGTAGTTATACTTCCAATAATAAAGTTGCTATGTTATAAGTTCCTAATTTTAACTGCTGTAATAAATTGTTTCTAATTGTTGAATTATTTCAAGCTATTATTCCTTTTGTGAAAGCAAGTTGCCAGTCTCAAGGATATTTTTAATGGGGGGGGGGATCTTTCCATTATCTCTTAATAGAGAGTTCAGTGGCACAGCAGTTGCTATCTGGCATCAGTGTACTAAACTGTATTTATTCATTGTGTAATGTTTTAGTCAACTGATTGTTTTTGCTGCTACAAATGTAACAGTCAGTTAATCAGTGCACTTACTGGTTGGAAATACTAGTGAAAATATTCACCAGTATTTCCAACCATAAATCTAATTCTCTTTATTAGTTAAATAACTTCTAAATAGATCAAGAATAATAATAAGAATCCAATATAGAACCCAAATTTGCACACTGATAAAGAATAATCTATATCAATCAAAATAAACTATTTGGAATGATTGTAAATAAGTCAATGCATAGGATGTGCAGAAAGAATGGTGTGTAGTTTGTAGACCTATGGACTGAAATTGACAAAAGGATCTATATAATGCTGCTGGATTGCACTTAAAGGGATTTGGGATTGATGTCTTAAAGCATTGTTCACTGTATAATTGCAAAGTCAGCTGTTAGGGAGGAGGACTGCAAGTGAGTGTGTTTATGTAGGTACCAATAAAATGAGACAGTTGACAAAAAAAAAAAAAACTGCAGTTGTCTGAAGTGACAAATGGATTGTTCTATGCCTAAAAATTATTGCATTTTAGCAATACTTCAGTTTATGTATACTAATGCCACAAGCATCAGGAATAAGGAGATTTTGGCATTGGTCGGCATAAGCTCATCAGAAGGTATAGGGATTAGACTTGGTTTATAGCAGTTGTAACAGAGCTAGAATGAGGGGTATAGTATTTTCAGCAAAGATAGAGAGAATAAGATGGGGACAGGGATACTGCAGATGAATTGCAGCCAAAAAAGAATAAGTTATCAGGAACATAGATATGGAATGAAATTCATTTGAGTCAATACTAAGATAGACCAGCAGGACAAAATATGCAGTTGGTTGCTGTTGTTGTTGGTTCTATGTCTTTCCAAGCCCAAGGCATGGAAAGATGTAGAAGATATGCATTGGTAAATTAACATGAGTGCAGGTCCAGTACTTATGGAAACTGCAACTACAGGAACATAGATTGTAAGGAAAAAAGATCATGTGACAGGGAGGAAAGAAATGGAATTTATTCACCTGCTAAGAAAATTACTTGAATTAGCATGTGATGGAGGAGACTTGAGAGTTTGAGTGTTAAATCTGGTCATAGGATCAGATGATTTGTCCATAACCAAGGCAGCTACATTGCCTCTGTCTGGATAGTGATCATGTGGCCTTGATCACTAGATAGTGATCATATGTGGAACTACAGGATAAGTGATTATGACAACTTTATATCTTGAAGCAGTCTCATGGCATAAGAATCTACATGGAAAGGCTGCTAGAAATCATGGAATATGATCAAGGGCTGTCTGAAAGAAGCAATACCAGACTGTATAAAGATTGGAAGGAAAAATCAGGTGGTAATTGGATGTATAGTATCATTCAAGGAGCTGTACCAAGAAAAAAATAAAAAATAAAAATGTGGAGTATATATAAAGAGAAAAGTGATCCAGCAATCTTAATCAGTACAAGGCACATAAGAATGGAGACCAGCATGGTAAGGCAAAATCAGTGAGGAGAAATTAGCTGCGTACACCAAAGGATATCCCAGAGTTCCTTTGCTATTTGGCTGATAAAAGGAAGAATGACCATAGAAGAATAACTTTAATGAATGCTAATAGTAGTGAAGTGAACAGGAGCAGACCAAGCAGTTGAAAACTGAGTATCATTTTGCATGGGTTTATCATCCAAGTGAAGATACTGCTGGGACAAATGACAAACTAATTTAAAAATAACGGTTGCTGAATTGAAAGTATCAAGAGGATGTGCAAAAGAATTGGCATTACTCTGACTAGAGGAGGAGGATAAAATATTTGAATTTTTCCACTTGGTTATATTATAAATTAAAGATGTCAAGAAATTATATTCTTGGTTTAATCCTTGATCCAAGTTTGCTTGTGAAGTAACTTCATGACTGGGCAACTTGCATATAGAGGCTAATGACTTCACAAACTTTGTTTACTTATATTTAGATAAAGGATTAAACCAAAAATATAATTTCTTGGCATCTTTAATTTATAATTTAGAGGATAAAATAGTTCTGTTGCATAATAGAGTAGACTCTAAGGCAGAATAAGAAAAATTAAGCCAGTCAATATCTCAGGAGTTGTGGTGGTCAAGTTATTGGAAAAGCTGAAGATGGAATTCAGACATGGGTGGATAAGAATGATACACTTGTGTGGGAGTTGGGGGGGGGGGGGTGAAAGCAGTATAGTTTTGTAAAGGTAGGTCATACCTTAATAATTTACTTACTTTTTTTTGTAATAGTGATGTTTGTATATAATAAAGGAATGACTACATGGTGGTAGTGCTGGATTTTGCAAAGCGTTTGATATGAAACTTGCACAAATTGGAGCAAGTGGGAATTGAATAATGAAGCTGGTAATGTGGACAGATACCATAGAGTAGTGGAGGAACAGAATCCAGCAGAAAGAGCAGGTGGTTGGTGCCATGCCACAGGGTTTTGTGCTTGGAATTATTGCTTTTTAGCTCATACATAAATGAAAAAAGGAATTTGAGTAGTATGATAATTAAGGTGATATGGAGAGATTGCAGGATGACTTAAATTGGTTGACAGTGCGAGCAGGCAATAACATAATGGATGTTGGTTTAATGTTATGCATTTTGAGATTAAAAGATTACAAGCTGTGTGTTATATTGGAGTTGCACTCTAGGGAATTGAAGCTTAGGAGTTGAAGTTCAGAGAGCATTTCAAAAGTGTCCAAGGTAGTTCATAGGATTACTTATTGAAAAAAATATATATATAAAAGCAGATAAAAAGTTATCATTCCTCTTTTATAAAACTGATAGCAAGTGGCATATAAAAAATTGTGGCAAGCAAATTAATAACACATCCAAAAGCTGGGAACTTATGTCATGTCCATATAGTCATTTCTCATCAGAACATGGTTGCTTTTTTTATTAAATTAATGGAAAAAATAATTTCCTGCCTTTCTTTTCCTCTGGTTCATGTGTTTTGGTAATGTGCTGCCATTCCAAATATGTAACATTCAATGCCTCTCCCCTGCCACCCTGCACCTTTTGACTTTTGCCAGAAAGAGATCAGAAGAACCTTGTCCAAGCTGAATCCTAAAAAAGTCTCCTTTTTCTGATTGTTCTGAAGGTTGGTATGCCAGAATATAATCAATTCAACTTCTGTTCTGTTTTGACTTGTTTTTCCCTTATATTTTCCCTTGTATATATATATATCATATAGTTTGGAACTTAGTCCATTCCAAATAAGATGATAAATCTTGACCATCTGATTTCTATCACTTGAACTGTTTCTAAAGCATTGGAGGAAACCATTTACACATCTTTAGTGCTTCCTGGAAACCTCAGCTAATACACGATTGGCGGTGTGGGTTCAATCAACTGGAGACTTTGCTTACATCAAATGCCATAAAGATTGGATAATTCCAATCAGTTGTTCTTCATATCTCTAAGGCATTTGATCATGTTTCGCACATAGGCGTATTTATTAAGCTTCTACCTTGTTTGACATTGCCAACTGCTTTGGTTGCACATTATTATTAAGAGATAAAAATTTCAAGATAAAATTCACCATTGACCGTTTGGCCAGGCAGAACTAATTCTTTGTGGATTAGATGCCCTTGGAATTGTAGAAACAATGCTCATTTGTTTCTTTATTTTCGACTTCTTCAAGCACCTTTTCTTTTTGGATGCCTCTCTTCTGGTGGTCTCCATTCAGCACTCTGGCGCTTTGTTTCGGATTTATACTCAAAACGCCATGTTTCGTCACCAGTAACAATCGTTTCAAGGAAGTTTGAGTCCTTAGGAGCGGTTTTCATTGAACACCTTGCAGTGTTCAATTCGATACATTTTTTGGTCCTCGGTTAACTTGTGGGGAACAAATCGCGAATTCAGTTTACGAAGATCCAAACTCTCGGTCAAAATGTTGTGCACAGTTGATTTTGGAATTCCCAATTCATCTTCAATCAATCTCACAGATGATTTCAGGTTTTCTTTGATGAAATCGAGCACTTTTTGGATGTTAACTTTGCTCAGTCTAGTTTTTGGAAGGCCCGGCTTTTCTTCGTCGTCCTCAAGTCTCACAACCACTCGTAAACTTGAGTACGGGATAAGCATTCATCACCATATGCATTTTGATGCGTTTCGGTAAAACTTTTACCAAGTTTAACACAAGTCAATCGCAGCTCTGTTTGAAACTCATTGACGACCGTTCGTCAAAACGCTCACTCTTGGCACTATAACTTGGCTTCTAATGAAGCAAATATCATAAACAGTTGACACAACTCTAATGAAGGTTACGGCTTTGGACAACAAAAAGATACAACAGGTGGCGCCACTAGTTCTATTTTTGAAAAGTTCGGTTTCTTTTTGTACAGAGGGTGTATATAAATAATTCAGTAACAAATTGGCACATGAAAACTGGTCAAAATGAGATTCAAAGTACCTCAGTCAATGTCACCTCTCACAGCAATACAGTGCTCACAACAATGACTCACTATTTGTAATGTCAAGGAGCTCAATTGGTAATAACAGCTCCTGCAAAGCTCTCTTGAATCCCTCAAGGTTTTTAGGGAGGGGTTGAGAGCATCCCAGATATGCTCAATAAGATTAAGATCAGGAGGCTTGATGGGCTAGTATCTTGATAATGTTCCAAGAGCTGCACTTGATAAGAATGAGAATTGTCGTCTTGTAAAATAAATGTCTCCTTTATTGCATCTACATATAGATGAACATAAGGATCCAGGACCTTGTCTCGATAAGTTGAATCCTTCAGGATTCTGCTGTAAAGCACATACAGGTTGGTGCATCCACCCAATGAGATACCTCCCCCAAACTTCACACTAGATTCACTGTGAGTGTTACTTTTTCAGATAGTCCCTACCTCTCCAGATTAGATCATGCCTGATTTTTCTTTGCAGAGCAAATTTGGACTTAATACCCCCCCCCCCCACACACACACCTTGGAATTGGTGTCCAATTGACGTATTTTTAGACTGGGCTTTAAAAATGGCTTGTCTGGTCATGGTTTACAAAGTTTCAATTTAATCACCAGTTTGGTTTGATGTAAATAGTTTATTGTATTGTAATCAGATCTCCATGGAGGAGACTTCACAGGAAGTCCCACTCTCACATGACTGAAATGCATTCACTGTCTTTGGGATTGCCACACTTTCAGACAATGCATTCAAATCACCCACCACTCTTCACACAAAAAAAATACTCCTCATACCCTTGCTCACACTCTTATAATGGGTCCAGGGATGGTCTTCCTATCTCTGGCAATTTCATGAAAAAAAACTCATCCACATTAATCTGGTAATTACCTCTTAGCAACTTATGTTACATCAACCTTTTTTTTTTTTTGTATCCATTATGCTCTGCAAATTGGTGCCTGATGGGTTGAAGGAGAAAGGGGAATATTCCAGGGACCTGAAATTGACTTGGTCAACCGTCTGTAAACCCTCTCCACAACTTGTCCTTTTGAAAACCAGGCGACCAAATTATGCAGAATAATTCATATGCAGTCTAATCAAATTCTTGTACAATGAAATCATAACATCCTTACTTCTGCATGAGTTCTTCACATCTCATTGGCATAATGTACTATTCCACCTCCTCTGAAATATCCCATCCCATCTTTATTTCCTAAATTTTAAAACCTTATGCTTTGCTATATTGAACTGGGAGTCCCACACACACACTTACCCAGTCTATTGAAGTCCTCTAGCACATCTACTCTACTTATAACTATCCAACTTTGCAGCACATGCAGCCAAAAGGGACTTGGTGTAAATCACCATTCAAGTCCCTTTCATTTACATACAAATAACAATAATCCCCTTAATCCCCTGGGGCACACAATTAGTGACATTCCTCTTCTGTAGCTAGATACATAACTTGCTGATACCTAGCAGAGAGCCAATCTATCAGCCAGTGCCACTGTTTTTAAAATTTAATTATTAGCTTATGTGACAGTCTATCAAAGGCCTTTGCCAAATCTAAATAAATATACTACTGTACACAGTGTACCTGTTGAGTATTTGGGACAATTATATATCAAAATTAACTATATATATTTGGAATTATCAATTACACAGATTCAAAATAATCTCTCTCCAACCAAAGTTTCCAGGTGTTTGAAGACACAGTGGAAGTCCTGAACAGTAACCTCCTTCAGTGTTGGGGTTACACAGTATTGTCCTCAATGTCACTGAAGTGTTCCCCTTTCAAGGCACACTTCACTTTTGCAGGAGTAAAATCTGGCAAAAATAGTGGGATGTTCAATCGCGCAGACAGACGTCACAGGCAGTACATGAGTACATTGTTGTGCAACATAAACCTGTTGTGGAATATTTCTTTCCTGCCACGTCATGTGGGTGTACAGATGTTGCATTACTCCTAAATAATACTTGACTGTTCATTGTGGTGGATAATTCCAGCAGCATCGAAAAAACAATGACCATTGTCTTGACACATGAATTTTGCAACTCCCCTCTTTAAAAGTTGAAAACCAGCAGACAGTGGGAATTAGTTATTTCTTATCTAGTGATGGAATATGCAGGATTTGAACCTTAATTCATAGGTGGATATTAAAGTTGAATAGTTTATTTTCACAAAATCTTTCATTATGTTGATTCCAACCTAACTCTTTCCGATTGTTTGAGTTGCCTTCGTCCTTTGAGCTGATTCAGCACAGAAATAGGATTTCTGTACCAAAATCATCAATAGGATAGATCAGAATGACTTTTTTGGGACATGCTCGTTTTCATTTTAGTGGACAAGTCAACAACTGCGGAAGTTGGAAGTGAAAATCCACACGCCATCATAGTGCATGTTTGCGGCACGCCGAAGCCTAACGTTTCTTGCATCATAAGCAAGAAAGTCTACGGACCCTTTCTTTTTTTTTGGAGTCTACCGTTACTGGTTGCGATTTTTTGCCACCAGACTTAAACAAGTATATCCTTCAACCAATATCCATAAGCGATTGAGCTTCGTCATCTGTGGAAAATCTTAAATGGAATACCCACACTTCATAGAAATGACAATAGTCAATTCATGCTGAAGGGGAGAAAGAAATAACGGATGTACGAATCGGTCACCAACACGCGAAATCACGTGCTTTATATAAAACTTTCCAACTATTGTATAAGCAAAATAGTTACTTTAAAAATTACAACGTTCTAATCTAATAATAAACACTCATCCCAGGAAACGCATTGATTATTACCCTAATATCCAAATGGATTCTCCTTCTGACATGCGCAGAAGTATCGAAGGGTGTCGCATATGTGAGCGTACAGTATCTATGCAGACGGTTTACACAAGTGGGGAAGATCATCCTCACCCCAATGTTGACTGCGGCCATAAACCAAACCATCTTGCACATTGTAGAGGACTGCAGCTTGAATGGCTAGCTGAACTAGACTTGAAATTTTAGTGACATTTTTACCTGAAAGTACATATGTACATTACCAGTATCTTTTTTTTTTTTTGTATGCACAAATAAATGGTATCGGAGAGTTAACCGAAAGACAATTTATCGAAAAAGCAATTCGCCGAATAATCATTTCATTGAACAACAATTAATCGATCAGCAGTTAATCGAAAATACAGTTCACCGATAAATGAATTATAAGACGTGGGGTGAAGATGTGTGCAATTTTTTTTTTTTTTGAATTTTTTTGCGGGGCATACTGGTTGCAGTGAATCGTAATAATTGTTTTTCATTTAGGTTATGTAAGAAAACATGTTAGTGGTTTTGAAGAAATTCGAAGACAGAGGTGCGGGCCGTCAGGTTTTTCGTGCTGCAAGAAAAGTCTGCAACTGAGATTCACCAAACATTGCGTGAGAATTTAGGGGACTGTGCCTTCCAAGTATATAACCAACAATTGAAAGCTGGGCATCCTGGGCTGGAGACCTTCCACAGCGATCACACCTGAAAACTTCGATGCAGTGCATGCCAAGATCCTTGAGGAACATGTGCCAGCCAAGAACATCGCAAAGACTCTGGAGACATCCAGGGAACGAGTTGGTGTCATTATCTACCAAAATCTGGAAATGCAGATACTCTTAGTAAAGTGTCCCCAAAGATTTGAATGCCGACCAAAAGAGAAAACATGTGCTGTCATCTCAAGGGATTTTTGATCATTTTGAGAAATCGGGTGCAAATTTTTTAGATCGTAATCTGACCGTTGATGAAACATGGCTTCGTCACTATGAGCCAGAGAACATACAACAGTCAATGGAGTGGAGACACAAAGGTTCACCATGGCCAAAGGAGTTTCGAACTAAAAAGTCGGCAGCGAAGGTTCGTGCCACTGTCTTTTAGGATATGGATGGTATAATCCTTACCAAGTACCTCAAAAAAGGTGAAACTTACAGCAGCTCTGAAGGAAAACAGTTGCGAGAAACTAAGCAGAGTCGTGTTGCTTATGCAGGACAATGCACCTGCTTATGAAATCCAACAGACGATATATATATACAACTTGGGATTTCAATGTCTACCTCAAACACCATATTCACCAGACTTGGCCCCTGGGCCACCCGTAGAAATTTTGCCGCCTCGTGCAGTAGCATATTTTGCCGCCACTTCCCATTAAAAAAAAAAAAAAAATATATATATATATATATATATATACACACACAACTTGGGATTTCAACGTCTACCTCAAACACCATATTCACCAGACTTGGCCCCTGGGCCAGCCGTAGAAATTTTGCCGCCTCGTTCAGTAGCATATTTTGCCGCCACTTCCCATTTAAAAAAAAAAAAAAAAAAAAAAAAACTCTTTTAATGACGTCTTAAAAGTCATGCTGTTAAGCTAGGCTTCAACATCTCAGATCATAAATTCTAAATAGCAGCATTAGCTAATAAAAATTCATAAGTTAATGAAAAATGATTATAAACTATATTTTTTACAGAGAGAGAATTAACCCTTTACCACTACATTCTTTTAATTATGATTTTTAAAAATATATACGGTACAATGAAGTTTTATGTAAAAATTTAGCTAACGACATCCTGAAGTCTGGTTTCAATAGAGAAGGAATAAATGAGTTTTTTATTATTTATTTTTCGTATAATTTAGGCCAATTTTGCCCCCCCCCCCCAAAAAAAAATAAAAAATTTGACGACCCTTGCAAATGCAAGTTTTTAACCTTCGGTAGAGGCGGCCTTGCGTGGCCCCATCTGACTACTTCCTGTTCCCAAATAAAAAATAAATAAAACTTCAGAGGAACAAAATTTACAAATATGAATTCATATCTGCAGCTGAGGACTGGTTTGTGCAAAAAGGGAAAGACTTTGTTTAACAGAGGATTCGAAATGGCAGCATCGTTGTAACAAGTGTATAACAGTTCGTGTGGAATATGTAGAATAATGCGTAAGTTACGGGGTTCTACCTCAATTCCTTCACGATGATTATCGGAAATATTCCGCGAACCCTCGCAAGATTTAATGGTATGGGAAGCAGAATATAGAATGGTGGGAAGATATCTTAGAGGAAATGCAACATTTCAGATCCTTATCCACCAACATTGGTGATGTTAGTGGATAAGGATTTGAAATGTTGCAGATATTTTGCTAAAATTATGAGGACTGCACAGCGCATTCTGTCACTGATGCCGAGAACACTGATATATATAGGGGTAAAGATGTAATGACTCCATTCTATAAACTTTTATTCAGACCGCATATGAATTACTGTACCAAGATTTTGATACTTGATTTTCAAATGGATGAAGATATGTTGTGAAAGATTCAAAGACGATTGACTAATGGTGATGTCTAGTCTCTGGAATGTTGAGCACGAACACAGATTGAGGGAATGCCATTGTAAAGTCTAGTGAATAAAGGACAAGGGGGAGGGACGTCATCGAGATATTTAAGTTATTAAGAGATAATTATCGGAATCATGAGTATCAGATTTTTCATAGAATGGGTGGAGTCAGGGGAGACCAGCCCTGGACGTTGTATAAAAAGATCGTAAATGATGGTGAGTTTGAGGGTGGTTGCAATGCGTTGCCCGGAAGTGTAGTGGGTGTGAGGACAGTGAATGCATTCATGCCACAATATGATGAGCTGTGTGTGTAATGGAGGGTCTGCCGATATGATTCGTTGACTCCCGGGAGATCTAATAATAATACACGCATATCCGGTCGTACGACACGTTAGGTTCCAGACCACCTCCGTATAGTAAACCACTGCCTTTTATATATATCAGAATGCATGTAATGGCTAAATAACGTTTTAGGTAGTCATGTATGCGCGTAAATGACGTGAATAAAGCATTTGTCTACGTCAGTTACGCAAAAGAAATATTTAGAATAATTTTCGGAAACTTAAATCTTATTCTGAGTCGCCTGGCTAAAAGAACACGCCGACCTGTTTACATACCAATCTGCATCATTAAAAGTTTTCTCATTTCGTCAAAAAGATTGTCACGTTTACGGATAACGGTAATATTAACTAGTGGCTTTTCCCCCCACTTAACTAAGAACTTTATATTTGTTTTTAACAAATCTAACAACAGTAGTGCCTATGGCCTCTCTACGATACACCATTCTCAACAAATTTAATTATTTTATTTTTATGAGGTAATGTAACGCGACTTCTTTTCACTGGAAGCAATAGAAATCATACTTGGAATTTTATCAAAGCTCTGACAAGAAAATAATTAGTATAAACAGTTTACAATTCACAGCCAACGAAACGCCTAAAGAGATGTAACAAGCAGTGGCGCACCCATGGAGCCGGGGGGGAAGGGGCCCTCCCCCCAAGAGAAAAAGGAAAGATGCCCAGTCATCGGTCGTATGCAATGCATAGTGTGTATTCTCAAATCGCCTACTCACCCCCCCCCGGGGGGGGGGTGAGTAGGCGATTTGATTAAATCCTGAGTGCGCTACTGGTAACAAGTAATGAACGCTGTAAATTAATAGAAACGGAAGGGCTCAGCGATTGTTTCACAGGAGCCACTCGTTGCTAAAAAACCATCGTATGAGCTACTGCTGCATGGTATGGTGGGAGGCTGGAATGTTTTGATAATCACCTAGAACAAAATTGATATTATATTAAAGAAACTGTTATAACCACAAGAAAGAACATATCTTAAAATCCTTTAACCGCATATTTCAAATTGTGATAATTTGTTCTTTTTCTTTTAATCTAAGAAAACAAAATTAATTGATTTTTCTTGTGGATGTTCATCAGAACCCCCCCATCGTATAAATAGGCGCTGGTTATAATTGAAAAGCGTCGTATAAGTGGATCTTCATTCATAAAGCGAAACGTCATAAGACTGGTATTACTGTAATGATAATAATTCGAAGGACTATTGGCCCCAAGTCACTAATCTTGGGGCCTATAAATGCTTCTTGCGTTATCGTTAAATTAAAACAATCACTAAAGCTTTTTGGTTACATCAGTTTAATAAACATAAAAATAATAAATTAAAAGTAGTAAATAATATTTTCGCCATAATGTCTTTCTTATAAACAAACAAAAGAAGTTAGCTGTTAGAAGACTCCCAAAACAGGGAAAAATATTTTTCAGAACAAACTATAAACAAAAACGGTAGTTTGACTTGCTGTATTAAGTCTGCTTCTAATGGAAAAACGTTTTCTTAAACTGTACATAACTTACATCGTTTCAATAAAATGGAAAATTCTAAATCCCCTCCCATTCAAAAAATATAAAATAATAAATAATTGTTGTACTGTTTCAGAAAATAAAATACAAAAAAATTTAAAAAATGCATTTCAAATTTTAAAAGGCACTGCAATTTAAAATGGTCAGAATTAAAATATATATTCTGTGTGTATGTGTAACAAGCAGATGACAGTGTCCACTCTTCTATGCTAAAGAAGAGGGGGAAAATAAAAATTCACGATAATTTTAAAGGTAACTAAAATGATAAATTATGGTAAATGAATCACAGGAGTATCAGCAGTTGTTACGTTAGAGCTATCTAACTTCCTGTTCACTTTATTTCTGTGATGTTTTCTTTTTTCTGGCTATCACATCAAGCAATTACATGGTTTTTTTTCTTTCTTCCCCACCCCATGATCTCAGTATACGCAAATGTTTTTTTGAGCATTCCACTTTTATAAAAACACCATGGCACTTCAAACTGTAAAACCAAACATTCCTTCACACTGGTTATTCATTTCGCTGCAATGTATTCACCATGCTGACTTAAGCAGTGTTGTTTGCCGATTTCTTTTTTCAAACGAAGTTCTAATTCAACAATAACTAAAGTCAAGCTACTGTAAACGAAAGTTGCTTGGCAAATAAATCAATGTTCATCCTCCGTAACAAAATTATTTCGTTAACTTGTGTTATATCACACGTACTACCATGAGAAACTTCAATTGTTATAACAGAAACGTTTTCCCAGTAAGGTTAAGAGATATATCGTTATGCAGAGGTAGGAACGCAATGGTTGGGCTGGTATCAGAAGGGTGCCACTAACACGATATTGTATTGAAAATGGGACACTTAAAGAAGGCATATAGCTACGAATTTTTCAAAGGCTCCAATGATCGTGCTATGCTACCGATGCACTTCCTTTCTGAAATATCTTAATTTTGATAATCCCTGCATATTGCAACGGATAAATAAAGTAACTCTTCAAAAATTGCTGATTTTTAGGGCATACTGCTTTAAAAGCATGCCGATGGTTGCACTACATTAATAAAGAGAAACACGCAAGTTATTCACAGTAATCACTATAGGAAAAGTTTTTTTTTTTCGTGTTTGAAATGGTCGCGGATTGCTCCGGATTGTTGGCACTTGAATGAATTCATATGATCTATCATACGTTGCGATAAAAAATAAAAAAAAATGAAAAATTTAGAATTATGGCGCCTTTTCAAAAGGTAAATGAAAAATGTCACAAGCCAAGAAATTGTATAATAAATTACATAGAAATAGTGTATATTATATTAAAGATACAAAATGAGTTCTAAACGAATATTTCTAGAAACTATGAAAGTTTTTTTTTTATTTAATTTAAGGGATATTACATCCCATATTGTTGAGCCATTTTTTCGAACCAACTCGAAAATTCCAAAACATAAAAATCAACTTTAAGAAACATCTCACCTCTAGAAAATGGAAGACTACAAAAAAACCTCGGTGTGAATGTATAAAAAAAAAAGTCCTCCATCTTAAACTTATTTTCTACAAAACTGCAGAAACCGAGAAGAGAGAAATTCTACAGCTCATTTAATGAAACTGCTGAAAAGGATTTCAACATCCTACGTTTATCAAGGATGCAAAGAGCCTTTATCAGGGGCTACAAAGAAAAGTGTCGATATTATGTATTACAATAACTTGCAGACTTAGAAGTTTTCAGAAGAAGCTGTCTGCACTGTTCAGTTTTAGTTCCAAATGGATCACTTTTATCATAACATTTCCGTAAAGAAATTCCTAAATGATATTAGCAATTCCGCTCTGGCTGGATGAAATTTTTAATTTCAATCGGACTAGATTTATTGTGACATAATTTGGTAGAACGAAATGTCTTCTCTACAGAAAAATCGCGATCTGCACAAAGAAGCAGTATACACTTACATTAATTCTAAAATGCAAGAAAATAATTGTGTTTCAATGAACTCTTCCATCGGTTGACTGTATCATGAGTAACGTTCAGTATTGTAACTGAACATTTTCTAAATAGTTTGCAAGAAAAATGACTTTTCAATGAATTATGGAAGAACCGAAATAAATATTTATATATATATTTTTTTGATGGCATGTCTTTTTATGCCATATATGCTAAATAAGTAATGGTGGTGTGTATCTGAACATGCTACATGGCTATCTAACGCCACAATTAGACAACGATGACGGTCGCTTCCATATCCAGCAAGACAGAGCACCTTATTACCTGATGGACGTAAGGTCGTACTTCGAGACCCATTTTCCATGCAGATAGAGTAGTAGAGGGGGCGCCTGTATCATCGATTTCCCCTGACCTTACACCATTACTTTCTTGTGGGTCATTGCGAAAGGTCGAGTGTTTGTATCACCACTATCACTCAATTTGGATTAGCTGCATTCCAGAATTATTGCCGCCATTGCTGAAGTTATGCTAGATATGTTCTGCCGCATGTTGCAGGAAATTGATTACAAATGTGACGTCTGCAGAATTAGTGCAGGCAGTCATATCGAACTTCGTTCTGTGTTGAAACTTCAAGTGTTACGCTATATTTGCATGGTCATAAAAATTATTCGTTTATCGCTTTTTATCTTCTATCGTCATTCAAAGTTGTATACCCCTTTTAAAACACCCTGTCCATTTTCAGAAACATACACACCTCCAAAAATTACCCCTCTTTCTGTTCTTTACTTCTTAGTGTATGCTGTTTGCATACACTGAGAAATTCAGTGTATGCAAACAGCATACACTGAATTTCTCATAATCTACATTCCATAATCCCCATATCACTTTTATTCGTGCCCTTGACACGCCATCTTTACCGCTGGACGAAGGAGACTAAATCTGTGCATAATAAAATAACAGTCCAAGTGTAGTTTTATCAAGTTCTTGTAAAAATGCAAAATGAGTTTATCATTGTCTGTTACAACATGGCAATTATCTTCTGAGTTGTATTTGCAATTTTTGTAATGTGATCTTTGAACTTCAATTTCCTTTCCAAGATCCCTTGCCTCATCAGTTTCTTGTAGCATAATCGCACAATGACATTGGGAATTTCCTCAAAGTACAAAGACTTTACATTGAATTGAGAGCCATTATCATTTGCCCACTCTTTCAGTTTGGTCAGATCATTCTGTAAATATAATGTATCAGTAGCTTTCCTGATTGTCTATGATCCAGGGGCACACCACTGGTCACGTTTAATCTAGTAGATTCACAGTTCCATATACCACTTGTACATGTCCACCACCCACTCACTTATCCAGGGCCTACATTCTACAGCTTATGCAGTATCCTATCAGTGCCTCAAAATCGGACAGTGCCATAATGTATCCATTCTTCATGTATCTTTTCCTATCGATTTGAGGTTGGCCTTTTACATGATGTGACTTTACATGCGCTCCCAACCGACTTGCTGCAGATGCTGAAATTGGGGAGGGAGGTGTTTTTTTTTTTTTTTTGTCTGTTCTGAGGGACGAAAAGCCAGAGTTTCTGAAAGAAAAATCCTCCACCTAAGACCAGCTCACTCACCTTTAGGGAAAAGAGACCAGATAAAGTATCTGAAGTCATAGACGGAAAACGAACACAGGTCTTTCCGACCAAAGGTCTTCTTAGACTTCGTTATGATGGCTCTTCATAATGTATCCATTAACTTTCTCTAATTCAACTATAACATTATTTTAAAATATGAGCGAATTGCCTGCTTAGTTGCAGAGTGGATATGCTAACAACTCAGCCAAAAGAATGAATCATATACCACCATGGGCATGGATTTATGTGATTGTCCTTAGATGGGAGATGAGGTCTCCCTGTGTACTAAAGGCATGAAGTGGCTTGAAAAAAGTTTCTGCACTCTGTAAAAATGAATTCAAAATATAAAATTGATAAAAATAGAAAAAAATCCATAATTCACACACAGTACAAATGTACTATAGATTTGCAAATAGCCTTTCGTAAGTGGGAGCAACATAAAAATTGCTAAAATGTGACCTTCCTTTTCCGTCTGCGAATTCTTACCAACTTCTAATCTAATATCTTTACCACCATCAGTTTTTGCAACAACTCTGTAGAACGGCACTATCATGCATGTGGGATTTTTCATATGCTGGGACTTACATTATTCAAATACGTCAAGGGTCAAGCCAATTCGGCTGAGCATTTCTTTACCATACTTGATATCTTATCGGCCCTCATGTTCGAATTCATATCCGGGTTATGTGAGAAATCTTGCACCTCATTCTCATACAACTTCGAACCTCTGTGTATTCGTCCAATCTAATAACAGCATTGTACACCAGCTTACACACGACTGGTTGATAGATCTTAGTGAAGCGGATATATCTCTTTTCATACTCGAATTCTTTTCACACAAAATATTTGTATTTGTAAATTTGCTAGGCAGTATACTTCATATAATTTGATTACGATATTCCGCCTACATCATCTTTTGGATACGATTGCCCATCCATTTCACCTTGATCTTATTTAGTCTGCGAACACTAGGAATGTGAAAAGTGAAAAGGTCAGAAGCACCTTTTCACTTTCACATGTACATTACTAATATCCTTCGCATTCAAAAACATACTGTATAATGAAAATGAGTGTTACACAGGGGCACTTATAAATGAATTAACCAAGATTTTCGAATTCCTTCTGGTCTTCTGTTATCCATCACGTGTTTTACTAACCTTTCTTTTCCCATTCAGTTTAAGTGACTGTACCACCTTAGAGTACCTTTGCTACTAATATCTAGTTCCTTTCTAATGTTTTCATTTTTAATGTTTCTACCATTGATAGCACCTGTTCAATCCACTAATTTTTCTCACAATTCTCATATGGTTTTTATTCTTTGATCAGCTACCAATTCTCAAATTAACTTAAAACTAGTTTGAACACTGATTTGTATACTGCTAATTTGGTGTTTTAGCTAATTTCTCTCTTATTCCATATAAATTTATTCGGCTGGCTCCCAACTCTGCCAACTTTCCTGTTTCGAAATTTTTAATTGCCATGTTCTCTGAAGTGCGTAAATAGTTGAAGCATTTTATTTTTTCTATTACTTTTCCACTGAAAACGGAGTTGAAGTTTATAGTATCGCCCATAAAAGAATCCTGAGGACATGCACTGGATGTTACGAGTTCAACATCATCTGTATAAAGTAGAAAACTAAGTTTAATAAACTAGTTTCCATAAATTAAGAAACAGAGAAATATTACAACTCAAACTATCACTTGAAATGTGAAACACCCACAAAAATTAGTTTAATTTAGTAACAATATCGTCACCATTATTCTCAGCATAATATATATGAAGATAATGGTCAAAATGAAATTGTCAAAGCACATTAATGTAGCCACCATTAATGAGCAGCAACACTGCTCAAAACGATGTTTCATACTGTTTATATATAATGGTGTCCAGGAGCACAGTTTGGTAATAGAACTTTGCAAGAGCAATGGTTAAGTCCACTCTCCAAAACCTTAGACTTAGCATCCCAGATATGCTCAATAGGATTAAGGTCAAGAGACTTGAGCCAGTCCATACGCACGGGTCTCTTGAAGATATTCGTCTAGCTACGAGCTTCATTCAATGAGGACGAGCATTATCGTCTTGTAGATGTTTTCCGCCGTTGCACCTACATATGGACGAGTATAACGATCCAGTATCCTTTTCACTGATATTAAAAGGATCATAATGTCTCCCTGGTTCTCTCCAGCCGAGAGAGAATTTGGACTTATCTGCAAACAAGACCGACCATCATTAGTCCCGGGTCTAGTTGACAAAGAGCCAGATCCTTCAAATGTGCTTTCCATGGTACAGAGACCACCTTCGTGAAGCCTTGTGTGCACAGGTTAAGTAATATTCTGTATTCATGAAAAAGTAAGACGATAAAAAATTTTACTTTGCCCAATATGTATGGTGATAAAACGTTGGTAATTACTGCTTCTGATTTGGTACATGAAGAAAATTTTGGTTAATAAATTTTATTGATCAATATCGACAAGCTGTCATTTGCGCAAAAACTTTGGACGTGACCCACAGTATGATAAGCGACAAGAGATTCACTTGCTGTAATTTTATCACCTTCCGCTATCACCATCACGTCTCGCCATAAACGAGCGGATGTTTTTAACCGAAGCCAGAGTCTTTTCAGCATCCTTATGTTTCTGGGTATGTAGGTGTTGGTTGATGTCGCTTCTGTCTCCATGAGCAACGGAAAAATGGACATGTTGGCTTACCACTTATTCCATCACTGCACAGCTTGTCCATTTTAATGAATTCTTTCTGGAGATAGTCATTAAAACTGCAGTTTCGCCTTTTTCACATTGCAAGGATAGGCTTAAAACTTTTAAAAATATGAAATTAAAACCACTGGCATTGAATAACATAACCACCGGTTAGCATACAGACAAAACAAAGACGCTACAGCAGAACAGACGCCGCGTCTCAGATGCGCAAATGTTGCCAACATGTATTTTTTATTTTCTCTGAATAAATCACTCCAGATATCGACATTTAGTATCGAACAATGCGACTCCCTGGTTACACAAATTACTGGTATCCATGATATACGATTATATAGGTTATGAATAATAATTTATGACTGACCAATATTAAAGTATATTTATAGGTTTTATTAAAAACAGGACAAAATTTGCATTTTTATTAAAACGACGGGACGGCTTGGAAATATGAATAAAACGGTACGTATGGTCAGCCTAAGTCTGAACCATGGAAAACGACTCAAATGCAACTATTTGGTTATCTCTACTTAACTTTGTCTTATGATGGTTCATCACCTGAACTCATCAGTTAAATATCTTTACAGCCATATAATTTTCGTATCACCCATCAGGATTCTCACTCTAGACCAGAAAGAAAACACCACTCGAGAACCCTTGCTATTTGCGTATAGCACAAACAGCGCCGCTCATTCCTATAATAACCATACTGTCACTTTTTACATAATGTACCCGACTTTCATGTCCCCCTCCCCAGTTATGGCAATTTTTTTTGTTTTTTAATTTATGGAAATTAGTAAAGCAAGAAAGATTTTTTTTTGAAGGATAGAGAAACGTACATCGATAGATATGTGCGGAGTTAAGGCAAATGCATATAGTGGAAGGGGACTCAACTCACATGTACAGTATGAATTAAAACAAAAAACAAAAAAACATACGTTCCACGTTTGAAGAGAAAAACTGCAACTTAGAAACTAAAGATGGGCACATCCTACCGAGAAAAAAAAATAGAGATGGAAAGGATACTGCATGGATAATGATGGAATTTGTACTGAAATGATAGAGCAGGGATTGAAGGCCGAGTTATACAACTGAATTTTGGATGATAGCATTTGGTCATTGGACTGGGTAAAGACAATTTTTCATACCAATCCAGATAAAATGAGAAAGCATCAAGAAATGTGTAAACTATAAATCAATAGCATTCATCTCAAATGATAGTAAAAGCATGCTCTTTATTATCAAATAAAAAAATTATTAATAACTTGGAAGATTATCTCTTTAGAACAGGTTTTATTCATGAAAGGAAGAGATATCAGGTACCAGTTCTGAAATCTCAGACACCTTAGTGACAAATCAAGAGAATTCAATAGTCCTCGTTATGCTTTGACTACATAAAACACAGGAAATCGACGTGGAAAATAATGTCGGTCTGGCTACTCCAAACATCTTATCCAGTTAATAAGTTAACTTTACAACACTAGCCAAACTGCAGAAAGAATTGATAACGCATTAGATCGCGTCTGTTTACAAAAAGAAGTAAGGAAACCATCAAGAGATCTCTGGATGACTGGAATAGAGGCATATTGATATATACAACTCAAGAATCAATAACCTAAGATATGTTGATATTTTATTTTATTTTACTTAACAGAAAATGTGGACTCCTTGGAAGATGAATATTATTGTATGGGCACCTCCATGAAGTCCGAAGACTCATCGTAAGAAAATATCCACTCATTCACAATTCTCCTAGCAAAAAACTCGCCTCCCACCCCTACTAACCACTTTTACTCAACTCCCAGGGATTACCTATTCTGTTCTGGCCTCTCTAGCCAAGTGCTGAAACATTTCCCCTGCATGTCCTATAAGTCTTTAAGCAACTGAAATGTTTACCATGTCCTCTTTCTCTCCTATCTACCAACTTCTGCAACACGCCCTCAATCTATTCTCATAGGGACCATTCCACACACAACTGAATCATCTCCACTTTATCTCAAAGAAACTATACATAAGTAGTTATACAGATGTGGATAGCAAGGCATTATAAAGAATAAACTTCCTTCCCCACTTGTTAATATGTTCTTCAATAGCCAAGTAATCATGTGGGATGCCTTAGAAATATGTCCTCTAAACTTTAACTCTGTCTGCCACCATCCCTAAATCTCTTTCCTTTACTTCAATTGATGTGGTACACAGCTTGTAATCTTATTTATTTATCCCAAAATGTATAACTTCGAGATAATATTTTGGAAAACTTTTCATACAGGGCAAATGCCAGAATATAGAAAGAAGCCCCATGGGAGATGGAAAGATCAAATTCATTAGGTCACAAGTCTTTAGCCATGGAAAGATTAACTAAGAGATATACGAGGTGTGGCTATTAAATAACAAGACTGGTTGCAAAAATATGGTTTATTGACATACTTCACACTCACTGCATACGAATTTTCCATTGTTGGAAGCAGTGCTTCAGGTCATCAGGTGCTATCTGCTTCAGTAATGCTGCCGTTTTCTCCTTCACCTCATTAACTGACTGAAAATGGGCGCCCTTCAATGCAGATTTCAACTTTGAAAAAAGGTAAAAATTGCATGGAGCTAAGTCCAGCGAGTAAGGTGGATGGTCCAACACAGGGATCTCCTTATCAGCCAGATAATGCTTTACAGACAACACACTGTGGACTGAAGTGTCGGCCTGATGGAGAATCCAAGCGTTGTTCTTCCACAGATTGGGTCTCTTCTTCCTCACTCGTTCTCTCAGCTTGGCCAGAACCTCAGGGTAATAATTGTCTGACCCTCTGGTACCCATTCAACCATTACTATGCCACTGAGATATAGATATCTACTCTATAATATAAAATGATATGATAAGCTTTTCTTGTAACAGTTTTTGTCAAGTTATTTGAAACTCAGGACTACCCTGAGTGGCAAAATGTTCTCAAGTCTTCAAAATTCGAGTAATCAGAATTCAAGAACCGGCCTACCAGCCCGTAACTCGGGGAATTGGGGGCCATAGGCAACTGGGGGGGGGGGGGGGGGGGGAAGAGGAACCCACCTTTCGAGTCATCAGAATTCATGGAGAATCGGCCTACCAGTCCGGAACTCGGGGGTTGGGCGCCTCAAACGCCAGAACCTCCTTTTCGAGTGATCAAAAATCAAGAACCGGCTACCAGTCCGGAACTGGGGGGTCGCCGTAGGCGTCAGGAGCCCCTAGTGTGTGTGTGTGTATGTGTATACACACACACACACACACACACAGTATAAAAACGATCTTTGTTTCGACTTGATCATTCTAGATGCGCACGTCGAAACAAAGCATGCTAATCAAAGCACCTTGTTATCCCCTTCAACATACACTCCTCCTCTATATCTATACACCGTTGCATACAAATTTTCCATTGTTGGAAGTAAATGCCGTGTTCTTCTTTACCTCACCCACTAGAACTGGACTTGCAGGAGAGCATCACATGTGATGAGACGTGGGTTTTTCAGTACGATCCAGAAACAAAGACAATCGATGCCTCAACAGTACTTCATACATAAAATCGTATACAAAAACAATGAAAATGTATAAGATCTTACACAAAAAGAATAGACCCAATAAATAAAATATACATATATAGACAAAAATTTAACTTTACTTTACCTGTATGGAGGAAAGTGCCCTTCTATAAAAGCATCAAGTAAGCACCACTCGACTCTGCTTGAGGCACACTGGGTCTGTCTCACTAAAAACCTGTCCGAGATGTTTTGGCCGCGTTTTAAAATGTTTGCCAGCAAAGGTTGGTCGATTGGTAGAGCCTCTGGTACTAATGGCTCACGCAAAAAGTTTGAGACCGGTTAGTAGTTGGAAGGGTCCAATCGTTCGATGCTGTTGACATTCCCTTAATGAGTCTATGGACTCCCTGGAGGTGTCACATATTTCTGAAGCGAGACATGGCAACGTCTCACTTGACCTTGGACTCCCCACTTACGTTTCCACAGTCTAGCCTTAACTGGCTTGTGTCCAGGCAATGCTTTTTTCATCCTGAGTGATATAGGCGCTCTCCTTGGCAATTTTTTCCAAAATAGGCTGGTTTCATCATAGTTGAACACTTGTTGGGAAAGAAAACCCTCAGCCTTTATATAGCACTAAATTCTGGCACATATTTCTCAGCAGCTTCTTGGTTCGAATTCGCACCCTCTCCATGCCTAACCACATTATGAATGCCACTTAACTTAAATTTCTCGGACCAACCACTCGTACCAGGGTTTTTCTTTAACAGATCATGCAACCGCCTTGCTCTTTCACAAATTACAGCCTCAGAAACGCTACCACGAGCTGTTTCTTGTTCATCTAAATCAGCAACAATTTTCCCACTTCAATCGTCTGTGATCTTCGTTTAGTAAGAAATTTCACTCCTTTGAAACATCAGCTCCCTTGATCGCCTCTTTACTTGAAATTACACCATCCTGTTAACTACCGAACAATGCGCGTCCATGCCCTGAAACTTAAGTAAAGAGTATTGTACAGTTAGTTGATTTCACCATACCGAACTGCACACGATCCGAGACACGAACGCCATTTTTATGTTTGCATATGATTTTTTTTTCATCTCTATCATGGTTCTAACAACGTTTCGCTTTGCTGCTATCACTATCTTTCTTCGGTCCCATGGTGGCTTATTTAATAAGCATAAGCACAACACAAAGAAAATCAAGACAAGGCACTGTAAATTCGAGCAGGTGTAGGCTGTGGCGTAACTGACGCTTTCCCGCCGTTGCCGGTTTGGAAACCGATTTGTTCGAGATGAATCTTTCGACAACCGGTTACACTGTACTGCATAAATACAAATATACAAAAGAAAATTGTTATACACAATTTTCTTCCGATTTAATGCACTGTGAATTATATTGTAGAATGTATTTTTTTTTTCTCTTGAAGGTAGGCGATCGTTTTCTATTCACTAGCTCCTTTCTTCCTTGTCACTCGATGCTGTACAACCAAAACATTAGTACCTTGGATGCATCTTTATGCCATTAGTCTAGTGGCTATGCACTTTGCAACCATATGCCTGGGTTAGGAGTGTCCTGGGTTCGATTTCCGTGGACGACGTGAGGAGCTTAAGGATCTTTTCCAGCCATTGCCAAGTTATCCAGTCTAGGACGTGGACAGCCCCCCCCCCCCCCCCCCAGTTTACCCGGGGTTTTCATTCTGCAAGCAGGCAAACCGGTGCCGTGAACACACAGGCTAGTCATAGGATATAGTACTTAATCCCTATAGTACTAAGCAGGGCTGGCGTTACCATTTAGGCAAACGCCTAGGGTGCAAAACTTTCAACATTGAAGGCAAGAAAAATTAAAATTTGATTTTCATATATTATATATATTGTATATTAATAAAGCATGCCAAAATAATTTTTTTTTATACTTAAAGCTTTCATCTCTGATACATTTCAAATAGGGTGATTTAAGTAAGTCCATCTTTCCCAGTTATAACTAAATATCTGGATAAGTCGTAATAGTAAATCTGTGACATCATCGACTAGCAGTAATAATACTTGCTGTATTTTAGACATTCCAACAGATCCTTATCTGCTTTAATAATGTTACAGAATTCTAATTTAAAAATAAGCATAATCACCATAGTTTGAAATCTTTCTTCAAGATTATTATCACCGGTGATATTTTGATCTATCATGGACCTGGAATCTCTGGAGAGAATACTGTTTTGCTTTATGTGATGCAAAACATGCAAGTTCCTTGTGCAACTCTCTGCTAGTATTTGCTTCTTGCAGAAATATTTGAGACAGTTGCAGTGAATAAACCGAAATTGGGCTCTAGGTATGTGTGAAGCGCAGTTGATGTGGCTGAATTACATCTCCACATGTGCTAGGACCTGCATATCTTGAGTATACAGAAAGAAAACAAACAGCACAAGTACAGAAACGTCAACATCCTAAAGGGCAGAGTAATCCTTTTCTTCTCTAACTACAGAAACATGATCCAAAGCAGACCAACATCACTTTTCCAATCTATCAAATTTTCTTACCCTAACAATATTTTGGAACAGCCTTCATTGCCAACTGCTACAGTCCAACACACAAAAGTTTCCATACAACTAGTACTCATTATTGAGAAAGATCCATGTATAGCTATTTATACACAGGCAGAAATGAGAAATCTCTATGAGGATCCTTACTTCAAAACTAAAGGGATGTTATTTAGTTAATAGCTTAAGAAGGCATGATCGTTACTTTGTTTTGCCAGATTTAATTACTTTGTGTTTACCTTGTATGCAACTTAACTCTTATTTTATTGGGCTTAAATATGGTGTGCGTGGGGGGAGAAGCACACCTTATATTTAAACTAATGCACACTTTTGGCTTATAAGACACTAGGAAATGCCAAGCACCAGCAAGAGTCATTATGCATGAAGAATTACTTTTATTATTTTGGTCAATAATTTGTGAAAGGTTGTACATACAACTAAATGTACAAGAGTAAGGTGAGCTTTTTTTTTTTTTTTTAAATGCATTATATATCCATTACCACTGCAAGATCTGAACTGGCAGCCTGTTGAGAAGTGAATAAGTCCATTCATGTCAACTAGATTAGCAAATGCCAGAATATACTCTAATTTCATCTGAGAAATATAGCCTGCATAGCTCAGTCACGGTACAGACGAAGCCCTTTTGGTCAGAAAGACCTGGGTTAGATTCCAGTCTATGATGTGAGGAACCTTTATCTGGTTTCATACGGAGGTAGAAGGTTTTTTCACACACCTGAATCTACAGTCATAAGATACATACTTAATCCCTCACTAGGAGGGCTCAACCAGTCCTAAGGGACGGCCAAGGAACAGCAGGAGGGAACCCCATAAGAATAAATAAAAATCTGAGAAATATAAAAGAAACAGGGCTCCACACCTCTTGAACATACAAGTTTTTCCTCGTGAAAAAGCAGGCGATAGCAGAAAATACACAATTAGCAGATAAGTTTACGAGGTACCTCGGTTGTGCCATGTAAATACCTGAAATAGTTAGGTATTATTACAAACTGCAAATTTAAAAGCAAAATCATGTTCAATAATTTTAAATTTTACTGAAATTTTTTTTCTTAAATTAGTCCTTGTTAAAACTATTTAACCGAAATTGTAGAAAATTAATTGGATTCCACTTACATCATTTCTTATTTGCTGATTTTTCACAAAAGCTGTTTGAAATCTGTTGTTCATTTAATTATACCAGAACAAATAAAGTTGGATAATTCTACTGCCCCAACCATAATACTGTTTTTAGAATTCTAAGAATTTAAAACACTTCTAATTCAACACATAGTATTAGAAGATTAGTAAAAGGCACAGAAAAAAAAATGAACAAATACTGCAAAACAAGCCTTTATTTGCTACAGTATCCAAACACACAGCTGGTATGGTACAACCTGTACACTAAATCCCAAAGTTACAACAAAGGCCTGTGCACAACATAAGGTTACACACATAAGAAGTGTAGAGAAACTTTACCAAATGTAACAGAAGCTACATGCTTCATAGTAAGCCATATCTCATAAAGAGAGAGAATGACCAGAATTTCTGCATGTAACCAAGTATCACAAATACACAACACTCTTAATAAAAGTTACACAAGTGTGGTTTACATATGAACAATAATAAAATGCATTTTAAGTCAACAAATTGTTGGACTTTTTGGAACACAGATGAAGTGCGTATTACCACTTCAGGGTGTTTTAGGAAAAAACTACTTTTAATTACACAATTACAGAATTTGTGTACAAGGACTAAATTAAAATTAAATGAAACTCGAGAGTTCGGCCTCAAAAATTCAGGAATCTCCACCCAATACTTCATAAACTGCAAAGGATGACTGCCGCCATACAGACAGATGACATGATGGAATCATTTACAAAGAAGTGTGGTCAAAAATTTTGGAAAAATGTACAAGTTTTCTATGGAATAGTATATGCCAAAAACTATTTTTACAAGGGCTAGGCACAAAAGCCAATGCTGATGTATCAATGTACAAATTTACAACTATACACAGCATAGTTACAGGACTGAGAAAGGAAGCTCCTTCAGAAACCACTCAGAACTGGAGGACTTAGATCAAAACCTGATGCCTTAAAACTGCACAAGCAAGGCACCAAAATTCAACTGCTACCTCAAATGACATGAGCAAATGTTTTCTTCTGATAAATAAAGTTTTTTAAACAGTGAGAAGGACTACAAAGCAATTTCCTAAAAAGTGTTATTCAGTGCATAACTAGATATACAACCACAAACTTTTTACATTTAAAAACCTTAAAGCTATGAAATTTTTTTTACACATATACACCAAATACATGCACAGAGAAGTGCTTTTTACCAGTTTGAGTATGGCTTTCCATGAGATATACAATTCAAGCCACTGATGCCAGCCATATTAATTATACAAAATGGTGAAAAAATTTGCACTCTTGGCTTCAGAAATCTAGATGTAAAAAGTACACATTTGATCAACATAAATTCCTTTCTTGACAGCTACCTAAAAGATGTTATCAACATCTAGCCACATCCATCTTATACTCTCGCAGCACACTAACCAATCTGTGTGGCAGCAGTGGTCCGTTTATCACATGAGCACAGATAGTCAAAATTATTAAAAGTACTTCAGAAGCCTGTGAAAATATACTCAGGCCAACCCTAATCTTCATGTCCTCCATTCTGTACAGTATTTAAGAAGGGCTTCTTGGCCAGTGAGCGAAAATTTACATTTTCTGATACATAAAACTAAACTACAACCTCTACAACTAACCAACATTATGCACAAAACTACTACTAATTACAGTATAAAGCAATCAACTTAAAAATGGTTATACAGCTTACAAAAAAGTACAAGATACTTTTCATAATAATCTACATACAAGTGCTATGTGAAGCTAAACAGTAAACTCTTACACAAAACTTGGATGTGCCACCACACACACACATGGACAACTGTCTACATCTAGGTATGGGAGAGGGTCCACAGTTACAGCAATCAATTCAAAATGGCTCTCATATTCCTGATTTTATCCACATATAAAAGAAAAAATTTACCTGTATTAACAGCATCTGCTGCAGAACAAGGACCCCATAATCTGGAGAAATACACAAACATCTAAATTTTTCCAATTTCAGAGCATAAAATAAAGTAAAATAAATAAAAACAAAAACTATTTCCAACTGTAAATGTTACAGGGTATTTTTCCCCCTTTTTTATTTTTAAAGATTTAGCACAAGGTGCTTTTGACTGCATTCCTGTATAAACAGGATCACATGTTTCTTGTTTGGTTTTTACTTTCAACCACCACTGCAGCTGACTAAAATAACTTCCTATCTAGGAAGGCATATTGTGGGAGTTGTCACTAGTGAGTTGTGGAGCTAGCCATGAGGACAGGCATTTTTGCTGCCTTCACTGATGCTGCTACGATTGGGCTATGAATAACTTTACAGGCCCGTCTGTACATCTTATCAAAAGTAGCAGTATGAGGGGGGGATGAAGGGGAAAAATAAAATTAAAAAAATAAAAAAGCACGGGGGTACACCTCTAGCACCAATTCTTACAAAGACTGTTTTTCACACATGTTACAATGTACAACATGAAATCTACATTACAGTGAGTTTAAGAATCCAGCAATCGTAACTGGTCAAAGTCATCAATGAAATATTAAGGAACTTGATAAGGCGATTATCACCACATGTGAGAGCTCTATGTCTAAAGTAACAAAACTGTAGGAGATCAGCATACATTACAACACCTCCTATCAATGGGCAATGAGTTTACACATATGTAAATAAAGATCTATTGTACAGGGGAGACACTGCAGAGAAATACGAATTCAAAATGTTACTGTCCCCAAATGTTTTATAAACTTTTTTTTTTATTACATAATCCGGAAATACTGGTGGAGAATTATGTATACCTAAGTACTACATACAATCAAAATCCAAATTTACAGTAACACAGGGAAGCTCACTAAAATACAAGTGTGCGCGCACACACGAGGGTAGGGAGGGAGTTATCATTACATACCGGAATCATACAGAGGAGCCATATCCTTTCAAAAACGGAATTAATTACGTACATAGATACATGCTTCAAAACTTACACTAGGTTTCTGTACTTATCATCATGAAAAACATAGACTTATTGAGAGGGCAAATAGAACTAATGAAAATAGATACAATGTTCAAATAATTTTTCTAAAACTTAGTTGATTTTATAAGTTACTGAACAAATAACATAACAAATGTAGAGGTAAAGTATGGAGAACCATACCGTACACTATTCAGGGAACAGTAGAATTTCAAGCCAGTGACTTATTTTGTTTGTTCAAGCTCAAAGTGGCATTCACAAGTCAGGTAACTGGCTTGAAGGCAGTGCTCAGAAATGATATCCCAATCTCTGATATTTAAATTTAATTTGCATTTTCACAGGATGAAGGCCTAAGTCTAATGATCTCTACACAAGGCAACATTTTAAACATTTACACACACAAGAAACCTGTGTGTCGTCCAACTACACTTTTCCCAAGTAAAAAAAAGACTAATTACAATAATTTTTATAATACAATGGACTTCCACAGCACCTTACCACATATCCATACATCAGCAAGTGATTATGAGTATACACTACATCCATTTGTACAAATTTAACATACCCACAGAATATAAGTAACCTCATCCTGTGATATTCTTGTCAATGACAAGATCATCAAGCATGCCTCCTTTCAACTAACATTATTAATTAAGAATAAACTAGTTACAAATTTTACAGCATATGAAATACATTTTTGAGATGCCATTTTTAAATGGCACCATTAGGTGGTGCACCTATCGGTCCCAGGTCGTTGTTTTTCAAGAGGTACTTCTCCAGCTTTGCCAAAATATGCTTCCCATATGTATATTTGCGCAGAGAGGGGATGTGCGGACGGATCTTATGCAGCAATAGCTTCCTCTGTGGTGGTTCTGCAACCTCAATCATCTTCTGGACCACATAATTGGCATACTGATCTTTCATCATGGTGTATAAGGCACTATGGGGGCTGAAAGGAATAATATTACATTAAAAAAACTGCTAGAAAGGGCAGCTCAGTTCACACAATCTTTTATGTTATCAAATTACCCACCTATCCAATGGCTAAATATTAGCTTTTATTTACTACAAACATAAAAATTTTACTTTCATGGAATGTTTAGGATAAAATTTGTAAAGTGATTCAGAGGTAGTCAATAATTATTCTTGTAACACTATTATAATTTTTTTCCCCTTGAGACTTATCTTGAAACAACATTTATGTATAATCAAATAGAAAATTAATTCTTTTTCACGATATCCATATTTTTTCATTTATTGCATTTCTGAGAAGTGGAAGTTCTTATCCCCTCTGTCGGGAACTAGATGGCAACTTTTCAGTCAGTGGAGGTGGGAAGAAGAAATATGTTCTCTGCACTTAGAAGGAATTCAGACCTATCCTGTTCTATGAGCACACATCACTCTTCCAAATGCACAGTGGCACTTTACCTGTACATAATGATAAACTGTATTTTTTTTCTGCATATCACATGGAATTACTTCTCTTGTTGCCTGTAACTAGTTAATGTGTACTACTTCAAATTATCTGATTTTAATATTCAAACAAAGCGTACACCTTCAGGATCAATGTTTATGCCATGGCTTTAAAATTGATGATGAGAAGGATGGAAGTAGTTTTGTAAATATGCATGTATAACCATCAAGCATCAGGTCTGAACTAACTGTTTGCTTTTGCTAATTTTGCACACTATCAAATAATAATGATTTTCATTAATGACTGCTTATAAACAGGGCAAGGGTATTCCCATAGTTGGCTACAAAAATCATCTACCACCCAATCAAGTATGGAGACGACTCAGTTGTAATAATGAGTTTAGTAAGGTTGGTTTGAATTAACTTACACCATAGTGCTATACATATGGGACACACTACTCAGTAATCAACCATGAGGAAAATGCTAAAGCATCTAGAAAGGTTTTATGGACTTGCTGGTATGGGGGATTTTCTTGCCAACAAGGAAGACAACTCTTTTGTTTGGGTGGTTTGGTTGGTTTTGGGTTTACTAGTGTAAGCACAGCAAAGCTCCTGCTGCAACTATTAGACAGGTTAAAGTGGTACACAAGATAATTAGTAATAAATAACATCTTACATATATAATATAACAGTTTAAAAAAAAAGTGTTTATTACAAGGCAATAAGCAGTAAATATTTAAATAAATAATATCTCATGTACAAGAAAACAATCAGGAAAAAAAATTCATCTTATTATAAGGTAATAAGTAATAAATGGTTAAGTAACATCAGGTACAAGGAAACAGTTAATGGACTCAAAAAAATCCATATACAATTAGAAATGTTAACCCTCTATAGAAATTTAAAAACAAAGTGATCAGATAAAATTTTAATATATACAGGTTCATGCAGGTTATTATTAAAAGTATTAAAAACAAAAACACTATGCTCATTAAGGAAATGAGGGCATGGGATCAGTAAGGAGTGTGTGATGACAATATCCTATGTGGAGCTGAGCAAGAACTAAACTTCCTCTTTGAAATCCATGGGTAGACTGCCATAATTTAATTTCAGTAATTTCAGAGAATGAGCTGACTTAGCTGCAGTATTGGTAGCCTTGTTTGCCTAAATCAACACAGCTTAGGATCCAACAGAAATGTATGTTTAGATAGAACCTCCATAACTGAGAGAATAGATGCGAGTTCCAAATGAGCTGTTGCTGATGTACCACTTGTTTGTAGAGAGTGAGTGTACAGATAATGCATCTTTGGTTGTATTTCAATTTTATGTTGTTCAGAATTAGCTCTGCGGTATGTAGCTAATTAGTAAAGTTATGACATTCTAGTAGGATATAATTATGCTGTCCAAAAGACAGCTGGTGGCTCAACTACAGACACTAATTTTGAAGTCTGTGCAGAGGGACATAAAATTAGAATATTTGGCATATTGCTGTCCTGCCCAGCTATTTGTATAACCATATGCCAAAAAGGTCAGACAAATGATTACCTTCAATATCACTTCCCTATTTACTATGTACAATTAACTGAGATTCTTGATTTGATAGCCTCAAACATATTCAAATTATTTAGAATACATGATGGTTATTTCAAATGGAAAGGAAATACATGCAACAACTGGATGGGATAGCAATGCCCCCCCCCCCTCCCCCATCTACAGTAAACACGGAAAATCAAGGCGCACAACACAGCAACTCAAAACCATGCAGTTTGGCTATAACTACATAGGTGACGTGGTCGTTATTTTGCCACACAGCATCGAATAATATACACTGTGTGGCCAGATAACTAAATAATTAAATAGCCAGCATCCAAAAATCCTCATCACAGCAGAGGAAGACCGATGCGAGTTTGAAATCCTGCTGCAGGCACAGATATTTGTGATTGTCTTTAGAGGCAACATGAATTTCATTGCTCTATACAAGAGTGCCATCCTGGGTATTGGAGGCTTGCAGTGGCTTGAAAAAGTTCATTTTTGGTCTAGAGCAAGGTTTCCAGACTATGTAAAGTAAAAGATGAAAAATATATAAAATTAATAAAAATATATTAAAAAAAATTCTTTAGCCCACCCATGGTACAAATATACAGGTTTACAGAAGAACCTTTTGTGGGTGAAAGCTACATTAAAAAAAAAAAAAAAAAAAAAAAAAAAAAAAAAAAAAAAAAAAAAAAAAAAGCATAAACAAAGTTAATCTAAGGTGGCATGGTAAATTGGAAGGTTTCAGGTATCTTGTGTGATACAAAAGTGTCTGGTAAGTTCAAAGGAAAGATATACGAAATGGTAGTAAGATCAGCACTGATGTAAAGCAGCGAGACTTGGCAGATGACCCAGAGAATGGATGTAGCTGAAATGAGAATGCTGAGACTTGTAAGTGGTATAACAAGATTGAATAAAAGCAAAAATTCACTAATCCAGGGGACAATGAAGGTACCCACAGTATCTGGGAAGATTAGGCAATCAAGGCTGAGGTGGTTTGGTCATGTTGTACATTGAGATAAAAGCTATGTGGAAAAGAGAGTGCTGGAGATGAATGCAAAAGGAAAGGAGACCTAAATAATGATAGCCAGACAGCTTGAGAGGACCTCCAAGATCTCTGACTAGAGAACATGACCTTAGAACTGAATGAAGAAGGTTGATCAGCTGCAGTGACCCACTTAAATGGGAATGAAGCTGAAGGAGGACAACATCATGTTATAATGATAACATTCATAGTTATGTAATCAATACATTAGTGTGAATTTATTTACATAAATTAGAAGAAAACTAACTTACCCATCATTAAAGGAGCAAATTTCTTCTATCAACATTGCCTTTTCACCTCTGGAGGAATGAGTCACACACTTTTCTACGACATTGCTGAAATGAAAATAAAACAAATATATACAAACAAACAGAGAGAGAGTTTTTTTATTACTCATTATAATAATAATTTACAATTAAAAAAAAGAGCCAACTAGTTTCACATGCTTATGTCTAGTGACCTCTTCAGAGTGATGGATAAAAAACTCAAACCAGTAGAAAACAATCAACAGTGATTGGAAAAAGTTTAGTATGTTGAGAAATCTGATATTTTCAGAACTCATTTAAGATAAGATTTTGGTTTCTGTTAACAGAAGCCAGGGGAAGCCACAAGAATGAATGATTGCAGTGAATTTCTTGATTAGACATGAAAGTTGTCCGCAAAATAGAGCATGATGCTAGCCCAGATTTTTCCTCTCTTCCATATTCTACATTGCTGAGATATTTCTTTGTCTATTTCAAAACTTCTAGCCCAACCATGTAGGGCAAATCACAAGAATGTGGAATCTTTTTAGTAACCTATAGATAACGTTCCTGGAACTGGCAGATAAAAGACTGAAGTTCCTCTTTTAGCTTATCTCTTCATCTTTTAAAACAGAGATTATTCTGTTTCTTTTTTTTTAGGACTGGTGAAGAAACAAAACATGAATATAACATCCCATATGAGTGGGTGCCTGAAATGAAATACTGCCCCCCCCCCCCAAAGAAAACCAATATGAATAAAAACTCCCTGTATGGAATGAACAGAAAGAATGAAGATCTAAAACTATAAAGATGTCAACATTTCACTGATCTAAAACCTGCTGATTACCAGGTGGTAAGTTGTGGGATGGCTTTAGCAAGGAATCTTATTTCAGCTTTTTTTGAAAAAGATCAGCCAAAGATTCAGGTAAGGGCCCTCCCATAGTAGATCCAAAAAAGTTGCCTGTGGAGACAACTATTCTACTTAAACAGTTTAGTGATATTTGGTGAGAAGAGCTGCTCAATAAGGCTGCTGATAAGGTATTATGCCTTTACAATAATTCCTAAATGGTAGTTGTAAAGTTCAATTTGAAACAAATATAGAAGTATAATATACAATGTATGTCATTCTGTGGGTGAAATACTGGAGTACATTTCACTTAGCAAAAAAGTCTCATATTTCAAAATTTTCAATCACCTTACATTTGTACATTATCACATGTCAAATAAACCAGTACCGAGTACTGTGGGTGCGATCACTTCATTTTAGTATAATAAGTATTTCTTTATATATGTATGGCGGAGGGGGAAAAATCAATTCCAGTATATTTACAAATTATGTTACAAAAAAACTTTATACGACTTTTGTAAGTCATACAAAGATTGTTCATAGATCTGGAAAATATGTAACAGGTGATTATTTTCTCAAATATATTATATTCAAATGACATTATTTCATAAAATAATGTGAAATAGCAATAAATAAAAGAAAATGCTGTTTTATAAGATCCCCTCCCAAGAATGTATTACTGTTTTTCTCTTTAAACAGCCATTTCTGGCAGTCTTGCTATCAGATTTATGTTTTTTTTTTAATGGTTACAGTAATCTGTCATCATGCTGATGTGTTCCAGGTGCACCTCTAATACCCTGGTGATATTTTTCACCATCCACTAACATTCTCAGAAAATAACTTTAAATGAGACTGCAAGAAATTAACTTAAGTTCATATTAGAACGTAAGCTTTAAACCCCCCCCCCCCTTTTTTTTTAAATACAAAAGCATACTTCTCATTGTTAAGTATGCTTTTGAATTCAGGATCTTTGTTGTTCACAAATAATTTTATTATTGCATTTTTGAAACCATGATTATTTTTCAGCATTTCACCATTCCTTCAAATTTATATGCATTTAATTTTCTCTTCATTTGTCTTAGTCTTTGAGATGTCATGGTCAAAGACTAAGAAAATATTTTTTGAACCAGGAATGGAAATGTCTTCTTTGCTACTGAATTTTTGGGAATTTTGCAAGTTTACGCAAGTCCTTGATGACACTGAAATCCAGATGTCTACTATATTTTATGAGGAATATAGTTAATGACAGGTGAAAATAGTTGTCATTTTTGTATTGTCTTGTTCAACATGCTTGAATTACCACATACAGGAACGAAACATCTTCAGACCCTATAACAGGCAATATGAGGTCTTCATATTGAATTCTGATGAATTCATAGATAGCCTGAGATACATAAGTCATTGTTATCCTGATCATCACTTTGCCCAACAACAAAACTTTTTCATGGCACATTAGCAGCATCTATGGCTATTATATGCAAACAGCTAAATATATAAATGGGAAATGTATAAGCATATTGTAAAACAACAATATACACTGGCAAAAGTGATAAAATCAAATGCACAGTTAAAAAAAAAGATTTTTTGCAATATTCAACTTTGTGGGGGTATTTAACAAAACCAGAACTAAAAAAAAGTTTAGAGTTCAATTCTTTTCACAATAAGAGGAATCTTTATATGAGTTTTTTCAAATGAAAGTGAGTCAGCTGATCTCATACAGGGATAGCAGTGTTTCTTCTGCAGAAACTTGATTTTTTTTTTTATCCCGCATACAGGTAAGTCAGCCAGGATAATATATGTAACTTCTGTGAACGCATGTAGTGAAAGAAAAGAATAAAGCATATCAAAAGTTCCTGGGAAATAAGTCAGCTTGTGCTCTTAGAGAATACAGAGACAAATGTAAGAAAGCTACAAACTGTGTAAAACTAGTTAAACAAAAGTCATGGAAAGACTTTGGTAAGACATAGAAAATAAATATCACGAAGGTGGCAAGATATTCTGGAGGTTGTTGAAGAAGCCGAGAAATGGAGGCAAGACTGCTGTAAAAGGAATGAGAGATGATAAAAGTGATATGAAAACTGGAGAAAAAGATACTTGAAGTAGAAAATGCCATCAAAAGCCTGAAATGTAGAAAGGCAGCAGGAGTAGAATGCTCAAGTATGGAGGTATAAAATTCTTACAGTGGGTGCACTGCATAGTTCAGAAGGCCTGGACAGAGGGACAAATTCCATTTGATTGGAGCAGAGCTCTCATAGTACCCATCTATAAAAAGGGAAATAAAACTGAATGTGAGAATTACAGAGGTATTTCAGTACTGAGTGTTCCTGGTAAGATATATGCAAGTATACTTGAGAAAAGGTTGAGAGGGACTGTGGAAGAGAAGCTTGGTGAAGAACAAGCTGGATTCAGGCCAAATAGAGGCTATCACGATCGGATTTTCACTTTATGACAAATAATTGAGAAATCATGAGAATATAACAAAGATCTGTATTTAAGTTTTGTAGATCTGGAAAAGGCATGTGACAAGGTGCCAAGAGAGAAGCTATTCAAAACTTTATATGATGTCAATAGGGCATTATATCAAGCAATAGTTAGTCTTTATTTGTGTTGTAAGCCAGCAATTAGAAATGAAGGAAGTACAGGAAGATGGTTTAATGTTAAATCTGGTGTCAGACAAGGATGACATTTCTCCCTCTGTTATTCATTATCTATATGGATCACCATTATGAAGGAAAGTGGTATTAAACCTGATATCAAAATTGGAGATGTTAATCTCAGCTCTTTGCTTTATGCGGATGATGTAATACTTCTAAATAAATCCGCTACAAGTCTGCAAGATTCACTCACTAAATTGAATAACTGTAATAATGGATATAGTATGAAGGTTAGCAGTAACAAGACAAAGACGATGAAAATAGGCAGAAGCATTGAAAATATCGAACTTGTTTTACCTATAGAACAAGTAAAACATTTTAGCTACTTAGGCACCATTTTTAGTGAAGATGGTAAATTAAATATGAAAATAGACAACAGAATCAACAAGCTGGTATGGTATGGAATAAGAGAGAAATCAGTCAAAACACTAAATTAACTGTATACAATACAGTGTTTAAAACAATTTTAAGTTACAGATCTGAGAGCTGGATCAGAAGTAAAACACTTGACCAAAGAGTAGAGACAGCAGATTAAGAAATCTGAGAAAGATTAAGGGCATGAACAGATGGCATCAATGACAATATCATATTAAAAACGAGGATATTAGGAAAGAACTTGACATTGTCAGCACCCAGGAATGTGTTAGCAGAGCTAATCTCAGGTGGACGGTCACTTAAATAGAATGGGGAGCAAAGTGTTCTCTGCCCAGTTGGCAGGAAAAAGATCCAGAGGAAGACCAAGACAATAGTGGATTGATACAGTAAAAAGTCACCTAGAAAACAGCAATATAAGATCTGATGTTGGAGTCTTGACAGGTAACAGTGATCTGGTGAACAATGTGTGTTTTGTAGATAGGAAGATAGTAATGATGTAAATTTCTCATGTAATACTATCATATCCTGTACATTTGATGATGAAAAAAAAGTTTAAGATTGCAATTCATATTCAGGTTTGCTTTGTGTAATAGAGCCATCACAAACCCTCTCTGTACAATGTCTTTCAGATAGCTCATAAGTTTATAAAACAAATCATCGAGGGTCATATGCAACTAAAAGCACTGCACTTTATTGCATGAAATTCAAGTTCAAACCAAATTCAAGAAAAGCTCTCTTGAATTTTGCAGTTCAGGGAGTAATTTCAGTAAAATACTTTTAATAAAACTAAAATATTTTATTAACATATGTTTATGACAATATTAAATGAAATAACCTAAAGAATGCACATTTGAACAATGTGGTGGTATTGTTCTATCCTTATCACTGTTTTATATATCTTTAGTTTGAGTTCTTTACTTAATCTTAAAGTAAATTATAGTTGCCAAGAAATTATATTTTTGTTAACTCTTTATCCAAATGTAAGTAAACAAGGATCACAACTGAAGTACAACCATCACTAGGAATGACTGTTGACTTCACATCGGATACCTTAGTATGCCATAACGTGAAGCACTTTCTTTCAGATATGTATATTACTATGCATTATGGGAAAGGTCATTGCTCAGACTGGTTTTGAACTTTATTAAAGTCTCACCAGTGGGTGCCAGACCCAGAAGATACCACGGTTGAATTAATGCAGAAGTCATATTTTCTGTATACAGTAAAAAGGTGTATAATCTTATTAAAATACTCAGAGATAATTGCTTCTATATACACATATAGCCTAATTATGATGACACTTCACATCCAAAATGAACAAAAATGTAATTTTTTGGCAAGTATAATTTACTTTCTAACCAAGTAAAAAAACTTTCTGCAAATAGTCCTATCGACTTCAGTTTTTATTTAAATCACTGTTAATTTTTTGAAGAGATTTTTATAATGAGAAGAAAGCATAAGCTAAGAACACTGTTATATATTATAATACAAAATACCTTGCAAATTTATGTTGAGACAACTGCAGAACTTTTCCACGAACAACAGAAACAATTTTGCTTTTGTCTTCCATGCATCCATGTTCTAACACATGCTGCACAACATAGTTGCCATACTGATCTTGTACCAGCTGCTCAGTATGTTGGTGCAGTTCCTCTAAGATGGGAGCAGTTTGTTCAGGTGTGCAGTGCTCCAAAATCCTCTGAATCACACGACACCCATATGGGTGAGTGGATAGTGCAAAAACCTGCCAAGAAATGGAAAGCTCTATAATTACTGACAAACTAGACAACAAGTTGTCATTAATGACCTAGTAAAAAAAAAAATTAGTTCAGTTTTGTTATAACATTTTACTCCTTAAAAACTTCACCCAAAGTTGAGCTAGCCAGTCATGCACAAAGTTTTTCCTCCCCAAAAGTTGAGTTTTTTTCGTCCTACCTATAGAACAGGTAAACCTGCAAGCCTAAAAAAGCAACCAAGGGTATGTATCATATTTGTAAATTGTACACGTTTTGCATAAATTACACAAAAAAATAATAATAAATATATAAAATGAGTGATAATCAGCATCAAGTGTCCACACCAAGCCAGTAGTGAAGCATTTTGCAGTTTTTAAGGACGCTTCATGCTGATTATCACTCGTTTTTATTTATTATTTTTTGTGTTCTTGTTGGAAACAAATGTTTAGAGATAACATTGTTTAAATTTTATTTAATTACAAAGTCAACATATTGATATTGGTCACAGACAATATACTGTAGAAGATTCATTGACTAATTCTGTTAGATTTCTTCTTCCTCTTCTGCTCATGGCAGGTTGAATTCCTCAAAAACAAATTTTCACCATTTCTTTCTGTCTGATGTCTTTTTGTCGTTCTATTATGAAGTTTAAGTGGGTACTTTCTTTGCTGGAATGTCATTTAATAATATGTTTGGTAGTCTTTCTGGATTCATTCTTTAAAAATGTGCAAACCAGCTTAGTTGGCTTGTTTTTAGTGTGATAATTATTGTTTCCTTAAAGTTCTTCTCTGACTTTTTCATTTGTTTTTCTTTTTGTCCAATTTGTTTTATTGATTTTTCTTAGGCATTTCAATTTCTTTTTTCTTAGGATCCAGCATTGGGAGCCATAAAGTATTGTGGGAATTATCATTGTTTTATATATCTTTAGTTTGAGTTCTTTACTTAATCTTTTATTGTTCCATATTTTTTTCTAGTCTGCCCATTGTTATCCATCCATTATTAATTCTGTTTTATGGTTTTGAAATAATCGAGATGTTTGATCAGAATATTTTCTAATTTTTCTTGGCTGTCTGTAGAGTGCTTCATCTACTACCTCTTTTAGGTGCAGGTCACATAAAAATGGTGACAATGGGCATAACTCCTTTTTTAAATAGCTCTCTGGTCTGTTTCAATATTTTTGTATTTTACTACTGTTTGTGTTTCTGAATAATAATTCTTATAATACAATTTGTCCACGCGGTTAGCCTAGTGGCTTTGCACTTTGCAACCATATGCCTGGGGAAGGAGTGTCCTAGGTTTGATTCCCGTCCACGACGTGAGGAGCTTAAGGATCTTCCTCAGCCATAGCCAAGTTAGCCGGTCTTGGGCGTGGGCAGCAGGGTTTTTTCCGCCAGTTTATCTGGGGTTTTTCATCCCGCAAGAAGGCAAACCGGCCCCGTGAACACACAGGTTACAGTCATAAATACTTACGGCAAGGAAGGCAACGGGAAACCACCTTGCTCATAATCATCTCTCCCTAGAATGGTAGCATATAACTACCCTCCTGCGGCCGTATGGCAGATGGGAACCAGAAGATAATACAATTTAATAGGTATTTGCCAAACCTCTTTTTTTCTAGAATTTTAATGAGTTTACTTCTGTTTATTGAGTCGAAAGCTTGTTTGAAATCTATAAAGCAGCAGTAAAGTTTTTTTTTTTTTTTTTGCTTTTGTTCTCTCATAAGATCTGCTAGTCTGTTTAATATGAAAACTGCATTTATTGTGCTTCTTTTACTTCTGAATCCCATTTGCTCTTCTTCCATCTGTTCTTAAGAATTTTAACCTCAGTTTTGAATAATCCTGATAAATATTTTATAACAGTGACTTAGAATAATAATAGGCCCTGTAATTAGTGCAGAATCTGGTATCAACTTTTTTGTGGATGGGTATGATCTGACCTGTTGGTATATTTAAATCCTTTAGTATTTTATTGAACAGTTTCCTTAAGTAATGAATTGTGCTTTCCCCTCCTTTTTTCCAGAAGTTCTTTTTGAATACTTTCTATGCCTGGTGCTTTATCATTTTTCATTTGTTCTAAGTATTTTTTCATTCAGGATGCCTTTTGTGTCAGAAGATATTTTGATCTTTACTTTCTTCAGCTGTGAGTGTTTCTTTATAGCGATTAGTCATACACCCTATGTCCAAAAAGAAACCAAACCTTTCGAAAATAGAAGAAACTAGTGACACCACCTGTTGTATCTTTTTGTTGTCGAAAGCAGCAGCCTTCATTAGTGTTGTGTTAACTGTTTATGACATTTGTTTCATTAGAAGCCAAGTTATAATGCCAAGAGTGACAGTGTGTTTTGATGAACGGTCGGAAAATAAGTTTCAAACAGAGAGACGTGATTGACTTTTGTGTTAAACTTGGTAAAAGTTTTACCGAAACGCATCAAATGTTTCAAAAAGCATACAGTGATGAATGCTTATCCCGTACTCAAGTTTACGAGTGGTTTAAGTGATTTCAAAGTGGTCATGAGACGCTTGAGGACGACAAAAACTGGACTGAGCAAAGTTAACATCCAAAAAGTGCATGATTTCAAAGAAAACCCGAAATCGTCCATGAGATTGATTGAAGGTGAATTGGGGATTCCAAAATCAACTGTGCACAGCATTTTGACTGAGAGTTTGGGCCTTCGTAAATTGAATTCGCGATTTGTTGCCCACGAGTTGACTGACGACCCCTGCAAGGACCTCATTAAAACCGCTCGTAAGGACTCAAACTTTCTTGAAACGATCGTTAATGGTGACAAAACATGGTGTTTGAGTATGAGGTCGAAACAAAGCACCAGAATGCTGAGTGGAGACCACCAGAAGAGGGGCATCCAAAAAAAAAAAAAAAATCACTTGGAAAAATCAAAAGTAAAGACAATGCTGATTTGTTTCTATGATTCCAAGGACATTATCCTCAAAGAATTCACTCTGCCTGGCCAAATGGTCAGTGGCGAGTTTTATCTCGAAGTTTTGAAGCGATTGTTAGTGAGAATTCGTCGTGTATGGCATGAATATTATGATGCAGGCAGCTGGTCACTTTTGCACAATTTTTTGCACTTTTGCACCATCTCATCGTTCGAACATTGTGAGACAGGTTTTGAGGCAAAAACCAAGTTTTTTGTGTGTTGGATCACATGCCATATTCACCTGATTTAGCACCCTGTGACTTCTTTCTCTTTCCCAGACTTCATTTGCTGAAAGGAAAGCGATACGACACCATTGAAAAACGTTCAAGAGGCAGTAACCATGACCCTCAACAGTATCCCAAAAACCAATATAAAAAACTCATTTTAATGAATTGATTGAAATAAATGATTTGAATAATTATAATTGGCCCGTGTTTTATTTTCTATCAAAATTTCGGTTTCTTTTTGGACAGATAATAATTGCTACTTATTGTAGTTCATCTTTTTGTAATATTAAAAGTGGGTTGGGTGAGAATGTTCTAGTTATTTCTTTAACTATTTCATAAATGGTCTTGGAGTCATGTTTACTGCATGCTTGTTCACACATTCCTGATTTTTCTCCTAAGTGTGGTTTTTGCTAATCTGAAATTTCTTTTTTCAGAATTTTGTATAGTACTCTGTTTCTTCGTTACCTTCTTTTGAGAGGTTAATTTTCGATGTTCTTTTTCTTTCTCATAAATCCATAATCTGATGTAATCCAACATTTATTTGCTCTTGTCTAAGTGCTTTTCTGCTGCTTCTTTAACAATACCTTTCCCATTTTCCCAAGACTCTTTTTAGCTGTATCTAGAGCAAGATTATATAAGTCTTCTTCCAATGCTCTCTGCTAATTAGATCTGGTTAGGCTATCTTTGAGATGTCTATTTTCCTGTTTTTGGTGGTTGTTCTATTCCTTTTAAGACTGATTTTTAGTTTAGCTCATATATTCATCTTTATTTGACTGACTGAAACTGAGAAAATATATAACAAGTTAATTTAATGGAGCACACAACATGTTTCGTCATTTTTGATGAAATGTGTGCTGCATTAAATTAACTTATTATCCAATCACCAAGTCAATGTAACTACTGATTTTATATATATATATATACCGGGTGGTTCAAAATTCCACGTACAAACTTTGAGTGGAGAGGTAGAGAACATCAAAATAAACCATATTCACATAGGAAAGCATGGCCAGAAACGCCACCGGAAGGTACTAACAGGGACATAAAGATACAGAAATAACACAAGGCAGTAAGTAGTGTAAAAAACTTTATTAGGCGTAACTGAACAGTTCAACACATAATATGGTAAACGAGGTGCATGTTTACCATCTCAGCATTCGTAAAACTATGCATGTTCTTCGTACAACGTTGAAAGCTTGAATGAGGAAGCCCCAATTGCTCACCTGGAGCTCTGCCAAACAGCGCCACCTATCACTTTCGGGTGGCATGTCCAGTCATGCTTTCCTATGTGAATATGGTTGATTTTGATGTTCTCTACCTCCCCTCAAAGTTTGTACATGGAATTTTGAACCACCCTGTGTGTGTATGTATTAGAAATCTTTGTTCTGTTATAGAAACATATGTTGATCTATCTTGAGAAACTGTTTAATTTGGAGTATTCATCATGAAAGTAATGATTCTTTATATGTCATTAGGTGAATGATAGAAACTCAAAATATCTTTCTCTTTAATCCTTAAGTATTATAAGAGAAGTTCTCCATGAGTGAAACAGCAACAATTTCCTTGCACATAATTGCTGAAGAAATTGACAACTCATACCTGTATTTTCAAGCATATTCTGTTTCTATTTATAGAAAGTACCAAAAATATTAAAAGTTTTATTTCATAACCTTGCACTATCCAGCACTGCAACAGGACACAACAATGTTGTGTTTTTACTTGACAGTTGTCAGTTCAATAAACACAAAGAATGGCTTTCTTTCCAATCTTCACTCAAAACCCACAATAAAGATTGGAATTTTGGTCCATGGTTATATTGTGATTTCTAGCTGTTTTATTGTGGTTTTTTTTTTTTTTTCATTATAAAATTAATGTATCATAGTGTAGATTTTTATGTTTTTAGAGTATTTAGTGTCTTTATAACATTTCTACCATGATATTGTCAGCATGGCACCAATGCGACGAACAATAATGACAAAGATCACACTGTACAGCGATTTGAATTTCCAGGATTTTATTCAGTGCTGTATGTGTGAAATGTATTTGTCAAGAAAATTAAAGAATATGTGAAAGGAAATTGGAACTGGAGAGAGAGAGTATGTATTAAGTGTTTCAAAAGTGAGTGTTTGTAAGGTGGCACACAAGATGGAAAATTAGTTATTAATTTTGAACGTGCAGCCATGTCTGCTGAATGCTAATGGTAGGGTAGTAACTGAAGCAGGTGAAATAGTTGAATCAGTAAGTGATCACTTTGCAACTGTATATCATACAGGTGGAGAAACTGCAGTAACACGAGTGGTAAGTGATCTGGAAATGGAGGTAGATGAACTGGAGGTGCATGAGATATTACGGAACCTTGATGTATAGTTATGGGATTAGATGGTATAATCTAGAGGAGAACTAATGGACATTAATAAATCGTTATCCTTCATAGGACAAAGCATGAAATTGAAAAATTGCAGAAGTGGCAAGACCACAGGGCTGAAAAGATAAAGAAGAAGGTGGTCCAAAGGAATAATAAAGACCAACTGAAAAAACAAGTTAAGGAGAAAATAATGTATGGAGACAAACTGTGATGGTTGTCTGGAGAGAGCACAAATCCAGTTTTCCTGGATTTGTGCTTCACAGAACATGCTGAAGCATAAATCCAGGAAAACTTAAACAACTAGGATGGAAGCAACTGGGTTTGTGTGAAGGCACCCATGAGACGATTGAATCTGAGAATGACCAAGTGTGGAATCTAATTTCTCAAGCAAAATATTGAATAGGATAGTCAATTCAGGGAGTAAAGGTGGGTGCAGGACTAAAGGGAGGAGTTTTTGGCATTGGTTAGTGCAACCTCGCCAAAAGTTACAGGGATTAAATGTGAAGAGTTTAGTATTTTCAGGAAAGATAGAGAAGATAGAATAGCATGGGAGGTACTGCTGATGATGATAGTGGATGAATTGCAGCCTAAAAGAATAGGAGAAAGGAATGAGGGTAGCTGTTCATTTGAAGCAGTCTGGTGAAGACCAGTAAGACAAAATACACTGTTAGTTGTAACCATAGGCCATAGAGTTCCACAGATTATCTGGAAGACCTGCATTAGCAAATTAGTACGAGTACAGCCGAGTGATGAGGAGACAGAAACAGTTAAATAGTTGAGTTACTGAATGATCATTTTGCAAGGGTATATCATCCTAGTGAGGTTACTGCTTTAACCCTGTAACAGACACTAATGAGGGACTTCAACTATGGAGATATAGACTGGAAGGAAATAGAATTTATAACCTGCTAAGAGATAATTACTTAAGGCAGCATGTGATGGGGTAAGAGAGATTGGACCTGGTCATAGGATCAGAAGAACTATCCATAACCAGGTGACAACAATGCCTCCAATTGGTGAAAGTGACCATGCAATATTGACTTGGGATATTATAAAACATGAGGAATATTCTATCAAGAATTCGTGGAACTACAAGGTAGGTGATTATGACATGCTTAGGAAGCAGTTCAAATCACTGCAGGCTAAAGATGTAAGTAGTGCATGGGATATAGTTAAAGATCATCTAGAGGAAGCAATATTAAATTGTATACCTAGGATAAGGAGGGTTAATCATAGGAATTAGACAGATGAGTAATATCATTAAGCACGAGCTGCAGAAAAAGAAAACGCTGGAGGATATATAAAGAAAAAGGTGACCGGCAAACTCATGAACAGTACAAGGCTTAGACAAGAAAGTTGACAAACATGGCAAGGAAGATAAAATCAGATTATGAGAAGAATCTAGCTGAGCAGGCCAAAGAAATTCCAAAGAGTTCTTTTGTTATGTGTCAAGTAAGAGGAAGAATGACTATGGAAGATTAGCCTTAATAAGTGATGGTCACGAGGAGACAGAAGCAGATAAAATAACCGAATTACTGAGTTATAAGTTTTAGTGAGACTTGGCTACCAGCAGACGATATAGTTACATTGATTAAATGTGAAGGGTTTAGTATTTTCAGGGAAGATAGGATAAGAGGGAGGGGAGGGATACTGCTGTTGATGATAACAGATGAATAATTGCAGCCAAAAAAGAATAGGAGATAGACAGGTGAGTGGCTGTTCATTTGAAGCAGTCTGATGAAGGCCAGTAAGACAAAATATACAGTTGGTTGTTACTATAGGCAATGGAGTTCCACAGATGATCTGGAAGACGTGAATCGGCAAATTAGTACAATGAATACAGGTGGAGTGAATGTTATGGGGACTTCATGACAGGAAGGAAATAGAATTTATACACCTGCTGAGAGATAATTACTTAAGGCAACATGAAATGGAGGCAATTAGGGGTGGGAGAGTATTGGACCAGGTTATAGGATGAGAAGGGCAATCCATAACTAAGGTGACCAAATTGCCTCCAATTGGCAAAAGTGACCATGAGGTCCTGATTTGGGAGACTGCAAAACATGGGGAATATTCCATCAAGAAGTATATGGGGTATATGTAGAACTTCAAGGCAGGTGATTATGACAAGCTTAAGAAGAAACTTAAATCTGTACCATTGCATAAAATACTGTGGGATAAGGATGTTAATAGTGCCTGATATATAGTTAAGGGTCATCTAGAGGAAGTACAATAGTATTAAATCGTATATACCTAGGTTAAGGAGGGTTAATCAGGTAGAGATGGATGAGTGATATCACTGAGCACAAGCTGCAGAAGAAGAAGAAAATGCTGTGGAGGGATATATATAAAGAGAAAAGTGTCCAGCATGGCAAGGAAGGTAAAATCAGATTATGAGAAGAATCTAGCTAAACAGGACAAAGGAAAACCCAAAGAGTACTTTCATTATGCAGCAAGAAAGAAGAATGACTATGAAGATTACCTTAACCTTAATGAATGAGTGATGAGGAGACAGAAGCAGTTAAATAGTTGAGTTACTGAGTGATTATTTTGCAAGCAAATATCATCCTAGTGAGGTTACTGTTTAACCCTGTGACAGACACTAATGAGGAAACAGAAGTGGATGAATTGGAGGTTCTTAGGATATTGCAGAGTTCATAGCAAGTGAAAAGAGAGAAAAATTATAGACTAATCAGTATCTCTGCATGGTAAAAGTACTAGAAAAATTGGCCATAAAGAGAATTCAACGAACGGGTAGATAAAAATGATATTGTATGAGGATCAACATGGCTTTGTGAAGGGTTGGTCATGCCTCTTTATAATAGAGTAACAGCTGATTTGGATAAAGGAAATGGCCACACGATGATTTCGTAAAAGTATTTGACAGAATACCACATGGATCACTGGTACACAAATTAGAATAAATGGGGATGGATATGACATTGGTTAAGTGGATAAGAGGGTGGCTGCTGGACAGATTTAAAAAAGTGGTATACGGAGGGGCAGAATCAAGTTTAAAAGAGGTGACTAGTGCTGAGACCACTGCTGCTTAATTTGTACATAAATTTAGCTAGAGAATTATGGTTGGAGGTAGACAGAGAGTTCAAGTTTAGAAGATATATTGCTAAGGTAGCCCATTTCTTGACTATTTGAAGAACACATTAACAAGTAGATATAAGGAAGTTATTCCTCTTTATAAGGCCCTGGATACGTCCACATCTGGATTACTGTGCTCAAATCCGGTCCCCTGGGTTTCTTGGAGATGAGAAGTGGTGAACAGATTCAGAGGCAAGTAACTAAGATAGTCAGTGGCCTGTTTCCTATGAGGATATTTTGAGGGTGTGTGGATTTCAGAAAATAAACTTGTTCAGAAAATAAATTAAGCAACCGTAAAAAACGTTTAAGTTGCTTAAAGGGCTTTATAGGATAAATGCAGGGGAAATGCTTCAGCACTTGATTAGAGGGACCAGAACAAGGTTGTCATCCCTGGAAGGATTTTTTGCTTGGAGAGTTGTGAATGAGTGGAATGGGTTGCCAGAGTCAGTTGAAAGTGCTTAATCTGCTAATGGGTTCAAGTAGAGGTATGATAGATTGGGTCTCCAGCAATGAGTTTTTGGACTCCATGGAGGTACGTGTATAATAACACTAACTTCTCAACAGGAACTTAAATGAGGAATCTGCTGAAAATCACCATCCATTCCTTACATTTATTTCCTTTATTTCTCAAAGGTAATAATTAACAACACTCTTTCTCCTATATCCGTTTCTTTTTTTCTGATGTCTCTCTCTCTAGCTATTCTTTTCTTTGGTCTATCAGCTGTTCATATCATATCACAATAGAACATATACTGCATTCTCCATGATTTTCAACTATGTGAATGACATCACAATAGGTGGGTATCACAAGGAGTAATTCAGTAATGGCAGATAGAATATGTTTATTAGTAGTATACCCAATCAACACTTCTCTCCCACTTGATGCCTATTTCATGTGTTGGCATACAAAATGTCTAGGTATTTTAATTTCCAACAAAGAATGTATTACTATCTTCCTTGTTGCTGCTAAATGAAGAACCATTTCCACTGGTGACAAACAATGAGGCACAGATAGGCTTAATGGCTTCACTAAGTCATCTAACAACTGATATTATTTTGACAAAGAAAATCTTATTAACACAATAATATTTTTACACATCTCTTATTCCAATTTTAATTAATTAAACAAAAAGTAAAATCGTCTGTAAACAAAATCATCACAGAAACAGATGTTTAGGGATAATATTAGAGCAATGAAATACTTGGCAATGAACGTGTTAACACGTTTACTGCCAAGCTGAAAATTGGAATTTCATGTGGTGGCCAAATTTTTTTTACTTGATACCGACATCCACGCGATAACGCGTGATCGGCCATCGGCCGCCAGGTGAGAACTCGCAGCACGTGATATCGCGTGATTGGCAATGAACATGTTACTTAATAGTTAAATTTTATTTAATTACAAAGCCAACATTTCTATATTAGTCACAGACAATATATTATACCATGGATGGCCCCAATGTATGCTACAGGATTATGTTTTTAATAATAGCATAATTTTTATTTTCTGTGCTACAAAAGTGGCACAGAAAACAAGAGAACCAGAACACATCTGATTTATTACCACTGCTGCAGCAGTCCGTATGATATTTGTACTTAGAATACAAAGTACAGTTATAGTTACTGTACTTGGTATTCTAAGTACAAATTGTACCAGGTACAATTCAAAGCCACAGTGACAGACAAAATTTAAGCTAATAAGGAAGTATAACAATTTCCCTGAATTTTGGATAATCTGAAGTAACCATATTTATTAAGGTTAGTCTTAGACATGGATAAGAATGAATCCTAAGCTTTCTGTTTTATAATTGCTTAATTTTAGTACTTTGGTCTACTTCAAATGAAGAAGGTTCCAATTTTGATTTGTTTTCTGTGTTAATCATTATAGAAATGTGGACCAACTATGGTGCCACCAGTGATTATGGCAAAATGCTAGTAACTTATCCAATTTATTCTGATATGCTGTAGTAAGCTATAAGAATTCAATACTTGTTACAGTCATCTAAAGATCCTGATAAAAATCAATGCAGCAAAAAACCATTTCTAAACTGAAATGGTTTGCTTACCCAAAAACAAGTTGGCAGATTTCTATAAAGTTTCTATAAAGATGCAGACTAAATCCCCCCCCCCAATCATTCCACTGAACCGAGGATAAGAAAACCAAAGTGAAAAAAAAAAAAAATAAATAAATAAATAAAAAATAAACAAATCAATAGCTATCTCATTTATGAACTATAAAGGAAATTTGTACACCCTGCAAGGCATACAAAGACATATTCACATATCAAGTTTTTGCCAAGTTATCTGCTGCCTGCAATTAACAACCAAGATTCTCAGAAGTTAAAAACTTAAACATCTTCCAAATATTTAACTTATTGGTTTATTAATACATGATGAGTGCTGCCTATTACTCTTATAAGCCATAGGCAACCTATAAATTTCCATGATACCTATGAAATTCTTCCATTCTATCAAGAATGGTAAAATAAATTGCAAACCTCATTCACCTAAAAAAAAAGGAGGGATTAGATGCTAATAATTAGAAGCAAAACAGAAAAAGGTTTTAATACACAAGGCTTTTTTTCAACACTGAAAATATTAATCTATTTTATAGCAGTGTAATATCACTATAATGGGAGACGTCATGCAGTTCAAAACAAACTAAAGAAAAATTAACACATTTAAGAATTATGAATCTGAATACAAAATATCAGTCGAATAAGCTAAAAGAGATGAACATGTGGCGGTTCTGCATACCAAGATAACATGCTTTCATTTGATTTTTTTTTTTTTTTTGTTATAAGTTTTTTTTTTATTTATTAATGAGTGGTTAGGTTTGAATGTTAGTTTTGTTTTTGAGTCGGTTTTCCAAAAAAAAAAAAATGTAATAATTTACAGTTGATTTAACATTTTCTTGAAAAAAGGAAATGTCATATTTTTTTCTAACATATTCCATATTAAAGCACCACCTATATATATCATTATAACAGCAGCATAAAGCAAATCTACAATTCAGGGAATTTCTGTAGGTGGGAGGGATCTCATTGCTCACCTATTATGAAATATGTTCACTGAATTTCTATTTCTGTCCCAATTAATTACAGTAATCAGAAACCTGCTGTACATATTATATATATGTATATTATTTAATATCAAGGGGATATTAAATCCCACATTGTTTCAAAACCGAATAAGAAACTCAAAGATCGGAATCAAAGAGTTTCATGCGAAATATAGTAGACTATAAAAGTATCGACGGATACTAGCGTAAGCCAAAGTCCGATCTTTGAGTTTCTTATTCGGTTTTGAAACAATGTGGGATTTAATATCCCCTTAATTTAAATAATATTACATCGCCAAAATGAAGCCTACTGGCTCTTTATTTAAGTAATATACATGTATGTTTATATATAATATAACACCACAACATGGAAACTTCACTGAAAACTACACCAATAATTTCCTCTATGACAATTTGAAAACAATGAAAGGGAAAAGATAATTTAAGGACGATATTCCTGGTTGGTATAAGATTACAATCCCTCAATATCAAGTTTATTCTTAAGGCTGTCACTCATTGTTTTTTTAATCAGTTAATCTACTTGTCTGGAACTGAGAAGATCCTACTTGGATATCACTCTAAAAAGTTTAATGTGTTGTAAGTGGGAGTTATCGTGGTATCCCACAGCAAATGTTTCTGAAATGATTTTGCTCCCCAAAGTCGGTTTTAAAAAACTGATTTTGGAGAGCTTGCCAATCCAGTCAAACCATTTTTGATAAGGAGGGGCAACATTTTTCAACTGAGATGTCATCCTTCACTGAAAGAATGAATTAACAATGGAGTGATTGTTTTCTTTCTTTAGTCCATTGTTGGCTGAATGCCTCTCCATGCTTCTTTCATTTTAAGTATTCTTTTGCATCTGTTCAATAAACAGTCATATCTGAACACTGATTGGGTAGTGATGGAATTCCATGAGAAGAATGAAGCTGAATTTATTCTGTTTCTTGCTCTTTGTGTAATATTTAAAAATCACTGACACACTGATGTTGCTGTACTATATCTGAATCCAGTTTCTGAACTGGGATGAAGCTTGAGGACTCCTGATAATTTTGAGGAAGAATTCATTCTCATCAGAGCTCCCTTCTCAGTTACAAATGGATGTTACTATATGACAAGCAATGCCTGCACCCATAGGTGAAACTCCAGGTCTAACCCAATTGGAGGAAACATACTGCAACCACTGACTCTTAAAGAAAGCCCACTAACTGACTGATCCCAATTGAGTTACTGAAGACTGGTAATCTTGCCCAAGCAGAGCATGCACATGATCAGGATTCCCCTCTCCAGAAATTCAAAGTTGAACTACATGGCAAACAGCAACAGGACATTAGATCCCAGTGGTTCTGAAAAATAGGAAAATAAAAAAGACTTCGGAGAAGTAGAGTGAAGAATACACAAAGAGAAGCACGGAAGAGGAAAAAGAATGACAAGGGACAGCACTATTACCAAGAGGTCCCCTCCATCGCAAAAAAAAAAGTGTCCCACATGGAGGGAGTAACAAAGATCTGGGTGAGCTGATGGAGTTAGTGCCTTAGAAGACACATAAGATATCACAATATTGAAAATCTAGCAAATAATAGATTAATTCAGAAGAAAGTTGTTTATATAAAGCCTAGTAATAATGAAAACTTAATTGTGCCACTATCATAGTACCTTGTAAACTCCTTCAAGGAATTTATCAGAAAATGATGACAAACTTCAAAAACTAATGCTTGAATAATTGTGTACTTATGTGTCCATTTAGATAATATGTAGTCTATTAAACAACCCTGCCTACAACACCAGATTTAACATCAAGCCATCCCGCAGTATATTCTTCAATTATTGCTGTTGATTTGCAATTTATGTATAAAGCACATATTAATCATCTTAAAAACGAGGATATTAGGAAAGAACTTGACATTTTCAGCATCCAGGAATGCGTTAGCAGAGCTAATCTCAGATGGTATGGTCACTTAAACAGAATGGGCGAGGAAAGATTAGCAAAACAAGTGTTCTCTGCCAGGTTGGTAGGAAAACGACCCAGAGGAAGACCAAGATATAGGTGGATTGATACGGTACAAAGTACCTTAGACGATAGAAATATAAGATCTGGTAATGTTGGAGTCTTGATAAGTAACAGACTGATTTGGAGGAAAATTGTAGATAGGAAGTTAGTAATGATGTAAATTTTTCATGTAGTACTATCATATCCTGTACACCCCTTGAGGGTACATGGCAGGAATTTGATGATGATGCACATACTTCCCTATTTAAGGTTCCATTACACTATGCAGATCTAATGTTCTGAACAATTTTTTCTTGACTTATCTCATATACCTTTTTTCAAGATAAACAAAGCTAAAACAGAGATTCTTATTATATTTACACAATTTCACAACTACTAGTTGTAAGATAAAAATTTGCATGGCAACTTCTCATTAACAACAGCCTTCTTTAGTCCATTGATATTGCAAGATAACTTCCTCAAGCAGCATGTGATAGAAGGAACTTGAAGTCGAATTATAGTGTCAGAGAGGGTTTCAACATTCACACTGTACTGATGTAGGAAGTAGAGAACTATAGTTAGTTCTCGACTTACAACAGGGTTTTGGTCCAAAAATCCTGCTGCAAATTGAAAAGATCATAAGTTGGAAATTGTTGTATGAACCAGAGAATGTTAACAATTAACATCCAACATATAATAAAATGCGTAGGTCTGGGTTATATTTTCCATCTAATTTTATTCTTCGTTTATAGTGAAATAATACCATGTACAAATCATAACTAAATCTCTGTATCAGTGCTTCTGTACATTTACAGTGTCATTTCTAGTAAAATAATCAGCTAGAAATGAATGAGCAAGGGTAATTCTTCAAAGTTGCTGTTTGAATTAGACCATTCATCAGAACAAATTCTTGAAATTCAGAAATTGCAACAAAGCATTTTGAGGATGGAAACTTCTGGAAGATCTAGACATATCTTCAAGAATGATGGCAGGCATTTCAAAATTTGAAATTACATCATGTATGAATTTAGTCTGAACTCTGTATGAAAAGAAACTAGTTCTGCAGCTAAAAGAAAGACAAATGTGAAAGAATAACTCAAAATTAATGCTGATCATATGCAGAAGAGACCATTCAACTAATGAGTGTTTTGTGATGAGCTATCAACATGATGTAAGCAATGTTGAAGGCTACCTCTTCAATGCATTAAGAAACTCAGGTGTAGGAGTAGATACTAGAATTTATATAAAATGAAAAATAATTTGGCAATAGGATCTGATGGGATATCAGCACAGATGGTAAAAGTATGTTCAGCTAAACCAGATGAGCCATTGACTGTGCTTTATAATATTTGAGATAAGATTCCACAGGAGTGGAAGAAATCATAATCCCATTGGCACAAGGACAGTGTAAAAATGGTCTAATTATCAATTGATTAGTATCTTAAAAGTGATGAAGGTTTTGGAAGAGTGGTAAGAATTCAAACAGAAATTGGTTAAAAGAGAATCTATACTTTGCAAGGAAAGGTTATGTATGAGCAATTTGCTGACATTTTATAAT